>NC_090835.1:84835200-85460200 GCF_028021215.1 Eschrichtius robustus
GCTTGAAGTCTCCTGTCTACACAAAGCTGAGATTCTTCCTGTCCTGTGATGATGCACTCTGATGTTTTCACTTCTGAACATTATAGATTAAGAAAGCATATTCAAAAGAGTCTGGGGGTTGGGTGGGGACAGTGAAACCAAGTCACAGAGGAAGAACTGTCCTAACAGGGCTGCCAAAAGTTGTAATGGGCTGCCTTGGCCTAACCTTTAAAGTTAGAGTCTTGTAGAGTGCTGGGCACGTTAGCCCCTTAAATATATGAATAAATGAATGAATGAATGAGTTCCTCATTTCAGGAGGTAAAAGAGCAGAGAATGGAGATTTTTAATGAGAACTAAAGCTTCTGATGTTAGATTAAGCCAGATGGTTCATTGAAGAACTGGTGATTTTATGGTTTTCTGAGATGGGGAGGTAGGAGGGAACAGTGGGATTGGCCAGTCTGGGAATTAGGTGGGTTTGGGGTCAGTGCTTCTCTGTATTCTAGGTGAGTTTGAGCATTATGATCAAGAACCCCTTCATCAGATTCATTTAAACAAATACCTAAGCTGCTATCGATGCCTCTTGGAGACCAAGGAGTTGGGATGCCTTCTAGGATCTGACATCTGCCTCACCCCGAAGGGCAGCAGCTGCATGACACTGCTCATAAAGAACAGTAAGCTGCCTTCTCCCTTTCGTCGTGGGCCCAGCCCATTCCCAAACTGAGTCTCTACCAGCCTTCTAAGCTGCACCCTAATTCTGGTTCCCACAACTCTAAGACACTGTTCCACCTCTCTCTCTCTTTCCTTTCCTTTAGAGCCACTCTCCATCTCCACTTCTACTCCCCTCCCCTTCTCGGCTAACCCTCCTCATAGCACCCAGCCTTGTAGGGGACCCTGGAGATCACCAAATCTACTGGCCTTTCTTCAGGCTGCCTTCTCCCCATCTGTCAGCAGTAGTTCCTGCCAGCACCGCTCTTCTCCTACATCTTCCACTGCTTCTTTCCAGTCTCCTTCACTGAGTCTTGACCCTTAACAGTTCACGTTCCCCAAAGTTTGGTCCTTAGCTCTCCTCCTCTTTACTCTCCCAGAGGATTTTATCTGCTTCCTTGGCTTCACCCAGCAGGCACATACTGCATCCTCCTAAAACTGAATGTTAGGCCAAACTGTAATGTCACATTGCCCTCTGGATATCTCCACCTCATTTTCAACTTGCTGGAAATTGACTACATTCCCTGTTCCTCAAGCCTGCTCTTCCACCTGATCCCTCACCTTTTTCAATAATAAACACATAACACAGACTATGTACCCGGCACTGTTCTAAGCACTTACAACCCTCCAAGGTAGGCATTGTTATCCCCATTTTACAGATGTGGAAACAGAGGTGCAGAGAGGTCAGTACCTTGCACAAATCTTCTAGAGGCTGAGCCACAGTTTGTGGTGGTTCCAGAGATGGTGCTCTTGACAACTGCTGTACAAAGCTGCCTTCATTCAAATCCTTTCATTATACTTTTTAAAACAGCTGATGCATAGATGTGGTTCCACATCAGAGTAGTCAAGAAAAGTCTCCCTCCCACTCCTGGCCCAATTCACCCAGCTCTCAGGCATGAATAACATAAAACCATTTTTTAAATTGCCTTTATTATCCTTTCTGTGATCTTTTGTGCACATCCCACCCTATACAAATATGCTGTTTACTCCTTTTCACCTCTTTTTTTCCTCCACAAACAGTACCATACTACTGTAAGCACTGTTCTGCACTTGTTTTTTAAACTTAACAGTTATGGGAACTTGATGTTTCCATATCAGTTTGTAACCAGCTTCCTTGTCCTGCTGCATGGTATTCCACGGCATGGGCATGTCAGAGTTGATTTATCTATCCCCCTACTGATGGACCTTTAGGTTGCTTCTAAGTTTTCACTCTCTCAAGCAGGGCAGCAGTGAACATCCCCGTACATGGGCACAAAGATTTCCCCGCTCTCATATATACAATAGCAGCAGAGATATCCTCTTCTACTTTTCTTAATATAAATTTATTTATATTTTATTTATTTATTTTCGGCTGCGTTGGGTCTTTGTTGCTGCGCGAGGGCTTTCTCTAGTTGCTGCGAGCGGGGGCTACTCTTCGTAGCGGTGTGCGGGCTTCTCATTGCAGTGGCTTCTCTTGTTGCGGAGCATGGGCTCTAGGGTGTGCCGGCTTCAACAGTTGTGGCTCGTGGTCTCCAGAGCACAGGCTCAGCAGTTGTGGTGCAGCGCACGGCCTTTGTTGCTCCATGGCATGTGGGATCTTCCTGGACCAGGGATCGAACCCATGTCCCCTGCATTGGCAGGCGGATTCTTAACCACTGTGCCACCAGGGAAGTCCCTCATCTTCTCTTACTTTTGATCCACAAAATAAACGACAAACACCTCCTGTCTGCAATCTGACCTGCAATACATCTCCCAACTTTTTCTTACATGGTCCCGCCTGAAGTGCTGGTTCTCCTCACTTTGCTCCACAAGTCCCAATTCACCCCATTCCAACTGTCACTGTATCTCAAATGGCTCTTTCCCACCAACCTTCCCTGGGAAACTTCCACAGAGTTCATGGCTGGTGACTCCTTGGCACTCCCTGGCCTGTCCAGTTCCAGGAATTGTTGCATTTTGGGGGTCCGGGGCAGTGATGGCAAGTCCATGTGGGGTGAGGGGATGGGAGGGTGAGGGGCTTTACCTGGGAACTCTGTGTCACTGATTGCTGCCGTCCGTCCCCAGACAGTGGTTCGGAGATCATGGTGAGTGACTGCCGCAGCAAGGAGCAGATGAGTGATTGCTCGTACACCCACACTTCTCCAGTGCTGGGCTTCTGGATATTCTCTCGATGCTGCTTCCGGAATTTCTGCAATAACCCTCAGAACAGAATAAAATATGGTCCTTAGAACTTCTGTAGAGACCTCTGGAGTAAAAACCTGCCAATTTCCAGCCATCCTCCTGATTTCCACCTGGGGGCAGCCAGAACAACGTCCGGCCCCACCCACCAGCCCTCCCTGCCGCCCTCAGCAGCAGTTACTGGACCCCAGTCCTATCTGCCTCTTGGTTGACGCCCCTCAAGCCCCTTCCCCAGTCTCCCTCTCCAGAATTCTCTGGAGTTTTCCTTCCAGTCCTCAGTCTGACATCTTTCCTCCTGTCTGTTCCCGCCTCAAGGATGCCCCTTTACCCTGCTTTGCTTCTTTTCCCACCACAGTCCTCTCTTGTCCCAAGTCCCCAGCTGTTCCTCCAAAATAAATAGATGTACCAACTGTTTGATTTGTCTCTCTCTTCTGGTGGATGTAGAGGCTGAGGGAGGTGGTACTGCCTGAGTGCCCCATCAGGGGCAAGTAAGTGGCTCCCAGCTCTGCAGAGCTCTGCTCCTGCCCTGCCCCACTGTCTCTGATTCAGCTCTCAGCACAAAGAGGTGAAGAGGAACTGCAAGCCCTCCTATGTTGAGACCAGAAGGGTAGTGGGCATCCTCAGAAGTGCTGTCAGACCCAGAGCTGGATGGGGACTGGTAGGGAGGTTCATGGGTGTGTGTTGGTAGGAGTGGAGGTGTAAAAGAACCAGTCCCAGGGAGGAGAGGGTGGGGAAGGAGCTCTGTGAAGAGATGCAAGGCCTAGTGACCTCTCTGATTCCAGGCTTAACTTCCCTTTTCAAGGACCATGGTAAGTTACTCAATTTCGGGCCTTGGGTTTCTCACCCTCTGAGGCTGTCTTCCAGTTTGACTTGCTGGAGCTGTGTATACCTGGGCCTTTGACTTACGCTGAAGTCAGAGGTCATGGGGTAAAGTGGGGCGGCAAGAGAGGGACACAGTGGCTTGTACCTCTCTTTGTACCTCCAACTGCTTCCTGACCTAGAAACAAATGTTGGTTTCTCCCACCAGAGCACAAGCTGTTAAAGGGGCCACAAAAATCTGTTAACATACATGCAAAATGTTGTGTAGGAAGTGTATGCTGTGTGATGTCGTTTCTATCAAGCACACAGACAAAATTCAGGACAGTGGCTACCCCTGTATTTTAGGAGGGTCTAGGAGGGTGCATGAAGGCAGCTTTGGGTGCTGATAAAGGCCTTTATGCTAACTCAGGGAGTGGTAACACAGGTGTGTAGTTTACAAAAACCCACCTTATGGTACGCAAACATCTGTACGGCCAAAAAGGTTTAAAACTAAATAGACCAAAATCTGTGTTTATGTTTGCCTCTAAGGCATGTCTATTTTTGAGCCCATTAACTTCTGTGTGCACACATTGACATTCTCTCAATCCTGAGGCACTATCCCTACTTGACAGGTGACCAAAGTTCGGCAGAGACCAACTTACTCAAGTGGCAGAGGAGCTGGGACTTGGCCTCCCAGCCACAGAGCTGCACTACTTTTCAGAAAAAGGTTTCATAATCCCAGCACTGGGTTGTGAGATTCGGAAGGGTGGACACCTGGCTGTACTCATCTGCAAGTCTTGGTGCTTAATACTGGGCCTGGCTCAGAGCAGTGTGTCCAGTGTTTATTGAACATACAGGGAAGGTTGCTTTCTGCATACTTGCAGTTTTTCTAAATATTAAAATGAAAGACCCTACTACTGCAGCCCCACCTGTGTGCTCTCTGTACTCTCCCACCCCCTCCACCTAGGCCCTCACAGAGGGGGTCCTGGGTCCCAGGATCCTGAAAAGAACTGAGAATAGGCAGGAACGCAGGTGCCTCAGCTCCAGGTAACTGAGATGCAGACCTGTGCCCTTTGGTTTGCTCTTGAGTTTTCGTGGTTGACTGTCTCCTCCTTTCTTATGTGGAAAAACCTGGTATCACCCGGGTTTAACTTTCTAGGTTTTGTAGGGTATGCTTAAGGCTGGCAGGAGTCACAATCCTCATACTTTGATCTCTAGCTGAGCAGAGGGTGGGATGGATGTGGGCTCTTCGCAGCAGGCCATGAGGAACCACAAAGGCCAAGTGGAGTGGGCAGGGCTCTGCAATGCTGTTTGAACCCCACGCCCAGTTAACTTTCTTTAACCTGTTTACACCTGCCCACACCTGAGCCTGACCCCATAAACAATGTGACACAGACTTAGCCCAGTTTGTTTATTGTGGAGGGAAACTGGGGAATGTGGAGCAGAGGACAGATCCTCTCCTCTCCCTGGGAATCTGTGCAAGTGGGTGTCAGGACTCAGGGACGTGGAGCGGGACTGTGGAAGCCAAAGATGGGGACAAGAGATGAGAGAAGGCAGCAGGAGACCAGGCGGGAGTGAGGGTGGTGGAGACAGTGAGGTAGGAACACCAGAGTGCCCAGTCAGGAAATCTGCACAAAGTCCGCCTCTCACCCTTCTTGATGCAAGTTCAGTTTGGCACAAGGTTTGAGAGACAGGTGTAGGAGTGGAAATAGCCAGATTGAGAGGGGATCAGGAAGATGGGGGGTGGGGGGGATGATCCCACTCAGATGATGTGAAAGGGATGAGGAAACCACTGTGCCTTTCCCAGGTCAGCCTAGGCAGAATTCACATTTGAGATTATTTTCTAGGTGGACGAAGGGCACTGGGTGCAGCGCCAACTGCTTTTTGGGGAGGAAACTAAACCAAACCCATATAGACGATGAAAGTACAAAGGAAAGGAAGACTGAGAACTCACAGACCAGAGAGTGTGAGTGTTCTGAGAGGGCAGTACATGATGCTGGGGTGTCAGGGGAGAGACGCTGGACCAGAGTGAAATCTGGGAAGGGTAAGACATCACAGCCTAGACCAGGGAAGAACCAAAAGTCCTGAATTGTTGAGGAACCAGTATATGCGGCGCAGGTCAGCAATGGACAAACTCAGATTCAGGGGCAGGACAGCCAGGGGGTCCAGGCCTTCAGAAGGCTCCTTCCCAGCATGGAAGCTGGGTAGGGGCAGTGAGAGGTTCAGGGCTTGGTAGAACCACTGGATCTGGGACTCAGACAGGGGCAGGGCCAGGGACCCCTCAGGGGGCTCAGGGAGGGAGCTCTGGAGCTGGGGGCTGTACCAGGAGTTGCAGTAATCATACTGGCAGCACTGGGCGTAGTACCAGTACTCTGAAAGGTAGGTGGGGCGTTTTTCTTGGCACTGGTAAGACTTGTGCTGTCCACAGCCTCGGATTAAGAAGCGAACCTTGGTATCTGGAAGAGAGCGGACAGCTAACAACCCTTGCTGCCTCCCCTAGTCCCCAAACCTGGCACCCCTTTCACAGACTCTGCGATCCCTCACCCAGACCCAATTCCTATCCCAGACTCCTTCAGAAAGGGCCAGAAAAATTAGTTTAACTGGCTCCACAGAACCCCAGACCCCTCCCCTTCCAGGATCCTCCATCTCCTTAGACCTCAGGCCCCAAGCAGCCTTCATCTACAAGAGGAGACCAAGCCATGGCTGCCCTACCAGTAGCCCCTTCCTGGGACTTGACTCACTATGAAAGATGCTGATCACCATGCACGGGGATGAGCTGCTGATAGTGCACTTCTCCGAGCCTGAAACGCATCCTACAGTAGGATCTTCTAAGAGGCAGAGGTGGCAGGTCCGGACTTCAGGAACAGGAGCTGGGGAGGTGGAAGACAGGAGGAATGGCCGTGTCGGCTCACTCCAAGTTCCCTGCCCTGCAGGGAGCCCGCTCATCCAGAGCCACCTCCTCCCTGGACTCAGTCACCCCTCCTTCCCTGCCCCTGTGTCCCACTTACCCTTTCCCACTGTGAAGCCCATCATGACCAGCACACCTACAAACATATGGGCCTTCATCACGGAATTCTGGGGAGAGGGGAAGTCCCTCAGGGGTGCTCTGAAACCCCACCTTCCTGTGACCATGCTCCTTGAGCCTGAACTGCAGGGTGGTTTTGACAGGCAGAGTCTGGGCAGGAGCTACTGCAGGTACAGAGCTATATTCCTGCCTGGGGGAGGAAGCTATTAACTTGGCAGGAGGGACGTGTCCTCACCCACCACGTCTGGTTCCTGAATGTGGGAGCAGTAGCCCAGACAGGGGCAATACCTGGGCCCCAGCCCAGCAGCCTACCTTTGTCCTGTGCGCCTTTCAAGGGTCCATGGATGTTTCCTTCTCTGGTACCATTTGCTATCCTTCCCACACAGTAGGGTCAGTCCCTATTGTTCTGGGAGAAACCTTAGCCAGGAGCCCAGTGACCCCCATCCTTCTGAGATGGGCATGTCTCAGCTCCCCAGCAGGGGGCAGGCAGACACCACAAAACAGCAATTCTGGACCCTGCCCCCTCCTCTCCCCACCCCTTACAGTTCTCTTTATTTTGGGACCACTTTCCCTGTAAAACCCAAACTGTTGTTGATTACATTCCCTAGAGTGTAAGCAGACAACCATAGGTGGCCCAAAAAGAATAAATATTTCTCTAGTCTTTGAAATCTGATTTTTCTGAGTCTTTTCCTTGTGATCTTTGCACATCCCCACACCCAATTCTAGAACTCTGCTTTACTACTAAAAACATCACCCAAATCCACTGGGCACAAATCTGTGCTGGGATTTCAAGCTGAGGGGGGTGGGCGGGGCCAGGAGAGCTCCTGGGGTCCAGCACACCACTACCCTCCCTTCTCCAACCCCAAGCACCAGCAAATCAGCCCACGGCCTTTTCTTCCACTTTATTTCATATTCCCACCACAATAATGACTCCTTTAATTTAAACTAAAAACCATTGAGGGTTCCTGAAAGGGTGGCAGCAAAGGAACGAAAGTGTCAAAGACTGGGGACAGGTGGGGTGGGGAATCAGCGAATCGTCTTGACTGGACTCTTGAAGTTGCTGGCCGCTTGGAGCTGCAGCTGGTAGGCCATCGGATGGATCTTGAAACCGTAGAGCCTGGGTCAGGGCAGAGGTCAGAGAGGCAGCAGCGTGAGCCCCATCCTGGCCCTGCCTGTGGCCAGCATTCCTGCCTCCCCACCCCAGCTCCTTCATAGGCCTGCTCAGTACTTAAGGGCAGTGGTTCCCAAACTTCTTCTCTCAAAAATTTTTGGAAATTTATTTTAAATATCCATTAAAACTCAAATTCTAGAACGTACACGTGTACACACGCACAAGCACACACATCGGTACTTGTTTTAATATAAAGCTGAACTTTCCTTCTCTACACAAGAGTAAAAATGATACTCCAGGAAGATAAACCACACTTGAACCGTGGCTCTGAGGATTTCCTGGCAGAAGGTTGAACACCCAAGATGGCAACAAGGATAGCTATTGTTTAAATGTTGCTTCAAGTGACAAACGTTATTTTAAGCGATTCATACATTTAAAAATACACTGTCAGGCATGTCACTATCCCCACTTTATGGATAACAGAACTGAGGCATAGATGATCACACAACTTTCTCAAGGTCACTCAGCAGGGAAAAGCCCTGGCTTTGGGAGAAGTAAGTCTCAAGAAAGGACCATGCCCTGTCCTTGTCCTCCTCCTTTCTGGGGGATCCCGGCCCTTTCCTTTGACCCTTGGTGACTCTGTCCCTGCTCCCCACCTGGGCACAAACTGGTTGGCGGGCCTCTTGGGCCGGTACTCAGGGTGCACCATGAAGAGCATGTGAGGGAAACCGGTGCCGAAGTAGGCGCCATCCGTGTGGTGGTGCCTCGATGACTTGGGTGTGTACACGTCCATGCACTTGGGGCAGTAGAGCTTCACCATGGCCTCACCTGGGATGTCCGAAAGGCCTGGGAGACAGCCAGACTCAGCAGGCCAGGTAACCCAATCCTGCCCAACCTCCCTCCTGGACTCAGGCCCCAACTTGCTGAGCCCCAACTCCTTCCCAGTGGACCTGCCATTTTACGTGGCCCTTCTTTCCCTTTTCCAACACTCACCGATGGGAAGCATTGGCTGGTTTTCACAGTACACACGGGGACAGTAGCCAAAGTCTCCCTGCTGGTACTTTTCCAACTGCAGTGAATAAAATGGAAGGGGTTGCTGGATAGGTATGAAGAAAAGAGGCAACCCCCTCCTCAGCCCAACCCACATCACTCTGTCGCCAAATCCTCCTGTCTCTGGCTGCCCAGAGGCCCCTTTTCTGGCTCAGATGGGCCCTCAAGACTCCTCTGCTTCCCTTCCTCCAGTTAGGCAGGCTGCAGACCATCAGAGCCATTCGCTGCTTATTCCCTGAGGAAGAAGCAGTCTACAACTTCCTGCCCAAGGTCACATCTCCCTCCCTGAAAACACCCCCTTTAGCACAACCCTCAATCAGGTTTTAACCCCTAAGCCTAGGTTCTGAGGTTTTTTTCCCTCTTCTCAGCTAGATTCCTTGACAAGGTTGAAACAAGTGACTTCCTGCTGCAGGGAACTGTTTCTCTTGTTGCCTCTGAAGGAGCCAAGTGGGAGTAGAGAGGCCTCACCATCTGGGCGATGCCACGGTTGGTGAGGATATAGCGGGCGTGGATCAATCCATAGAGCATTTCAGCTGCCTGCTCAATCAGGTCACTCTGGTTGGGGTTGTCTTCCAGCTCCTCATCTGAAACATGGCCCCAACCAAATGCAACCACTTGTCTTACAGCTATTTTAGGTGCCCTGCCCACCCCCAGGGGCTGCTAGCTACTCAGTTAGCCCAGCATCCAACTCTGAGCCTCACCCCACCCATGGCCTGGGCATTTGACCCAGAAACCTGGGCCTCTGACCCTTCCACCAACCCAAGGCAGCTCTGCCTTCTTTCCATCCCTCTCAGCCTCTACTCCCTTCTCTCCCTCGATACATAAATGCAAAGATGTCACCACAGAAGATAAAACTCTAGCCTAGAAGGTGCAAGGCAGGGAAAACAGGCAGAAAATAAGACTCACGGAAAAACGGGCATTATGGAATAGTGCTAAGTTAACAGAATCAGAATATGGAAACAAGCGGTGTAAGTCACAAAACTAAGCAAGAGTGAGGTAGGGAATCAAAATGAAGTAGAGGACTTTGGGTTAAGGGAGTCAGAGAACCAAAAGGGAATTTAGAAATTCAAGAAGCAGATAAACAGGATTTGAAAAGGAAAAGAAACATACACACACAAAACAACCCTGAGGGTGTCTCACCAGGCTCCAGGTCCAAGATCATGTCTAAAGCTTGTCGATAGTGAGGCACCTGCTCATTGAGTCCAGTGAGATTGAATTTGTCCTGGATATAATCTTCATCCACCTGTCAGGACATGAAGTCAAAAGGAAACCCATAGCAGAATCCTCAGCTTTGACCCGGGCAAGTTGCTCGAACTGGTGCCTTAACCTCAACACAACTGCTTCTATTCCCTTTGTTCCGCACTCCCAACTCAGCAGAAGTACTTGAGTCTCTCTCCCCAGCTCACATATACTGCCCACCCATAAAAGCTTTGGGTTTGCTTTTCCAAGGATAAACAGGTACAGCAAACCCCGTCTTAGAGAGACATTCCTTTCATGATCCTTGTCCCTATTCCCGCTTCCCATCTCAGTTTTGGCCTCTCCTTAGGGCCAGCTGGCTCTCTGAGGAAGGTGGAGGCTCAACAGCTTGAATTCTGAAGGCAGTTACAATCCCTTATGTTAACACACAGCTCTGCATGTTACAGGACATTTTAGTAGGAACTATTTTAATTCTAACAGCCACCAAAAATAGGTACTACTAGTACCACTGTGGTAATAAAAAAGAAAATACACAGGTTGACATGTCCAACGTTATACTGCTGGAGAATGGCAGGGCTGACTTGGGGCCCCAGTCTTGCCCCTTCACCACAAGTTAGTGAGGGAGTTACTAAGGAAACTCTTCCTTGATGAGAAAGAGTTTTTATGTAAGCCTGTGAAAAAACTGTATGGAAGCTGAATATATAGAAGAATATTTTATTTAGCCAGATTATATGTGGAGATGGATAGGGGGGTTTGAGAAGAACTCACTTCACAGAAGAATTCATTGCCACGAAGCCCACAGAACCAGGAAATCCAGGACACCTCCTCTGAGCTGCTCATCTTCACGTCAGCTAGAGAAAGAGAAGTGTAAGGCTAAGCTCTCCCTCCCTGTCTCTGATATCCTTCCTCCTTCCACACTTTGCCCTCCAACCATGGAAGAATTTGGGGCCACCCTTTCTTAAAAGATCCGAACCTGGAGCACGTCTCTCTAGCTCCTCTTATTCACATCTCGGTCCCTTTTCTCTGAGACTAGATAAATTCTTTAGGGTCCCACCACTTGTGAGAAACCGACAGGTCTTGACCCACCAGTCCTACCCACATCCCTGACGCTCCCGAAGGCCAGGCCCCTCTCTCCTCCGTGTCAACTCCGGCAGGGCCCGCGGCTCAGGCTCCCTACCCCCGCAGGTCTCCGCGTGTTCCCGGCCCCATTCCCAACGGTTCCGAAGTTTATCCTTTCCAAACAAGAGCCGGGCCCCTCCTTTTCTCATGGCCTGGGGTGACCCTCAGGTCCCTTTCATGGGAGTCCCCACATCCCGCCTCCACCCTTTTGGCCACCTCTCCCTCCCTCGGTGCCGGACCAGATCACTTCCTTCCCCTCCCCCATATCAAGGCGCAGAGACCCCATGTGCCGCGCCCAGGGACAGGGGATACGGCGCGGGGACGACCCCAGACTCACCGACTGGATGGGGACTGGGACCGGGGGACGGGGGGGGAAGGGGAGTTTCTGCTTCCAAGGAACCGCGAAGACCGCTGCAACGCAGGGCGCGGACCCGACCGCGGTAGGCGAAGTGGGGTGGGGGGGAGTGGAAATTGGGGAGGGTGGGGAAGAGGGCAACGCGCAAGTGCTTAGCGTCGGGAGCCGCGGTGGACGCCGGGAAATGGAGTCCCCGGTAGGGAGAAACTGGCGAAACTAGGGAAAGCCGAACTACGAATCCCAGGATGACCCGCGCACGACCCTGGTGTCGCGAGGCCCCTGAGGGAGCCGCTCGGGGGCGGGGCGCAGCAAGGGGCGGCCAGGCTCCACCGGAAGCGGAAATAGTGTCGCGTTCTGGGCCAGGGAGCCTGGGAAATATAGTCGTGTGATTCCCGGTACCGTGGGGTCGAGAAGGGCGGGGAGAAGAACAAGGCTGCCGGGGTCGTTTCCTGCCGCTCCCCTCACACAGCGAGCCTCAGGCCCCGGCGCGGTTCCGCTTCCCAGGGCATTGACCTCATCCGCTCCAGCCAGCCTGGTCCTTATCGCCTGTCGAGCTCCTTGCCCGAGTCAGTCCGCCAAGGAGACCCCCGAAGGGGCCAATGCTTCACCCTGGGGTTTGGGCTCCGGAGGCGGGAGGTGAGGCCGGGTTCCGTGCCGAGGGACCTGGGTAGGGTGTACTGGGCTGAACTGAACGGCGACAGAACCAGGACGGCCCCGTGCGCTAACCTGAGGTGGCGCCAGCCATTCTGCTGCTTGTTCCCTTGCACTCTTAGGGCTTGAACGGGGCTGCTGCAGGCGCTAAGTGTGACCTTCGAACCCTGGTCAGAGTAATGGTGAGGGGCTCTGAGGCGTTATTTCTTTTCACGGTTTCTGGGCATTCTCCACCTCAGGGCCTTTATTAACCCCGAGAGAAGTTTCCCAGGGACAGAAAATGAGCTCGGAGCGGGGGCCACCTTGAGGGAGGCGAAGGGCATTGTGGGGGCGTTATGTAAAAGCAGCACCCCAACCGACGGATCCTTCTCGGTCCTCGCGCTACCTGGGCACGTGGTGCGTTGCGTGTGTGCTATTGGAACGATTCCAAGGCGGGAAACAGCCCGGCGCTTGCGCGCGCCTGCGCCCTCAAGTAATTGCCACCCAAGCCACGCATGCGTCTTTGTGCCGTGTGACTCTTTGTCTACTCCTTTGCTTAGAGTAGCGCCATTTTGCAGTACGGAACCTCTCCCTGAAATCTGCTTCCTGCTTCCGGAGAAGTGTCAAGTCTGTCAAAGTCTTTTTGTTTGGAAAGACGTTACCCGAAATAGGATCGAGGAAGATTTAAAGAGCCAGGCTGATTGTTTTTCTTAACGGTATGTCTTACGCGGTGGTAAAGTAGCCTCAGAGAGCCTATTATTTATTGTTGATGACGATGGGAGTGGGGGCGGAGCGCAGGACCTCTGGGCAGCTGTCTTACGGAGACTTCTTTGTTAACCTTTACTAAGGGGCATGGTCTGTTACTGTAGGGTTTCTTGTTTTTCCACATGATCTATGGTCCTCAGGCCCTGCAGGGTCCTAGGTTGTGGGGTCACTTTTGGGTTAGGAGGGGATTTTTGACGCTAAGGATACTTTTCCTTCTCCCAGCAGGTGTCTGGAGGTGGCTCTGGTCACTGCAGGACCACCAGGGGCTTGGCTTCCTTGTTTCATCCTCCCCCTGCCTAGTCTCATTTTCCCAGATCTCCCAAAAGCCATGTCCGGGGCCTCCCTCATTAACTTTACCCGAGCCACTGACCCCAGTGATCTCTGGAAAGATGGGCAGTTGCAGTCACAGCCTGAAGAGCTGAAGCCCACCCTGGATGGAGCTGCAGCCCGGGCTTTCTACGAAGCCTTGACTGGGGATGAGAGCAGCACTCGTGAACCCCAGAGGGCTCAGTCTGAGTCTGCCAGGAAGAGAAGAAGAATGATGAGGGAAGCTGCAGCAGGAGTATCAGGAGGACATGGACAAAGGAGATCCCTTGGGGCAGAGGACAAGATGACCCACCGGATACTGAGAGCAGCCCAGGAGGGGGACGTGGCAAAACTAAAAAGACTGTTGGATCCCCATGAGGCAGGGGGAGCTGGGGGGAATATCAACGCTCGAGATGCTTTCTGGTGGACCCCCCTGATGTGTGCTGCCCGAGCAGGCCAGGGGGCAGCTGTGCGCTATCTCCTGGGCCGTGGGGCTGCCTGGGTGGGGGTCTGCGAGCTGGGTGGCAGGGATGCTGCTCAGCTGGCAGAAGAAGCGGGCTTCCCTGAGGTGGCCCGCATGGTCAGAGAGAGCCCCAGAGAGACGAGCAGTCCAGAGAACCGGTGAGGGGAAGCCTTATCTTCCGTTGTGTTCTTTCCTTCCTAGCTACTCCACACCAGAGGCCCCAGAACAGAGCTGGAGGGTTGGTTCTCTCCCCTGTCCTCTAGTGTAGGCTAATAAGGCAGTCTGGTTACGGACATGAGCTCCCTGGGTTTATTTTTTTTAATTTAAAAAATTTATAGGGCTTCCCTGGTGGCGCAGTGGTTGAGAATCTGCCTGCTAATGCAGGGGACACGGGTTCGAGCCCTGGTCTGGGAAGATCCCACATGCCGTGGAGCAACTGGGCCCGTGAGCCACAACTGCTGAGCCTGCGCGTCTGGAGCCTGTGCCCTGCAACGGGAGGGGCCGTGATAGTGAGAGGCCCGCGCACCGCGATGAGGAGTGGCCCCTGCACCACGATGAAGAGTGGCCCCCGCTTGCCGCAACTAGAGAAAGCCCTCGCACGAAACGAAGACCCAACACAGCTAAAAATAAATAAATTAAATAAATAAATAGCTATTAAAAAATATATATATTTATTTACTTTTTAGTTTTTATTTTTGTATTTTATTTTTTTATTGAAGCATAGTTCATGTATGATACTATATAAATTACAGGTATACAATATTAGTGATTCACAATTTTTAAAGGTTATAGTCCATTTAAAGTCATTATAAAATGTTTGCTATATTCCTGTGTTTACCCACTGCCTGGGTTTAAATCCTGACTGTACTTACTTGGGCAAGCAACCTAATGTCCATGTGCATCAGTTTCCTCATCTAAGAAATGGGGCAATAAGAGCACCTTTCTCAAAGGGTTGTTAGGATTAAATGGGTTAATATATGTAAAGTGCTAGAACAGTGCTTGTAGCATAGTAAGCACTATACAAACATTAGCTATAGTAATTATTATTATTCCTCCCTCACCCAAGAGCCTTGTGAGGCCTTTTAACCTCTTCTCCCAGCTATTCCCCTTTGGGTCCCTTGTTGCTAAGTGGGGAGGAAGGCAATTTGTTCCTCAGCAGAAATACTGGAAGGGCCCTGTCCCACCCTGCCACCCACCTCTGAGGCCTAAACCCTTGTGCTGCCCTTAACCCTTTCTCTTTTTTCTCTGCAGGTCCCGATCCCCCTCTCCCCAGTACTGTGAGACTTGTGATGCCCACTTCCAAGACTCTAACCACCGTACATCCACTGCTCACCTGCTGTCATTGTCCCAGGATCTCCGGCCCTGCAACCTGCCCCTTGGGGTGCCTACCTCCAGCCCAGGCTTCAAGCTGCTGCTGAGGGGGGGCTGGGAGCCTGGAATGGGGCTGGGACCCCGGGGCGAGGGCCGTGCCAATCCCATCCCCACTGTCCTCAAGAGGGACCAGGAAGGATTAGGCTACAGATCAGCACCCCAACCCCGAGTTACACATTTCCCAGCTCGGGATACACGGGCAGTGGCTGGGAGGGAGAGAGCCCCTAGGGTGACCACACTGAACCGGAAGGAGGAGAGAAGGCAGGAGGAGAAGGACAGGGCCTGGGAGCGGGATCTGAGGACATACATGAACCTTGAGTTCTGACCTTGGCAAGTTCTGACCCTCGTCTGCTGCTGAAGTCTGAACTTGGGCCCCTGACCTAGGCACTTGGGCTTCTACTTCCTGGGATCTGCCCAGGTTCCAGACCTTCAGGTTTTCATCAGTGGGCTCTGCCTTTGGGAGAAAAGAGGCTGAGAGTTGAGAAATAAATCAAGCTTTTCCCCCTCTTTGGTGTTTTATTCACTTTTCTGGAAGCTGTTGCAGGGAAGCCGAACAGGCTGGGGGCCACATGAAATTCTACCTGAGCCAGAAGAGGCAGCCCTGCTAGGTGGTATGATAGGGTCACTTCCCTGCCAGTCTGGTTCGCTTCTAGTCCCAGCCACTGCCCAGAGTGCCCCACCTATTTTTTTAATCCCTGAACCAGGAATTACCCATCTCTATGCAAGTCTAACCTCCCCCAGAAGGCATCCCCTGCCCACTCCAGCCAGTTCAATCACTGATTTCACAAAATTCATATACTATGTGCTAAGAATGGGAGTAATAGACTTTCCCAGTCTTCAGGTTGCTCACAGCTGGAGGAGACAGGATGTGATCAAATACAAGTGATAGAGGAAGTCAGGGAAGGCTCAGATGTGATGAGGGTGGGTAGGGTCTTGCAGGAAGAGGCCAGTGTGATAGGAGGGCCTAAGATTATGCAGCCTGTAGGCTATTAGCTGAACTGGGACCAGAACTCTGGCTTCCCAAATATACACTTTAAGCCAAAGTTCTTCATTTTGATACCTGAAAACTCCTGAGGGCAGGAAGCACATCCTATTTGTCTACACTTGTCCTTCCCACACTTCCTCTTCCGCTCCTCCCTTGTGCTGCTCATACTAGGTGCCAGGCACATGAAGCGCTCACTGTCGTCAAATCCAAGAGGTAAAATCCGTGCATGGAGGAGCAAGGAAGGGCTACTCAAGTCCCAAGCCTCCTCTCAGCTTTCTTTTCCGGAAAATCCTTTCATGAAGTCATAAACAAGAAAAGGGGACTAAAGCGGGCGGGCGAGTTTAAGGGAACACTGGCGTCACGGGGGCTCTAGACGACGAAAAGGGAAAGCTGGGTTTACATTCAGGTGTTGAGTCCCTGTGATCTTGGCTCTGCGCCCCGCGGTACGGCCCGGTGCGCACTGATGGCGCGCACAAGCAGCGCGGGCGGGGGGCGGTAGTGGATCGGCAGGGTCCGCCCCGCGAGCTTCGGGCTCCGCCTCCGCCTGTCCCTCTAGTCCCGGTGCAGCTGCTTCCGGGCTCTGCGGCTCCGGGCGGATCTGCGAGGCCGCGGCCCGGACGCTGGGCCCGGGAGGGGCTGCAGCGCCTGGACGCCTGGCTCCCCAGGCAGGCCCGCGCTTTGCCTCGCAACTGGGATCTCCGAGGACATCTCCGGCCTGACCTCGCGGAGACCGAGTCTCAGCTGCGTGCTCAGGGGCCGGCGGGGCCACTTTATAGGGTTCATAGCCCTCTGAATCAAGGGACGAACGTTGCTGGCTGGAGTTTGTCGGATACCTCTTCCCTCACTCACCTAACAGGAGACTTCTTCCTGAGCTGCCTTAGGGCAGCAGTTCAGGACTCTCCTGCTCCGGAGCACCTAGGACCCGGGGCCACCTTCCTTCTTTCCTTCCTTCGTGGATGGAGCACCTCCTCCCCCGTTTCTGGGGCACCTTGGGGCGTAGCCTTGGTGAGTGAAACTTGGGGTGCTGCCTGCTGGGAAAGAAACCTGGAAAACAGGGAGGACACTGTGGGGGTGACCCAGGCTTTGTCAGATCCTGAGACTTTTGGAATCTTGTGTGTTGGGTGGTGGTGGTGAATGAACTTGGATGTGCCTTCCTTTACCTCAAAACTGTAAAGGAAACAAGCCGCTTGACACACTTGAGGCTGCATGACCAACCAGGGAAGTGGGGAGCTACTTCTGAATTCAGAGTAGGACTCACCAGCAGATACCTGTTCTTCTGAGCCTGAACAGACTGTGGCTTCTGAGGAAACCCTCAGCCCCCAAACCTGAGAGTCTAAGCAGTGCCAGGAAGCAGCCCCAGAATTTGGGGGCTCATTACACACCCCAACCATGTTCCTGCGACAGCTTGGTGGCTGGCTACCTCGCCCCTGGGGCCGCTGGAAATCAACGAGGCCTGACCTGCCCGCCCCAGAACCCAGACGGATGGACAGCTCCTCTGAGAATTCAGGGAGTGACTGGGACAGTGCCCCAGAAACCATGGGAGATCTGGGGCCTCCCAAGACCAAGGACTCAGGTGCACAGAGGAGCTCTGGGGCTGCTCCAGAACCAAGCAGGGAGTCCCAAGTTGAGCAACTGGGGTGCAAAAGAATGGATTCTCTCAAGTGGGACAAGACTGTCTCTAGCACTCAAGAGTCTGGGAGATTGGAGGCTGGAGAGACCATTCCCAAACTAGGATGGGATCCTGTGGACTCAGGTAGCACCAGGAAGCCTGGTGTGTCCCCTGAAGAGGGACTGAGTTCCCCTGGGCCTGAAGCCCCAGCGGAGAAGCCTGGCCAGCATCAGAAGCTGCTGGGCTGGCTGCGGGGGGAAACAGGTGGGGGAGCAGGGGCTCCCTACCAGTACCTGGGGGGCCCAGAGGAGTGTCTGCAGATCTCCACCAACCTGACCCTGCATCTGCTGGAGCTTCTGGCCTCAGCCCTGCTAGGGCTGTGCTCAAGGCCCTTGCGGGCAGCCTTGGACGCGTTGGGCCTGCGTGGACCGCTGGGCCTCTGGCTGCATGGGCTACTGTCCTTCCTGGCTGCCCTGCATGGGCTCCATGCTGTGCTGAGCCTACTTACCGCTCACCCCCTGCACTTTGCCTGCCTCTTTGGTCTTCTACAGGCCCTGGTGCTGGCTGTCAGCCTCCGGGAGCCCAGTGGGGATGGGGAGGCCACTGACTTGGAGGGCGAGAAGTTGGGGAGGGAGGGTGAGGAGCAGAGGGGAGACCCAGGAAAGAGGCTGTGACCACGTGGTGGGGTGTGGCCCAGGGTCCCACCCTCAGTGGGTTGGGAGCAAGGGTGAAGATAGTGTGGGGACATGATCCACATTGTAAGCACAGGGACCTCAGGGATGGGGCAGAAACCCCGGAGTATGAGGGCACAGAGCCCCCCTTCACACACAGCAGAGCTGTTTAGGGTGTCTGTGTTTATGGACAGTGGGGGCATTGGCCTTGAATTCACCAGCTATTGTTAATTTTTGCTTTTACATTTCTCCCACTTTTTTTCTTTTCCCACCTCCGCTTTTTAAAAACCAAAAAAAAAAAAAAAGTGTGGTGGTGGAGAATAAAGACTAAAGGGTCTTCTCTACCTTTCAAAACTCTCCAGGGGTGGAGGAGACTAGAGGCAAGACAGACAGACCTCTGGGTGGGGTAAGAGGGTGGCTGAGAGACTCAAGGGATCCTGTGGATCCTGGGATCTGTGCTATCTAGGGAAGAGTGGCACTGCTAGGTGGGTGGATTAGGGGGTCTGGATGGGGTTCCCACAGGTGATGGGGAGCCTGCAGGGGGGATCTGGGTGTTCCTAGGAGCCAGAGGGAGTGGGGATGGTGCTGGCAGTGTTGGCAGGAGGGCCAGCTCAGAGGGGCTGGCAGCTCATAGGCAGCATGGGGAGCACTGGAGTTTGCAGACCCCACTGGGGGGTTGGCTTTGCTCACTCAGCAATAAATAACTGTGTCACACCAAATCCTAAATACACCACTAAAAGTGAGAGTTACTGTCGCTCAGTGTCCTTCCTGACGCCGTCCAGCTGGGGGCTTAGGTGGTAGAAGGTCCAGAGGGAGTATTGAAATGGGGGGAGTGGGACTGATGTTGGGAGACAAACCCCCAGATGAGATGAGGATTGAAAAATCATCTTTATTATTCTTGAAAGGGAGTTAAGAGTCTCCAGCTTCTCCCCCCACCACAATCTCAGTTCCCACTGTATCCATCTGGGGGGCACAGATGAAGCCACAGGTCAGTTACTGGACAGCTCACAGGTCTCTGGTGGGAGGAGGGAGAAAAAAAGAAGATGAAAAGGAAGGAGACCCAGGGAGAGAGGCAAGGCTGACGGTAATGGGATGAGGAAGAATGCACTCCCTCATTCCCCCATGTCAGAGAAGGGGTCTCTGAGGCCTTTTTTCGCTACAGACCTCTGCCCCCTGTCTGCCCCTCTGCCCCTTTTATCCACTGCAAACTCAGAAACCTCTCTTTTGAGTATCCCAGAGCCCATCCTGGCTCCCTGTGGTGCCATCACAGTCTGTGACACAAATGGAAGTGTCAACACAGCCAGCGTGATGATGTCGGCCTTTGGCCATGCCCTCTGGTGACATCACTTGAGTCCCTTTCATCCAGCACTCACAGAAGACTTGGTGAGTCCTAGTTGTTTTCTGTGGGACTCTACCCCCTCACCTTGATTCCTGGGAGTCAGTAAGAAGGCCTTAAAGTCGAGGCAGGAGGTCAGGGACTGGAATTCCTCCACACACTTCTTGGGAGGGTGTGGTGAGCGATCTGGAAGAGCAAGGCAAGGCACGTGAAAGCCCATGCTTCTCAGCACCGCCCCTGGTGAGGCCCTCATGGAAGCATGCAGCCCTTCCTGGGATGATGTCATGGAGCCCAGAGAAAGGGGCTCTCTTGCCCCCCGCCCCCACTTCCCCCCAGCGCTTCCTGCCTGGCACCCTCACTCACTGTAGAGGAGGAAGCGCTGGTAACCCTGGCCTGTCTCTTTCAGCATGATTCCACCTGGGCATGCGCTGGAGAAGAGCTTGGTCTTCATGTCAGGGCGGCCTGTCAGGGTGGGTGGGGAAAGTGTGAGGACAGAGGTACAGAAGCAAGCCAGCCCAGGGGGCTTGAGGAGAGTGAGGGCTGGAGAGAACCAACCTTCAGTTCTGAGATCTGTGCTCCCCTCAGACAGGTGGTAGATCCATTTCCGGGGCGCACAGAGCCCATTTTTCCTGCAGAGGTGGTGGTGACAAGGAGGAAAGACTGAGTGACACCTCAACCACTCAGTATCAGCCTCTATTTATTCCATCTTATTCCCTCTTGAAGCCTGGCTCCTCTTGGGTTTCAAGCTACCAAGGGATGGTTAGGTCCCTATCTCTCCGGAGAGAAACTAATAGAGCTGTTGAACTCAAGTGGACCAAGAATAATGGATATGCCAAAGAGCCCAGCTCTTTGTGGGTGGGTGCTCACAATTTAGGCAGAGACTGTACCTACTGGTGCCTCTGCCTCCTCACCACTCACGTGCGGATGGTAGCTCGAAGCTGGAGCTGCATGGGGGCAGAGCCCACGGCCATGTTGAAGACAATGTTGTCCACAGGGTCAAAAGTCGCCAACTCCTCCTTGGTGGGAGCTGCCCCTGCGATAAAGTACCACCGGCCCAGGTGGGGCTCTGGGAACTGGAGAGATGACAAGGGGAGCAGAAGGTGGGTCTCACTACAGAATCCATCCAACCTCTTCATCAGTCAGAATGACAATGCTTAGGGGTGAAGCTGTTGGCTGCCTTTTTCCAACTGAGGGTTGGATCCATGACAAGGAGTCACTAAATGACTTTTCCTCTTTGCCCCTCCTCAGTAAACCCCACCTCCCAATTCTACCATGTCTTCACATTGATGGCCATAGTCCTAATATTTTTTTTACTTCTTGTTTTCATCCTCACAACACCCACATCCTCTTCCTCCCTTCCTTTCCCAGTGTGGCTGTTTGGTCATCCTAGGCCACTTCTCAAGGCCTCCCCAACCCGGCAAAGCTTCCCACATTCTCAGTCCATACCTCTTTCCCATCTGCTCCTTCAGTTGTCAGTTGACTGTGCTCAGGGCACTGGTAGATGGAGTTAAGGAGAATGCCATAGAGGTAGAGTAGAGCTGCCCAAATTTGGTGGAACATCTTCAGGCAGGAGGGAGCTGGGGGTCTGCGTGGAGTGGCTGGTGCCTTAACTGCTCTCCCCCACTGGCTGCTCAGTCCACTCTGCTTCCAGCCCCCTTGCCTCGACCCTTGACCCTTTCACCTGCTAATGAGTAACTTCAACCTTGTTTTCCAACCCAAGCCTGGATTACTTACAGTGTTTGGGACTTCCTCCCCATCTTCTAAATGCAACTACTCCACAGTACATCCTGGCATGTCCAGGGTCTCCCAGGAATTAAGAGAGCTGAGACCTCCAGGTAGGCCTGTGATCTTTTAACCCATATCTGAGCTGGGATATCTGCTGTGCTGTGCAGCAATGAAGAGAAGTGGATTGATTCTTTCATTCGCTCACTTAGCAAACTAAGTGTTTTTGAGTTCCAGCTGTTGGTCAGGAACTGGCTAAGCCCTGGGAACATAACAATGAGTAAGACACAGTCCCTGGCCTTGAAGAAGTCAGTCTATGGAAAACTAGCTGTGTAAACAAATCATTGCAGTACAATCTGGTAAGTGCTTTAGAACAGGTATGAACCAGGTGCTGGAGCATGGTGGATGGGAGGCTTTCTCTCTGAAGTTGTTAATTGGGGAAACAATATGTACACCCCCCAGAAAAGTTTGCTCACACATGAGTTCATTCACTCAATGTTTATTAGTATAAGTAAGAGCCTACATAATCTAGTGGTTAAAGAGAACAGACAGTGGTGTCAGGCAGAGTGGGTCCAAACCCTTAACTCTACTTATCGATCTTGGATAATTTTATTAATCTTTATGCCTGTTTTTTCATCTGTAAAATGAGCAAATCATCCATCTCATAGGATTAAAAGAGCTAATGCACATAAAGCCCATAGCAAAGGCTTGCACATAAGTCCAAAATAAATATTCGCTATAATTAATAGTAGTGTTTGTAAAGTACTTATTAGTCTCTGGTGGGTATTAAGTTCTCAAGTAACAGCAGGTAGGGAAAGAATTGTCAAGAGGCAGTCATTGGGTAGTGAGTGCCAAGTGGGTGGAGCAGTTAATGTAATGGAAGGTGTGGGGCTTCTTTTATATATTATTTATAACCCACAGACTGCCATAAAGGTTTGTTCTGAGAGGTGAGGCTTGCTATGGGCTTGCGATTTAGTTAAAAGAATAAACTTTGGATGATGGGTATATGAGGGTTCATTATTACTGTTTTGGGGTAATGTTTGACATTTTTTATTAAAAAAACTAAAATACAAGTTATTGGGGCAGTAAAGTAGAAGTGATTGACCCAAGGGAGTCTGGTAGGCCTGAATTTGTCAGTTCTGCCACTTACATTCGCCTAAGTGTACTCACCTGTAAAATGGATGTAATAGTTATCTCAGATGTTGAAAGCCTTTTAAATATGACAGTACGTGAAACCCTCAGCAAACTGGCTGGCACAAACTAGGGGCTCATGTACAGGTGCTTACTAGAACTCTTAACTGAAACAGTACTGGGACTTAGGTATAAACTACGAATCCCAGAAAGGGTGGGCACCAGAGGCAGGCACACTGGCAGCAACGGGTCTGGCTGGAGCACCGCGGGGCCCAGGTCTCTGCCCGAGGGGCTGGGGGAGAAGAGGACAGAGGGACGGTAATCCCCCCGGACCTCCGGCCCGCAGAAGCCCTTAGGCGGCCCTTTCAATTCCCCAGGGTCAGAGTCTTGTGTTTCGGTCCAATGTAACTCCATTTGCTCCCAATTCCCAAACTCGGAGGCGTCCTTTTTTAGACAAAAGTCCTGAAAAGTAGCAACTCCTTCGCTTCTCCAAAACATGGCGTGTCCCCTCGGCCGCACACCGCCAGGGAAGAACATGGCGCCACAGAACGCCCACCGGGCAAAACCGAGGCCAAACCCAACGACGCCACCGCACGCAAATCAGCTCGAGAGCCACCTCCAACAGCCTATGGAAAGGGTGACTTCCGGAGGCGCCGAAGGAGTGCCGCAACGAGGACGATGGTAAGAGGAAGACAGAATTCTAGGTGGCCAGGACAGTGCCGCCTCAAATTCTCTGCCGGCCAAGATTTTAACATAGATTAGCGAGGCACAATCCCCAGTCTCCAAACTCCGAGATCCATATAACTGTTCAAAGCCGCTCTCGAGGCAGTCGAAGAGTCCCACCTGATAATTTTTTTTCAGGCATTTATAGCGGCCACCACAACCCCCTACTGCTTAAGCGCGCGCACGTAAGAAATGGACAGCACCGGCGGGGGTGGAGAGATGCCTAAGCGTGTACGCATGCGTAGTGCGACGCACGCAAGCGCAGTACGGTCCCCCGGGCGACGGCGGCGGCGGCTCTTCGGGGTGCTCAGCTCCCTCCCATCTAGGCCGGCCCCGGCCCGTTTAGCCCCCAGGAACTCACTATTTGGGGCCGCGGACTTTCTCGTCGTGCCCCACAAAAGTAAAGCTTGGGGACCTGGGGGGAGCCGGAAGTACCGCCTCGCGATCCCCCAAATACTGTCGGAAACGGAAGTGGCCGTCGGAGGCAGGTTGGGGGAGGCCGGAAGTGACGGTACCGTGGGGAAGTCGGGGGCGGAGCTGCGGGGTTGTGGGGTGTGTGTGGGTGTGTGTTTGGTCTGTGTTGGTTGCGTCGCTCTGCTAGAGCACCGAGGGTAGGTGGAAGAGGGAGGCAGTCAGCAAGCAGATCTGGCCCCCCGTGAGTGTCCGTCATTTCGGGTCTGTCGTGACTTAGGCGGGTTCGATGGGCGTGGCGTGGCGTGGCGCGCGTGCGCGAAACCACTTTCTCCGCAGATTCTGGCGCGACCCTCGGTCTCTCGTTGTCCCAGGGTTTGCTGACTTCTCGGGCCCTTGTCTTATCGCGACCAGTGATGACACTGGTCTTGTGTTTCCTTCCTTCCCTGCTTCCTAGCCCGACTGGCTCTCCCTTATTGTGATTGGCATCGTGGAGCCCCTCCCACCTGCCGTCCTCCAGCTCCCTGTGCCGTCGATCTCTTGCCCTTTGTGTTTCTCTCCCTGTGCCCCGGAATCTGAAGGGGAATGGGGGAGGGTGTGAGTGTGTGTGCCTGTGTGAGAGAAACTCTTTAGGTATTGGGGCGGAGTCTCGGGCCGGGGAGGCTTCCGGGTATATAAAAATCTGCTCTGGGCGACAGCGGACCTCCCTCATAACATTCTTCCTTAGAGAGCTGTCGGCCATGGAGCCCAATGATAGTACCAGTACCACTATGGAGGAACCTGACAGCCTGGAGGTGCTGGTGAAGACCCTGGACTCTCAGACCCGGACCTTTATTGTGGGGGCCCAGGTGAGACCCTAGTACTTCTGGGAGACACCCATTAACCTTCCTCTTATAGGTTCCTTATTCTGAGAGAAGAGCGTAATTTTCTGGTTTTCAAATTTTCTTTCATTGATTCCTTCGTTCATATTGTAGCCAGAACATTTTCTGATGTTTCCTCTTTGGCTTTTGTTGGGGAAGGCAGATTTTCTTTTGCCTTCCTCCACCTGGATAAAACTCAGCGCAGAGGGAAAGAAGGAAGGAAGAGTCTGTATTCCAACATCATAGATGAACCCCAGCCCAAAGGGAGAGACATGGCTCCTGCCTTTGGGAAAGGAAAGAGAACACACAGACCTAAAATACAAGTGTGTCTTAAAAGCAAAAATTGGTGAGGTCTGTACTGTGTAGTTAAAGGATAGAAGTCAGATCCTGTAATGTTCATAATGCAGGTGGAGCCCTAATAGACAAAATCGTGAGGTGGTTGATTTA
The DNA here is from genome assembly GCF_028021215.1 of Eschrichtius robustus. Taxonomy (NCBI): domain Eukaryota; kingdom Metazoa; phylum Chordata; class Mammalia; order Artiodactyla; family Eschrichtiidae; genus Eschrichtius; species Eschrichtius robustus. The sequence continues at coordinate 84,860,124 of NC_090835.1, forward strand.
TAGTTTTAAAACACAGTGTTACATGTATTTAAGGAAACCATATAGGCTTGTGTGATTAGGTGTATGTAAACAGTTTGGTACTCCTCAGGAGTCAGTTGTCTAGTTAGGAAAAATGTTTTTCTCATTTGCCCCTTTTTCTTTTTTCTTGCTTGAGTCTGCCTTCCTTAATCTGATTTTGTACTCCATGTTCTTTGTTACTGCTTTTATCTTTGAGACTACGGTGTTGGTATCGTTCTGTGTTTGGGGAGGGGTCACCGGTATCTTTAGACACGCACATTCCTTTGGGAGCCAGGCAGAGAAGGAGAGAAGAGAATGTCAGTTGACTTTTCTGTTTTTCAGCCCTGTAGTTTTCTCCTAGGTCTATAACCTGAAGTTCTTTATGTTTATTGTAAGTGTTTTGACAGGTGTTGCCTTAGTTCAGGGCTTTGCACAATAATTACCTCACAATTAAGACAGGCAGGTAGTGGTTTTATGATGGGATGGTTTTTACCCCTCACAAGTGGGTTGTCCCTCTGCTGTCCTTCTTTTTTCTTCCATTCCCTGATTCCTATTTACGTCTCTTCTTCCTTACAGATGAATGTAAAGGAGTTTAAGGAGCACATTGCTGCCTCTGTCAGCATCCCCTCTGAGAAACAACGGCTTATCTACCAGGGGCGAGTTCTGCAGGATGATAAGAAGCTCCAGGAATACAGTAAGAGGGTGGGGGAGGCAGTTCAGAGCTTGCGGCTGCTGTTCAGAGGGATGAGCTAAGGCTGTGGGTTTGCCTGATCATACAGTGTTTCGGTGTGTATGTCTTTTTCTGCAGATGTTGGGGGAAAGGTTATCCACCTTGTGGAACGGGCTCCTCCTCAGAGTCAGCTCCCTTCTGGAACGTCTTCTGGAACAGGGTCTGCCTCAGCCACCCATGGTGGGGGACCCCCGCCTGGTACTCGGGGGCCTGGGGCCTCTGTTCATGACCGGAATGCCAACAGCTATGTCATGGTTGGAACCTTCAATCTTCCTGTAAGCTTGTGTTTCACATGGGAGGGTTTTTCTGGGGGTAGTTTTGGTTGTGGTAGCAGTCAAGAGCTTATAAGACAGGTGTCTCAGTGTTTAGATTGGGTTTGGAGGGCCCTGTGGTCTGATGATGGCCTCAGTCTTTGAGGAGATAGGGGGTGGGGCTCCAGAGAATCAGTTGGAAGTGCGGGGGCCTTAGTATTTGACTTCTCCCAGAGCAACTTCCCTTACCCTTTCCCCAGAGTGACGGCTCTGCTGTGGATGTTCATATCAACATGGAACAGGCCCCGATTCAGGTATCACGGGGCCTGGGAGGGTCAGGGAAGGGGATCTGGGAGAAGGAGGCCATGAAGTGGGGGTGGATCTGGCTGAGGAGATGGCTGGGACCTGGTTTAATAGGTGGTGGAGCTTGTGGCTTATCTCAGACCTGTCCTGATCTTCTCTTTCTTGTTGTAGAGTGAGCCCCGAGTACGGCTGGTGATGGCTCAGCACATGATCAGGGATATACAGACCTTACTATCCCGGATGGAGGTGAGTGGGCAAGGCTGGCTAGGGTCTGTCTGTCTCACCCCATCCTCCCTACCCCTTTTCTCGTAGCCTAGGGGTGGGGGCATGACTGGCCACATCCACTGGATTCTCCCTTCCTAATCTAGTCTCTTTGCAGTGTTCATTCTTTGGGGCAGAAAAAGTATCTTTGTGAGGCTGTTTCGTCCCTGCCAATCCTCTGAGTACCGGGTATCTGGGCAGTTTGTTGCAGACTTGTCAGATGATTCTCACGGCATGTTTTTTCAATTAAATACGGATTCCGTGCTTTTCTGTTCCTCGCTTATCATATTTGATACTGGGTGGGATGGCCTAATTTTATTAGTTTGCGTTTGCAACCAGTGGCCTTTCCTTCTTTTCTCTTGGAGGTTAGGAAACCACAGGCCATACTTTTTGTTAGTAATTTGTTTGCAGGTATCATGGGTATTCATCACGCATCTAACTTGTGTAAGTCTTAGGGAGTTGCTAGGGAGTCAGGTACAGATGCAGAGCCCTGCCTTCAGGGAGCTGAGTTAGCACATTCTCCACTCAGTCTGCTTTGACCTGAGTAATTTTCTGCTGCTGTCTCATCTTGCCTTTGGTGTCCTGACTCTTCCCCACCTTCAGTGCCGAGGGGGACCCCAAGCCCAGCAGAGTCAGCCGCCCCCACAGACGCCAGCTGTGGCCCCGGAGCCAGTAGCCTTGAGCTCTCCAACATCAGAACTGGTCGAAAGTGAAGTGCCTCCTCGGGAGCCCATGGAGGCAGAAGAGGTGGAGGAGCGTGCCCCTGCCCAGAGCCCGGAGCTCTCCCCTTCTGGCCCAGCCCCAGCGGGCCCAACACCTGCCCCAGACACAAATGCACCCAAGTGAGAGATGGAGGGAACCTTTTGGGGTAGGGGTGGGTTGGGGATTCTAAGTGAAGTATGAGGACCAGGAAAGGTCTGATGGCAGAGGAAGGATTGCTTAGGGGTTCTACCTGTAGAGTTAGTGTTGAGGGGCAGGGAGGGGCTCCAGTGTAGGTAGATGGGGTTAGGACTGGCCACTGAGCCAGAAGCATTGCTTTCCCTGGGGCAAGGAAATCCAAGTGGTGCTTCTTGAGCCTGATTAAGATTCTGTCCTGAGTTCACACAGGCCCCATCTGTTTTTTAGGGTTAGTGTTTTGCCCTTGTAGGTACAGGATTGTATGGTGGGGAGGGTGGAAGCAGTTTATTTTCCTCTTCCCATCTTCCCCTGGGTAAGGTTAAAGAACAGGAGCTCTGCTAGTTCAGGAAGGGATTGGGCCAGGGGTCTGGGAGGCCAGGAAGAGGTAGGGCAGATATGGTGAGGTTGGGAATCTGAGGGAAGCCTTGGCTCACTGCCCCTTGGGGTTGCCCACAGCCATCCTTCCCCTGCGGAGTATGTCGAGGTGCTTCAGGAGCTACAGCGGCTTGAGAGCCGCCTCCAGCCCTTCGTGCAGCGCTACTATGAGGTTCTGGGTGCCGCCGCCACTACAGACTACAATAACAATGTGAGCCCGCCCACCCCCTCGCCCAGTACTCCCCAGTGGGGCAGGGAGAAATGCAGATCACCCCTTCCCCCCGCAGAAGACACTGCCTTCGACAGAATAGTTGCTCTTTAGATTTGGAAAGAAGTGATCTTTTTCTCTGTGACAGAGAAGGAGGATCTTTTTCTCCCTGATCTCTTTATGATGACCACTGTCACTGTCCTCGCACCCTCTTGATCCCCTCAGTGAGTTATTTAGGAAGTTTATAAAGTAAGGGAGATTAGCAGGTGATAACTGATTCATCGTAGAGCTTATTTTATCAGGAAGCTGTTCATGTGTATAAAATAGAATTTACTTGCAAAGATGTGGTCTACACAGAAGCTTCTAAGCATGTACTGGAAGACGTAGAGGACGTGAGAACGTGATAATTTCAGGAAGGTGCTGTTTTTGTTAGCGAGGTGGATTCTAGCCTAAAGTTTTCTGCCTTTCTGTGTTTGGCCCCGGGGAGTACAGCAAGAGGGCCGTGAAGAGGACCAGCGCTTGATCAACTTGGTGGGGGAGAGCCTGCGGCTGCTGGGCAACACCTTTGTGGCGTTGTCTGACCTGCGTTGCAATCTGGCGTGTGCGCCGCCGCGTCACCTGCACGTGGTCCGGCCCATGTCTCACTACACCACCCCCATGGTGCTCCAGCAGGCAGCCATCCCCATCCAGGTGGGTCAGGGGAGCCTGGCCTGAGGGAGAATGGAGGGCTGTCAGTGGAACGATCCAGCATAGCTATTGGGCTCAAAAGAGGTTAGAAGGGGAGCATACTTTGGAAGGGGAGCATACTTTGGTGACGCAGGATGAAGGAGCCTTTAGAAGTACAGTGTGCCGTGGGGTGCTCTGGGTTAGGCTCTGGTGTTTTTCTCACTTCTGCCCCATCCATCTCTATCGTCCAGATCAACGTGGGGACCACTGTGACCATGACGGGGAATGGGACCCGGCCCCCCCCGACTCCCAGTGCGGAGGCATCTCCTCCTGGTCCTGGGCAGGCCTCATCCCTGGCCCCCTCTTCTACCACCGTCGAGTCTTCGACTGAGGGGGCTCCCCCGCCAGGACCAGCTCCCCCACCGACCGCCAGCCACCCGAGGGTCATCCGGATTTCCCACCAGAGCGTGGAACCCGTGGTCATGATGCACATGAACATTCAAGGTGAGTTAGGAAACAGTCGCTGGCAGAGCAGAGCAGTGCGATGTGGGAGGTGGGGTTGGCGCTGAGGTGTGAGGGCGCCAGGGTGGGAAAGGAGAGGCCAGGGCTGATGGCGGTGGCAGGGGAACCGAGCAGAAGCTCTTCTGGTTGGTGTGGGGGGGGAGGGGCAGGAAGAACTACTTGTCCTCGGAGAGTTGTTTGCATGGTGAAGGGAGCGTCTCCTCCTTGGCTAGATGGAGTGAAAGGCAGGCTTTGTGGTCGGGGGAGTGGAAGCCTGAAGCGCGCCGATCTCAGGAGGATACAGTTAGGCCTTGGCCCCGCCTATCTCAGGGCCACTCTCTCTGTCTCCTTGCCCAGATTCTGGCACACAGCCCGGTGGAGTTCCGAGTGCTCCCACTGGCCCCCTAGGACCCCCTGGTCATGGCCAGACCCTGGGTAAGAGTGAGGGCATCAGAGCAGGCTGAGCTCTGGGTAGAGAAGGGGTAGGGCCAAGTGGGTGGGTTGAAGGGGGTCCAGGTTCAAGGTTACATCAGACCCACCCCCCAGGCTCCACCCACATCCAGCCGCCCTCCCTGCCCCCTGAGTTCATGCACGCCGTCGCCCACCAGATCACACATCAGGCCATGGTGGCAGCTGCTGCCTCCGCGGCCGCAGGTAATGACCTGAAAGGGGAAGCCTGGGAGGTGGGGCCTGGTCCATGGTGGTGGGCATCATCCACTGGCAGGCCAGGGCCCGGCCCTCAGCCCTCTTCGGTCTCTCCCCTCTGCCACCCACAGGACAGCAGGTGCCAGGCTTCCCGACAGCTCCCACCCGGGTGGTGATTGCCCGGCCCACCCCTCCACAGGCTCGGCCTTCCCATCCTGGGGGGCCCCCAGTCTCGGGGGCTCTGGTGAGTAGGGGTGGGGGAGTTCCACTGGGGAAGAGTATGGGGAGAAAATCCTATGGTGGGGCATGGAGAGGCCAAGACTGAAAGCCTGCCCTTCTCCTCTCCCCTCAGCCGGGCGCTGGTCTGGGTACCAACGCCTCTTTAGCCCAGATGGTGAGCGGCCTCGTGGGGCAGCTTCTTATGCAACCTGTCCTTGTAGGTGAGTACTTGTTCTTCCCCACTTCAAACTGAAGAGGTTTCCATGGCTCTGAAGGCTGATGCTGCCTTCCTGGTCTCCTCACTGGCACTTCCCAGTTCTCTCCGTATTCCTTTGTTCTTGCTTTTCTACTGGGAAGACCAGAATGGAGATGCTGTGGGGTCTTGATTTTCTTGAGATTTCAACTTTCCTCTTTTGGCCCCTATAGCTCAGGGGACCCCAGGAATGGCTCCACCTCCAGCCCCTGCCACTGCATCAGCCAGTGCCGGCACCACCAACACAGCTACCACAGCTGGCCCTGCCCCCGGGGGGCCCGCCCAGCCTCCACCTCCTCAACCCTCCGCCTCTGATCTTCAATTCTCTCAGCTCCTGGGGAACCTGCTGGGGCCTGCAGGGCCAGGGGCTGGAGGGCCTGGCATGGCTTCTCCCACCATCACTGTGGCGATGCCTGGTGTCCCTGCCTTTCTCCAGGGCATGACTGACTTCTTGCAGGTGAGTGGCTGGCTTGCTCCTCACTTCACCCTTCCTGTTCCTGGGCGCAGCCAGGCATTGGAGTCTTGTTGCCATTATATTGCCACTTGGAAGGAAACTTGGGAATTTATTGACTCAGAACCCTCCATTTTGGAGATGAGGAAAACAGGGCTTGGAGAGAGAAGCATAGTAATTTGGGTCACTGCTTTCTGACCTAACCCAATCAGAGGGAGAGAGGTAGCTGCTCAGCCTGACTCTACTCTGGAGAAGCTACAGTGTGTATTCTGCTTTAAGGTGCAAAGACTGGAATAGAGCTCCACGTCTTCCAGACTCCTGTTGATTTGTGCCTTCCTGATGCCCTTTTATGTCCTTGTCCCCGTTCTCACTTCGTCTTCTGTTCATTCCTTCTCTGTGGGGCAGGCGACACAAACAGCTGCTCCGCCCCCTCCGCCCCCTCCGCCCCCACCCCCGCCTCCGGCCCCAGCACAGCAGACGGCGCCTCCACCAGGGTCCCCCTCTGGTGGCGCAGGGAGTCCTGGAGGCCTGGGTCCTGAGAGCCTGCCGCTGGAGTTTTTCACCTCAGTGGTGCAGGGTGTGCTGAGTTCCCTGCTGGGCTCCCTGGGGGCTCGGGCTGGCAGCAGTGAAAGTATTGCTGCTTTCATACAACGCCTCAGTGGATCCAGCAACATCTTTGAGCCTGGGGCTGATGGGGCTCTCGGTGAGCAAATGGGGGTGCCTTGGCCTTCTCTAGGGAGGGGCAACCAGGGGACGGTAGATGGCCTTTGTTAGGGGTATTGCCAAGGTGGGGTGAGGCTGATGGGCTGGTGGGCAGGCCAGGTGGTAAAGGCCACTGCTAACTTCTGCCCCTGTCTCTAGGGTTCTTTGGGGCACTGCTCTCTCTTTTGTGCCAGAACTTCTCCATGGTGGATGTGGTGATGCTTCTCCACGGGCATTTCCAGCCACTGCAGCGGCTCCAGCCCCAGCTGCGATCTTTCTTCCACCAGCACTATCTGGGTGGCCAGGAGCCCACACCTGGTAACATCCGGGTAAATGAAGACCTTGGGCCCAGAGCTCTTCTCCGTCTCACCTTCAGTTACTTATTCCTAACTTTGTCCGTTGCCTAAAGCTGTGACTGCCTCAGCTCAAGCCCTGGGCTTGGTGGGGGAGGAGGGGGAAGCGTCTTGAGGGGTGTGGGACTTGGTTCTAAACTTGTGCTGTTCTCTTCCCCCCACACCGCCCCCAAGACGGCAACCCACACATTGATCACGGGGCTAGAAGAATACGTGCGGGAGAGTTTTGTGAGTAACACTTCCCCATCCCTTCCTGTCCTGGCTCTGGTCAGGATAGCCCACGGCTCCCAGTCTCTCAGGGCTTCTGATTTGGGGGTCTTTGTGTGTCTTGTCTCTCAGTCTTTGGTGCAAGTTCAGCCAGGTGTGGACATCATCCGGACAAACCTGGAATTTCTCCAAGAGCAATTTAATAGCATTGCTGCTCATGTGATGCACTGCACAGGTCAGGGGCTCGCTAGGCCGGGTGAATGGGGCATGTTGGATGTGCAGGGCTGCTGGGTGCCAGCATTCCGTCCTTATTTCTCACCCACAGACAGTGGATTTGGGGCCCGTTTGCTGGAGCTGTGTAACCAGGGCCTGTTTGAATGCCTGGCCCTGAACCTGCACTGCTTGGGGGGACAGCAGATGGAGCTTGCTGCTGTCATCAATGGCCGAATTGTAAGCATCACCCAGTCCGAGATTCCCAGCCTTTTGTTTCTTCAGGTTTCTGTTTTCTTTGGTATCCTGCAGTTTTCTTTTCTTTTTTCTTTTTCTCCAAACTGCCATCCTTTACTGTTTGGTACCTTTCGAAAGCTGTTTGAGAGTTTTGTGTTCCAAGTCTGCTTTCTGCCCCCCAGCGTCGCATGTCTCGTGGAGTGAATCCGTCCTTGGTGAGCTGGCTCACCACTATGATGGGACTGAGGCTTCAGGTGGTACTGGAGCACATGCCTGTAGGCCCTGATGCCATTCTCAGATATGTTCGCAGGGTTGGTGATCCCCCCCAGGTAAGGGACCTGATGGGCTATGGGGTCAGGGGACTCGAGGGAACTGCAGAGATCTGAGAGGGCCTTTTGTGGTGGTCTCCTTCTCTGTCCTTTTGCACAGACGCTTCCTGAGGAGCCAATGGAAGTTCAGGGATCAGAGAGAACTCCCCCTGAGCCTCAGGTACCAGGGAGAGGTCGAGGAGCCAGATAATGTGGAGTGGAGGGCTGGGGCCGGAAGGGCTGGAGGCTGAGAATTCTGAAGCCTGGGTCTTCCCACTGTCTGACTGCCAGCGGGAGAATGCTTCCCCAGCCCCTGGAACAACCGCAGAAGAGGCCATGTCCCGAGGTCCGCCTCCTGCTCCTGAGGGAGGCTCCCGAGACGAGCAGGATGGAGCTTCAGCTGAGACAGAACCTTGGGCAGCTGCAGTCCCCCCAGTGAGTGTCAGGAGGTGGTCCAGTGGGCTAAGGCAGCTGAAAGTTGTGGGAATTACTATTTTCTTATCTTTTCCTCCCCAGGAATGGGTCCCTATTATCCAGCAGGACATTCACAGCCAGCGGAAGGTGAAACCGCAGCCCCCCCTGAGCGATGCCTACCTCAGTGGTATGCCTGCCAAGAGACGCAAGGTTAGTTTGCCTCTTCCCTGAGGATCCCTCTTTATCCGAATTCCCCTGTTGTGCTTAGAGTCAAACTAATTAGAGCTGGAAAGAATTCTTCCTAGTTTAGTCCCGATTTAATTGATGAGGAAACCTTTCTGGCTCAGACTTGCTCACGGTTGTTGCCCCACACCTTTACATTAGTCTGTCAGCAGTCCTTGTCATCCCTTAGTTGCCCAATCCCCATGTGACCAGGGCCCATCTTCCTTAAGATGGGCTTCCTCTTGTGGACTAGCTAGCTGTGAGTACTGGGTGGCTTGACCCATCTTGCCCCTCTTGTTTTGAAGACCAAGTCCAGCACATTCAATAGTGTTTTTGGCCAGAGCCAAACAAAATTAGGAAGGCATTTCTGCTGTCAAAATTACACATGGACTGTTTCCCTTCTCTCCGCTAGCATGGAGACTCAGTGGTTGACTCATGGGAAGGGTGAGCTGGGTGGTGGCATTGGATCTGATGTTGATCCTCTTTTCCCTTTCAACCCCATCCCCCAGACGATGCAGGGTGAGGGCCCCCAGCTGCTTCTCTCAGAGGCCGTGAGCCGGGCAGCTAAGGCAGCCGGAGCTCGGCCCCTGACGAGCCCCGAGAGCCTGAGCCGGGACCTGGAGGCACCAGAGGTTCAGGAGAGCTACAGGCAGCAGGTGCCCCCACCTTGAAGCAGCATAGGGATGGTCTAGTGGGAGGGATTGGGCTAGGGTCCCTCTTCCCTGGATCCCTTCAGAGATGAACTGGTTAGTCTGGGGCTACCACTTGGTTTTATAATGTTGTTTTCCCCTAGGGGCATCTGGGAAGGCTCAGTGATGCCATATTGGGCTACTGGACAGTACATGGCTGGTGGGGAAATGTTAGCTCCTGAGGGATGACTTGTGTGTGCTTGCTGGGATCCTAGGGGCTGGGCCAGTACCACTGCAACCTGCTTTGCTCGCTCTCTCTAGCTCCGGGCTGATATACAAAAGCGACTGCAGGAAGACCCTAACTACAGCCCCCAGCGCTTCCCTAACGCCCACAGGGCCTTTGCTGACGATCCCTAGCTCTTTGCTCCATGGCCCTCCATCATCAGGGGACCATTTCTCCCCTCTTCCTTCACAGTATTTAAGAAATAAAGTCAGATTTTCCTGGCTCTTTCTTTTGGTCTCTAAATTGTCTTCGTTTAGTCTAAGCCCCTTAATCTTCTATGAAGTTGGTTTTATAATTCCCAGGAACCCACCTATACTAGACAGCTTTTAACATTTCAACACGAGCAGATGTGCAGTATGATGTTTTACTGTTCATGCAGCACAAGCGTACAAGCCTGTTCTGAGGTCAGCCATTTTCAAGGAAAACTGTGTAAATGAGATGAAAGAAACCTACTGCAGGTACATGCTAGGATAGGGCTCTCAAACCATTTAATTGACAAGCAGCTGCAGACCTGTAGTCTTGACTAGCATGCAGTGGTACCAGTGTAACTCAACGAAGTTTGACTATGGTGGAACTGGTCTACCCAGTTCAAGGAGCCCAAGTTCAAGCCCTGTGCTTGAACACATGTGACAGCTATAAAGGCACTTCCTTTCTTTGTAGGCAGGACCAAAGGGACGTGTGGCTGCAAATTCTCCGCTGCTCCATTTGAGATGCAGTTGCTGTCCCTTCCCCTTTTTAGCTAGTTCGTGCTGGGCAAATAGAACGTGGCAGAAACCTAAGAACAGGTTGTAAGCTTTGCAGCTTCTGCCCAGACCTCTTGGAACACTGACTCAGGGACATTGAAAGGCCTTATGACTCAGGGTATCTTGCCAGAGAAGCCATGCAGAGACAGTGGTTGACAACCCAATGGAGTTCTGCCTTCCAGGTGTCCCAACATGGCCCCAGACATGTGAGCAGAAGCCCTCTAGGACCAAGGAGCTGTCAGGTGCTGGCTGACTGGTTACCGACCAACCTCACGCACTGGCACAAGATTTGCCCAGGGGAGCCCAGCTCTAATTCCTGGCCCACAGAACTTTAAGATACAACCAAACTTTGTTCTGAGGTATTTTGTTACATCACTGAGGTAAATGGCAAATAGTTCCCTGACTAAAACCACTCTACAGATCACTTGGCACTGAACTATGACACAGGACATTGCAAACAACTGACCCATCCCCAAAATCATTTTGGAAATATTTTTTTAATCCTTTTATTATTCTTTTTTAACAAACGGCCCCAGGGATAGGGGACCAGGGGAGGGGGGAGGAGGGGAAGCGAGGCCCCAGCCCTGCAACCCCTCCCCACCGGCCCCTTTCCCCCTTATATATTTATAATCTATATACACGCCCCGGGGGGGTGGGGGGCAAAGGGCACTCCCTCAGCGGGGTGGGGGCAATCCAGGCTCATTGTCCCCTCGGGACCCAGGCTCCTCTGCCCTTCGGGACGGCCCTTCTCCAGAAGGTGGCCCCGTCCGCTCCCAAGGCTTCGGCGTCCAGCGCAGGGCATCTGGTGGGGAGGCCTGGGGGACGGGTACATGTGGAAGAGTTAAGTCAAACAGGGAGATCAGGGATGAAAGGACAGGAACTCAGGTGGTGACTTTTAAATTAAGACTTGAGACCACAGGGGTTTCTCCTTCACCTGCTGGTAGAGGTCGATGCGCTGGGTGCGGAAGACTCCGCTGTAGGTGGAAGGTGGGGCCTTGAGACGGGAGTTGAGGCCAGAGAAAGACCTAAAGGAGGAATGGCATTTGAGGCAACCTTAAGACCCACCCCTGGTCCCCAAAGAAAGTCAGTCCTTGGGGATGGATAGGCAGTCTGCATCCCCATTCCCTTCTCTTGCCTTCCAGCTGGAGGAGTACGTGATGACCCAGGTCCCCCAAGGTTGCTGTTCAGTTTTCGATAATCGTGGAACGGCTTTAGTTCTACTGGGTGCAGCTGAAGGACAAAAAATTCATGAGCATCCTGCCTCTCAACCCTTTTATCTCGAGATGCTAAATCCTTACCCCTAACTCTTGAGGTTCCCTAGCACTTCAGTTCCTGTACCTTACCTCTGCTCGCCCCAAGCTAGGGCCGAAGGGCCTGGTAGGTGAAGGCAGCACCCGAGTAGCAGGAGCAGGTGGGGGCCGCACAGCCAGGCTGGGGGGCTGCAGAGCAGGGCCCACAGGTAACAGAGAAAGGGGGGGTGGGGCAGGAGGCGGCGCTGGTGGCAGGGAGCCGAAGTTCACCACAGGCAGCTGAGAGTCCACCATGGGTAGAAGCATCTGTAACGAGAAACATGGGAGTGTGTGTTGGGGCAGGGAGGAATGTCAGAAAACCAGGGAGAGAGTCCAAACAAGTAACAAAAAAAGCTAGAAGTTGGAGGAGAACAGAACAAAGGGGAACTGGGAAGATAAAAGGTACCTGCTGGGCAGGGGCCCCTGAGGGGAGGAAGCCACTTTGGCCACCAGGTTGCAGAGGAGGAGAATAAAAATCTGAAGGGGACGGCAGATCCTGTCGCACCTGTTGCGGAACAGGGAGAAATAAGTCAACTCCCCCAAAAGCATTCTTCACCCCACCCCTAACTCCCTAAGCCCAGCACACCCCCACCTCTTCTTACCTGAAGCAAGGGTGGGTCTGGCAAAGGGCTAGGGCAGAAAGCTGGAGAGTAGAGGAAGGAAGGTGGAGGGTAGAGAACTCCTCCAGCTGGCAGCTTCCCCAGCTCTGTTGCTTGCAGTGTGGAGAAATCCAGAAACTGGCCCTTGACAGCTACCCCAGAGAGCAGTGCTGAGGGTGGGGCTGGGCCTGGGGGGAGGTACAGGGGCTGTGATCTGAAAAGAAATTGGGGCAAGGGGGAGGAAAGGCATCAGGAAGCCAGAGTCATTTACTCCTTTAGTCTGAACAGTACTGTTAGGTCCACTAGCCGCCGGGTACCCTAGAAATGTTTTCCCCTTCCCTCTTCCCCTGAAACACAGTTCCATTTCCTTCTGAGATCCACAGAGATCTAGTCTTACCTGTAAGGGTGCAATGAGGGTGTCCCAGGGCGGAAACCTCCATTGTTGGGATGTAGCTGAGAGTCTATGGCTCCCCCTGAAACCTGCAGGAGAGCAAGTATGGAATAGCTCCAGTTTTCCTGGTCCAGAAAAGCTCACCCACCCCACCCATTACAGCAAAAGCAGGAAGAAAAATGAAATGACAAAGGAAAAAAAAAAAAAAAGTGTTAAAAACTACAAATTGGAAAGGTTTGATATTAGGAGACTACAGGCAGAAAGGGGTCTTGGGATAGGAAGTAGGACCTACCTGAGAACTGGGAGGCCCAGGGCTGCCATAGAAGACCTCAGGATACAAGCGTTGGCCTGAGGAGCTGGTCTCTGGGCCACAGTGCCCAGAACCCAGGTTCTTGGATTGTGGCTCAGCTGAGGCAGAAGCACTGGGGAGCAGCTCCCAGTCTCGGGCTAGGGGAATGGCCTGGGAAGGAGAAGACTTGTCAAGGGGGCTATCTGGGCAACCTGGATGCCCAAGTCACTCCCAGACCCCTTTTCCAGAAGTCTAAGGCCTTTCCCCAAAACCTCACTCTCCCACTTACCTCAGTGACTGATACCGTTAGCTCCTTCTCTGCTTTTAAACTGTCTCCCACCACTAGGCACAAGTCCGAGTCCTGTGATCGTGAGGCAGGAGATTGTCCCATGATTCAGACATGTGTCCTCCACATCCCACTTCTAGTCCACCCCACCCAAGACACCCAAATCTAGCCTACACAGACCTTGTCATTGGTACCAAACTGGACCGGAGGACCAGGTCGATGGGATGGCCGGAGGGAGCCAGGCTCTGGGCCTCGGTCTGTACGCTGCAATCGTTCTGTGCCAATGGGCCCAGGGGGCAGAGGCTGCTCCCGGGGCAGCTCCTAGGTAGGGCAACACAGTGAAGTAGGGTTGGGGGAAGGAAAAGGAAGCCCCAATCAGCACACACAGGCAGAGGAAAGGGGAGACAAAGGTAAGGCCAAAGTCAAAGTCCCAGAAACATTCTTATCCTTTCTTGGTCATTTACCTTTCTGTCCCCATCGTGGGGGGCAGGTGGCCGTCTCCTAGGAGGTTCAGAGGGTTCAGAGCCAGGTGGACCCTCACCAGGAACAGCATTCAGGGGGGAGGGGCCTCCAGACCGCTTGGGGGGCCCCTCTGCTGCCCCCTTGAGTCCTCCATCAGGGGAACTTCGCTGGCTGCAGGGACCTGATGACACCTGAGAATCCCCACTCAGGTCCACCCCACTGTCAGACTGACTCATCTGAGAGGAGTGGAGAAGGAGTTAGGTCAGAGTAGAAGGCACCCCGATACCTGACTGTGGTACACACACAAACAAACTACAGAAAGTAGGCAGCTACGTGATGCAACAGCCCCACACTCATCCCAGAATAGGTGGGGAAGTATGACCACTGCTCAATAAAATCCCAGCTCAGACACTCCTTCCCACCCTCACTTACCTCCGTGCCAGCCACATCCTCAAAAGGACTCAGGGGTTCCATCCAAGGCTCCATGGAGCCAGGCTGGTAACTCTTCCGGCTAGTGGCTGGGAGGAGCACCAACACAACAGGAGTGAGAGAAGATGGCTCTGTGGCCCGCCTCGCTCTCTAAGCCCTCTAACCCAGTCCCTCCTGCTCAGCTCAACTCACCAGTATGTATACGATTCCAGAGGTGAGGGGTCAGGGCCTCTGTTCCTGCATCTCTGGACTCTCCCTGAGGGCCTGGGCCCTCAGGTTTGGGGCCCAAGAATCCAGAGCTATGAGAAGGTGGCAAAGATTCCTAAAGGTGAGAGAGGCCAGAAGCAAAACATGAATGAGGTGGGAACTGGGGAATGTAAGCACCTGAGACAGAGTGCCCCACGTGTGGGGAAAAAGGGAGACAAACAACAACTAACACTGAGAATTTGGGGTGAAAACACAATGACAAAAATAGGAAAAAGAGTGAAGAAAACATAAGTGAAAACCTTTGAAAGTGAGAGCTGTGAAACATCACCTCAAGCCCCATCCCTCACCTCCTGCAGCAGCTCCGGTTTTCTGGGAGGCCGCTCTCGCCGTTTGGGGGGGAAGGGATTAACCCCGGCAGAGTCCCGGGGAGTCCCGCCCACCCCCCTGACCATCGGCCCTGGCTCCTCCAAGTGGGGGTCTGGGGAAAAGGGGAAATCCGTCAGCATGTCTTGCTCTATCACTGAACCGAGCTTTTCCCTCTGTACTCCACCTCCCAACCCTTCCACCCTCAGTGCAGACACCCAGCATCAGGGCTCCCAGGCCAGGTTCATCCCCCTTCAGCACCTGGCCTTCTCTGGGGATGGAGACATTTGCACCCTCAGCCCCTCCAGCTTACCCGAATTGACGTCATTGTTGTTGGCCCTCTGAGGGTCATACCGGGTTGGGGGCCGAGGGGAGGGGCCTTGGGGGGTTTGGGGAGGCCCAGGCTTGGGCCTTGGGTGCCCCCCTGGTGCAGCTGCACTTCCTTGGCGGCTGCTGAGCTGAGCCAGAGCCTGTTGGATGCCAGCAGGGTTGCTGTGGATAACTTGGTCCAGGCGGAAGACAGCAGAACTGCTGGGGGGTGGGGGAGGCAGAGGGAGCCCTGGGGGACGCTCCTCTGGAGGACGGCTGAAGAAAACAGAGCATCCGTTCCACTATGCACAGAATTGTTATATCTTCCCTACAAGTCAAATCTCCTCTACCTCTCCACCTTCAACCAGTCCTCTGCGCTAAAATCCAGGCGTTTCTGAGCACTTCCCCCCCCACCCCCCCCCACACACCATGCGGCTTGTGGGATTCTCGGCTCCCCAGCCAGGGATCGAACCCAGGCTCCAGGAGTGAAAGCGCCGAGTCCTAACCACTGGACTGCCAGAGAATTCCCCATTTCTGAGCACTTCCAAGGAATTCTACTCGTAAAGGTCTATCGAGGAGAAAGCAAGGAATATGGGTGTTCCCAAAGCTGTTAACTGCTTTCCAGCTACTTTACCTTAACACGGATAATCTAGCGCGCCTAAGAGCTTACCCTGCGCCCTCTGATCTCACACTCCACAGCACACAGCCACACCTTTCCCCCAGGTTTTCTCCCCTCCCCCAACTTTTTAACCCTAAGAATAAACTTAATCACCTGCCTGTACCCACCTTCGGTTCTTGGGAGAGGGCCAGCTCCTCTTGTCCCCTCGCCCTGGGCCAGTCCTCCCTCCAGGACCCCCGCCACCTCCTCCACTGCTGCCACCACCACTGCCAGACTTGCTGCTCGGGCCTGGGCGCCGGTTCTGCCTTTCCATGCCTGGCCGCTGACTCGAGAAGCTCCGCTTGCTCAAATCTTTCGCTCTCTGGCTCAGCTCTCCACGGGACATGGCTGAAATGCCTGGTCCAGCTCCACCTCCACTGCCCCCGGGAGTCCCCACAGCTTTGGGGGTTAGCAGTGCTGCTGGCGGAGCCTCCTTGTCCCCCCGGCGCTCACTGGCAAAGTCACTGCTCTCTGAGGCAGTCTCCCATTCCTCATTGGCTTGATCTGAGTTCTGGTTTGACAGATCGGGAGACTTAGCAGCTGCCCGGCGAGGTGGTGGGGGCACTGCTACCGTTGTGAGGGCTTCCTCCGGTCCAGGAGTGGAGACTGGAAGGGCAAGGGAAGAGGACTTGCCCTCGGCCCCCCTGGCAGCATTCTCCCGTTCCTGTTTCAGTCTCCGGAAACGAGGCGGTTTGTCCTGCTGCTGAGCCCTCCCATGTCGCCTCCTTCTGGGCCGCTCTCCATCTTCCACACCCATGCCTACGTTGCTGCCTCCACTGCTGCCTCCTCGGGCCATGGGGGACAGGGGCCCTGGGATCAGCTTTTCTTTCAAAGGCTCCTTACTTGGAGGCAAAGGACCTGTTGGAGGCTTCTTTGGAGCCAGAGACTTGGTTGGGGGGCTCCAGCCTGGGCAAATGGGGGTAGGGGGCCGCCCTCCCCCTCGACCCCGGCGTGATGGCACCCCTCTGGGAGTGAAGACTCGTCCACCTCGGGCAGTGGAAAAGCGGGCTGGGGCTGGTGAAGGGGGTGCTCCTGATGGTGGGGGAGCAAGAGGAACCTGTGTAAGTACTCCCTCCTTGGGTGTCGGGGCCTCCTTGTCTGAGGGGGCCAGATCACTCTCATGGGTCTCGCTGCCTGTCTCTGAACCCCGCTGCCGGCGCCGCTTGGGGATTTCTTCATACTCTGAACCCTCACTCCGTGTCTCACTGGCAGTGCGGCCTCGGGGAGCAGGAGGATGGTTTGGTCCCCCTGCCCCACCTCCACGCCCATCATCTCCTCGGAATTCCCGGTAACTACGGAACTCTCGGCTTCGGGCTCCCCGCCCCCGTCCCCCATAGGTGCCCCGAAAACCCCTCCCTCTGGCAAAATACTCCCCTCGGCCCCGACCCCGGCAAGAGGTAGGACCCACTCTCTCATAGGAATAGTCCCTCCGAAGCCTTGGGGCAGGGGAAAGAGTCCCACTGGGTGGGGTCTCCTTGGGGCCACCTATCTTCCCCTTTGCCGTCTTCAACGGGTCTGGCTTTGGAACCTTGGGGGTTTCATCCCCCTGTTCGAGGGGCTTGGGGGGCAGATCTTCGACTTTTGCAGGCGGTGGGGGTTTCTTGATAGGCCCAGCGCGGCGGGGAGGGGCCCCTGGCTCCTCTGGAGGGATTCCACGACGACTGCTGCCTGGACGAGGGCCCCAGCGGGTCTCAGTGCGGCTCTCCCTGCGAGGTGGCGGGGGGCCTTGGCCTCCGATTCCACGGGTAGGCTTTCGACCAGCTTCTGGCCCGGTCAGCTGTGGAGTCTCCTCCTTGGGGGTTTCCTTTTTAGGTGGTGGAGCTTGTATCTTGGCTGCCTCATCATTGCCTGGGGGCCAGGGGAGTGGACGGGGCCCTGGGGGAGCTGGCTCCTCCAGAGGGAAGCGAGGGATTGGGGGCCCAGGGGCTCCATTCTCAGGAAAGCCTGGATAACTGGCCAGATAGGGTGGTGGGGGAGGTACTGGAGGGGTCTCGCTCCTGAAGAGGGAGACAGAAAAGAATGGAAATTAAGTATCTTAAGACAAGGAAAACGAACTAGATGGGGAAAGAGAACACTTTATTACGACCCAGACACTCCTTTCACGTTTACTCTTATCACTTCACCGATAACCCAAAGTACCTTTTCTCCTAGCCTAAATATTTTCACTGGAAACCCACCCATTTCTCTACTCAGACTCACCTCATCCCCTTCTCATCCTCGTCAGCAGCCTGGCGCAGTGGTGAGGTAAGTGGGCGGGGGTCAGCAGGTGTGGTGGTGAAGACATCTCCTACCCAGGCCAACTTTGGATCCACTGGTGGGGTGCCACGATCCCGTAAGAGGGGGGGTGCATGGCGCTCAAATGGCTCTGAGCTTGAGCCTCCACTGTCTGAGCGCTCCCGGGGAACTAGGCCTGAGGAAACAAAACAGTATGAGAAAAACCACCCTTTTTTATGTTACAAGCCCTCCAGCCCAAAAAGCATCTCCCCAGTTAATCTTCCACGTTAGCCCAGTCAATGTCGGCACCTCTATCTCCTGGGCCTTGCCCACGCTCCTGAAACACAGTTATCCACTAAGCTTCCCTACAGATGAATCCAGTTAATCCCCCCACCCAGGTAAATCCCAGTTAAAGGAGGACCACTGTTACATTTTTGCAACAAAGAGGTATCTCAGCAGTGCTAGGCTCCCCTCTTAATTGGTGGCCCTTCATCCCCGTAGCAAGATGCTGATACCCACTTCCCAGGACTAAGGGGTCCACCACCCCCTACTTCTTCTATGGCCCCTTACCAGAGGGATGCACACCAGGAGGATAGAAGTCCAGAGGGGGCCGGCCCTGAAGGAGCCGGGGGTCCACATAAGGAGGAATCATCATCCAGCGGGGATCGAAGTTCATAGGGGGCATGGGTGGGGGCCGGCCCAGAGCACCTGGGTACAGGGCCTTGGGGGGTGGTGGCGGAGCCTGTGGAGCTGGCACAGCCCCCATGGTCACAGGCTGTGGTGGTGATGGGGGCACTGGGGCAGGTGGGGCGGAGCCCTGTTGATGCTGCTGCCACTGCTGTTGTTGCTGCTTCAAGAGCTGCTCCTGGGGAAGGACAAAAGGGGATGAGAGAGGCATCAAAGGCCCCAAACAAAAAAACGAACTAACAAAACAAAAAACAAAAACCCGCAAATGGGACAAATACCTGGACTAGATGGAAAACTAGGATGACACAAAGGAAAGATAACTGGTAGAGGGACCCAGAAAGTAACTCATGGATAGGATAAATGTTGAAACCAAGAAAAGCAGCCCTTAAGAGGGGAAGTAACTTAGTTTCACCTGCTGCTGCCGCTGGAAACGAGGAGGCAATGATTTCTGATACTTGGGGTAGCCCACGCCTTGGCTGGGGGGCTGCCGGGTAGGACCAACCCCATCACCCTTGGGCTCCACCTTTGGGGCTGGGGTCGTGGCAGGAGAAGGAACCTCTTCTGGTGGTTCAGGACCCTCTTTTGAGGGCAGTTGAGGTTCCACTGCATTAAAGAAAAGACACTCATCAAAGTGGTCTAGTCCCACAACAGATATTCCATGAACACCCCCATAATTTCAGCTCTCACCTCTAGCTCCCCGACTAAGGTTAAGACCATCCCATTTAAAACCCATGAAAACACTTCATGGTCTCTCAAAAGCCAACAGTGGTGGCATTAACTTCCCATGAGATCATCAAAAGTAACCGACACTTCTTCAGCCTTGCTCCACTCTAGGCCTACGGGAAGTGGTTTTAGGTCACTACTTATTCAGGAATTCAAGCAACAAAACCTCTCCCCCTCGGATGTCCATACAAGCAAAAAAACCCTTTTCGCCCCTACCACTGATAGTCCAATAAACCGAAACAACTGCCTTCTATTTCCTTTACTCACATCCTTACCACTTTCACCCTCAACCCCAAGCAGAAAAGAGATCTGGCACCTCGTAGTACCCATCACCATCTCCATACCTGGGCTGGCTTCGAAGCTGCCACTGCTGGTGCTACTGGTGCTGCCACCACCACTCACCACGGTGGGAGCTGGAGCCACACCTGGAGTTGGGGTGGACTGGGCAGGAGGGGCTTGTGCCGGCTCTTCCGGTTCTTTTTCAGGTGTCGGGACTGGTGCCGGTGGAGGAGCTGAAGGTGTGGGGAGTTCTTTGGGGGCCACAGGTGGTGGAACAGGGGCAGGAGGGGCAGCAGGTGGTACAACAGGCTCCGATTTGAGCCGCTTGTCAGGTGCCCCAAACTTCTCATCGAGTCGCTTGAGTTTCTCGGCACAGGCTGCCCTGCGTTCCTCCTGCATGCGCCGTTCCTCCTCCTCTCGCCGTCGCCGGGCTCGCTCCACAGCCAGGGAGATTTCAGACGAAGACTGCTTTCGCCGCTGCCGCCAAGCCTCATCCTCATCTTCGGGTGCTGTGGGCTTGCAGGGAGGGCCCCCGCGATCCTGTCAGTGGGCAGACCCAGCAGGGCCAGAGGTATCAGTCATTATGTTTCTTACGATCTCTTTCACAGACTGATCAACTGTCTCTAGCTGCAGGTGCAAAGACCAGGCCTTGGGGTTGATGGCCTCTCAGGGTAGGGACAAACTCATCATCCTAGTCTTGTTTCCTCTCTTTCAGAGACCCGAACACCCAGGTCTCCTTGTTTTTCCTAACTGGCATCCCAGTTTCTCTTTTCACCCAGACCCGCCTAACACCAACGATGTTCCAAACCTTTCCAGAGATGCTCCACAGCTCTACGCTTCCTGCAGCCCATTTTCGGTCCTCCCTCCAGCTTCCTCTTATTACTACTGCTTCAATTACTCAGCTGAGACTAATCTCCCACAACTGACCCTCTCAACCCCTCATTGTAGACACTCACTGGGTAGTCCCCAGGGGGGCCCCAGTTCCCGGTGGGGCCCCGGTGAGGTGGGGGTGGGGGAGGCTTTGGGGCAGGAGGCCCCGGCTCTGTCTCTGGAAGCCGAGAGGTCTCTGCCCAGGCCGTCTTGGGAGGGGGTGGTTCGCTGCCGGGGGAGTTGCCCTTTTTGTCATCTGCTTCAGGGGGCCGTTCCTCACCAGCAGCTGACTGGGACTCCTTGCTGTGGGCAGACCAACAGTGGAATTAAAATCAGCTGCAACCCAACTCTTTTAAGAGTATATTACCATGAGAGAAACGGAGCCCCCTCCTCTCCCCAGAGGGCCCGAACTCACTGGCCCTCAGCTCCCTCCTCATCGGAGTCTCGCCCGTCTTCCTCATCGCTGAACTTGAGCTTCTCAGTGTAGTCGACCTCCTCGTGGGCCCCTGAGGAGAATAATGAAGAGTGGTAACCCAAGCATTCTGCTCTCCAATCTCATATTTTCTAGAACACAGGAACTACGTGATGGGATGTACTACTAACGCCAACTGCCCTCCTCCCACTGACATCCAGATCCCCACCATGACTCTCATTCTCACTCCTCTTAGTTCTCTACCAGGACTTGGCTTTCCTCCACCTATCTCCCCTACCTTTCAGTGTCTGCTTTTCTCCCACACAACCCATTTTTTTTTTTTTAAGATTTTTTTTTTGATGTGGACCATTTTTAAAGCCTTTATTGAATTTGTTACAATACTGCTTCTGTTTTATGTTTTGGTTTTTGGCCACGAGGCATGTGGGATCTTAGCTCCCCGACCAGGGATCGAACCTGCATCCCCTGCATTGGAAGGTGAAGTCTTAACCACTGGACTACCAGAGAAGTCCTGTATAACCCGTTTTTTCCTCATCAGATTTTGCTTTTTAAAACTAAAATACTTGGGAATTCCCTGGCGGTCCAGTGGTTAGGACTCCACACTTTCACTGCCGAGGGCCTGGGTTCAATCCCTGGTAGGGGAATTAAGATCTCATAACCTGTGCAGTGCAGCCAAAAACCAAACCAAACCAAAACAAACAAAAAAACCCCAAACCAAAACCAAAACCAAAACCAAACAAAAATACTTGGTCCTTACTATCCACTCACCTGCCCAACCATCATCATTCTCCTGGTCCAACTGATCAAACTCTTTAAGATTATCTTCTTTAAGAATGGAAGGCCGACCCACAGGTTCTACAAGGCGCATTGGCGGCCCTGAACCTCGGGGGCCTGCCACACGGGGGAAACGGCTGTGTATGAAAAAGCAAATGGGAGAAGAGATTAAAAAACGGCATGTTGTATAATCACATACAAGACTGAGCCTCCTGGCTAGAAAACCATCTCCTCCCCAATAGGCTTCCCCTGTCCCCAACCACAAACCCAGACCTAGATTACTCACCCGGGCCCATCAGGAGTGGGGTATCGGTAAGGCCCCTGGGGTCCATAGGGCGGAGGGAACGGGAGATATGGGGGATACATCTGCAAAAGGGCCCAATAGTAGCTGCTCAGAGGGACAATCAAATAGCTTACCAGCTCCCTAAACCTATTATCCTCCCACCCTCACTATATGTCACAGGCCCCTGCTTTCCATGTGTCCCCTCCGAAGACTAAGCCCTAATTCCTAACTCTCTAACTTCCAGCACAACCAATCCAAAACAAGATATCCAAACTCACGAAAGGCGGCATCATTCCGCGGTAGGGAGGGAACTGGGGTGGGCCTGAAGGCTGCAGCCCACCCCGGGGATCATGGCCGTGATGAAGTTTGGAGTCCGGGCCCTCCAGCTCATCAGGGCCACGCCCACCTCCGTCCCTCCAAGTTGTAGAATCTGTATTTTGGAAAAGGCAGAGAGTGAACATAGCTGAAAATGATGGGGAGAAAGATGAATAAGCTAGCAGCTAACTCTAAAATGGAATAAGGTAATGTCCTGGCCAAAAGGTAACCACTCATTCACTCACTAATGGCGGCCACTCACTTTGGGGGCGGAGGCTTGGTCCGGGCCCAGACGACTGTTCGGCAGACTCCCTTTCCTTGGCAGCCTTGTCCTGGTCGCCAGCCGCCTGCAGGGTCGGAAATTCCTCTCGAGAGAATCGTGACAGTAGGCTTGATGCCCTTCCACCTGTTGGTGTTGAGATGCAAAAGTAGGAGACACAAGTACATTTACTGAGAACGCACCATGAAAAGTGAAAGGGTCTGACAGGTAGCAGATCCAGTTCTGCCTCCAAACTCACCCCCTACGTAATTCCATGATCATTCCCCAAGAAACAAGGTCAGTTTTGGGACAACCTCCTCACCTTCAGTTAATTCTGAGACAAACTTGCTCATTTGTGTCCCATGAAACTGAATATGAGATCCAAAATTTAGCCAAAGAGGAATGAGGAGGTACAGTGCAGGACTCCTGCCTACTATGATGCCCAAAGAGACTCCCCAAACAGCCCTGCACTCACCATCTCCATGTGCTCCATGGGTGACACTGGCCTGTGCCCAGGACTTTACCCCGCTTGGAACCGAAGGAGTGTTCTGGGGAAACAGAAATAATAAATGGTGACGTGGAGGAGAAGCTACAAGCCATTCTTGCCCCTGCCCCTTAAATAACATCCAGTCCTTCAGATACCTCGGGGGCTGCTGGGGGTCGTTTCGGTTGGTTGGAGGCAGGCGTCTGTGAAGCCGGCAGTGGCTGCGATTCCGGCGGCTGAGCGGTTGAGGCATCGGAACTGAGGGGATGGTAGGATGAGAAAGTCAGAGTCTGAGATGGCTCCGGCTCCCCTGCTTCTCCAACTGGTGGAGGACAGGAACTGAACCCAGGTCTACTCCCTACTTTTAACAAGCATTAGGGCAAAATACCATAAGCTCGTCACCCTGCATAGGCTGTCCTCTATTCTTCAAGCTTTCTTTACATCTGACAGAAAGCTAAAGGTACCGTTCATTAGTCATCTAACAGGAGTCCTACAATAGGCAGGACAGGGTCTTCCCTGTTTGTCTCTGACTCTCATGTGGCCAGGCTAGACCAACCCCCATTCATCCCCAAGTTCAAAGTTAAAATACTCATAACTCTAAGTCCCCCAGGTCTCTGTCTACCTCTTGGGGTCGGACTGCTCCTGTTTGCTTGCCCATCCTGTTCCGTCTTTCGGCACTAGTGAGACGTTGGGGTCATTGCCTTTGTTCTCGGCTTTCAGGCTTGGAAGGTTGGCTGGGGGTGGCATACGCCGAGCAATGGCAACTTTCCCGAGACTCTGCAGGCCATGGCGAGGGGCAACTGGAGAAAAGGTGGAGAGAGAGTGAAAAATGCTTTATATAGGAGATCTGACAGCATCCTACCCTAGGGCCCATTTAGACATCCTCAATATCTTCTCTTAGAAACCAAACTTTTCCTAGAAACCTTCCCTCCCTTTGCCCTAGGCAACCTCCGAAATTCTATCAGGAAGGAAGGCTGAGATGCTTTACATTCAATACTTCTATGTGGGATGGCTGATCTTGAGCCTGCAGGGAACAAGCTGGCCCCAGACTTCTCCAAGTCCACATTTCTTTGCCTCCAATTCTTACGTGTCCAAAGACGGGAAACCACAGACACGCCTTTGTAGGAGGGTACTGGTGTTCACCCAAAGCGCAACATCCCATGGGGCCCAAGATAAAATTAGAAAGTCTCTAGCGTCCCTCTAACCTTTGGATGTATGTACCATAGTTGTTTCCCTTCGAAGAACTCTGAAATAATGTGCCCCATTCATGCCCAGCCTCCTATAATTAGGAACATCACTGCAGGACCCTCACCAGCGGGTTTCTGGATCTCTAAGGACTTGCCCTTATATGTATCAAACAGGTTGAGCGAGGAATACTTTTTTCCATCCTTCCCCTTGGCAGTCGGCCCCGAGCGATCGGACATTGCGCTGGAAGCTCATTGAGTACGTTGGGTCCTGCAGGCACCTCCCCCAAAACGTGCCGGAGCCTGTGGGCCAGATACCAAGTGTTTCAGTCTCTGCTCCATTTAGAGACTTCAACAGAAGCTTAGACTCGTAGGCTCCCTTTTATTCTCATCAGGGGCCCAGATATGTGGCCCTCTAGTGTCTCTTCCTCCAGCCTATTCAAACACCCCAGTCCCTTTAAGCAACCATTATCTACTTAGCTCCCCACGGAGCCCAAATGCCATGTTCCCTCTTTCCCCCAGACACCTCTTGCTAAGGAAACCCAAATAAAAATCCAGTATCTTCCTAATACAAACACTCTTCCCTTTGTACCGATCTATATAAACTGTAGCAGCCTCCTCATTATGCCCACAAGTAATAATCTCTCTCCACCAAAATCATTTCAGAGACCTACAATAAAAAAGGGCAAGTCCAAGCTCCAGAGAAAACCAGAAAGACGCATACAGCTCCATCATGTAAGAAACAGAGCTTTAGATCCCCTACTTATTAGATACCAGCTTTCTGTGCGCCAGGTTCTATTCCCAGCCGCCTCACTCCCATCCGGGGAGGTTTGCAGGAAGGTATGCCGGAGTTTAAGGATTTTATGAGCTTGCTCAGCCAGACTGGGGGCTGGTGCCAGAGAATTCCTGAGGGAACAAATGGGGCTCTACATACTCCCAAGCTATAGAACCAAGTATTTGGGATAGCCTGTCTTTTCCTACACTTGCCCCCATCCCAGCTCCTGGAAAAATTTTTGTCTGCAGATGAAATACTGGTGGGCTCTGGTTTACCCTATGTAGATGTGAGAAAAACAAAGCATTATGGACCCACCTCAAGCATACCATGTAACCATGGGGCCAAGGCCGGAACCAGCTTCATTTTCCTACCCCCAGTAAAAACACCCATCAGCAGTCATTTCTTTCCCTAATACCCCTTGCCCCCCAAGCCGGCCAAACTCTCCAACATCGGTCAGTTCCTGGGTGACAAGGCATTCGTTTACAGAGAATGGTGTAAGGGAAAGAGATGGGAGTTGGTGAGACATCCCGACAGGACCAGGATGATAATCCAAATCAAGAACTTTAAGACAGGTTAGATGAGGATTGCTTTTAAGGTGTTTAAGGAGACCAGTCTTTGAAAATAAATTTATGAAGAAAAAGAAGACAGAAAAATAGTGAAAAAACTAAAACTAATAAAAGAGAATTAATACGAAAGCAGGTAAGAAATAATACACAAAAGCGGGAATGGTAGGAAAAGAATGCAGACCAAAGTAAGGAAGCAACGTCAAGAGACTCCGAAGAAAGGGCGGGGTTGGGATAGAAAAGAGATGATAAGAGGAAACATGAAAAAAGCAGAGAAGAAATTGAGGAACGTAGGAAGCACAGATGCGGGATAAAAGCAGGGCTCCAGAGTGGGAGTGACTCGACGCGAAGTGGGGCGTCAAGAAGGGGGAACCTTAGCGCTGGATGATGGGAGGGGTCCACTATGGAGGAAGGGAGACTCTAGGAGAAGAGGACAGTCAGGCGCGGCCCACCCTAGAGCGGCGGCAGGGAAGGGGACCACAAATACGGGTGAAAGGCCAGGAGCGCAACGGGGCGGGGGGGGAGTTACGGCCCAAGAATAGGGGGTCGCCCCATGAAACCATAAGGTGAGTGGATAAGGGCAGGTCATAGACTCAGAGAAGGGCTGGAAGTGCGGGTCCCGGGGTGGGAGTATCGGAGGGGGAGGGGCAGGCAGGGCCCGGCAGCAGGAGGACAAAATGGCGGCGGCTAATAGCAGCTTCTCCTCACCCCGGCCCGCCACCGCCGCCGCTGCCGCTGCCACCGCTGCTCCCGCGCCGGAAAAGGGCGTTAGCATTCGGCTCGCCCAGACTCACCTGGCCGGGTGCGCGGGGGTCCGGGACCGGGGCCTAGGGGCTCCCCGGGGTGGGATGGCGGTGGGGCGGGGACGGATGGCGGCGGATGGCGCCGGGTTCGGCTCCTCCCGTCTCCCTCGCTCACTCCGCGGCTGGGCCCCGACTAACGGCCCATCCGGGCAACCGCCACCCCCGGGAGCGCCCCCCCGCGCCGCCTCCCTCCGCGCCTAGGCACGCCCCTTAATTTGCATAAAGGGCGGGGCGCTTCCTACCCTATCCCTCTTTACTTCCAGGGCTATCCTTATTAAAAAAAAGCAGAGCGTGCGAAGCTGACATAGGTTATTTGCATAAAGAGGAGGGACTTACAGGCGCTAGGACGCCGGTTGGCTGAAGTGGAAGGCCCCCGGCGTCGGCCGTTGAGACGCGTAGAGGGGGCGGGAATGCGGAGCCGGTCGGCCGGGCGGTTGGGGCGCAGAATTTGCACGACAAATAGGGGGAGAAAGAGGCGGAGCGTGCGTCGTGCGTTTGTGGAGAGATGGGAACGGAGAGACGTAGGGACGCCGAAAGTGGAAGGAAACGATGCTAGGTCCGTGGCGCTTTCGGCGAAGGAGACGGAGCTAGAAGACGGGGCGGAAGGGTTTCTTTGCCGGAGGGCGGAGCTTACGTAACCAGGGAAGAGTCCCAACTCACGCTTCTCTTCGCGAGAGGTGACAGCACCAGGGGGGCGGGCCTTCATTTATTATATCACGTCATGCAAATAAGGTGGATTGACGGGCCAATCCAAGGGGCCAGGGGCGTGCATCACACAGCATAGGCCTTCTGTGGGTAGTTCTACTTATTTGCATAATATATGCAAATAATTTGAACAAAGATACGCTACGAATAACCTATTCATCAAAATAGTGGTAACCAATGACTAAGACGGGCATTTAATTTTATAATCTACAATTTTCATGAATATATTTGTATATCTGACATTATTAGCAGTTTGCATTCGCTTCACAACGAGTTTAATTCTACGAAATGCAGTACCATTTCCCTCCTTTGTCTCCTATTACTCTATTACTCTGCTTCTACTACCCGTTCAGCAAATCATGCAACAGCTATGTTTTTTTAACCATTAAAAATATATAAAATAGATTTTTATTAGAGCGGTTTTAAGTTTACGGGATAATTGAGCAGAAAGTACAGAGAATGCTCGTATACTCCTTCCCCTGCCTCAGTTTTCCCTATTATTAACTTCGTGCACTGGTGTGGCACATTTGTTACAGTTGATGAGCCAATAGTGATACGTTGTTTTTTGTTCCAGTTTTATTGAGATATGATTGACACACAGCGCTATATAAACTTTAAGGGTACAGCATAATGATTTGACTTAGCAACATCATGAAATGATTACCACAATGTTTAGTGGACATCCATCATCTCATATAGTTACAGACTTAAAGAAATAGAAAAAATGTATTTTTTTCCTTGTGAAGAGAACTCTGAGAATTTACTCTTAACAACTTTCATCAGTTTTCATTATATTTATCATGCTATACACTACATCCCTAGTATTTATTTATCTTATAACTGGAAGTTGGTACTTTTTGACTGCCTTTATCCATCCCTTACCCCCCACCACAAATCTGATCTCTTTCTCTATAAGTTTTGTTTTTTGTTTTTTTAAAATAAATTTCTTTATTTTTTGGCTGTGCTGGGTCTTTGTTGCTGCGCGCGGGCTTTCTCTAGTTTTGGTGAGTGGGGAGCTACTCTTCGTTGAGGTTCACGGGCTTCTCATTGCGGTGGCTTCTCTTGTTGCAGAGCACGGGCTCTAGGCGTGGGGGCTTCAGTAGTTGTGGCTCACGGGCTCTAAAGCGCAGGCTCAGTAGTTGTGGCACATGGGCTTAGTTGCTCGGCAGCATGTGGGATCTTCCCGGACCATGGCTCGAACCCATGTCCCCTGCATTGACAGGGGGATTCTTAACCACTGCGTCACCAGGGCAGTCCCTGTTTGTTTTTGAAGTATAGTTGGCCTACAGTACTATGTTAGTTCTTGGTACACAACATAGTGATTTGATATTTCAAAATGATCACCATCATAAGTCTAGTTATCACCTGTCATCATACATAATAATTATTGACTATATTCCCCACACTGTACATTACATATCTGTGACTCAATTATTTTGTAACTGGAAGTTTCTTTCACTTAATCACTTAATCTCCTTTGCCTATTTCTCTCCTCCCCCGCCAACTACCTGTTTGTTCTCTGTATCTATGACTCTGTTTCTGCCATGTTACATTTGTTTTTATGTTTTATAGATCCCACATAAGTGAAATCATACAGTATTTTTCTGTGTCTGACTTATTTCACTTAGCATGATACCCTCTAGGTCCACCATGTTGACACAAATGGCAAGATTTCATTCTTTTTCATGGCTCAGTAATATTCCATGGTACATATATACTATATCTTCTTTATCTGTTCACCTGTTGATGGGCACTTAGGTTGCTTCTATATCTTGGCTGTTATAAATAATGCTTCAGTGAACATAGTGGTGCATATATCTT
Source organism: Eschrichtius robustus (assembly GCF_028021215.1). Lineage (NCBI taxonomy): Eukaryota > Metazoa > Chordata > Mammalia > Artiodactyla > Eschrichtiidae > Eschrichtius > Eschrichtius robustus. Next base: position 84,888,640 of record NC_090835.1, read on the forward strand.
TTTGAATTAATGTTTTCATTTTCTTCAGATAAATACCTAGGAGTGGAATTAGTGGATCGTATAGTAGTTCTGTTTTTAATTTTTTTGAGGAATCTCCATATTGTTTTCCATAGTGGCTGCACCAATTTACATTCCTACCAATATTGAAAGAGGGTTCCCTTTTCTCCACATCCTTGCCAACACTTGTTATTTGTGGTCTTTTTGATAATAGCCATTCTGACAGGTGTGAGGGGATATTTCATTGTGGTTTGAGTTGTATTTCCCTGATGATTAGTGATGTTGAGCATCTTTTCATGTGCCTGTTGGCCATCTTTATGTCTTCTTTGGAAAATGTCTATTCAGGTCCTTTGCCCATTTTTTTTTTTCATAGTATTTTTTTATTTTTTATTTTTTTTTGCCTGCATTGGGTCTTTGTTGCTGCACGCGGGCTTTCTCTAGTTGCAGCGAGCGGGGGCTACTCTTCGCTGCGGTGTGCAGGCTTCTCGTTGGGTGGCTTCTCTTGTTGCGGAGCATGGGCTCTAGGCGTGGGGGCTTCAGTAGTTGTGGCATGTGGTCTCAGTAGTTGTGGCTCATGGGCTCTAGAGCGCAGACTCAGTAGTTGTGGCGCACGGGTTTAGTTGCTCTGCGGCATGTGGGATCTTCCCAGACCAGGGCTCGAACCTGTGTCCCCTGCATTGGCAGGCAGATTCTTAACCACTGTGTCACCAGGGAAGTCCCCATTTTTTTTTTCTGCTCTGCCCATTTTTTAATCTTTTTTTTTTAATTGAGTTGTATGAGTTCTTTGTATATTTTGGATATTAACCCCTTATCAGATATATTATTTGCAAGCATCTTATTCCATTCTGTAGGCAGCCTTTTCATTTTGTTGATAGTTTCCTTTGCTACACAAAAGCTGTCTAGTTTGATATAGTCCCATTTGTTGATTTTTGCTTTTGTTTCCCTTGTCTGAGGAGACATATTCAAAAAAATATTGCTAAGATTGATGTCAGAGAGCATACTCCATGTTTTCTTTTAGAAATTTTATGGTTTCAGGTCTTACATTTCTTAGATTTATTCCTAGGTATTTCATTCTTTTTGAAGTGATTGTAAATGGGATTGTTTTCTTAATTTTTTTTCTTGATAATTCATTGATAATGTGTAGAAATGCAACAGATTTCTATATGTTAATTTTGTATACTGCAACTTTACTAGATTCATTGGTGAGTTCTAGTAGTTTCTTTGTGGCATCTTTAGAATTTTCTATGTATAGTATCATGTCATCTTCAAACTGACAGTTTTACTTCTTCCTTTCCAATTTGGATTCCTCTTATTTCTTTTTCTTGTCTGATCATTGTGGCTAGGACTTCCAATACTATGTTGAATGAAAGTGAGCATCCTTGTATTCTTCCTGATCTTAGAGGAAATGTTTCAGTTTTTCACCATTGAGTATGATGTTAGCTGTGGGTTTGTCATATATGGCCTTTATTATGTTGAGGTATGCTTCCTCTGTGCCCACTTTCTGGAGAGTTTTAATCATAAATGAATGTTGAATTTATCACAAGCTTTTCCTACATCTGTTGAGATGACCATATGATTTTTATTCCTCAGTTTATTAATGTGGTATATCACATTGCCTGATTTATGGACATTGATCCATCCTTGCACCCCTGGGATAAATCCCACTTGATCATGGTGTACAATCCTTTTAATGTATTGTTGAATTCCATTTGCTAATAGTTTTTGAGGATTTTTGCATCTCTGTTCATCTGTGATATTGGCCTATAATTTTTATTTTTTTGTGATATCTTTATCTGGATTTGGTATCAGGGTGATACTGGCCTCATAAAATGGGTTCAGAAGTGTTCCTTCCTCTGCAGTTTTTTGGAATAGTTTGAGAAGGATGGATGGTAACTCTTCTTTAAATGTTTGGTAGAATTCATCTTTGGTAGAAGTATTGTGGTTCTGGAGTTTTGTCTGTTGAGAGGTTTTTTTTTTTAAATTACTGATTCAATTTCATTACCAGTAACTGGTCTGTTCATATTTTCTATTTCTTCCTGATTCAGTCTTGGGAGATTGTACATTTCTAGGAATTTGTCCATTTCTTCTAGGTTGTCCATTTTATTGGCGTATAATTATTTGTAACAATCTCTTATGATCCTTTGTATTTCTGTGGTGTCAGTTGTAACTTCTCCTTTTTCATCTCTGATTTTATTGATTTGGGCCCTCTCCCTTTTTCTTGATAAGTCTGCCTAAAGGTTTATCAATTTTGTTTATCTTTTCAAAGAACAGCTCTTTCATTAATATTTTCTGTTTTTTGTCTCTATTTCATTTATTTCTGTTCTCATCTTTATCCTTTCTTTCTTTCTACTAATTTTGGGTGTTGTTTGTTCTTCTTTATCTAGTTCCTTTAGGTGTAAAGTTAGATTGTTTATTTGAGGTTTTTCCTGTTTCCAGGGGTAGGCTTGTATCGCTATAAACTTCCCTCTTAGAAATGTTTTTGCTGCATCCCACAGATTGTGGATCATTGTGTTTTCGTTTTCATTTGTCTCCAGCTTTTTTTAATTTCCTCTTTGATTTCTTAAGTGACCCATTGTCAACAACTATGTTCTGAAGGCACCAGAGATATGCACAGAATATTATAGAAGTAGAGGAATAAAAATCAGACTGTGCCTGAGCAGGTTCAGAAATGCTTCTAGAAAAATGTGACTCTTATTAAGTGATATGAAGAACTAGTTAAGATTTAGCTAGGGGACTTCCCTGGTAGTCCAGTGATTAAGAATCCACCTTCCGGGCTTTGCTGTTGGCGCAGTGGTTGGGAATCCGCCTGCCAATGCGGGGTACACGGGTTCGAGCTCTGGGGTTCGAGCTCTGGTCCGGGAGGATCCCACATGCCGCGGAGCGGCTGGGCCCGTGTGCCACAGCTGCTGAGCCTGTGCTCTGGAGCCCGCGAGCCACAACTGCTGAAGTCCATGCACCTGGAGCCCGTGCTCTGCAGCGGGGGAGGCCACCGCAGTGAGAGGCCCGCGCACTGCAATGGGGAGTGGCCCTCGCTCGCTGCAGCTGGAGGGAGCCCGTGCGCAGCAGCGAGGACCCAACGCAGCCAAAAGTAAAATAAATAAAATAAATAAATTAAAAAAAAAAAAAAAAAGAATCCACCTTCCAATGCAGGGGACGCAGGTTCAATCCCTGGTTTAAGGGAACTAAGATCCCACATGCTTTAGGGTAACTAAGCCTGCATGCCACGACTACTGAGCCCCCACGCCACAACTAGAGAGCCTGCACGCTGCAACTACTGAGCCCACGTGCTCTGGAGCCCATGCGCCACAACTAGAGAAAAGCCCGTGTACCGCAACAAGGAGCCCGCACACCAGAACGAAAGATCCCGCATGTCACAACAAAGATCCTGTGTGCTGCAACTAAGACCCGATGCAGCCAAATAAATAAAATAAGTAAATTTTAAAAAAAAAGGTTTAGCAAGTTTGAGGAGAGAGTGCACATCTCGGGCCCAGTGAACTGATAAGCAGAGGCATGGGTTTGGAAACTATGCCTAGGCTGGTGTGGCTAAATTAAGGGACTGACTGTCCATAATGGAAAATGAGAGCAGAAAATTTAGCAAGAATCTGGTAAGAATTTTATCCTGAGGCACATTAAGATGGTTGAGATGACTTCAGTTCTCAAACTTTCTTTTTAAATTATTTTTATTTATATATTTTTTAATTTTTAATTTTGGCTGTGCTGGGTCTTTGTTGCGGCATGTGGGCTCTTTGTTGAGGTGCGTGGGCTTCTCTAGTTACAGCGTGCGGGCTTGTCTAGTTGTGGCGTGCAGGCTCAGTAGTTGTGGTGCGCTGGCTTAGTTGTACCATGGCATGTGGTATCTTAGTTCTCGGACCAGGGATCGAACCCGTATCCCCTGCATTGGAAGGCGGATTCTTTTTTTTTTTTTTTTTTAATGAATTAATTTATTTTTGGCTATGTTGGGTCTTTGTTGCTGCCGGCAGGCTTTCTCTAGTTGTGGTGAGTGGGGTCTACTCGCAGTGCGCAGGCTTCTCATTGTGGTGGCTTCTCTTGTTGCGGAGCATGGGCTCTAGGCGCGCAGGCTTCAGTAGTTGTGGCTCGTGGGCTCAGTAGTTGTGGCTTGCAAGCTCTAGAGCACAGGCTCAGTAGTTGTGGCACACGGGCTTAGTTGCTCGGCAGCATGTGGGATCTTCCCAGCCCAGGGCTCGAACCCGTGTCCCCTGCATTGGCAGGGGGATTCTTAACCACTGCACCACCAGGGAAGTCCCTCTCAAACTTTCAAAATGATTCTCGTGTCCCCTTTCCCCGGTCAGTTACCACAGCAGAATTTTTTGGAAGACCTATCCATACTCACTGTCTCCAATGTCTCTCCTCTCATTCTTTCTTAAACCCACTCCAGTCAAGCCTTCATCCCCACCTTCTACCCAAACTGCCAAGAGCATCAGTCTCATGGCTTGAAATAACGTTTATATGCTGATGACTCCCAAATGTGTCTATTCATCAGAGACCTCACTCCAAAACTCCAGACTTGTATACACAGCTATGTACTTGACATCACCTCTTGGGTATCTAACATCATTTCAAATTCAGTATGTCCAAAACTGAACATTTTGATCTCCAGTCCTCCAATACCTGCTCTATCCACAGCCTTCACCATCTCATCTGATGACAATTTAAAAATTACAGTTAAACTAACACAACATTGTAAAGCAACTATACTCCAATAAAAATTAATTTAAAAAAATTCCAGTTAAGTAAAAAACCTTGGAAACTTCATTGACTCCTTTCTTTATCTCACTCTCCACTTTCAATCAGACAGGAAATCCTATATTGAGAAATTATACAGAATCCAACCTCTTCACTTCCACTTTGATCTGAGCCGTCCTCATCTGTTACCTGGGTTACAGTAACAGCCTCCTAACTGGTCTTCCTAAGTCTACCCCTGCTCCTACAGTCTATTCTCTATACTGCAGTCAGAGTGGGGCCTTTTCTCAGAGGAATTTTCAAAGCATTCCTTTGCTCAAAGTCCTGCATTGCCTCTCCATTTCTCTCAGAATAAAAACCAAAGTCCTTACTGTGGCCCACAAGACCCTAGATGACTTGGCCCTCTCTTATGTTTCTGATTTTATTACTCTGCCTATCTGCACAGACCTGTCTTTACCCTAGGGCCCTTCTGCTCCTTTTCCCTCTGCCCAACTGACTCTTCCCCCAGAAACCTGCATGGCTCACTCCTTTATTTCCTTGAAGTTTTTGCTCAGTGTTGGTCACCTGCTCAAAGAGTCCTCTCCTGATTACCCTTTCAAAATTTTAATCTTCCCTGACCATCCTGGCACCCCTCATTCCCTTTAACCTGCTCTACGTTCTCTTTTTTTCATAATACTTGTCATTTTCTAATAGATCATATAAATTTTAAATTATGTTTACTTTTTATTGTCTGTCCTCCTCCCACACCAGTTCCCACAACAGAACGTAAACTTCACAAAGGCAGGGATCTTTGTTTTGTTCACTCTTCTATCCCAAGCACCTGGAATAGGGAATGGAACATAGTTAATGTCCAATAAGTGATTTTTTAAATCTTCTTTAGAGTAGCCCCCGCTCACTGCAACTAGAGAAAGCCCGCATGCAGCAATGAAGACCCAACCCAGCCAAAAAAGAAAAAAAAAAATTCTTCTTATCAAAGTGTGTAATATATATGTGTATTTCATATATATATATGTGTATTTCATATATATATATGAAATTCTGATAACTTTTCATGAACTGAGCAAAACATGTAACCAAAAACAGAACCTTAACTAGCACAAAAGCTGCCTGAGGGCCTCTTGTAGTCACTGCCCTCCCCCAAGGCTAACTATTATCCTGACTTCTAACAATATATATTAGTTTTACTTGCTTTTGTACTTTATATAAATGGAATTGTACAGTAAGGGTTCTTTTATGTCTGCCTTCTTTTGCTCAACATTGTATTAATGAAATTGATCCACATTGTTGCATGTAGTTGTAGTCTGTTCATTCTTATTGCTATATAATAGTAGTCCATTGTGTAAATATAACCCAATTTATTTATCCTGAATGAACAAATTGTTTAAGCTCCAGATCCTTCCTATCCTCCTTGGTGTCGCCAGAGTTGTCGGGAAGATTAAGTGAATTAATACACAGAAAGCATCTACCCAGTGTATAGTAGGTGCTCAGTAAAGCTTAGCTATTAATTTTGTTATATTCAGAAATTTTATTGAACCCACATTGATCTCGTCCTCATCTGAAGTCCTATACAGTTACTGTAGCACTCTTTAGGATGCCAACCTGGCTTTACCATTGGAAAGGGCCAAAATGAATGGCCCTAGGGGCCTGATCTGTCCTTGGTACATGAAACGAGCTGGGCCAATTTGATTCTTGCTTTCCAGGGAGTAAGGAAATCTGAAATAGTGGCCAATGACTGGGAGTTGCTGGAGTTAATGCATCTGGACCCCTTGGAGGAAAAGTCCAGGAATAGCCTCACCAAAGGCCTGGGAACTCTCAGGCTCCTGCCTTCCCTGGAATTGGCTTTTTACCCTTTCTGCCATCCAGGGATCCTGCATCCTCAGAATATGCCCTCAGTACTCTCCTAATACAAGCCCCTTTTCCTTTTATTAGATAGACTCGGTTGTTGTAGCTTGTCCCCAATGGGACCTCAAGGCTCATTTTCACTTAAATTATCAGGCTTTATAGTGTCGTGAATCCTTTACTTAATTCAATAACACCAGTTCTTTCATCTATCCATCCATCCATTCATTCAAGTTTTAAACATTATTGAGGGCTTATGATATCTCAGGCACTGCAGGATAGATCATATTACTCTCATTTTCAAATGAAAGACTCAGAGAGGCTGAATAATCATTGAGGTTACAAAGCTTATAGTCATAGAGAATGCTGGTTCAAGGTAATCCTTGCTCTTCATCATGAGCTTGGATGAGATATTTTTTGTTTGTACATGTCTTTTCATCCCACTTAAATTCCTTGAGGGAGGTCAAGGCTATCTTATACATCTGGAATCCCCCTTGGTGTACAAAACCATCTGCTGTAGTAGACATACTACAGAATTGTTGATGGATTGCTCAGATGGGCAAATCCTTGCTACCCTTCCCTCAAAGACGCTTCACTCCTTCCCAAACCCAGGAAAAAAAAAAATACCCCAAACAGTGACCAAGCTGATCTGTTGATCTGAAGGAGGGTAGTTTATTTAAATTAGTTTAGCTCTGGCTCACAATTTTGTGTTCTTTTTCCATGTTGGAGTCATAGAAGCCCCTTCAATCCCACCACATCTCCTTCACCACAAATCAGGGCAACTCAGAGATAGCCTTCTTGGCTGGGGGACCCGCTGGCTTCTCCTGTTCTCTTGCTCTCTCTTCATACATCAGGATCCTGATGGAGATGGGAAGAGACACAGGGATCAGGGGACAGTCCTCTCAAGAGAATAAATTTTAGGCTGCTGTGAAAGTCCAGGAAAAGGATGAGGTTTGTGGGGGTGGGAGGAGAAGGAGAAAGGGCAGGAGTGGGAGTACTGGGGGCTGTGGGGACCAGACCATGGATGAGGATAGCACCTTGGAAGGGTCTCTCAAAAGACGGAAGAGAAATGCATGCTGAGTAATGTGTAGAAGGTGAACCTGGGGATGGAGGTGGGGGGAGAGGAAACAGGTAAGTATAGGGGAGGTTGGAACTGGACCCTCACATTTTTAGGATGGCAGATCTCTTGCCCAACATCATCTTGAGAAAGTCAGAGTAGCTGAAAGTCTCCCCAGGGCCGCTGGATACCTCCCTGATTAATTTCTTTAGCTCCAGGTGGGTCTTGGGGACCTCAAGTTTCTCCAGCATTCGCTTCAGGGACATGATATCTGGAGGCAGAGGATGGGGGTAAGAAGAGGGGGAGCCTCTCTCACTCTGTCGCCTCTACCTCCTCATCCCCATTCCCCTTCCTGCCCTGGTCGATGGGCCCTCTCCCGAACCATTGGGAATGGAGCACTGTGGGAAAGACCTCCCTCTTCCTAGATCTGCACACTCCCCCAGGATCACCCTTTTCTCACCGATATCTCCGTTTCCATTCAGGTCAAACTCCATGTATTTCTCTGGGTGAGGGGAGAAAGCAGAGAGGGTAAGCACTGGCTGGAGGGTCCCAGGCAGGGGCAGGGCAGGGATTGACCGAGTGCTAGGTGTCGGGGGAAGATGAAGAAGAGGTGGGGCAGGTAGAGGAAGTGTGAAGGTTGGGAGGCTGAGGGCCCTGGTACGGTGTAGGGAACTAGAGGGGCTCCTGAGAGGGGCAGGCCGGGGAAAAGGACTAACCAGGGTGGCGATAGAGGCAGCCTTCCTTTTTCCCACCCCAAAAGTCAACTTCGTTTCTGCCATCTGCTCTCTTCCTGGGGAAATGCTACCCTCCTCACCCCCTTCTCCACCCCTATAGTTTTCCCCTCACTCTTGAAGGCTTCCAGTTTGGAGGGCAGGTCCTCGTCACTGCTATATTTGGGATCATCCAGGAATTGCTGTGGGGGAAAGCAAGAACCTGGGTAGGCCCTCCTGGTCACACACCACTGCCCCCCACCCCGCCCCCCGGCCCCGCACCTTAGTTCTTCCTTTTACCTTGTTGATTTCACTGAGTCGCTCTTCTTGCTGGGCCTTCAGCAGCCCAAAGGCTTTTCCTCCTGAAGGGGTGCAAAGGTTAATGTAGCCTCACTGCCCCCTGCCTCTCCTCACCCCCAAGCCCAGCCTGAAGCCATCACAATTCTGCTTTCATGGGCCAGATTCCCAGCCCCCAGCCCAGGACTGTCCACCTCCTTTCTCCCGTTTTAGGATGCTGCCTATTCCACCTTCCCTACCCTGTAAATCCCTGGTTTGGCTCATAGCTCAGCAGATGCTGGAGGAGACAGACCAGGCTGGGCGCCTCTCTGTCTGCCAGCTGTCCTCTCCCACCAGCTTCCTGGAGGCCTCCCTCCCAAACTTCCCCTTTCCCCTCATTCCCTCCTCCTCTGAGTTCCAGGCCTCACTTCCCCATCAGCTTCTGCTGACACTAGCACCCAGGAAGAAGGGGGAGCTGGGTGTAGAAAGGAGATGAGAAAACAACATTCTCCTTAATTCCTCTTAAGGGGAACCCAGTGTGCGTGTGAAAGAAATATTTCGATAAGCCACCAAAGGAGTGGGGGAAGGTCAGTAAGACCCCAGGGAGCGTTTATTCTCAGGAACAAAGAATCTCTGAACAGGTCTGGAGGTTCAGGTGACTGAGGCCCAGGTTTCACAAGTCTGGACACGCAGGTTTGGATAGGGAGCTGAGGAAAGGCTGACTGAATTTTTCTGCACTGTGGATGGGAGAAGAACCTGAAGTTGCTGGCAGATCTGGGAGGGTGGCAAGATGGGTGCAGGGTCTGGAAAGGGAGAGGTACTTCACTTCCCACCTGGCAGCTCCAGAGAGGCACTTGGAAATATGGAAGTGTCTGACAAAGGAGTCTTTGTTTGCTTTAGGATGTACAATGTAATCCCCTCATCTTATCTCCTTTGAAATTTTTAGTAAAATCTACAGAGCTCTGGAATTTGAGAATTTCAGTAGATTCTTTGGGGGAATTCCCTGGTGGTCCAGTGGTTAGGACTGTGGCGCTGTCACTGCCGAGGGCCTGGGTTCAATCCCTGGTGGGGGAACTAAAATCCCACAAGCTGCATGACACAGCCAAAAAAAAAAAAAAAAAAGATTCTTTGGAGGCCAGTGGTGCTGAGAGAGATAGCATTGGTGGACACAAGAGCCAGGGGGTGAGGCCGACATTAGGGGTGGGGCGGTGCTGGTCACTGTGGGTTCAACAGAGTGGGGAGTAGCCTCTGATAAATGTCCTCCCTAGGCACACTCTTTATCCCCTTTGCTACTCTTTTTGGCTAGTGGCTTCTAGGGGAGGCCAGGACAGTGCGTCCCCCTCACTGAGACACTTTAGTCTAAACTCCCCGCCCCAAGCTCCAGCCACTCTGCCCCAGCACTGATGGGCACACCTTTCCTTCTCTCCCCCGCCCCCAACCTATTTCCTCTTCTGCAGCTGGGAGTCTTCATTTCTCACTGCCCTCTCCCTGACCCACATGATTGGGGGAGATGCTGATGGGGACTCTGGCCTCTTGAGTTCCCTTTATCACAGCTTCCTCTCCCCCTGAGGAGAAAGCTGCAACCCTGCCCTCCCGATGGTCTTGGTGCCTAGTGGGGGGAATCTATTTTTTTATTCATACATTCATTCAACAAATATTTATTGAGTGCTTACTATATATGCCAGGCACCTTTCTAGGGCTAATGAAACAAATAAATGTAAACTCTTCTCCTCATGGACAATCTAATTGGGGGAGACAGACAATAAAAATAAACAAGTATATTAAAGGTGGTAGGTGCCTATGGAGAACAAAGTAGGGAGGGAGATAGGAAGGGCTGCGCGAACTGCAGATTTAAATAGGGTGCTTAGGGAGGCTTCTCTGATAAAGTGATATTTGAGCAAAGATTTCAAGGAGGTGAGGGAACAAGCCACGTGGATATATAGGAGGGGAGCATTTCAGGCAGAGGGAACAGCAAACGCAAAGGTCCTAAGGTGAGGACGTGTCTGGATGTCTGAGTATTCGTGAAGCAGCAGGAAGGCCAGTGTAGTGGAGCCAGGTGTGTGAGGGGAAGCAGAGGCAGGAGGTGAGGTCAGATTGCATAGGGCCTTGTAGGCCATTGGGAAGAATCTGGCTTTTATTTGGACTGAGATTGCGTCCCAGAGTAGTCTTTCCCTCGCGGGTGGCTTGGCAGACTACCAAGGTGAGATAGAGCTTAGATGCTCAGAAAAACTTCCTGGGAAAGAGAAAGTGACAGCTGCTCTGACCAAGGGACAAAAATGAAGTGTAAAGAGTAACTAGAGGGCTTCCCTGGTGGCGCAGTGGTTGAGAATCTGCCTGCCAATGCAGGGGACATGGGTTTGAGCCCTGGTCTGGGAAGATCCCACATGCCGCAGAGCAACTGGGCCCATGAGCCACAACTACTGAGCCTGCGCATCTGGAGCCTGTGCTCCGCAACAAGAGAGGCCGCGACAGTGAGAGGCCCGCGCACCGCGGTGAAGAGTGGCCCCCGCTTGCCACAACTAGAGAGAGCCCTCACACAGAAACGAAGACCCAACACAGCCAAAAATAATAATCAATAAATAAATTAATTAAAAAAAAAAAAAAAGAGTAACTAGATGGGCAAGTGAGTGGCGAATGAAACTCAGCATAAGCACAGATGTGGGAAAGCCTGTGAAGAACAGAGATGCGAGAAGACACCTCCCACCAAAACCCAGGGGCCGGCCCGCTGGACCAAAGGGAGGGCAAGCTCACAGTCCACAGTCAAGGCTGAAGGGGAGGTGGGGCCTCTGGGCAGAGAGCTGCCAGGGAGCAGCTGTGAACCCAGAAATAAGGGAAGTAGGTAACTCTGTGACAGCCTGCAAAATCTAGCTCTGAGGAGAGACATGCAGAATCTCCTTAAAGCAGTGGTTCTCAGCGAGTGGTCCTTCCACCAGCATCACATGGAAACATGTTAGAAACGCACATTGTTGGGCCCCATCCCAGACCTACTGAATCAGAAACTCTGGGGGTGGGGTCCAGCAATAGCTTTTTAACAAGTGCCTCAGATGATTCTGATACACACTCAAGTTTGAGAGCCATGGGCCCTAAAGCAAGAGAGTGACTCCCAAGCCTGCAGGGCTTACTGTCCTCACTGAAGGTGTCAACATGGCTTAAGTACGTGTCAGTGGGTGGTGGGGCTGGTGAGTCTTGGAGGCAGAAAAAGGAGGAGTCACTGAGGCCAGAGTTGTTAGTGTCCAGCCAAGCAGTCAGGGAGAGAATGCTGAGCTGGCTCAAGAAATGACCCGCTAGAACCCTGTGAGGTTAGAGCCCCTTACAGGACTGGCACCGTGTTGCTAAGTGTCCCTGATATGGTTCCACACTCTCCAGGGGAACTCCTGGTTAGAATTAGGCCCGCTGTGTACCTACATGAAGAAAATACACTGGCCAGAAAGCTTGTCTGTGCATGGGGGTGGGGGGGCCTGGATGTCTTCTGTTTGCCCCTTCATTTTCCCTCTCCCACTCTGTTCTCTGCCCCAGGAGACTAACCTGTACAGACTATATCAAGGGCACCTCTGGCTTCTAGCTGTCTTGGCTGATGGGGAGCCTGGCAGGAAAACAACAGGAGGGAGGACATTAAGGGTATTCATTCCTTTGGCTCCCTTCCCACAAGGTCACCTCAGGCTGGCTGACACCTCCATCTATGGGCAATGCTCCTCTCCAGGCAACCTGCTCTACATGATGCTGTCCTTTTCCAGGTTTCAGAAGCCCAGGAAATAACTTTCAGGTGGTCTGTGAATTTGGAAAAGAAAAAAATGTACAACCTCTTCTCACGTCCAACATTACATGTGTTGCCTTGTCAAAGACCACTTCACAGTTTAAAGTTCTTACTCAAGCCAACAACATCTTTTGCACTGATATATCTTTATTAAAGTCTAACTTCAACTTGCCTGTATTTCTTTTTTTAATATTTATTTATTTATTTGGCTATGCCGGGTCTTAGTGTGGCACGCGGGATCTTTCATTGCGGCATGTGGGGTCTAGTTCCCTGACCAGGGATGGAACCCGGGCCCCCTGCATTGGGAGCGTGGAGTCTTACCCACTGGACCGCCAGGGAAGTCCCAACTTGCCTCTATTTTAAATCTCTTGTCTTTTAATGTGGTAATAAGTACATGTTTTTTTCTATCCCAATATTTTATTAGTATTCTGATAACTGGAGCTCAGTGTAATTGTTTTACTTTGTTATATATTTTTTATTTTACACTTTACCAGAATGCCGAAGAGATCTGTGGCACAAAATGAGTAAAAACCACTGCTGTAATCTCTCCTCCCCTCATCCCTTTGGGCCGGGGTTACAATATGCCTTGTGATTCACGTATACCTGACCCACACCTTTGTAAATAAACTATCTCTGGGCACTTCCCTGGTGGTCCAGTGGCTAAGACTCTGCGCTCCCAATGCAGGGGGCCTGGGTTCCATCCCTGGTCAGGGAACTAGATCCCACATGCAGCAACTAAGAGTTCGCATGGCACAACTAAAGATCCCGCATGCCGCAGCTAAAAAAAGATCCTGCGTGCTGCAACTAAAGATCCCGCGTGCTTCAACTAAGACCCAGCCCAGCCAAATTAAAAAAACAAAACAAAACCGTCTCCTCAAATGAACCAAATTTGAGAACCTGAATGGATACAGTGTACATGTGTGTATGGGGGGAGTGTGGGGGGCTGGGAAGAAACGGATCTCTGCTGCAGCTCTATTTCTTATTGTAAATGAACAAAAGGGCATCCTGGTGTTTGCACCAGACTCAGGGGCTTGGTTAACAAGAGGCTTTCCCTGAGGCGGGAAAACAAGTTAGGATTCTGAGTCTACAAGGGACAGCTCTGTAGAACCATAACCGACTCACCAACATTGCTTTTGCCAAAAAGTCTTTTCTTTTCTAAAAAGCCTCCTGTAGGGCTTTGAGGGAAATGTGGCAGCCGTTTATTTCTAAATTTCCCCTCTTGACGCCTGTAAAGAGATTGGAAACACACACACACACACACACGTGCACGCGTGCGCTACATTTTCAGTGAAGCTAGGAGATACAGAGTACCTACAAACTCTGATTTATGTGTCTGTGTGACCAAATTCCCCGCTGAGCAGGCATTCCCCAGGAGTGCCTCTGAGAAGAGCAGGGGAGTAGGGAGGGTCCCAGTGACTGCTAAAAAAAAAAAAAAAAGCAAATATTCCTTCCTAGGAGGAAAGGCCTCACCCCTGGAGGGAAAAGCTGAGGGCAGTGCTGACTGAACAGATTCAAATACCCGTAAAGGTGGAGAGAGAATGTTTTAAAGCAGCCAAAGGGACCCAGATGTGGCAGCAAAATTCTCCTAATATTAAGTGCACCACCTTAGGTGCACTTGGGAGATGGCAGCCTGTGAGGTCTCCTGTGAAATAAAGAAGCCTAAGGTTGGGGGTAAATGCTTACTTAACTGAGAGAGGTTCTCAGAGGCCAAGGAGGTAGTGGCTACACAGAGGTGCCAAATTTAAGGAAATAATCCATTGTGATGGCAAAAGAGGAGTCCTTGAACTTGTAAGTCTGGAAAGCCATCCTGACCCCCCACCAAATGTCCTCCTGTTAATAATTTAGAAAAATCTAGCTCATTTAAATATGAGTGGAACTTCCCCAGTGGCGCAGTGGATAGGACTCCACGCTCCCAATGCAGGGGGCCCGGATTCGATCCCTGGTCAGGGAACTAGATCCCACATGCATACCGCAACTAAGAGTTTGCATGCCACAACTAAGGAGCCCACGAGCTGCAACTGAGCCCGCCTGCCGTAACTAAGGAGCTCACGTGCCTCAACTAAGACCTGGTGCAACCAAATAAATAAATAAATACTAAAAAAACCCCTAAACTGATAAGCTTTTAAAAAAAAAATGAGTAACAAAAAGAAATGACCAGGGCTTCCCTGGTGGCGCAGTGGTTAAGAATCCACCTGCCAATGCAGGGGACACGGGTATGAGCCCTGGTCCGGGAAGATCCCACATGCCGCAGAGCAACTAAACCCGTGTGCCACAATTACTGAGCCTGCACTCTAGAGCCCGCGAGCCACAACTACTGAGCCCGTGTGCCACAACTGCTGAAGCCTGTTCTCCTAGAGCCTGTGCTCCACAACAAGAGAAGCCACAGTAAGGAGAAGCCTGTGCACTGCAACGAAGAGTAGCCCCCGCTTGCCGCAACTAGAGAAAGCCCGCGTGCAGCAACGAAGACCCAACGCAGCCAAAAATAAAATAAATAAATAGATTTATTAAAAAAAAAAAAAAGAAATGACCAAAGCATCTGTTCAATTAACTATGAAAAAAAAGGTAAAGAAGAAGAACACAATTTTCCAACAGATGACAACACACCAGAAATGTATTGCCAAAAGCAGGTGGAAACTGTGGCCCAAAATTCCATCATGAATTGAAAAACAACAAAACTTAGCATAGCCTTTTAACAGTGAAGGAAGGCCACATATCAGAAATCCAAATACTCCCACAAGAAATGATGGTTAACAGAGGGTACTAATAGGAACACGAGGAAATGTATACAAAAAAAAAAAAAAAAGACAAAGCCATTTCAAAAACATACACTAAATTTCACTGGCGAAGAGAGGCATTTGTTATACAGTCCTAATTTTTAAAATCATAAATGACTGTTGTGAAATGATTTTTTTTCTATTTTAAAAATTTGAGTAGTTGTTTATCATAAACACCTTTTGTAAAATGCTTTTATTGTATTGATTGAGATGGTCATATGAATTTTCCTCCCTCATCTCTTCATGCATTGAGTTGTATGAATGGAAACTAGGTATTGTTTGGTTAAGGTTTTTTTGTTTTTGTTTTTGTTTTTGTTTTTTTTGGCCATGGTGTGCAGCATGCGGGATCTTAGTTCCCTGACCAGGGATCGAACCCATGCCCCTTGCAGTGGAAGCATGGAGACCTAACCACTGGACCACCAGGGAATTCCTGATTAAGTTTTACATTATTTAGTCAATTCTGGTTTAGGTTTGCTAATATTTTTAAGTTTTTTTTTTTCTTGCATCTATGTTCGTGAGGGAAATTGTTTTATAATCTTCCTTTCTCAAATTGTCCTTGCCTCTAAATCCTCTCCTGAAACATAATGTAGACATATGATTGTGCAGTACGTGGAATTCTCAATAGACTCTCTGCATAAAAAGAAATTAGATCTGAAGCAATTGTGAAAAATGTTAACATCTGACAAAGCTAGGCACTGGGTACATAGGTATTCATTATATTATTCTCTATTAATATTTCAAATGCTGAAAATATTTCATGATAAAAATCTAAAAGAAGGGACTTCCCTGGTGGCGCAGTGGTTAAGAATCCGCCTGCCAACGCAGGGGACACAGGTTTGAGCCCTGCTCCAGGAAGATCCCACATGCTGCGGGGCAACTAAGCCCGTGCACCACAACTACTGAGCCTGTGCCCTAGTGCCTGCAAACCACAACTACTGAGCCCACATGCCACAACTACTGAAGCCCACGTGCCTATAGCCCGTGCTCCGCAACAAGAGAAGCCACCACAATGAGAAGCCCATGCACCACAATGAAGAGTAGCCCCTGCTCACAACAACTAGAGAAAGCTCGCACGCAGCAACGAAGACCCAGTGCAGCCAAAAATAAATAAATAAATAAATAATAAATTAAAAAAAAAAAAAAAAACCTAAAAGAAAACAGAGTGCTACTAGGCACCAGTCAGAATAGCTAAAATTAAAAAGACTGACAATACCAAGTGCTGACAAGGGTGTGGAGCAACTGGAACTCTCATACACTGCTGGTGGGAATGTCAAATGTTACAGAGACTCTGGAAAATGGTTTGGTACTTCATTATAAACATAAACATAGAATTACCATAAGACTCAGCCATTTTACTCTTAGATATTTACCCCAAAGAAAGGAAAACGTATGTCCACACAACGATTCATATACAAAATGTTCATGGCAGCTCTATTCATAATATCTTTTAAAAGATTGGAAATAGCACAAATATCCATCAACAGGTAAATGGATAAACAAATTATGGTACATCCACACAATGGAATACTACTCATCAATAAGAAGGAATTAACTACTGACACATGCAACAACATGGATGAATCTCAAAAAACATGCTGAGCAAAAAAAGCAAGATGCAAAAGGATACATACTGTATGATTCCACTTATGTGGAAGTTTAGAAAGACAAATCATCTAGAGTGACAGAAAGAGAATCAGTGGTTGCCTGGGAAGGGACACAGTGGAAATTTTTAGGGTAATAATATCTTTTATACCTTGATTGTGATAGTGCTTACACTATCATTTGTCAAAACTTATCAAAATGTACACTTAAAATTGGTTCTTTGATTATATGTAAAGTATACTTTAATAAAACTGATTTTTAAAAGTTATTTATTTAAAAAAAATTGTCCTTGCCTGGCTTTTGTAGCAAGGTTATATTAATCTCGTGAAGTAAGTTGAGAAACTTTTCCTGTTTTCTGACCACTAGAATAATGTTTTTTTGGCGGGGGGTGCTGCGTTGGGTCTTCATTGCTGCGCAGGAGCTTTTTCTCTAGTTGTGGTGAGCAGGGGCTACTCTTTGTTGTGGTGTGCGGGCTTCTCATTGCGGTGGCTTCTCTTGTTGCAGAGCACGGGCTCTAGGTCTGAGGGCTTCAGTAGTGGCAGCATGCAGGCTCAGTAGTCGTGGAGCACAGGCTTATTTACTCCTCGGCATGCGGGATCTTCCCGGACCAGGGATCGAACCCATGTCCTCTGCATTGGCAGGCAGATTCTTAACCACTGCACCACCAGGGAAGTCCCTAGAATAATTTTTATATGACTGGAATGATCTCTGTTTTGAAGCTTTCATAACTATCTGGGCTTGATGATGTTTTTGGTGCTTAAATTTTGAACATCTGATTCAATTTCTTTAATGGTTATAGCTATATCAGGCTGCTAATTTTTTCTTGAGTCAGTTTTGGTCATATATTTTTCTAGAAAATTATTCATCTTATCAAAGTTTGCAATCTAAATATCTAGTGTATCAGACATTACATTCCCTATAAATTACTTTTTTTGTGTGTATGTGTATGCCTTTTCTTTTTCTGTTTTACCAGTCTGGTCAGAGATTTTTAATATAAGTAGTCTCTGTAAATATGTATTTGTTTTCTGCTCTATTATTTCTTCGTTTTCTAGTTCATTAATTTCTAAAAGTATCTTTATTATCTTCTTCCTAAATTTTGGGGGATACTCTGTGCACTTTTTCTAATTTCTTGAAACGTCTGTTCAACTCATTGATTTTCAAACTTTCTTTCCTAATCCTCACATTTACTTTCTTCCATGAATTGTTTTAGCTACATCCCACAGTTTAGTTAGGCAGTGTTTTCACTGTCATTCAGTTCAAAAAAAAATTTTTTTTTTTTTTTTGGCCATGCCGAGTGGCTTGTGGGATCTTAGTTCCCCGAACCAGGCCCCGCCGAGTCCTAACTGCTGGACCGCCAGGAAATTCCCAGTTCAAAATATTTTAAATTCCATTATATTTTCTTTTAACATTTGAATTATATAGAAGTAAGTTTTTAAAGTTTACAAATACAGGGACTTCCCTAGTGGTCCAGTGGTCAGGACTCCGTGCTCCCAATGTAGGGGGCCCGGGTTCAATCCGTGGTCAGGGAACTAGATCCCACATGCATGTCGCTGCTAAAGATCTGCATGCTGCAATGAAGATCCCGCACCGCAACTAAGACCTGGCGCAGCCAAAATAAATATAAATAAATAAATAAATAATTTTAAAAGTTTACAAATACATTAGAAATGCATTTTTAAATTTTCCAAATGTATGATAAATATTCTTTGTTACTCTTTTACACTGTCATGGATTTTGGTCAGCAATTGTGTTCTAAATGATTTTGATTATTTTTTCTAAACCTCTCTCTGTGTACCTGAAAACAATGGATATTTTCTAATTATTCTAATATTCTACATAATCCCATTACATCAAGCTTCTTAATTGTCTGCTTTTACTCTTTTATATCTTTAGTAATTATGTGCTTGTTTGATTTATCAGTTTCTGAGAGATGTGAGTTAAAGTCTTCCTCTAATAGTGTAGATTAAATTTTTTTTAAAAAAAGGATCCTTGCACAGAGTGTCCGTGGGCACCCAGGACCACCCAGGAGTGGTCCCAGCCAGCCAGCCTGGCAGAGTTAGGTAAGGCTTCTCAGTGGGTTGGGAGGGGGTGATCAGTCCCCAGAGGAAAAGGAGAGCACTTTGCCAGCCTTGGCTCATTCTCCCACTCAAAGAGAAATGGGGGAGAAAGAGGGTGAGAGATGGGGTGGGGGAAAGAGGTGTCCTGATGGGGAAGGGTGGGAGGGACAATGTGGAGAAAGATGGGAAAGCAGAAAGAGATGTGGAGACAGATGGGGGAAGAGAAAGAGAAATATGGAGAGAGAGGGTGTCTGTCACATGGAAGGTGCTCGCTAAATATTTGTTGAATGAATGAATTAGTGAATAAGCAGACGTTTGCGTGTGCGTGCACATTAGCCTGTGTACATGGATGTGTGTGTGCATGTGTGTGTGAGATGTTTAGAGAGATGCAGCATGTAGATAGAAAGATAGGGAAGAAACAAGTCATATTAATAAAGATGGTGAGACAAAAAATAGAGTTGTGGACAGAGATATGAGAGATAAGGAGAGAGGTAAGGGAAAGAGAGATCAGAGAAGATGAAGATAGGATGTCTAGCACATGGAAGGCACTCAGTAAAGGCATAGTTGAATAGATGGATGAGCCCTGATGCTCAGATAGGGAGGCGTGGAATGGATATTGAGAAGAAACCCACTATCCATCGGAGAAGCAATTGTCCTAGTTTCATCCTGAGATGATGAGGACCTTAACTAGCAGTGAGAATCAAAAGGCAGAGAAAGATGCTTAGATATCTCAGAGGCAGAATGGATAGCACTTGGGGTTTGTTTGGATGGGGGAATGGAGGGAGAAGGCAGAATAGGATAAGTCCCAGGATTTTGCTTTGAGTGACTGGGTAGATTGTTTCCATTCACTGGGGTGGGGAATATAGAAGGCTGACCTGGTTTGGGTAGACACTGATGATTTTGAAATGCCTGTGGAACATTCTGGAGGAGATGTCTAGAGGGAAGTTAGATAATCTGGACTCAGATCTCAGAAAGAGGCCTGAGGTTAAGGTACAAATTTAGATGGAGATATAGACTGGGGACTCGACAGAGACTAGCAGTAGTTAAAACTGCGGCTATGGACTTCCCTGGTGGTGCAGTGGTTAAGAATCCATCTGCCAATGCAGGGGACATGGGTTCGAGCCCTGGTCCGGGAAGATCCCACATGCTGCGGAGCAACTAAGCCCGTGTGCCACAACTACTGAGCCTGCAAGTCACAACTACTGAGCCCGCGTGCCACAACTACTGAAACCTGCACGCCTAGAGCCGGTGGTCTGCAACAAGAGAGGCCACCGCAATGAGAAGCCCGTGCACCGCAATGAAGAGTAGCCCCCGCTCACCGCAACTAGTGAAAGCCCGCACAGCAACGAAGACCCAACGCAGCCAAAAATACATGCATACATACATACATACATAAATGTATTTATTTAAAAAAAACACAAAACTGTGGCTATGACAGAATTGCCTAGGTAAGCCCATAGTATATGCTCAGTTGAATGAAAGTAGGAGAAACATCCCGGAAGTCTTCCAACAGGAGAATGGTGTGAAAGCACATGTGGGGGGTACAGGAGTTGGGAGGGACTCAGGTCTGATTGTTTTTATGTCCCTGTGAAAGAAGAGGTAAGATGGAGAAAAGATCCAAGGTATAGGTCATGTAGAGTCAAGGTGATGGATGGAGTGGACAAGGTGAAGGAACTGTGAAATTAGTGTATTTAAAAGTAATTTGCGGGCTTCCCTGGTGGCACAGTGGTTGAGAATCTGCCTGCCAATGCAGGTGACACGGGTTTGAGCCCTGGTCTGGGAAGATCCCACATGCCGCGGAGCGACTAGGCCCGTGAGCCACAACTACTGAGCCTGCGCGTCTGGAGCCTGTGCTCCGCAACACGAGAGGCCGCGATAATGAGAGGCCCGCGCACCGCGATGAAGAGTGGCCCCCACTTGCCGCAACTAGAGAAAGCCCTCGCACAGAAACGAAGACCCAACACAGCCATAAATAAATAAATAAATAAATAAATTAAAAAAAAAGAAGACCTTAAAAAAAAAATACACTTTAAAAAAAAAAAAGTAATTTGCAAGTTGTGTGCAAGAATGTTCATAGGAGATGTACTCATAATATCAAACCAATAGAAATAATCCAATTGTATACCATCAGGTGAATGGATAAACAAACTGTGGTACATCCATATAATGAAATACCACTCAGCAACAAAAAGGAACAAGCCACTGACACCTGGAACAACATAGATGAATTTCACAGACATTATGCAGAATGAAGGAAGCCAGATACAGTACTGTATACTATATGATTCCATTTGTATGAAGTTCAAGAACAGATTAAACTAATCTATAGGGGTATAAATCAGTAGTTGCTCCTGGGAGGGGGAGGGGATTGACCAAAGAGGGGCATAGGAGAGTTTCCTGGGGTGGTGGAAATGATCTGTATCTCAATTGCAGTGCTGTTTACATGGGTGTATATATTTGCCAGAGGTCATCAAACTGTACACTTAAGATCTATGTACTTTACTATATATATATTTACATCTGTATATAATGTCGTATACATGGACATTAAATCTTCCAGAGAGATGGCAGAGATTGAAATAGAGAGGAAGCTGGAGAGTCGGGCGTCTGCTCTTGGTGAATGTGAGGGAGTTGGACAATGACAGCAAGAAGGAGAGGCCAAAGGAGGTGGGGTGAACCTCAGAGGAGTCATGGTCAGAGGGTGAAAGTATAGCCTGAGAACCGTTAATTAGTTGAAAAATATTTATAAGGACTCAGCTGGAGGAGAAGTCACCCAAGTCTCACCCTTGACAACACATAGAGGAGGAAACACCAGGTGAGATGGGATCACTTGTGCTGGGATTCCAGAATCTCTTCTGTTTTTTTCACTCCTTTTCCTGCTCTAAGCTCTAAGTTGGGAGTTTGTTGGCCCTGACCACCCTCAAGGCAGCCCACAGCTGGATGTTAAAGCAATCAGACCAGAGACCTGTGTACATCCATTTCACAACTTTCCTACTTGTTGCCTTTCTTCTTGAGTACCTGGTAAAAGTTTCTTTTGAAAAGTTACATCCTTGAGTTTGCTGAGCGGATTAGCACAGCAGTTCCCATCCCACAGGTTAAAGTTCCCTAGAGGGTCTCAGATTTATTGAAAGGGTCCTTGAATCCACACATACACCAGGATTTATTCTAGATGGACTTTAAAAAAAGCCAAGTACTGTCTTCATAATCCACAACAGTTTTGGATATTGGAAATCTTAGGTGGACAAAAGAGGTTGAAAGAGCAAAACACCTTTGAGTTCAGGCCCAGCTATAATCTTGGTCATTCTAGCCCAGGACTGGGGAGGAGATAAAGCCTAACACACACTGACCCTCCACTACAGTGGAGTCTGAAAACTGACAGACGCTACTCCCATTTTACAGATATGTAAGTAGGGGAACCATGATTCCTATTTACGTTGACTTGGCTTCTAAGCTGCATTGCCCTGGGACATGGCCATGTGATTAATTATATGCCCTGTGAAATATGGAGTTTTATCCTCAGGCCAGTTGCCCATTCCAGCCCCTCACCCCCACTCCACTGGTGGTGATCTTCCCTCCCTCCCCAAACCATGGGGTTCTCACAGTTGAGTACAAGAGACAATTTGCTCCACATTGACCCTTTGGGGATGGGGATGGGGCGTTGATAGGACAAGGCAAGGTAAGGGACAGGGCAGAAGCTGGAATTAAGGCCCAGTTGAGAAAAGCCACATATTGGTGCCTCAGGCCTCCCTCTTCTCTGTGACCACCAGGGGGCAGCCCTTGCCTTGCCATGGCACCTCATTTCCACACCCTCTGGTTAGATGGCCCTGAGGAGGCAGCCACTCCACTAAAAGAGAATGGCTGAGTCAGTCCTTCCCAGATTGTGAGGTACCGTGCTTGTCTAGGTGGTTCAGAGAGGTTCAATAATTTGTTCAAGATTATGTAACTAGTTTGTAGGGGAGCTGATCACAGCCTGACTTCAAGCCAGCATTCTTAACCATAAAATTACTACTTCTCCAAAAATGCTCCAGATCATTGCGGTGGAGATTAGGACTGCACGATCTATGGCTGTATTGTGAAAACAGCGAGAAACTCGGACAGAAAGAAAGAATATGTACTGATATAAAAGGAGCCAGAGGGAAAATGTGTGGCGAGGGCTGGGCGGGCTTCACCCAGCATATTACACATCATCCTCTATTCTCTGTGCTGTGTTATCTCATGTAGGTGTGTAATACGTATGCAAGAGTGTGTTGCATACTCTTGTACTAATCCCTGCATAACCTGGGAGTTACGTGTAACATAATGGTGTAACCTAATGTGTATTTCATTTGGGTCTGTCAAAATGCATTTCATGTAATGGAGGCACTTTGTGATTTCTCAATGTTAGCTAAATAATGAATAAAATAAAAAATGAGTGAATTGACCAGTGGGTGATAAATCTGTGCAGAACACACCTGGTAAAGCAGACCTCTGCAAGAAGTGTATTCCTTTAACAGGGATCTGAATGTGAATGAACCCAAACTTCCCCATCAGTGGCACTCACTCTGCCAATCCACCCAAGTCAGCACATCCTAAGTGAAACAGGGTGATTGCTACGCAAATGCAGCTTCCAGACAAAGTCCCTGGCAACTCCCTGCCGCCACCAATCAGCTGACTTCTGCTAATCCTCTCACTTATAGAATTTCTAGAGCAGCCCTGGGGGAGGGCCGGACTCGAAGGAAGGGAATAGATGGGGTGGACCTGGGCACTACTGAGCCAAGGGGAGGGGAAGTAGGTTAGCTCTGAGCCCAGAAAGGCTCTTGGAGGCTAATTCTTGGTAAAGGGTTGGTCTTCTTGAACCTCAAAAAATAGGGGAACCACATCCTGGTCTCACCCGTCCACCCACCCACCCTAGCATTACCGGCCATCTAAGCCCCACCCTCCCCCTCAAACACTTAGGCAACATGCCCACATGCTGCCCCCACCTCCTAACGACCCAGATATCACCGTCAGCAGCATCCTCTTTCCTCAGGGAGGTGTGCATCTGATGCCCGAGGCCCTAGGGAGTTGAGGTCCTTTGTAAGTGATGTGTGAGTCCTGTGTGTCACAGGAAGCTCCCCACCCCCATCCAGTGACCAAAGTCCTGGTCAAAACTAGTGGGTTGTTTTCCTCCACCCAGACCTCACTGCTCATGTCCCCCTCGTCAACAGGAACACCCTTCGACATGGCCCGGATGCTGTTGCTCATCTTCATCACGGTCCATCCAGGTGACAGGGGTTTCTCCCAGGACCCTGTGGGGTGTGGGGCTGGGAGGATGGAGGATGGGGGAGGCTGGACATAGATGTCCCGGGGGAGCAGACTGGGTGGGGGCTGAAAGCAGGGGGTCCTTCCATAAAGCTGATACCCAGTGGGCTTCCCCAGTTCGCAGTTCCCTCCCTGTCACCAGCTGGGAAGGTCATTCTCCAGCTTCCATCCCAGAACTCTTCCTTCCCAGCCACGTTCCTAACAAGATAAAGTTTAAAGAACCAGTAAAAAAAGGGCTTGAAGGAAGGAAGGGCTTGAAGGAAGGGGTCAAATCTTTTTAAGGGGTCAGTTTTAATTCGATGAGTTTAATAAACTTATTAAACAAGGCTTATTATCTAGGGTCTAGATATAATTAGGAGTTTAGGAGATCTAATTAAATCTAAGTTAAGTTTCTTAATGAAACTGATTTTAATTGTCAGACATATTCATTAACTAAAGGCAGTGTGGATTCCAGACCAGCATCAGCATCAGCGGGGACCTAGGGCAAATTCTCAGGACCCACTCCAGACCTACTGAATAAAAAATTCTGGGAGTGGAGCCTGGGAATCTGTTTTAACAAGCCCTCCAGGTGATTCCAACGTGCTCTCAAGTTTGAGAATCACTGAAATAGAAGAATGATTAGTAAATTTCATTAACTAGAGAATTTAATCAAGAATTTTAATAATTGGTTTAATTCATCAATTTAGGTAAGTTAAATAGGGATCCCAAGCAATTATAGCCATGTCTTCACCTGGAGATTTAATTAGTTAATGCTCTTTAACAAAAAAAAACCAAAGTAGCAAGGATGGTATGCTACAGAATGCTATTAGTACTAAGATAATACCTGGAATAATATAATTAATGCTATTAGTTAACTAGGCAGCCACATTCATGAATGAGCTTCACTTTCACTGTGACAAGTTAAATTTCAGCAAAATG
The DNA here is from genome assembly GCF_028021215.1 of Eschrichtius robustus. Classification (NCBI taxonomy): domain Eukaryota; kingdom Metazoa; phylum Chordata; class Mammalia; order Artiodactyla; family Eschrichtiidae; genus Eschrichtius; species Eschrichtius robustus. The sequence goes on from NC_090835.1 coordinate 84,913,605, forward strand.
TTACTAGTGAACGGAACTGGAGAATGATGGGAGAGGGTGAGGGTGAGAGTTGGTATGGGAAAGAATTTGAAAAACAATTTAATAAGCAATGTTAAGAAATTAGATTGGTAAAGAGGAAAGGATTAATGAGACATCTAAAGTGCTCATCCCTCTGGGCCCTCTGTGGGTGGGGTACAGCAGGGATAGTCTACTGCAAGCTCTCTTGTCCTTTCTCTTTGGAGTAATTGGGGAGGCGTTTCTCTGGGTCTTCTCTCTGCCCCCAGGATCCTGTGCTCTCTGGGTGTCCCAGCCCCCTGAGATCCGTACCCAGCAGGGCACCCCTGCCTTCCTGCCCTGTTCCTTCAATGCCAGCCAAGGGAAATTGGCCATTGGTTCTGTCACGTGGTACCAGGACAAAGTGGCCCCAGGGAAGGAGGTGAGGAATGAGACCTCAGAGTTCAGGGGCCGCCTGGCCCCTCTTCCCTCTTCCCGCTTCCTCTGTGACCACCAGGCTGAGCTGCACATCTGGGACACCCGAGCCCGTGACGCCGGAGTCTACGTGTGCAGGGTGGAGGTGCTGGGCCTGGGTGTCGGAACAGGGAATGGGACTCTGCTGGTGGTGGAGAAAGGTGAGGTGCTGGGAAGCTGTGCCTCCTTGGCCGGAGGCCCCACTCTCCCTGGTAGTTGAGAGTCCTTCCCTGAGGCCCGCTGTCCTCCCTAAGCCTGTGCACGCTCCTTCCCAAGGTCTCCTTTCCTAAGCCCTTCTCCCCCTCCCCATCCCCGCCCACATGCAGGACCTCCTCAGCTAGCGGCCGGCACAGTCTTCCTCCTTCGGGCTGGGTTCTATGCCTTCAGCTTTCTCTCAGTGGCCATGGGCAGCACCATCTATTACCAGGGCAAATGTGAGTAGTGGAGCCGGGACAATGGGCGCAGAGATGGGAGGGGCACTGAGAGGGCTGGAGCAGGCGGAGACAGAGACCAAGAAGAGAAGGAGGGCTGCAGCACTGAGCTACTCCTGTGGCCTCTCCACCAGGCCACTGTCACATGGGAACACACTGCCACTCCTTGGATGGCCTCTGATGAGTGATTTCAGACCCCAGTGATCCCAAGTTCTTCAAGAGACCCCCCCAATAAATCTCTCTCTGCCCCACCATTAACTCCTTTTGTGTATTTCCTGCTCTATCTCTAGATGCCCCAATGTGCCCTGTTCTGGGTTCTCCCAACTCTTACTCTCCCTTCTACCAAGTCTGGTCTGGAAAGGTCCAAGGAGGGAGCTTCCCAGGATTGTGCCTAGAGTCCCCTCCCACCATCATCCTGAGACTCAACACACCTCCTTCTCCCACCCAGGAGGCTAAGGCCCTTTGTTCTGAGAAAAGTGGAATATCAGACATGATTAGTTCTACTTCTCAATGGCCCACAGACAAATGCTCTTTTCTGGCCTTCAGGGGAGCTTGGGTCCCTAAACACTCTTCTTCACCCAGTGAATCCCAGGTGGGTAAGAATGGGTGGGAGAGTAAGTTGCTTAGGTTTTGATGGTGGCCCTGTTGAGCTGGGGCTTGAGGTGGATGGAGAAGCCTGAGACACAGAGGGTGGCGAGACCATGGTCTTTACTGGGTGAACCACAGGATGGCCCTGACCACCCGCCTGGGTTGGACGAGGCGTCTGGAGGTGCTCAGATGGGTTTGTTCTTGGCAATGCAGGCGTAGTCCGTGCTGGGGTCCTCCTTGCTGCCTTCCCTTTCTTGGTTGCCGGGGCCAGGTCCCTCCCGTTCAGGCAGCCTCAGCAGGGACGCATAGTGGGGTTCCTGTTTCGAGAGCTGGGCCTGGGGCCGGGGCGGAGGGTGCTGACAGGAGGTCCCCAGGAGCCTCCCTCCCCTGACACTCCTCTCTGAGTTCTTGCTGCCCCCCCGCCCCACTTTCTTACCTCATTGCCTCTATTTGCGCGCTCTCTCCCTCTCTCTCTCTTTCCGTCTCTCTCTCTTGTCCTTTTCTCTTTGTGTCTCTCTTACTCTCTCACTCTCCCCCTCTATCACTCTTAATCTCCTTCTCTTACTTTTTCTCTTGATTTCTCTCGTTTTCCCTGTGTCTCTCTCATTCTCTCTCTGATTTTTCCCTCTCACTTTTGTCCCTATCTCCCTCATTTCTTCCCCTCTCTCTCCTTTCTGTCTTATTTCTTCTTTCCATCTCTACTCCTTTCCTTTCCTCTCTTCTTCTCATCCCTTATTTCCCTCTTTCTGCTTCTCTCTTACTTCCTCTGTCTCTCTGTCTCTCCTGCTCCTGTTTCTCCCTCTTCTCCTGCCCCCCGACCTCAGCCCCCTCTTGTTGCCCCATCACGCACTTCCTTGCCCCAGACTCACCCAGCTCCTCTCCAGCCTCCTCACTGGAAGAAAAGAAGAAGCTCAGCTCGGCCCTTGCCTCCCTTGTGCCACCTCCCAGCCCTCCTCGCTCACTCCCCACCCCCAGCAGGTGTTTCCTCACTTGCCAACCTCCTTGTGGTTCCCACAGCCAAAAGCCAAGGTCTCTCTCTTTGGACACTCTCCCCTCCCCTCTCCCACCCAACTTCTGCCCCCTTCCTCAGGCAGGAGGGGCGAGTCAGGGTTGATGGGGGCGTCTGGGAGCACAGTAGGAAAGGGTGTGTGTTGGGCGGCACAGGGTGCTGCCTGGGGGTGAGGGGCGAGGGGGTACGAGGGAGGTGAGGGTGGGGCTCACCTCTCCCACGGAGCCGACACAGGCAGATGGACAGAACGACCACAGCGAGGGGCAGGAGCACCCCCAGCCCTAGGCCCCCATATAGGTAAGGGTATATCCCTGCAGGGAAAAGGGGTGAGTGTCAGAGGGCCCATTTCTCTCTTCAGCTTACCCCATCCTCCTCGTTGGTCGGGGATCTCAGCTCCTTTCTCCAACAGTTTTAGAGGCAGAAAATCATTCTCTCAGAGGTTCTTCACCCCAGACTGTGTTCCGTCACCTCCTTCCAGAGGTGGCCATCCCTCATCAGTGACCTTGCTCGTCCCCGAGACCACTCGCCCCTCAGAAACCTCCCACCACCACTGCTGCCCTCTCTGGGCCTCCCCATGAAGTCCCTTGTCCCCTGCACTGGCTGGCCCCGAGAGACCCTGGCCACCTACCCACGACCCGCGCACACACGGCTTTTTATCCACTGTTCCCTGTGCACCACAACCCTCCCTGGGCGGAGGGTTACCTTACCGTTTGCCTCACAAGCTTTCATTAGGTTGGGGACTGAAGACTAGCCTGCAGGTTGGGAAACCTAGCGCTGCTCTTCCAGGCTAAATGGCCTGGGGTGAGTCACGTGCCCCAAGTTCCTCATCTGTAAATTCCGGGGCCTCTGTTACAATCGTTTCCCAGACTGAGGAGCCTTAGCTATGTGCCAGCCCTGAACTGGGCTCTTTCTATTTGTCACCGCTAATCCCCATAACAACGTAGGGTATTATGGTGCCCATTTCCTTGGTGAAGGACCTGAGACTCAAGGCTGGACTCCGACAAGGACGTCCAGCCCAGAAGTGGCAGAGCTGGGGTTCAAGGCCAGCTCTGTCCAGCTCCAGAGCCCACTCTGTTTCTCCAACCCTAGGCTGACCAACTGGTTCATAGGGGCCTCTCCAGCACTGGATAGTTCTAGTTTCCGGTGAGGGGGCTGAGGCAGGAGCTGGGGTCCGGAGGGTGTGTGGGGACGGGTGGGAAAATAGGGAAGGTGGTGTCCAGCGCCACCTGGCAGCTACGGCCGCTCCCTCAGCCCCAGAGCAACTCAGGAAAGGGGGGCCCCCACTTGGCTGGTGTGGAGAGCCGCTTCCCTTGGGCAGATACTGCTGGGGCTGAAGTGGGACATGGAGGAGCGTCTGGGGCCCATAACTTCCCCTCAGGCACTTCCTGCCCTACAACCACTGGTTCCTGTTTGAGGGCAAAGAGGGGGCTGTTGACTTCATCCAGAGCCAGATGCGGTGACCAGGGTGTGGAAACTGAGACCATCCGGGGTTCAAGAGGAAGGCTGGGATGTGGAGGGTGGAAGGTGGGGAGGAGGGCCTGCGGTGGCCATGACGGGGAGTGGCGGCAGAAGTGGATTGTTTAAATTTCTTTGGGGAGCGCAGACAGAGGCCAGACAGAGGACTCCCTCAGGGCCCAGGGAACCTCAAAGCCATATTCTCCCTTCCTTCATCTTAGACTCACGTCACTCTCGGGGTGACTGTCCCCTCCCTGGGTTTCCTTCATGGGGGTTCCCTGCTCTCGCCCAGCTTACCTAGAGTCTGTGGCCAGACTCCAGACTGACCGGAGCTGCCTGGGTAAAGTGTTGCCACCTCAGACATTCCTGCCCCTCCTCTGGTTTAACTTCTCCCCCAGCCTGGGTGCCTCCTAGCATTGTTAGGAGAGGAAGTTAGGCTTTGAGGGTTAGGGTTACAACATCTTTTCCTTTCAGACTCCTAGGACTATAATTCAGCCTGTGATCCCTGTCAGCTCCAGCCATCCTATTGATCCTGCAAGTCGTCAGTGATCATATACCTTCTAGGTGCCTTCCCTGATTCACTTTTCCCAATTACACTGTGTCGCTGAGAGCTCATGATCCTGGTATGTGTGGACACACACTCCAGCTCCCAAGGCAGACTGGGAGTTCTGGTGGATTTGGGTAACTCTCCTGGTATTCTGGGGTTGTATCTAACAGGGCACTTGGCTGACTGATTAACAAACAGGAGAGTCAGAGACAGCCAGACTAGATCGACATGAGCACTGCTGATAGATCTAGGACAGAAAGTTGATGACAAGTTGGTGTTGGGAGAAGAGGTGTGGGCAATCCAGATGGCCTTCCTGCAGGGAGCAGCATTCTGATATTGAGCACAAAAGTAAGGGTGGTAGTCCAAGGACCTGGATGAAGGCCTCATAGTGGCACTGTGATGGAGAGGGAGATAACTGCTGGAGGATGGCACACCTAGTCCTTGAGGAGGGTGAAGACGTGGGAGCTCATGTGGAAGCAAGGACTGAAGAGGAGATCTGGTGCCTGGGCCCATAAGCATTTGCATTTCCTTCTCCAGATCGAGAAATTTTCTGCTACTTCCTTCCCTTCCCCCATCCACAGTGTTCCCATGCAGGACAGTAGGAAAATATTGTTTCAAAATGTTTTATTATTAAAACATTCAAACAGAAAAAAATTGAAAGAATTGTACAGTGAACCTATCCCTACCACCTAGATTCTACAATTAATATTCTTCTGTATATTTGCTTTATCATATATCTATCAATCCATCTCATTTTTTGATACCTTTCAAAGTTGCAAACCTCAGTACATTTTACCTCTAAACCCTTTACCATGCTTATCATTGACTCAAGTTCAGTATTTGTTTCCCTATTCTTTTTTGGGGGGAGTGAGGAAGGTAAGATTTACATACCCTGAAATGGACAAATCTGAAGTCAGTGCTCACTTTTTAAACTGTCTTGTGGTTAACGGTATGGAGCCAGACTGCCTGCGTTCAAATCCTGTCTCTGCTACTACTGTGTGACCTTCCACAAGTTCTTTAACTTCTCTGTGCCTCAGTTACCTCTTAGAGTTTTTTGGGGGTTTTTAAAATAAATTTATTTATTTTATTTATTTATTTTTGGCTGCGTTGGGTCTCCATTGCTGCGCTCAGGCTTTCTCTGGTTGCGGCGAGTGGGGGCTACTCTTCGTTGCGGTGCGCCGGCTTCTCAATACGGTGGCTTCTCTTGCTGTGGAGCCCGTGATTCTTAACCACTGTGCCACCAGGGAAGTCCCCCTCTTAGAATTTTTATCAGGATTAAAAGCATTATTATAGGACTTCCCTGGAGGTCCAGTGGTTAAGAATCCACGCTTCCACTGCAGGGGGCACGGGTTTGATCTCTGGTTGGGGAAATAAGATCCCGCATGCTGTGCCGTGTGGCCAAAAAGAAAGGAAGAAAGGAAGGAAGGAAGGAAGAAAGAAAGAAAGAAAGAAAGAAAGAAAGAAAGAAAGAAAGAAAGAAAGAAAGAAGGAAGGAAGGAAAGAAAGAAAAAGGAAGGAAGAAAGAAAGAGCATTATTATATATAAAGTGTGTAGATTAGTGACAGGCACATACCAAATGCTATCTGGATATTAGCTATGTTGTTATTATTATTATTATTACCTGAACACACAGAGTTATCAAGAAGGGGAAGTGATCTGGGACCACCTCCAACTTTCTTGACCTGGTTTTTCCTCCCTTCAACTCCTACTGCTCTGCCTACTATACCATTCATTTGGTCCTTACTGCTTTGTTTCGCTTACTCATTCATCCTTTTGTCCTTTCTTCACTTAACACTTAGTCAGCATCTACTAAATGGATGGAGCTCATTCTAGACTGTGAAGCTCTTTGGGGGTGGATGCCTCATCGCTCTCCTGTCTACACTCTGTGTAGCAAGGGAGGTAATGCTCTATTTCCATCCCTCCTCAGTGAGTCAATAGTCAGTGGTGAGGCTGAGGCCCCCTTCAGCTGCCATCACCGTGGATTGGCTTAACTCTGCCTTTCTCACCTAGCTCTGGGGGCTTGGAGGGAGCAAGGGAATGGGAGGAGGAGGTCAGTCCAATGTGGGGACAGGTTCTTCTTAGGAACCTAGACATCCATCCCTGAAGATTCCAGTTCTCGTCCTCCTATTCCAGCCCTTGACCTCAGGGATATGGATGCAGCCCTCCCTCCAGCACCCACCTCTGGGGTGCAGAAGAATGCAGACCAGGGACTTCCCTGGTGGCATGGTGGTTAAGAATCCACCTGCCAATGAAGGGGACACGGGTTCAATTCCTGGTCCGCGAAGATCCCACATGCCGCGGAGCAACTAAGCCTGTGTGCCACAACTACTGAGCCTGCGTTCTAGAGCCTGCGAGCCCGTGTGCCACAACTACTGAAGCCCGCGTGCCTAGATCCCGTGCTCCGCAACAAGAGAAGCTACTGCAATGAGAAGCCCGTGCACCACAACGAAGAGTAGTTCCTGCTCGCTGCAACTAGAGAAAGCCCGTGCGCAGCAACGAAGACCCAGCGCAGCCAAAATAAAAAAATAAACTAATCAATTAATTTAAAAAAAAGAAGAAGAATGCAGACCACGCTAGCTATCCGGAGTTCTGTGTTCTCATTGTAGCTGCCTGACTTTCTGCAAGCTAGTTTCCCTCTCTGGGCCTCAGTTTCCCTTCCCACTGAGTCAGAAGATCTCTAAGGCCCCCTCCAGCTCTACCCTGAAAGCCTGTCTCTTCACCCCAACTCCCTCCCCAGTTCAGAGAACCCAGGCATCCAGCTGCCCCACCCTAGCTCTGGGTAAACAGGAAGCAGGGTGAGGGGAGCAGGGGTGTTCGGAAAGTCCCAGCCAGGTGTGTGGGTCTACAGGGAGGGGGTGGCCCCACCCCTGAGGTATGAAAGCCCCCCTGCCCTGGCCCTGGCTCAGTCTCAATGGGGGCACTGGGGCTGGAGTGCCGGGGTAGGAGGCCCCAGGGGAAGAGATGCCTCCTGCTGGCTGTCGCAGGAGCCACTTCCCTGGTGACCCTCCTGCTGGCTGTGCCTATCACTGTTCTGGCTGTGCTGGCCTTGGTGCCCCAGGAGCAGGGAGGACTGGTGAGTGGCTGCCACAAATCCTCCAAGGGCCGTATATTGCTGATGCTCACTCACCTCTGGCTATGCCTCTTGCCTCCTCCTGCTCAGCTGGCTTGGCTGTCCCCCAGTGGGGATGTCTTCTCTGTCTCTTTGCTGGTCCTCTTTCCACGTTCCTGTGATGCTGTTGTGCCCTGATGTCACCAAGCCCCTTTCTGGTTGTCTGTATGTCTCTTCTCCTCTTCCCAAGACATACTTGGGCCTCTGTCTCTCTGCCCAAGTACAGATGCCTTGCTTGCTCTCCATTCCAGGGAGGTGTGTTTTGAGGCTGGGGCTGGCGGGAGAAACCCCAAGTCTGGAGCTTGCATCTATGTTGGGAATGGGAGGGGTGGGGTTGGCATCAGCTAAGACTGAACTCTGGGCCCTGTGACCCCACCCACTCAGGTAACAGGGACCGCTGACCCAGGCGCCCAAGCACAGGCCCATCAGCGATTTGGTAAGAGCCGACCATCTCCCCCTCCCCTGCTTCTGCCCCTCAGGGACTCCCAGCTCCCATCCATCTGCATCCCCAGATACTCTCTTCCTCCAGGAATCCAGGTGCCCCATCCCTGGGCCCTGGCGCCTTGTCCTCTCAAGGTGACTACACGTGGGTGGCCGCCCTGCCCCCAACCGTGGACTCTTCGCCCCTTCCAGAGTCCGGGGAGCTGCCGGTGGAGGAGGAGGCAGAAACAGATCTCAGCCCCAGGCTCCCGGCTGCCCACCTCATTGGTAAGGATCTCATAGACCTGAAGAGTCCAAGGGTGCCAGTTCTGCTCGCCCACAGTTAGGGTCCCTTTGCTCTGTTACTGCCGTGCTGGGTTGCCCACCTGCTTCGCCGCTGCTGTAGTACGCACTCTTCTGCTCGTCCAGCATTCTAGCTTCTCGCTTCCCCCCCCACCCCCGCCGGAGGAGGCAAAACCCGGCCTGGATCTCCCCACCACAGCGCTCCGTACCGCACACCCAGGTGCCCTCAGTCCCAGCTCGTACTCATTGCAGAGGGAGCGCCATCACCCCGCTCCCCCAGCCCGGCTGGACTCCTGCAGTGGGTTAAAAGCCCCAACTGTCCCTCATGCCCACCCTCCCAGAAGTCCCGGGCCTGGATCACTCCTTTCAGGATCGGATTTCCGAGAGCCAACTGGCCCGTTTCTCCGCAGGCGCTTGGACCAGGGGGCAGGGGCTAGGCTGGGAGGCGAAGAAAGAAGAGGCTTTTCTGAGGAGCGGGACGCAGTTCTCGGGCGCCGAGGGGCTGGCCCTCCCGCAGGACGGCCTCTATTACCTCTACTGTCACGTCGGCTACCGGGGCCGGGCGCCCCCTCCCGGCGGGGACCCCCTGGACCGCTCGGTCACGCTGCTCAGCCGGCTGTACCGGGCGGGGGGCGCCTATGGATCGGGGAGTCCCGAGCTGCTGCTCGAGGGCGCGGAGACCGTGACCCCAGTCTTGGACCCCGCCCGGAGGCACGAGTACGGGCCCCTCTGGTACACGAGCGTGGGGTTCGGTGGCCTGGTGCAGCTCCGGAGGGGCGAGAGAGTGTACGTCAATATCAGTCACCCCGATATGGTGGACTACAGGAGAGGAAAGACCTTCTTTGGGGCGGTGATGGTGGGGTGAGGGCTACCCGCGTCCCTAAAACAACTACTGCATGGTGGGAGTATGTGAACGAATCAGCCTAGATATTGGGGACCCAGACACCAGGGACCCCATGGCCTTGGCGAAAATGTAGAAGACTGTTTGGAAACTGATTTTGAGCCTGGTGAAAATAAAGAATGTAAAACTTTAGTGCTGCCGGTACAGATGCTGAGATGCTAATGTGTCTTCATTCAGGGTGGGTACACAAATGTTGGTTAAATAGGCTCTCTATTTTTCTGGTCTCTTGAAACAATTCATAACACCTGGCATGGCCTCTGTTCCCTGGGATGGGGATCTGTGGGTCCCACCCACCCCTGCCTCTGACTGGCCTTGCACCAGCATTAGCCCATTTGGAGGGTAGAAGGAAAGGGCTCTCCACAAACCCCAAAGCATCTCCAAGCAACCTGATTCTCAAGGCCACATGGTCCCCGCAGACTCAACACTGCACTCTTCTCTCTTGGGTCCCTCCCGGTAGTGATAGGGGTCATTACCAGGGAAGGCAAGCACCACTCAGAAAGGCCCAGCCAGCAGAGTAAACCTGAATAGGGCTGATAATGAAGCACTGAGGGGACAGCGTTTCTGCCCTGCTAGCTGCCTGAAGGCCCTGTTAGCCACAGTTGACTCTTCTCCAAGGGAAGACCCACAGCTCGGGGAGCGGGGGAGTGGGGGTGGGGACCGGGGCATGAAGGGAGGAGGCTAAAGGAGTTGGGAGGGTGTTTGAGAAAGAGAGTTGGGGTGGGGATAGTGCCCGAGGACACCAGGGAGAACCTGGGGAGGAGGGGGAGGAGGAAAAACTGATGTCACCTGGCCCTGTCCAGGGTGGGATGGAAGGTCCTCACCCCTCAGTCACACTTCAGGTCCCCTTTCCATAAGTGGGCAAGTGTCGGGGCCCCAGAGTGAGTAACAGCAGCCCCTTCACTCCATGACCGACTTTCAGCCCCAAGCTAGAGGAGGCCGAGGAGGATCCAAGGCTCTATCTAGGTTACCCCAGTGGGTCACCCCACCTCTGCGGCACACCGCACAGTTTTCCCCCTGCCTGGCAACGCTAGCAGGAAGGAAAGCCCAACTTCAGAGCCCAGTGAGGGCTGCCACTCTCTGAGTCTTCATTTCTGACTCCATATTTGTCTTTGACTCTGTGTCCAGAAGAGCCTTCCTGGAGGGGAGGAATGCATTTCTCTTTCCACTTCACCCACCTCCCATCCCTCTCCTCATCATTCGCCGAGAAAATCAGGGAGACCAAGCTGGCATGGGGGGTGGGTCCTTCACCTACATCTTAGTCCTTGTTTTTTATTTTCTTCCTCCTCTTCAATTCCATCCACTGAGAGATGGAAGCGGGTAGAAGACTGGGGGCTGGGAAAAGGGAGAAAGCCAGAATTCATCGAGTGCTCCGCTAGGTGCTCTGTTGTAAAGAGTTTAGGTCTTCTGTTCTCACAGGGCCCCGTGTGCGGTGGGCGTTCCTACTTCTCTTTGATAGACGAGGTTCAGTGACTGGTTCAGGTTGCACAGTTAGGACTGCGCTGGCACGGGGAGGGGCGTGGGGCGGGATCAGGCGGTTTGGAGCCCAGGTGCCTGACTGTCTGGAAGTCCCTTGGCTGTGATTCAGGTACCTGAGAATTTGGCCGCTCCCCGGGTCTTTCGCTCAGGCCGCAACAGCCGGAAATCTCATCTGAGCTGCAGGACTTCCCCCGCTTGGATAGGAATTCCCAGAGTTGGAAATTCCAGTGCCCTGAGGGAGAGTTAATTAAGTTCAGGTTCCTTTCTTGGGGGAGGGGCATATTCAGCTAGGCTTTGTTTTATGTAGGGTCTCCTGAGCCCCAGCAGTCCAAGGAGTGAGGTGCAGGGATCTTAAGCCCTGTGGAGAAAGAACTTCAGGGAGCCACGTCTCACCCCCAAGGAGAGGCCAATGAAGAATTAATTCCCAGGAAGACGCCATATTTCTTTTCTAAGCACACTTTATTTCTCGCCACTGACCAGTAGGGCGGTTACAGACACGACTCCCCTGGGGAGCAGAGGTTCAGTGATGTAGCGACAAGTCAGTCACCAAATCAGCATTATTTAGGCAACTTGATCAGATAAATATTTTTTAAAAACATAAGCAAAAGGAGGCACAGAGGCCAGGAGGCAGGGTGGGAATGACCTACAGTTCAGCTCCGTTTTCACAGAAAACACATCTGAGCCAAGGCAGCCCCTACATTGGGTCTCCCAGGACACCTTGACCTCCTGAATAAATACATTCATTAGTAAATAAATAAATAATAAATAAATAATAAATAATCACAAGTGCAAACATAAATAGAGGGAGCTGGCCCCGTTGGGGTGCGGCTGGGCTCCGCATCTCAGGGAAGTCTGGAAACATTGGAAGAAAGGGAGGCCTGAAGTCCACTCATGTCAAGTTCTGGGTGAGATCTTCTCAAGGAGTGTTCTGAAGTGTTCCAGTCAGAACCCAAGTTCCCCTGGCCCCCACATTCTGGATGTCCCAGGTTGCATCCAGGAATCCAAACATGAGGACCCCAGTGAGTTCCAGAGCCCCAGTTCCAATTCTTGGTGGTGGTCAGTGCCCCATTGTCCAGGCCACACTTCCCTGCATCCCTGATTTCTAAGTGTTGTTGTTGTTTAAAGTTCTAAGCTTGGAGCCCAGCCCTGAGCCCCTAATTCTCTTTCTAAACCAGAAGGGGATGAGGGGGTCTGAAGGAGTAAATAATAAAGTAATTGAGGTGGGAGAGGATGGATGTCCTGCCCCCTCACAGGGCAATGATCCCAAAGTAGACCTGCCCAGACTCAGCAAAGTCCAGATAGTCGGGCAGGTTGATCTCAGCACTGAGTCGATCACCCTTCTCCAGCTGGAAGACCCCTCCCAGGTAGATGGGCTCATACCAGGGCTTGGCCTCAGCCCCCTCTGGCGTCTCCCTCTGGCAAGGGCTCTTGATAGCAGAGAGGAGGTTGACCTTGGTCTGGTAGGAGACAGCGATGCGGCTGATGGTGTGGGTGAGGAACAAGTGGGTGGAAGGGCAGCCTTGGCCCCTGAAGAGGACCTGGGAGTAGATGAGGTACAGCCCGTCTGTCGGCACCACCAGCTGGTTGTCTTCCAGCTTCACGCTGTTGGCCAGGAGGGTGTTGGCATATGTGTTCAGCCACCGGAGCTGCCCCTGAGCACTGAGGTTGGCTGGAGGGAGGGAGAAAAAGAGGGAGGGGTGAGTCACTGTGACCCTGTCAGTTCCACTCTCCACATCCTGGCCCTCAAGTTCTGCCCACCCCCCCCCCCACATCCGGTTCCTGTCCCCTCTGTCTGTCTTCCCACATCCCATCTGGCCATGAGGTTCTGAGTATCCCCCTCAAGATCTAAGTATCCTCCACCCTCCCCTTGAGCTCAGTGAGACCTTCTCACCCTGTCTCCAAGGTCTGTCTACCCTCAGCCTGGCTTCAGCTGCCAAATCCTACCCCTCTCCATCCCATCTGCTTCTTCATCCCCCAGACACATCCTCAGAACTCTTACCCACAACATGGGCTACGGGCTTGTTACTTGAGGTTTCAGAAGATGATCCTGAAGAGGAAAGAGAAAAGAAGAAGGTGAGAGACTCTTAAGCTTCCCAGAAAATATCCCACTACTTTGACCTCCTTTCCTCCTCCCCCCAAACCCAAACTCTAAATTTCCCCTACTGCTTCCATCCCAGGACTAACCCCTACCCCCACCCAAGCCCAGAATTAGGAGAGAGGCTTTGGAGACACTTACTGAGTGTCTGAGCCAGAGGGCTGATGATGGAGTAGCCAGTTGGGAACTGTTGGGAGAAGAAGGAGGATTAGTATCAAAGCAAGTCACCCCTGAAGGAGAAACAGCCGGCTGCTTCTCTAGCTTGTACTCTCTGCCCTGATGTGTCTCGTTTTCTCTCCCCATTCATCCATTTTTTTCATTCATCCATGCATTTAACAGTTCTTGCATTGAGTTCCTTCCGTGTGCCAGACACCCTTAGCTTCATCTTTCCTAGCTCTCTTTCATACCTGCTGTATCTCCTTCTGTCTCACCATCTTTATCCAGATGACTTGTTTTCTTCCCCATCTTTCTACCCATATCCCTTATCTGTCTACACATCTCTCTTTATATCTAAATCCCTGCTTACTCATTCATTCATTCGACAAATATTTAGAGAGCAACGCCCATGCGCCAGGCACCCTATTTCTCCATCCTTCCTTCTCTTCCCCCATCTCCCTCCACGTCTCCTTCTGCCTCCCCATCTTTCTCCACTATTTGCCTCCCCAAGCCTCCCCATCAGCACACCTCTTTCCCCCACCCCATATCTTGCCATTTTTCCTCTCCCATTTCTCTCTGGGTGAGAGAATGAGCCAAGGCTGGCCAGGGACTCACCTCTTCCCTCTGGGGGCCGATTACCCCGAAGTGCAGCAGGCAGAAGAGCGTGGTGGCTCCTGCGACCAGGAAGAAGGAGAAGAGGCTGAGACACAAGCACCTTCTGGAACCCTGGGAGCCCCCTGCCGTCTTGGAGAGCGCCTCCTCTGCCAGCTCCACATCCCGGATCATGCTTTCAGTGCTCATGGTGTCTTTTTCTGAAGGGCTCAAGTCCAGCTGGGAGATGGTAGAGCCCTGTGGCAGGCTGTGTTAGAGGGAGTGAGTCGTCTGGCTGCCTGTCGGGGTGGGGGTGTGTGGTCTGGGAGGTTATTTCCAGGGGGGTCTGGAGTTGCTTGTCTCTCTCCTGGCTGGTCCCCTGGTGTCCTCGCTCTGGGAGCTTCTGCTGGCTGGGTGTGCAAACAGCTGCATTTATACGCTCTGGGGTGAGAGGAGGGCGGGGAAAGGCTCTCATTCAACCAGCGGAAAACTTCCTTGGTGGAGAAACCCATGAGCTCATCTGGAGGAAGCGGTAGCGGGTCCTACACCTTCTGTCTCGGTTTCTTCTCCATCACGGGGGCGGGGGTTTGGAAAGTTGGGGACACCCAGGCATCAAGGATACTTCCTACCCTACCCACCCGGATTCTGAGGGGGGCTCCCTGGGCCAGTTACTGCTGTAGATGTAGGACCCTGGAGGCTGGACCCCATTTCCCCTCTGCCCCCCCAGTTCCCACTGTTTCCATTTCTTTGGGGGATGAGTTCTGTGGCCGATTTCCTTCTGATTTCCAGACCGGACTCAGGTAACGGTAGAACTAGAAATGGGAGGGGCTTCAGAAAGCTGAGTCCTTAATGGAGAGAAAACTTGGGGGAAGCTGTGCTGGGTCCTGAGATGTGTGTTTGGGTCCCTGGGGGCAAGAGGAGCTGGAGGAAGGGAAGCTTGAGGCTCTGCAAGGGCTGGGGGAGGATGGCAGGGACAAGCCTGGGACAGCCCCAGAGGAGTGAAAGAGACGCTGGGAATTCACGAACCCCACCACGGCAGACCTTCTCCTTTCACTCTGACCGGGGACTCACCAAAACTCTGGTGCTGGTTTCAGTCTTGGCTTCCAAGGGCATGTGATGCCCCAATTTTTGCATGAAGACCCCACCCTTCAGAGTCCCTGTGTGTGGCCATGTATCTGCAAAGAATTCCCTGCTCCCTCCAGTTTCCTGGAGACAGCCCTGGCCCTCAGAGCCCCTGCCCGTGACCATGTCTCCTGAAATGTCCCCTATGTTTTCCAGTCCCCCAGCCTTGGAGGCTCTCCCACTCCTCGGGGCCCTGGCATGGCCATGTCTTCCAGGGGGCCTCATGCTCCTCCTCCACAGTCCCAAACAAACACCCTCCAGTGTGGTCACTGCTCCTCAGAAGCCTCCTGTAACCCCCATTCCTCAGGGGTTCCCTGACCTCCCCTTCTCCAGACTTTGGACCTGCATCTTTCCTTTGTCTTCTCAGCTTATCCTCTGGTCTCCTCCCACCCCTGTGAGGCCACCATATTTCACCAGAGCCCCTTAGGCCTCTCTGTATGCCCACAGCTCCTGTCCCTCTGATTCCTGTCCTCCCTCCATTCCTTAGAGACATCTGGGGAATTCTCCCCTCCCAGACAGACAGATACAGGCAGACAGCATTTCAGAGAAAAGAGGTTTATTGGGCTTCATCAAGGGTCAGATGTCTCCTCGTGGGGTGTCCAGTCAAGCAATGGCTGGCTCTTAAGAGCCTTTCACTTCCTTCCAGAGCCCCTTGGTCCCTCAGACCCACTCTTTTTCTCTCTTGCTAGGTCATCCTTGTGCCCACGCCCTCTCACTCTTCATCTCTTGGGTGTATTATCTCTTTCTTCTGCCGTCCCCCTTCTCTCCATCCTCCATAAATAAATAATTTAAATTTTTTTCCCTTCATAAATAACCCCCCTCCCTGCCCCCAGTCATCCACCCAAGCTCCCTCATGTGTCAGCTCCCCTTCCATGTCCAGGGCAAGGCCCCCTAGACGGGCAGGGCAGAGGAAGGGCTCTGGGCGGGCATTTCCAGGCAGGCTTGAAGTCCTCAGCCGAGCATCCGGGGTGGTTCAGGAAGGTGTAGCCCCCTGGGGTGCCTAGAATTCCTTCTTTGGAAGCTCCAGGTGCCGAGAACGGGGGAAGACTTGAGACTGATGGAACGGTCAAAGGAGAGGTGTGGTGACCCCTGAAGTGGTCAGAATGGAGGCAAAATGGGGAGAAGGCCTTGAAACCAAATTTTTTCTTTCTGGATTTTTCTATAGAGCAAAGGCTCCGAAGAAGACACTACTGGGGCTGAGGAGCAGGTGGGAGATGCCATCTGTGTGAGTGGATAGCTGGTCTCCCCGAGTGAGCAGGAACACAGCCCCCTGGTACACTGAGCGCACCCAAGGTCCCTGTGGCCCTGGGCACACGGACTTCTGAGCGCTGAGGAGAGGCACGTGGAATGGGTACTGGGAGGAGAAGAGCTGGACCTCGTGGGCCAGGTAGAGAGGGGTGGGGGTGGCCTTGGGGAAGCATCCTTCCCCGGAGAAGACCACCTGGGAGTAGACAAAGTAGAGGCCACTGGTGGGGACCAGGAGGGAATTGTTGCTCAGAGAGAAGCCGTGGCGGAGGAAGGCACGATCCGTGTTTGCTCTCCAGCGCAGTGAGTCCTGGGTGCTGGGGTCTCCTAGGAAGAGCCAGAGGGGATGGCAGTCAAGGACCTGGGGGTCAGAGGTCTCAATCCCTGAGGAAGCAGGTGCTGGACTGAGTTCCTGGGGGATGGTTGGGAGGACAGAAGGGAGTGGGAGTGGGGGTGAGCTGGAGGGGATGCTTGGGTCCCTGAAGGGGGATGGGAGGAGGGCTGGGGGCTACATGTCTAAGAGGGCAGGTGAATGTTTACCAACAAGGTGAGCGGCAGGTTTGAAGGTGCCTCGGGTGAAGTGATTCGGGGGGTGCTGATGGGCAGGCTGTGCAGTTGAGGGTGGGAGGCCAACACCAGAGAGCCCCTAGGGGAGAACAGAGTCAGAGAGGTCCTCAGGCCCAAGGTCAGGCTGGGCTGCCCACACAGTCCCCATTGCCCTGCTGCCTCACCTGGGCCTCGCGCGGCAGGGCCAGCAGCAGTCCCAGAAGGAGGAGGAGTAGGGGGGTGCTGCACACCCTCAGGAGGTAGAGACGTCCAGGTGGTGTCATGGGGAGAACCTGCAGGGAGAGAGACAGTGAGCGGGGCGGGGCGCGATGCGGAAGATGGGCCTCCTGCCCGTGGAGACAGCCACCCTGAGAGACGGGGCGACAGACAGAGAAGGGGACAAGATGCAGTCAGGGAAACCCCAGGTGAGCAGGGGGAGAGAGAGAGAGAGGAACAGAGATGAGAAGGGAACAGAGAGGGATCAGAATGTGTGACACAGACAGAGAGAAAGAGATTGACAGATAAAGAGTCAGAGAGAGGGGAACAAACCAAAACCAAACCCACCAAGGCCACGGCCCAGGCCCAGGCCCAAGCAGGAGGTGCAGGAGGGGCCGAGGCCCAGGCGGAGGGACTGAACGCCCCGAGGGAAGGAGTCCACAGCCGGGGAAGCCCAAGGAGATGGGGTGGGAGAGTCTCACCTGCTGTGCGGGGCCCCTTGGCCGGGACGCCTGGGTCCCTTTATAGAGGAAGCGGCAGTGGCAGCGTGGCAGGCAGCGGGCGGGTTCTAGGCCGGGGCTGGGGCCCGGGGAAGCCCCCAGGGCTTAGAAGATGCTGCTGTTTCAGTCGAAGGCAGGAAAGGCTGAGGCCTAGGAGAGAACCGCAGGCTGGGGGCTCAGACGACTGAGTTCTGGGAAAGGGAGTGGGGTCAGGGGAACTGTGGGCTGGGAGGGCCAGGGAGCGGGGGTCAGGCTTAGGAGTTCCAGAGAAGGGACAGTAAATTCAGAGGAGGAGGAGAAGGGGAGCAGCTGGGGCGTGGGCTGGAGGCCCGGTTCCCTGAAGAGCAATTATGTATAACACCTCTGCACCCTTGGCTGATTACAGGCTTCTCTCTGTGCACATTTCCTCCTCTTGTACCCCTGTCCTTGTCCCAAAGACTCAAGTCACATTTGTCCCAGTATGTGCATTTTCCAGTTTGTCTGGCAGGTTTCATATCGAGAAGTTCCATTATATACCCTCCTGCCTGGTACATCCTGGTTTATGCCTGTTGTCCTGGTAGAAATATTCATGGACCCCCTTTTACTCTCAAAAGTGTTCTGGTTTGGAAGATCTCGCTCGTGATGAGCCATGAACTCACGTATGATGAGGTCTTGTCTCACTGCTGAAGGATGCCCTCCACCTCATCCCGACCTCAGGTGGGCTCCACAGATCAGATTTATATAACCCCAAACAAACACATTCCAGGATCAAGGAATGTGGCAATTGCTAAAGTTCTCCACAGGGGATGCTTCAGAATTCCACACAGGTGGAGCTTAAGGGTGGCGACCTAGGGCAGGGTGGGGACAGCAAAGGGACTTGTCTTGCAGCTGCACTTGTAAAGCCAATACACTGTTGTAAAATCATTAAGGATTTCCCCCTTCTATTGATGTAGAACTCAGGTACAGTGAGGTGCACGTCTCCTAAGTGGGCAGCCTGATGAACTTTCCCATCTGTTTATAGCCATGTAGCCACCATCCAGTTCAACATAGTTTTTTTTTTTTTTAATTTATTTTTATTTATTTACCTATTTATTTATGTCTGTGTTGTGTCTTCGTTTCTGTGCGAGGGCTTTCTCTAGTTGTGGCAAGCGGGGGCCACTCTTCATCACGGTGCGCGGGCCTCTCACTATCGTGGCCTCTCTTGTTGCGGAGCACAGGCTCCAGATGCACAGGCTCAGTAATTGTGGCTCACGGGCCCAACATAGTTTTAGGTCCCCAGAAGGTTCTCTCGTGCTCCCTCCCAGTTCATACCTTCCAAAGATAACCAACCACTTTCTGACCTCTACAACTATAGATTAGTTCTTCCAGCTTTTGAGCCTCATATACATGAAATCACACAGACTTTACTCATCTGTATTTGGCTTCTTTCTCTCAACGTTATGTTTGTGAGATTCATGTATATTGTTGTGTGTATCAGTGATTTTTATTTCATTGTGATGTGATGTTGTGTGAATATACTCTAATTTATTTATCTATTTTTCTGTTAATGGGCATTTGGTTCGTTTCTAGTTTTTGGCTAGTATGAAAAACGTTGATATGAACGTTATTGAACATGAGCGAGTTTTCGCTTAGCTTGCAGGTTGCAGGTTAAAAAAAAAAAGCAAGGTTTCTAAAGATGATTTTAGTCACATTTCATGAGATTGAGAAAATAACAGTTGGCCCCCTCAAATATTATTATTACTCTAACTTGTTATGCTTTCATTTGGAGGTTTTTGGAGGGGCTGGGGCTGAGGATGGTGGTGATGGAAACTAAAGCCCTCCCTCTGCTGCACTGGGCAGAAAGTTCCTGAGGCTTCTTGGTGTCCTGTGGCACATAAGTGATATTCAGGGTGTGCATCAGCTAGTTCTCCTGTTTTCCTCCCCGCTACTTGAGGCCCTGCAACTTTGCCTTTCATGCCTTCCTAGTCTAACCTATTACTTCTTTTCATTCCATCTTTTTGGGTTTTTTTGGCTGTGCCTCGTGGCTTGCAGGATCTTAGTTCCCTGACCAGGGATTGAACCCGGGCCACGGCAGTGAAAGTGCGGTGTCCTAACCACTGGACCACCAGGGAATTCCTTCATTCCACCTCTTTAGCTTTCTATTTCACAAACATTTATTGAGCATCTGCACAAGGCATTGAGGAAACAGATGTGAAAGACAGTCCCCTGACCTCTGGGAGCTCAAAGACTAGTGTGGGTTCCGTGACAGTGGGCTTATGGCAGCCCACAGTAAAGCCATCAAACTTGGCCTGGGGGAGAGGTGATTCAGGCATTAAGTATCAAGGCTAAGATGGCGAAGGGCATTCCTGATAGAGGGAATAGAAGGTGCAAAGACTGGAGGTAAAAGAGAGTATGAAGTGCACTAACCTGTGCAAGCGAGTACACATAAAAGGAGCAGAGATGAGGCTTGGGAGGTAAGCTGAGACCACATCCTGAGGGGTTTAAAACCAAGAAAAGAGGTTTGGATTTCATTGTAATTGTGATGGGGAGCTACCAAAATTTTTGAGTGACAGAGGGACCCACCCAGATTGGCATATTTAAAACATGAGTCTGGATGCTACATGAAGAATGAATTGAGGAATGGGAGTTGGGGTCTGGAGGGGAAACCAGAAGTGTGGAGACCAGTTAGGGGGGTTTTGCAACAACTCAGCAAGGAGGTGACAAGAGCCTGCATTTAAATCGAGGCAGTAGCAGGAGAATGAAGGGGAGGAGAGAGTTTCTAGGCAAAATCTACAGGTCTTGGTGGCTGACCAGATGTGATGGCGGAAGAAGGGTAGCCACAGAGGCCTCTTTTAAATATCTTGGTCTCTATCTTGGCTTCATCTTATTTCTTTTAACCTCACTGTGTCTTGTGTCACTGTTGGCCTCCCTCTTGGTCCCTGCTCCTTTCCTTTCCTCTGTGTCCCTCTTTCTCTGGAGTCCCTTTTTCTTCCTGCTGTCTCTTTCTGCCTCTCCAATGGTAGGAGCCGATGGACTAGGAGAACTCGGCTATATTAAAATGTAAAATGGTGTTGCAATTAACGGTGAGAAATAGAGAGAAACGGAGAAACTTCGGTCAGAGAGAAAGACTGGGGCACTGAAGAAAAAAAAGGGGAAGATGAGGACAAGTGATGGGGAGACATGAGAGACAGAGAGGAAGGAAGGGTGAGAACTGGGCCGAAGCTCCGTGTCACAGGCATTTGCGATGTGCTGAAGGATGCTCCTTGAGATGGGCCAATCTTGGTTTCAATCTCAGTTTTGGAGGTTGTGTGAAACTCAGTTTCTTTCTTGAGGAGGCCAGCAGTTGGTTTGGGACTTTCCCTGAGTGGGAGGGGTGATGACTGGAGTCTTGTGCTCCAAACCGAGGGATATACAGTTTCTACAGTGGTCTCTGTGGAGAAACTAGTGAAATCTCTGAGCCCTCCAAATAAGGCTGAAATGACAATAGCCTCAAACTTGAACCTAGCCTCAAAACCTAAAGTGGGATTACATATCAACTTTGATCCTAACCCATATTTAACCTCAACCCAAATCACAACTCAAACTCAACCCTAACCTCAAATCTAAACATCTCAATAAATGAACCCCCAAATAAACTTATCCTCTAAACTAACCCAGCCCTGTTTCTAGAGCTAATCTTGGAATTAACTCATCCCCATTCCTAATCCTATAGTTAAACCTGACTCTAAATGTAAGTTCAATTTGAACCACAAACCTAAAGTTGAGCTTTATCCTGCTTTTCCCCATTATTCATCCATGCCTCCATTTAACAAGTCTTTATTGGGAGCTTACTATGTGCTCGGCACTGTTCCAGGCAGTAGGAATATAGTGGCAAACAAGTCAGACAAGGTACCTGTACTTGTGGAGCTTCCACTCTAGTGAGGCAAGGCAGAAAAGAAATACACTGAAGAAGAAGGCAGTAAGTAGGGCTATGAGGAAATAAGATAGGGCCATGTGATAAGAGTGGCAGGGAACTACTTTAGACACAGTGGTCAGGAAAGCCCTTTCTGAGTAAATGGCATTTTAAGCTGAGACCCAAATGACAAGAGTGGCCAAGTGAAGGCATGGGGGAGAAGCATTCCAGGTAAAGAGAACAGCTACTGCGAAGGCCAGAAGGTGGAAATGGGCTGGGGGTGTTGAGGAACAGAAAGGAGGCCAGCGTGGCTGGAGCAGAGAGAGTGGGAGAGAGGTGGGAGATGAGGTCAGAGAGCAGGGGCAGGGGCCCGATCATGCAGGGACCTGCAAGGACGGGTAAAGCACCTGAATTTTACTCAACCATGGGAAGCTCTGGAGGGTGTCAGGGTGTGCACATGTTGCGTGGGGGTGGGGGGAGGAGGGAGGGAGGTCTGAGGTAGAGGTGATTGGATTTACATTTTTAAAAGATCATTGTGGCTCCTGTGTTTAGACTGGACTGTAGTGGGTAACACTGCAAGCAGGGACACCAGTTAGGAGGCAACTGCAGTAATCCTGGGGAGAAGATGGTGGCCACCATGAAGGTGGAGAGAAGTAGACAAATTTGGGATATATTGGGATATATTTCATGGGTAGACTTGACAGGACCAGATGATGGATTGGATGGATGGTGGTGGGGTGGAAGACGGGGAGACTGGGAGAGAAGCAGGATTCTGATGGGATGGGAGAACCAGAAGTTCAATTTTGGATTTAAGTTTAAACCTATTGGACAGACATCCAAGTCTTGGATAACATTCAAGCCTTGCCAAGAAATGTCACTTGGCAGTCACATATATGAGTCTAGATTTCAGAGGCAATGTGAGAACTAGAGAGTCAACAATGGGAACTGTTGGCACAAAGAAAGCCATGGAATTGGAAGAGATACCTTATTTTACGCATCCCCCTAAGATTCCTTCAAAGTGTTTTCCCTCAGGATAAATGCAGTGTATCTCCCATCCTAAATTCCAGAAGCAGCAGCCTCTTGCTTCCGGAAGCAAAATCCTCCAGACTTAGTTTCCTTCTGAACTCTCACTGGGATTTAGCCTCCCTGGATCCGATTCCCTACCCAACAAAGGATGTTTCTACCAATCCATTTCACAGTATTTTATGGAACTCCTCAAATCCTCTATTTCACTTTTGAAAGCAACTTCCTCTGGTACTTTGAAACCTGGCTTTTCCCTAATAACGTTCCTTCTGTCTTTGGTGAAGGCTGCTCTTTCTTCCACACCCATCACTAGGAGCAGGGGGGCAGAGGAGAGGCCACTGTTCTCTCTCCCCTCTGCATCACTGATAACCTCCTCCTCTCTTGAAGTCCATGCCTTTTGCATTTTCCACGTTCTTCTGGTCTTCACAGCACAATCTTCTCCACCAACATCTCTACCATGTACTTAACAATTTATGTATCTAGATAAGTTTTTCTTCATCTCTCATTCCCTTCTTGATATTCTACCAAGAAAATCTTGAAAAACGTGATTTGGGTAAACTCAATGGTCTCATTCTTGGGTCTTTCTCCTAGGCTGCCAAGCATTGCAGGAGAGAGTCATGTCCTCATAAGAGGCCTACTACTAATCCTGACCATCTAACCTCAGAAAGCCCTCAGTGTTCCCTAATCTTTGTTTGTTGATTCCCTTGTTCTTCTCCTGCAGGTGATGTTCTAAATCTCCACGCCTCCCGACCTCTTTACTCTCAGTTGGTGATGCTATCATCCTTTTATTGAACTTAAGGCCATCCAAAGTGGATCTCTTTACTGCTTTCTTTTCCCTTCACTTTATGTTTCCTTTTTCCTTTCCTCTTGATTCAGAGAAGGACTCTTTCTCCTGTCCAAGGCTGATTCTTTGTACTCTGTTTCCCACTTCCCCATGTTTACCATACTCTTTCCCACCTTTCTTTTGTCTTCAGTATCTCTCTTTTCATGCGCCTTCATTTTACATACTCAACTTTATTTCTTGAAAATAAAAAGCCTTCCCTGGACTTTCTCCCTTAAATGTCCATCCGTCTCTCACCCTCCTTTTCTGTGTGATGTCTCAAGAGACTAGCCCCCTAACTAACCACTTTTTCGGGAACTGGTAAAATTTTCCTCACTGTAAAATTCGTGGGTTGAGCTAGAGATGATACTGTTACCTTCAGTATTCACCATTCTATGCCTTTGTACTCACCACCTCCTTTTCCTCACCTCCCACTCATTCCTTAACCTACGTAAAGTTGATTTCTGTGCTTCTGGTAAGTGGAAACTGTTTTCTCAAAATCTGTAATCGTCTAGTTCCTGAACCCAAAGGATCTTTTGAACTCTCACCTACTAGACTTCTTTGAAGCATCAGATATGGCCGCCCAGTCTCTGGTTGGCATACCTCTCCCTTGCCCTACTTCTCTGACTGCCCCCCCGACCTCTCTCCTTTATTGGTTCCTCTTCCTTTGATCATCCTCAAGGCTCTTCTGGTCATCCTCTCTTTTGGGGATCCTGTCCACTCAGAGGCTCCACCTCTACTGGAAAAGGAATGATGCCCAAACCTATGCCTCCAGCAGCCCCAACTTTTCTGTCGGGCTCCAGACGTGCTCACTGGAAATCTCCACCTGAGTGTCATGCTAACACCTCAAACTCAGCAGGACTTCCTTGAGTACTTTATTACTCTTAGCAGGTGCACCTCCTGTCATCACGTGTAGTTGGTCCTTGTCTGTATGTTGTTTCGTTAGACTGCAAGCCCTATGAGGGCAGTGACTTTATGTCATTTATATCCGTTGCCTAGCAGAGCATCCTGCTCCTTTCAGGTGCTTAATAAAAATTTGATTGTATGTCTGAAATTAACTCATTTTCCCCTTAGCCACACTCCTCCTTGGTTTAGGGTATCATCGTCTTTCCTATGCCCTTGGCTCAAAACTTGGAGTCACCTAAGACTCCTCTTCCCTCACTCCCACCATCCAATCAGTTGGCATGACCTAACGACTTATCCCTGTCAAAGTTTATAAAATCTGTTCCTTCCTTTAACGCCACTTGGAGTTATTGGGACCTAAGTAGAAAGTACACAAGTTTTGGAGTAAAATGAGTTTGATGCTAATTCCACTACTTTTGAGCTGTGTGACCTTAAGCAAGCTATGGTATGTTTATGAGCCTCAGTTTCCTCATCTGTATAATGGAGATCCACCACGTCCCTTTTGGACAGTTGCTGGCAGGATTCTGACATTAGGAAAAGGGCTTGACATGGTTAACACATAGTATGTGGCCCCCAAAATGGCAGTTATTTTTATTCCTTGTCTGTACACCTGCAGCACTCCCCTGTACTCCCTCTTCTTCACAGCTGTCACAGTGCCACTGCCCACAGATAAGGTCCAAATCCCTTACCTTGACATTCTGTGTCCTTTCTTCAGCACATGCTCCCTCACACCTGTGCTTCATCTACCTCAGGACACTTGTCTTTCCTGTTTTCTGACTCCTGGCCTCTGCTCAAGCTGTTTCACTCCTCTCTGGGGCCCTTCCATTCCCCCTCCCACAGAAATCCTACCCATTCATCAAATGCCCGCTCCTCCCTCAGAGACCCCCGGGTGCTTTCAGCCGGAATCCACCTCCCCTTCCCTTTTTTGCACATCCACTGTACCTTACTCGTTTTTACTCAGAATGCCTGGAATCAGTTGATTAGGTATGGGCCTGCCCCCCCTATTGGATGGCAAACTTGAAACAGAGTTTGCATTTATCATTGGGCTATTTGATGCTCAGCTGAACTGCACTGAATAGAGTCCCTCCCAGACCCTTCTAACTTAATCCAAATCTGCCCCAACCCAATCCCCCAACTGACCCTCTTCAATCTCACTGGTCTCATTCCCAATCCCGTTTCTCTAACTGAACCCCAACGCATCCTCCTCTGAGAAGTGATTCCTCTTTCCAGGTCTAGAGAGCGAGATATGCACACTCCTACCTCCCCAGTGTTTCATGGTAGGCACTGAGTCACCCCTTGGGGATCCCTGGTTCCTCCTCCCCACCCCCACCATGGAGGACAGGATGCCTGCCGCCTGGCCCCAGGGGGTCAGAGGAAGCCAGGGCCTCTAGGGTTCAGTATTTTTATCAGCCTAGGAAATTAGAGACACAGAAGCGGAAACCGTGTGGTCAGAGAAAGTGAACAGCCCTCATCTCAGGGGAACCCCCAACAGGGCTGGGGGCCAGACACCAGGGAGAGACGTTGAAAAGAGCGAGGTCTTGGGGGCCAGGTATCAGGGCTTGTTTTGCTTTGGTTTTATGTGACTCTTGCAGAAGGGCAAATGATGTGCTTAAAAACCAGACAAAAGTCTGCTGGACGAAGGAACAAATATGGACACCAAAGTTTTCTGTTCTTACCTCTCAACGCCCAGCTTAGGGGTCCTAACCCCAACCCCGCCTCCGCTCCCAACCTGAGCTCTTTGCATGCCACTTCCGAAATCTCCGGCCTGTGAGAGGAACCGGACGCCTGGGTTGCTCACAGCTCGCAGTCTCTTCTCTGAATCACAGCAGCTTCCTCTCACAGGATCTTTCTCACCAGCCCTTCCTCCTCCTGCCCCCTGAACATCTGCCTGGTCCCTCGGAGACCTGGGGCCTCTTGGCTCTCTGTCTTCTCCAAGGGTCTCACACCCGCCCCATGTTTCCATGCTTCCAGAGGCTTCCCCTCCCTGTCACCTCTTGCCCTCCACTTCCACTCCTGGGATGCTCCTGTGTAGACCGGCATTCCATTCCAAACCTGAAAAATAAGTTCTGATTCATGATTCTCTGATGCAGACAACATGCGGACTGTGCACGTGCCAGCACATGCCTGTACTCTCCTTAGTCCTGCCCTTTCTCTTTGCTGAGTTCCTTCTGTGTCCTGCTGGTGGCGGTGGGGTCTGGTGCTGTCTGCAAACTTCCTACCCCAGTTCCCGGGAGCTGAAGTGGGGACTGAGTATGAACAGTGGAAGGGAGGGTGCCCTTCCCCACCCCCCGCCTTGGGAATCCTGGACCCTCTTCCTCTACCCTCCAGGCCCTTTCCTCAACCTCAGGAAAAGGGGATGTTTATCTGGAAGGCCAAGACTGGGCTGCCCAGAGATGAAGCCCAGGTTTGGGATGGCGGCAGAAGCTCGATGGAGGGAGCCGAGAATCGGGACCCTAGAGGAGGAGAGACGGGACTGAGAAGCTAGAGGAGAGGAATGGCCTTGGGTGTGGATCCCTGGTTGCCCAAGAACAGACAACCCAGGTTACATAATTTGGCTCTTTCCGCCTCCTTCCCCTGCTCCTAATTTTAGCAACCGAAATTCCACTCCCCCACAGGGCTCTTCCTCCATCCTTTCTGCTTCCATCCCCCATCCTCCCACAACCTCCTCATGGTCCCCCAGCTCCAGCTGCCCCCAGTTCAGATCATTCAGTGACTCAGCAGAGGGAAAGCCCTGTGTTGGGGGAAGGGGGTGTTAAGTGGGGAGGAGGATGTGGTTCTGGCTGGGGAGGGGAGGGAAACTGGTTTTGTTCCCCTTTTTGTCTCTGTTCACATCTACTTCTCCAACCGCTGACTGAAGAGTGGAGAGGAGCCCAGTGTAGGGAGCGGAGAGACTGGAGGGCAAGCTGGGCCTTCTTAGGGCCACCCTCGTGGGCGGATGGGCAGGCAAGCAGGGGGCTCCTAGTCTCCAGCTGAGGGCACGAGTTAGGGTGTGCGTGCATGGTGCAGGTGTGCAGGAGCTGTGGGTTTGGGCAGGTGGAGTGGGAAAGGAGATGTTATGGGTGATGAAAACCACAGTGATGGAAAAAGGCAGAGGAGACACCGGGAGTGAGATGTGGAACCAGGTCTTATTAGGAAATGGCAGAGTCAAGGAGCAGTGGTGGTGGCCCGCATCCCCCCACCCCTGCTCATTACAAGTTTTGCTCCCGCCCCACATCCTCTGCCGTTCAGCACTGGTCTCCTGACCTTACCCTTCTTACTGCCCTGCACTTCCTGCAGTTTCTTGCTCTTTCCCTGGGGTCACTTGAGGGCCTCCGCATGGCGATTCAGGGCCTGAGAAAGGGCTGTCACAGCTCCCATCACTCGGCCCAGCTCCCAGGTCTCAATCTGGCTTCGGAATCGTTGCAGGAAGCGGTCGGGGTGCCAGCGGACCTGCTGGACCCTCAAGTACCTCCTCAGAGCCCCCTGCTCCTCCAAGGGAGGGCCCCTGGCCACCAGGGCTGCAGCCATGGCCTCTGGGTCTCCTCCGCCAGGGCAGGGCCAGGGCACATCACCGAAGCGCCAGAGTCTGCCCCTCCCTGCTCCTCTGGGGTGCTCTGCCCTGGGCCCGGCCCTGGCTGGCTCCGGCACTCGATCCCCAGGAGCCTCCTGTGCCCTCCTGGCTCGGCTCTCACGCAGTTCTTCCTCCTTGGCCCGGGCTCGCTCCCGGAAGAGCCGCTGCTCCTCCTCCTGCTGCCGCCGGCTCTGACCGGAACCCTCAGCCCGTGGGGGTCGGCAGGCTCCCTCTGCCTCACGCTGTTGCGGGCGCTTCTGGGCATGTTCCCGGGCCATGCGATCTGACCAGGCTGAGAAGGACTCGGGTTCCTGGGTCTCATGGGAAGCATCATCTGTTTGGGAGGGTGGGAGGTGGTGGTCGCAGAGGGGCCATGAGAAGGTGACAGGCAAGAGAGGTGGGGCAGCACAGAAGAAGGGACCATAGGAAGCCGGTGGGAGCATTCGTGGAGTGGGTGTAGGAAAAGCAGCCAGTACGGAAGAAGGGCGGCTGTGGATGGAAATGGATTCCTTACCTTCAAATCTCCCAATGACTTCCTGCCACTCGTCCTCCAGCTCTCCCTGCAGCTTCTGTCTCCATTCCCGTTCCTTAGAGGCCTCATCTTCTTCCTCCTCTTCGGCAGAATCCCAGGGGGGTCCCCAGCCCAGAATTTGCCCTGGGGTCTCCCCATCCTTATTCTTTATTCCCATGGCAGAGGGACAGCGACTCAGCAGTGGCAGGAAGAAATCCGTGTAGGCTGTTTGTGGGAGAGCAGTGAGCAAAAGTTAGCTGGAACTCTCACTCCTCGGTAGGGCCGCCATCTTGAATCCTACAGGTTACTTACTCTCTTGGTCTTAGAGCAATGAAAGGGTTGCCCACATGGATGCCTCCTGGGTGCTAGGAAATCACCAACACTGACAAATATTTATTGATACTTTACCACATGCGTGATAAGTGTGGTAGTTTAAAATATCCTGACCTGTGTCTTCACAAACTAATTTAGTGTCCTGGGAGCTCTACTACGTCAATGACATTTTCTGGTCTGCCTCCAGCCACCTAGGGTGATGTCAAAACCCTTTGACTATGTATTCCATTTTTGGCTTGAAAATATTGTCACTTTATACCTCTCATTGTGCTTCTCACCCAAAACTATGTTCTCCAGACTGGGAAAATACCTGAACACTCTGATTTGTACCATTCTAAGTATACAAATACTTAATACTTTTCTTTATATCGCTTTTCAATAAGCTGAGTAAGATAAATATTTTCAGGGGAATTTCTCTCAGCCAGCCTTAGCCAGGGGATGCTGGGAGGGGGACGGAGAAGTAGAGAGTCCAGCCCAGTAACGAATTTGAGCCATAGAAATGTTCCCAGCAGCAGAGCAAACTCTTTCCAAATGACTGCTGACCTAGGGCAGGGGAATGGGGCTGAGATAGAGGGTTCCACTCAGGGCCTGGCTGACAGGAGGCTGGGGGAAAACAGGAGAGGGACTGACATTCCTGAGCTCCCCTCTTCCTGAGCCCTGACCTCAACGCATCAGCTGAGTGCCATGCTGCTCTCCTCACTGCCCACCCAGCACCCTACGCCTGGCCAGCCTGCCACCTGCCACGGTCGCCAACCACCTCTGCACTCTCAGGACAGAGCAAGATGAGTGAGGCACCCTCCCTTCCTGTGGACCTAGTTTCTCTCCCTATGGCAGGAAGAAGTGGGCCGGCAGTCTTTAGATCTTTATTCAGTAGTGCTAGAACATACCGGCTACCTGGCAAAAGGATGAGAGAGAGGAAGGGTTGTCCTGTCACTGCCAGGAAGGCAGAAGAGAGAAGGGTCCAGCCTTGGCTGGCCAAGGTCCACTGCCCCCACCCATCTCCTGGCACACCTGAGCATCACCCAACCCAAACCACATCAGAACGAGGGGTGGGGGCACTTCTCTTTAGTACTGACATGACCTGTCACAAGCCCTCCCAACTTGTCCCTCCCAGCAAGTACCTGGTCTTGTCTTTCAACGGCTTATATCCCACCAGGGCTCACAGCAGGTGTGAGGGTGGGTGGAAGGTTTTTAAATTCATAGGTTTGAAGGGGTAAGGCCTCCAACTATAAAACATCGTGAGTAAAATCTGGTACAGAATATTAAATAGCCACTAAAAATTATGTTTGTGTGTGGAAAAAGCTGGCTGCAAAACTGTACATAGGATCCAATCACAACTCTGTGAAAAAGAGACCAAATCCCATGCTTGAAATAGATAGACTGGATGGGAATATGTAAACATTCTAGTCTCTGGGTGGTAGACTATGGGTGGCTTTCCTCCAACCTTAGCTGATATTTTAATGTGAAAGGGACATAATTAATATGAAATTTTCTTTTCTTTTTAAAGACTAAAGAATAAATTTAATCACTGTTAACAGTTTGCTGTGGTCCCTTCTAGTCTTGTCTTGGTTTATATAAACACATAATGCACAATTTCTTTTCAGTTATGCGACCATACTACTATATATTGTTTGGCAACTTGCTTTTTTCATTTTAACACCTCATTTATATTTTCCACAGGAGTATACACAGTCTACCTCATTCTTTTTTATGACTGTGTAGTGTTCCACTGTGTGCATGAAACAAATCTTCCCACCCCCAATAGAAAGACTTTGTTTCCAAAAATGATCAGTCTTATGTGTGTGTCTCTGTGGACTCCTTACAGTACTTCTGTGGGGCAGGTTCTCAGAAGTGGAATTTCTGAGTCAAACAACATGTGCAATTTTGCCAAACTGCTTTCAAAAAGTTTGTGCCATCAAGAATATATGAGCACCTGATGAGGTTATAGCTTTATCACTTTCAGGAATCTTTTTATATATGCGATAAAGAACATTATTCAATTACTCTTGAAATGAACTAGGTAATTATCAAAGTTAAAAAAAAAAAAGAATATATGAGTGCCTGTGTTATCCTTTACCAAAGCTGAATATCCCCAACCCTTTAAATTTTGCCCATCTGATAGATTAAAAAAATGACTTTATTAATGAAAAATTTCATATTCATATTCTTTGTCTACTTTCCCCTGGAAATTATACATGTACATATGAGAGCTCTTTA
Organism: Eschrichtius robustus; assembly: GCF_028021215.1. NCBI lineage: Eukaryota > Metazoa > Chordata > Mammalia > Artiodactyla > Eschrichtiidae > Eschrichtius > Eschrichtius robustus. Next base: position 84,943,969 of record NC_090835.1, read on the forward strand.
TATAGTATAGACACCAACCCTTTGTGTCTGTGTCACGTATATTGGAAATATTTTCTCCCATCTGTCTTTTCAAAATTGTAATGTAGTTAAATCTGTATCAATATTTTCATTTTACAGCTTTTGACTTTATTTCATTCTTAGGAAGGTTTTTCTCCACTCCAAGATTATGCCCTTCTGTGTTTTCCTACTATATTTCTAGAAATATAAAAAAAGGAAAAAAGTACAAAGTATAGTATGATAAGCAACCCTATTCCTACCACAAGGTATGTTAATATATTTTCATTTTGCAACATCATTAAAAAAAAAACCATCATAGATAAAGCTAAAGTTTTCTTTGATACGGTCTTCCAAGTTTTATTCCCCCCAGGGAAAACCCTCCCATGCATTTCCTGTCACATATAGGTGTTTAATCTGCTGTAATTTACTTTTAAGTCAGGTGTAACGTAAGACTATTTTTCTCCAGAGAAGACAAATGGTCCAGTATCGTTTATTAAATAGTTCACCACCACCCCCTCCAGTGATCTGAAACACCAACTTTACCACCAATTTAGCAGTATAGATCAACTTTTCCCTTATGTTCTTTAATTAACATGTTGTACTTTTATATTGGGAAAAATAAATGTGAAAAAAAAGCTTTGTGGAGTAAAAATGTACTTCTTCTTAGTGATGGAAGCACTGTTCTTCTCCTCCCCATAATGAGACATGATTTCTACATTAATGAGATGTTCATACTAATTGGTACAAAACACTTTTTAAAAATGCCGGACCAGAAGTTTATATTGAGTGACAACTGAGACACAGGAAGAAAAGGTAACAGTGGGCAGGGTGGTTGGAGCCGGCTTCCAGGAGGAGGTGGGGACTTACACTGGGCTGTGAAGGGAGAATAATCTAGCAAGGTGGAAAACTTAGTAGGGCGGACAGGAAGGCGACAGGCAAGAGGCAGATAAAAAAACAAGCATGTTTGTTGAAAACATGCTTGGGGTCACTGAAGACAGAGTCACGAAGCAGGAGTCTCGGGTTTGTGGGCTCGCCGTGGGAGGTAAGGTTGGAAAGCAAAGAGAACATAAACCGGACAGCTCAGTCATCTGCAAAGCAGGGCCACAGCCTACTTCTACTGAGCAGATCAAAGTGGGTAATGGATGGGAAATGTCTAATACTGTGCTGGCACAGGTGCAGTGAACGTTACATTTAAAAAAAAAGAAAACAAACACACGAGCTGGCTTTGGACTTATTCTTTTTGCAAAGACTGTGAGAAAACAACCCCGTTTCTCAATGTTCACTCATTCTTGCTGTATGTAGAGAATGGCTATTGTTGGACTAAGGTGTGTTTATATGGGGTCTCTGACAGCTAAGACCACCTCCCCATGAGGTGTTACCAAAAGCCTCAAAGGTAGTGGCCATTCACTGGCATCTCACTAGGTGTGACAACCCAGCCCAGCCAATTCAGCGTGAACTGGCACATCCCTTAACATGGGAACTGAAGGGAACCTACCCTCCCCCAGGAGATTCTGGGTCATTTCATCTGTTCAAAGGAAATATCTGCATTTTAAGGCAGAGTGGTCTCTAGAGACAGGCCTTTCTACCAAGGAGTTAGAAGGCCACCTGGTGGTAGGGCTGGCAGGGGACCAGGAGGAAGGAAGGCCTGAGAGGGCTAGGGAGTGACCTGAGTGTAGGTGAGATTTCAGCAAGGTCCTGAACCTTCTGGGCCCTGCTTTCCTCATCTGTAAATGCAACCATAATGTCATTCTCACATGATTCTTAGAATTCAGTACAATGAAGGAAGCACCTACCATACTGTAAGAGACATTTCTGTTAGTTAAAAAGCCTTAATTGAATAATACAAGAATAAAAATAACAATACTTATCATCTAGTGAGGACCAAAACTGCCAAGTGCTTGCCTCACTTACTCGCCACAACCTCCATTTTAGAGAAGCAAATTAGGTTCATAGAGGCTAAGCTGCATATCCCTGTCACACAGCCTGTAAGTGGCAGAGCTGGAGCTTGGATGGGGTCTGAGGTCGGCCTCAGGGCACTCTGCTCTGTTGCCATGTACAATGTCAACTGTCGAGTTAGGTGCCTGCGCTTTGTAAACCTCCTCTCTTTGTTCTCAGTTAAAAAAAAAAAAAATCTGAACAGGGTAGCCTATCTCACTTATGTTAAGGGAATTAAAGAAAAGGGGATTTTTGACTATATGGGGGAGGTTTCGGGGATGTGGGTGAGGTTCCTGTGTATTCTTGGGGAGCTGGGGGATGATAATAGCAATCAAACTGAGTTCAGGTTGTTCGTCCCAACCTAAAGGTTTTCATCTAATGTTCTTATTACAGAAGGAAAATCTCTAAAAGGGGAAAGGGGTTTCACCTGTTATTTTCCTAGGAGGGCTGTACCTCTGCAGAGCTGTCTCTGCTGCCACTAATGTATCAACAAGTCCCCATCTGAAACCCTCAATATCAAAGGCTTTCCAGAATGCAGATATTTTTGGGATTTGATAGAGTTGATCTGAAAGTATACATATAGTTGGCCCTCCATATCCTCAGGTTCCACATCCGCAGGATCAACCAACCATAGACCTAAAATATTCAGGAAAAAAGAGTTCCAGAAAGTTCCAAAAAGCAAGACTTAAATTTGCTGCTTCCCTGCAACTATTTACATAGCATTTACATTGTATTAGGTATTTTAAGTAACCTAGAGATGACTTAAAGTATACAGGAAGATGGTTTGTAGGCTATATGCAAATAGCATATCATTTTATAAAAGGGACTTGAGCATCTGTGGATTTTGGTATCTTGGGAGGGGGATCCTTGAACCAATCCCTCTCGGATACCAAGGGACAACTGTACACTGTATATTATGTAGCCCGGGAGAGACTGGGTAGCCCCAGTAACCAAACACGTGAATGTTTCTGCAGTGAAACATATGAATATTGACATCAGTAGGATAAAAACATCATAAATAGCCTAGCTTTAGTTTATGTTAGGTTTTGTTACCAAATGAGTTTGGTGGCAGACTGATGAAAAATGTTTGGTTCTCAGAGTGTTTCTGAGTTTCAGAACTGTGGGTGAAAGAGTATGGGTCTGTTGATAACCACAGGAACAATGGCCAGTATCTAGAGTGTTTATCATGTGCCAAGTGCTCTAATTATGTACTGTGTCAGCTGATTCTCAAAACATGTCACAGCATGGGTGCTTTGAACACAGGCGTTATTACTGTATAATTCTATAAAGTATCTCACAGGTTAGAGCATAGGCAGTCTAGTTAGGCTGTCTGGGATACAACCCTTGCTCTTAATAGCTGTGTGACTTTGGCAAAGTACTTAAACTTCTCTGTGCTGTTTCCTCATCTGAGAAATGGGGGATGATGTTAGTACTTATACCTTCATAGGGTAGTTGTAAGGATTAAATGAGTTGCTTTGTGAGAAGTGTCTGGCACACAGCAATGGTTGCTATTATTTAATTTTGCAGATGGGCAAATGAAGCATCAGGCAAGTTTAGAAACTTACCAAGAATACACAGCTATTAAGTGTGGAGCTGGGATTTGAACCCAGGCAATGTAACTGCAGAGAGTACCCTCTATCCTGCTTTTCACACTACAGGCAAACAACCAGTCAAGAGACAAAGTACCTACTGATCTAGAGAGATGTGTAATTTGAATACTAGTTGCTGTTTGGGGAATGTTGGGCTCTTCAGACAATGGTAGCTCAATAATGTAAAGGCACAAATGACAGCCACAAGCCAACTTGGTCAACTATTTCCCTAAGTCCCATGACCAAATAACTAGCTTATTTTTCAACCACTGGCCTTCATCTCAGACCCCACCAGTTGCTCATGACCTTGTTCCCCACGAAGCAGACTCACCATCAGGGCCCTGGCGGGCAGCAGCATGCAGCGCCGTGTCCCCGTGGCGGTCCTGGTGGGCAGGGTCAGCCCCAAGCCGAAGAAGCAGGCACAGGGCAGGGGCATCGTGGCGGGCGCAGGCCCGGTGCAGTGGTGGAGGCTGCCCAGCATCTACATCAAGGCCTGGGTGTCGCTGGAGGAGGGCTTGGGCCCGGACCAGCCGTCCTGCAGACAAATAACGACGGAAGCGACGCTCTCGGCGTTGGCGACGGGAAGTGGAGGCCATGGAACTCTTGGGCTGAGGAAGAAGGATAAACAGGCAGCAGTCAGGACCCCAGCCTTGGATGGTCCCTCCCCCTCCATCTCTGACACTCCCTCTGTTTCTCCCTTCGGTTCCCCATTTCTTCTTACATTTTCAGCAAGAGATGAGGCCAGTCCTAACCCTCATCCCTTTACCAGGTGATAGGTTTGAAAACAATTTTGAGGGGAGCTGGGGTCACATTTTTTTTTTAATGTGAAATTTGAGAAAAGGATAAATGATTACTTAGAGGCTCATTAGTCCAGGTAAATTTTTAATAAAGGACTTTGTTATATAATAAAGACAAATAGAGACTGATGGGGGAAATTTTTATCAATAGAAATCTGAATTTTAAAAAGTCACAATTTCAAATAATGATCTAGAAATTGAATATAATGTACCCGGCAGACAGATGTAGAGGCTTCTCCCTCTGGGACTTGGGGGGAGGGGTTACTCATCAGACCTGCCCCCCGCCCCCTAAGTACCCCCGGAGCAGTAGGCCCGAAGCCTGTGTTTAAGACGCTCCGAGGAAGGGAGGCGGGAAGGGCGGAGACACTCTAGACTGACGGAAATGGCGCAAGCCGAGACGCAGGTAAAGGGCGGAAATGAACTGTGAGGCGCGTTACCGGATGTCATTCCTCCCCGAGGGGGCGGGAGGTGTTTCCTTGGCCTTAGCCTCCGGGGGGAAACTAGGGAACTTAAGATAAAGGGTCCGTCTGAAACCGGAAGACTGGACGACGGGCGAGGAAAAGGAAGAGCAAGGGCTTTTTCGAGGTTTAACCCCGCTTCCCCCTACTGGGAGGAGAGAGGAGATGGTTCAGTGATAGGCGAAAAGATGAGAAGAGAGAGAAAACAGGGGAGATAAAGACAGGATAAAAATCACAGTGAAAATGAAAAATCAAAACCACAGTGAGGCCAAGAAAGGGGCAGATCATAAAAGAGAAAAACACAGGAAGCAAAAGACAAGGAAAACAACCGCAGGACAAAGCAAGTGAGGTGAATGGAGAAATTTGGAGTTGGGAAAGGTGTAGAAAAAGGAGATGGAAATGGGAGGGAGAAAAAGGAAGAGGAGTTGGAAGAATTCAGAGAAGCCCAGCATACTCTATTCCCAACACACCACGCATGATAATTTCCTTACCTCCTCACCCCATTCTCAATCCCTCTATGCCTCCTTCTCTCTCAAATACCCCTCTCCTCTCGGCCCCTGCCCCCATTCCTAGACCTTCCAACTGGGAAAGCCCTGCACCTACTGTGAAGTTAGCAGGCAGCTTTGGACCTGGTCTCTGCTGCCCCCAGGCGGTCCTTCTGGGTACTGCCAGAGTGAGAGGTGGGAGAGGAGGACCAGCCATCAATGGGAGGATCAGTTTGGGGGAGACACCCGGTGCAGGAGGCTGAGCGAAAAGGGGAGCACTAAGACCCAGGGGTAGTGGAAGGCTGCAGCAAACAGCTGGAGGAGGAGGAGGAGTAGGCGGTGTGGGGGGAGGGGAAAAGTGGGAGCCATCTGGTACCTTGGTAGCTTCCGAAACGGCATCGGTCATAACGACAGAAATGGCCAGTCAATCCCAGGGTATCCAGCAGCTCCTGCAAGCCGAGAAGCGGGCGGCTGAGAAGGTGGCAGATGCCAGAAAGAGTGAGTCTCCTTATTTCTCCCTTAGGAATCTGGAAAGAAAATTGGGGGTGGAAGGACAGCAAACATTTGAGTCCTTAGGATAACCCAAGGCTGGTGGGGCGGGGGGAGGGAGGCTGGGGGCGCTTATTAGGAGGAAAGAAATGGGTGGGTGTCAGAATCTAGTTCTTGGCTGGCTGAGAGAAGGCACTAACGTTTTGGGAGGGACTGACCCCTGCTCTCACATTTTGTGTGTGTGGGGTCTACCCCCACTTTCAGCCCTTTCTCCTGCCTCCAGGGAAGGCCCGGCGTCTGAAACAGGCAAAGGAGGAGGCACAGATGGAAGTGGAGCAATACCGCAGAGAGAGAGAGCAGGAATTCCAGAGCAAGCAGCAGGCAGTGAGTCGTAGGGGAGGCTGGGATGGGACCCCAGGGTGCAAGTTGGTGGGTATATCTGGTGAGGTGTGTACAGGGTGATTCCACAAGAAAATAAGGTAGTAAAGGGCTGAAGGGGACCTGATGAAGACCATGATATTGGTCAAGCTTTGTGATGTGTAAGAGAGTCTGGGAGTTTTGAAGGACTTGTACAGCTTGTGGAGGTGGGGGGGATTGCCACAGTCTCTGTAGAGTATGATGATATTTGGGGTGGAGGGCAGAGTTTTATGGGCATGGGTGGTGAGGTGGTGGGGATGGTACGGTCTGTTGTAGGATGATGCTGCATGTCAGGTCTTAGGGGAGAGGGCATTATGTTGGTCTCTTCAGTGTCTAGATGTTTCTATGGATGGGAGTGGTTTTGGAGAGGGCCTTTCTTCCTGGTCTTGCTCCAGGGTCCTTCCCTCCACATGCGTGGATGCTTCTTTCTCTGTTTCTGCTTTCTCCTTTCTCTTTTCCACCCTTTCTCCCACCCACCAGGCCATGGGCTCCCAAGGGAATCTGTCAGCTGAGGTGGAGCAGGCTACAAGGCGCCAGGTGCAGGGCATGCAGAGCTCCCAGCAGAGAAGCCGCGAACGTGTCCTGGCCCAGCTTCTTGGCATGGTCTGTGACGTCAGGCCCCAGGTCCACCCCAACTACCGGATTGCTGCCTAGGACCCACCCTAGGGCCTGACTCCTCCTGCCAGTTCCCTCCTGCAAAGAAATCCCCAAGTGAAAATCAACTCCCACCATAATCCTTTCTCTCCCTTGCATTCCCTAAAAATTCTAGGAAGCAGGATCCAATAATTCTCCTGTGAAATTTATAAATATCCTGCTCAGACCTGAATCTCCTTATTGTTCTTTCACTGGGAGCTTGGAAACTGCCAAGTCACCCTCACCCAGCCCCTCTGTGAAATTTGTAGCATGGAGAAGTAGGGATGCGGAAAACACTCTGACTTCAGAGCCTGGCAGGCTCGGGTCCCTCTTCTGACCCTGCCACTTGCTGGCTGGGCAACAAGAACAAGCTACTTAAACTGTAACCCCAGTGTCCGTCACAAGGTTGGAATAATAATAATAATGCCTACCTTGCAGGGGTGTTGCATTGATTAGGAATCATTCTATAAAGAGCCTAGCATGGTTTCCAGCATGTAGTAGCTGTGATTCAATAAATGGCAAACCTGTGATATTATTACTACTCTCTGCCCACCTTCCAAAACCTAAACACAGCTGTTTTCTCACTTCTGTCTGTGGCTTTGTAATTCTACTCATTCATTCTGTGACCCTAAAAATTCTCTAAAAAATTGGTTCTTCCCACCTCTCTTTCCCCAAAGACCTTATTATCCCTGAAAAGATGAAATGATGGCCTCATTTAGCCTCTCTTCTGTGGTTCCAGGAAGATGTTTGCATTTCTTAGCCTCTCTTTTTGTCTCTGTTAAGTTGGTCTCTCTCTTTATTGGATTTCCCCCTTTTCCTGTTTCCCCAAAGACCCATCAGATGCTTATTACTGCTTCCTGAGATCTAAAGTGATGCTGTGTCCCGCATGTGCATGGCCTTCCTTTCTACATCCTCAACACCTTACTTTCCCTTTGTAACAATGAAAAAGTGTCAATAAAATAATTATGGGCAAATCAATTGCTGGGTGGAATCAGCCTCCTTTTGCTTCATCATTTCTCATTTTCAGTCACTCTTGTTCCTTGTTTATGTATTCCCCAAACACCCAAAAGGTGTTGGAGCTTTGAGAAACAAAAGCAAATGGTACATTATTTTTTCTCTAAAGTGAGAAACACGTGGCTCCTCCTTTGTGAACCTGAGGACTATAGATGGTAACTGTAGAGAAGAGCTGGGGTGTAGGAACAAGCACTCTGCCCCTTACCTTGCTTTATTTTCCTTCATAGCACCTATCGATACTTGACATGTTCATGTGTTGTCTCCCCTGTTATGTGAACTCTGTGAGGACAGGGCTGTTCACTGCTGTGTCCCCAGATCTTAGGATAGCACTTGGCACAGGACAGGCAGTTGATAAATACTGTTGAAAAAGATTAATATTGTGGGTTTGAAAAACTGCGCTTCTGTAACATCATCCTTGGATCACTGTTATTTCTTTTGGCCACAGAAAACGAGCCTACTTCACCAAGCACTCGAACCAGTGAGGTAATCTGTAGTGTGTATTTATTAACCAGACTCTTTAAGCAGGGAGTCAGGATACAGTAGAGAATAAAGAGGTGTTTACATCCTGGCTCTGTCACCTTATTAGCTGTATTACTTTGGACACGTTGCTTTATTTCTCTGAATCTGTTTGCTTGATATAGCATGGGAATAAGGGTGCACCTTGGTATTAAATGGTTAAGTGTGATAACAGGTAAAGGGCCAAACGTCTGTTGTCAGTTTTGTTAAGTCACATCTGACTTATGTAGCATACAAAAGCGGGGCGGGAGATATCAAATGTTTCATTCAGGAAAAAAATCCAGGCTGAACCAAGGGGATATTGGGGGCAGGGCTAAGCACATTCTGGTAGAATTAACAACATTTGTAAAAAGTTATTTAACCCTCAAGCCCTACCGTTTATCGTTAACATTTGGGGCAGAATCTAGACCCTGTCCCCCACTCAGTGGATTCAGAACCCCTTCCTGATTCCAGCCCACGCCCACGAACCTCAGGGCCCTTAAGGCATCAGCTACATCGGCCAACATTACTTTAGGCAAATGCCGTCCACCGGCTCCATGGCTGGGGAAAGGGTAGGGGTAGGACTCGTGAGCACGACTCACTTCCCACACCTGGGGCCGGTTGTTCCCTAGCTCCAGCGCCAACGCCCCCAGGTCACCTTGACTACCGGGCCAAGGACCCCGTGGGAACTCGAAATCCCGCCACCTTGGGTCTTCCTGCGCCCATGGCGGGGTGCCCAGAGAGAAGGCCTGCGTTGCAAGAACGTAAATGAAGAGAGAGGCGTGGAAAAGAGCAGGACAAGAGAAAAAACATAACAATGGGGAGGATGCTAGTTTCCTTTATGCCTTTTGTTACTGGTAGTAGCGGAGAAGTTAGACGTGGCTTAAAAAAAATTTTTTTTCCACACAGGCATTTTCTAAAGGCAACCCAGGAGCGCGCGGAACTATAGAACCGTGGAAGGTCCTTCTTCCGGTCCCTTACGTCTGCGCGGTCGTAAGGCGGGAGGCCGGGGTAGAGGGAAGCCGGGAACCGGAAGTGAAGGCAGGTTCCCTACTTCGTCGCTGTTGCCGCCGCCATACGCCTTCGCCTTGCTCAGGTAAGCTTTGGCCTTCGGCACCATCCGCCTCCATCTGCGTTTCTCTGCGGCTATCCTGTCGCACGGCCTCCTGATAACCATTGTACAGGCTATGGTCTGGTCGCTGGAGTCTGATTGGGTCGTTACTTCCATCACTTGCATCCCTCGAGATCAAGAAACTTCGGGGGGAGGTAGGGAATCCAGGGGGGCCCAATCCAAGATGGTGGCCCCGGCGCCATTGTGCTTCCTTTGCTCCTCGCTCTTTCGGTGGGCCCCTCGGTTACCTGAGAACCCAGCGACAGTGAGAGGCGGCGCTAGGCGTCTTCTGGTCCTGGGCATTTGCAGAGGGCGGGGCTCTTCCCACTTTCCCGCTTATCTCTCGGTCCGCGGTGGGAATGGAAGGAGTACCGACTTGTGGGCCTAGTTGGATTTTTCTCACCTCGGACTGCCCACCATTATCTGGAGTGTTTTCCAAATGTTTACGAGTGGTGTCGTTGTGTGTTTTCGGAAATGAGTTACACCTAGGAGTAACATAACGGTGATGGGAGGTCACTTGGTAAAGCTTCTGTTAGCCGGAACGAGGATACATCTTTCTTAACTACTGTGTTTTTTTTTAATTCATCGTATGATGGAGGAGTGGGTTTTTTCTCGGCCGAGCCATTTCTCTAAGCCCCTCTCTCCGCCATTAATTACACAAGGATTTCTTAAACGCCAGAAGGAGGTTATTGAGGAGTGGGAGGCTGGAATGCCGCGAGAGGTGGATGGCAGCCACATGATGTTTTCATTTTGAAAAGTGAGCGCTTTGCGTAATGACGACCGTAATCTGTCACCCTTGACTGATGGCTACTGTCGACACCTTGAGATTATAGGGAAAGCACAAGGTCTTCCGTTGAGGACTTTTCGTTTTGTCACTTTCATTTCCATTCTCCATTTTAAGTCATTAATAGTGTTCTGTTTTTCAAACATGTATTTTTTTTTCTTGTTACTGTCACAGACCAGGAATTTATAAGTCGGTTTTGCCCTTCCAACTTTCCGGTTTCTGCTTCTCTGATCCTGTCTTTTTGGGAACTTATGTCCTAACCACTTCCCCTGGGCCCACTTTTCCCATTCCCTGTATTATGTTTGCCTTTCGCTTTTATGTCTTGTCCTTCTTTGTTATTTTTTTTCCAGGAAAATGTTTCCTAGTTTAGGGAAAGTGGAAAGAATGTGGGGATGGAAAAGATGGTGAAGGCTCTGCTCATGACTGATGAGTTTTCTCTCTGTTTTTTTTTTCCCCAGCTCTTCTGTCAGAAACTAGTGTGTTTCTTTTCCTTTACTGTTCCTCAAGCCCCCACTTTCCTTCTCTGTCTTCCCTTATTCTGCGTGAACTCATCCAGAGACCCCTCCCCTTCTCCCCCTGCCGGCCCAGTTATGGCAGAGAACGATGTGGACAATGAGCTCTTGGATTATGAAGATGATGAGGTGGAGACAGCAGCTGGGGGAGATGGGGCTGAGGCCCCTGCCAAGAAGGATGTCAAGGGCTCCTACGTTTCCATTCACAGCTCTGGCTTTCGTGACTTTCTGCTCAAGCCAGAGTTGCTCCGGGCCATTGTTGACTGTGGCTTTGAGCATCCATCAGAAGGTAAATTTTCTGTTGGGCATGGAGTATTCATTAGGGTCTTTAAGGATACAGGAAACAGTATGGTCATAGTCCTTCAGGTGATACAGATATATATTCAGGATAGATCAGGAAATAAGTACCAAAAACTAATTTAGCAATAGAAGAGGTTTATATAAGTTGGTCTTTCATTCGTGATAGCATGTAAGTGCTGGTGATCTAAAAGCAACTTGGAGTGGCTTTTTTTCTTGCCTGTTTTTAATTTTGTCTCTCTGACTTTTAATTTAAAATTTCCAGAGAGGAGCTGGTTGGACCCTTGGGCTAGGCCAACTCTGGTCTCTGGAAACCTTTATGGCTGGTCTAAGGATGGCTGGCTTTTGGGTCAGTTACCAAGTTCTTCATTTTGTTCAAGGTTGTTGCAGGCTTATGTGCCCCAAAGCATGACAATCTAAGTATGAGAAATGGCCTGTAGCAGGCACTCAAAATTCATGGATTGCTACAGATTAAGGAACATTCAGACAGAATCAGGAGCACCTAAGGCGTCCAATTGGTAGATGCAAGAGGGTTGTTAGCAGGACTTTGGGCCCTGGAGCTGGAAGAGGCTGTGTTAGAAGGAACTGGGAAGGTCTGATTTGGGAATCACTTGACTGAGAGGGCAGAGAGGTAGAAAGGGTCTGGAAATTGACAAGAACAACTTAAGAATTGAGTGGTGAGAAATGGGTTTGGCCTGGTGGAAAAGGTGGTGGAGTTCTCTGGAGACTAATTTATCTTTTTTTTCCTTACTTCTAGTCCAGCATGAATGCATCCCTCAGGCCATCCTGGGAATGGATGTCCTATGCCAGGCCAAGTCAGGCATGGGAAAGACGGCGGTGTTTGTGCTGGCTACACTGCAACAACTGGAGCCAGTTACTGGGCAGGTACACTTGGGGAGAGACACTTGGGGAGAGTGCTGGGGAAGGCATTTTGGCTAGTAATATTTAGGAAGGGTATTTTTGTCTCAGCTACATGATGCATTCAGAGCCAGGAGTGCTTGTTGTTAAGATGACCTTTATCATCCTTGACCAATAACCATGAGAGTATTCTGTAGTAATCACGGGGTTAATGATTTAGATCCAGAATTGTAGTCACCTGTGATCTGCTGGGTGTGCTTTTGTGACATACCTGGTGAAGGGGTATACTGTATGTGTGTCTCCATCTACTTCCCCCCCAGGTGTCTGTACTGGTGATGTGTCACACTCGGGAGTTGGCTTTTCAGATCAGCAAGGAATATGAACGCTTCTCTAAATACATGCCCAATGTCAAGGTAAGCCAGGGTAAAGAGACCTGGGGGAGTGAGGGTGTGGGGAGTTGGAGGCATTGGAGTCTTGTTAGATCAGCAGTCTTCACATCCCACAGGTGTTAAATAGCTATACAGAAGTCTCAGTTACGTGTAGTACGTAGTAAGTTTCTGCAACTTAGGTGTATAAGAGATTTATATTCTAGGGTTCATTTGGGTATGCATTGTACTTTCAGAGATGTCTGCTGTATTTTGATTTTGGAGAAGCTTTATAGTTTGTCTTGGTTTTAAACACGTTCTATAAATATGTTTGTGCATTGTGTAACCTTGATATTCAGGGTGTGGTTCCCAGACCCGTGGTTTCAGTGTCATTTGGGAGCCTGTTGGAAATGTAGATTGCATGAGTTCCACCTCAGTCTTACCGAATATGAATATGTGTTCTGACAAGATCCTTGGGTAATTGGAGTTTGAGAAGCATAAACATATGCTTGATGTATATAACTTTGTACCCTCCTTGGGTGGAAAAAAAACAGTATTTTTGTTCAGATTGTTGTAATTTTCCTCATAATTGATTATTAATTTACGTGTAGAACTAGGAATGTGTGAGTAATAGCCCTAGACTAAAAGTAATTTGTTTAAAACCAAAGTAGTAAAAGTGGTATCTGTGCCTGGTAAAAGTGCATAGGTAATCCAGAGGGCCTTATAATGAAAAGATTCTGTTCTCCCGTGTAATCGTACTTCACAGAATACCACTAGTTAACTTTTTTTTTAAGTTCTGATGTTCTGTGAAACCAAGTATTAGGAGCTGTTTTCTCAGTTTGTCAACTTAAAGACCTTTTTGACTTTTTCGTGAAAGATTATTTAGCTTGTTTACACTTTTTCTCCTAGAATTGGAAAACTGTATTAATTTAAATTTTCTAAATATAGTCAAAGCTGGTGTGTGTGTTATGTATGTTTGTATTCTTATATTGTCAGTTTCATTGGGGTTTACTTTCTGTCCTTTTAGCAAGCAGTCTTGTTGGTAGGTTGATTCTATAAGTTGAAAACCAGGAAACAGTTTCCATAGTTAATGACTGTGGAAACATTTGTCATTGAGCTCAGTAGAGGACTAGGATTGCACTTCTTCCTGTATAGGTCTGACTCATCACCTTGTGGACTCAAAAGAGGATGGTCTTGGTGTCAAGATCAAATATAAATTTTCATGACATAGTCTTACTTTTCTTTCTTTTGCTCAAAATTATGCTTCAGTGATTTGTTTAAGAGGTTGGGCTAGTTCTACAGAATGTCTTACCTCTGGGTTTGTCTGGTTACTCCCTTGTGTTGTTTTAACTTGTTCTTCCCTCCCAGTGTTTCCTATAAACTGAGCTTCCTTGCTTTCTTTCTCTCTTTCTCTTTCTCTCTCTCTCCCTCCCTCTCTCCCTCTTTCCCTCTCTCCCTCCCTCTCCCTCCCTCTCCCTCCCTCTCTCTCCCTCTCTCTCCCTCTCTCTCCCTCTCTCTCCCTTCCTTCCTCCCTTCCTTCCTTCCTTTGCTGTGCCACGCGGCATGTGGGATCTGAGTTCCCTGATCAGGGATCGAACCTGCGCCCCCTGCGTAGGAAGCGTGGCGTGTTGACCACTGGACCGCCAGGGAAGTCCCTAAACTGAAATTTATATTTGAAAGCTTAACTGGTACAAGTAAACATTTTTGGTTAGAATTCTTTATAGATGATGCTATGTATCTCCTGTTTTGTTGCAAACCTGCTTGTCCCACAGTTAATGGTTTTAGATTTACCCTAGAATTAGGGTCCTGACAGTCTGATCTTTCCCCCTTGAAACTAGAAAGGAGTTTTTGGTGCTATTTGAGAGAATATAAAGGCCCAGATCCTCAACAACCATTCCCCTAATGGTTTTAACATGGAGTAGTATATTTAGCCTGAATCAGTAATTTCATAGGGTTTATGCAAAGGAGTTTAAAAATCTGGGGTCGTTTAGGAAAACTTGATGTCCATGAGGTTTTTTTGGTACTTGATACTTTGGTGATTTCTTGCCGTCCTCGTTTTTACGGTGAAGCCTGGCCTTGGGGAAGGAAGATTGTTAGATTAAGTCAGAACTAAATGCTGGTCCTCACTGCCTCAATCAGCCATGTAGTTTAGGGCAGGTCACTTTTGTTTCTTAGGTTTAATGTTTGGGGGATATAATAATTTTAGATTAGGTGATTTCTTATGTTCCCTTTAGCTCCGAAGTGTTCTAAGACTTGGTTTAGAGTAAACTGAAAGGATGGGAACCTTGGGGAGGTTGAATTCTTTCCTTCCTTGTGAGATACTCTTGTCTCCTGTGTTGGCAGGTCGCAGTGTTTTTTGGTGGTCTGTCTATCAAGAAAGATGAAGAGGTGCTGAAGAAGAACTGCCCGCATATCGTCGTGGGGACCCCTGGCCGCATCCTAGCCCTGGCTCGAAATAAGAGCCTCAATCTCAAACACATTAAACACTTTATCTTGGATGAATGCGATAAGATGCTTGAACAGCTCGGTGAGTAGCAGTGCTGGGACTGGGCTAGTGATCTGGGAGTTGCCTTTTGGAGCCAAATGATGTTTATTCGATACTGGAGCACTTTAGTGCCAGGACGACTCTTAATCTATCACCCATGACTGATGGCTCTGGCTTCCCTGGTCAGTCTTTGTTAGGCTTTTTAAGCATCCTTAGTGATCAAGGAGGAAGGTGTTATGTTCTTTCTTTTGGTGATGTTTATCTTTGAGAAAAGGGACTTTGCTGATCTTGGATATTAGTCACACCACTATTCTCCTTTGTAAAACCCTATAGTGGGTGTCATAGGGGAGAAACTTGAGCTGAATGAGGAGACAGTCTACTCTTTTTGGCATCCTCAGCTCAGCATATATTGTCAGAATTCATAGCTGAATAGATCTCTAGACTTAAGTTCCAGAATTAACGTGGAGGGTGTTTGTGGGAGTTTGTGTGGTGTGGTATTCTGGTGTGCTAAGTGGGGTTAAGGAAGATGTTTTGTAAGAACTCAAATTTGGTGAATGAGAGAGTAGGGATCGACATAGCCCCAGGGATAAGTCATTCCAAATGATCTTTGGCTATTCTAGATGGCGAGCTATAAGGTGGGCTCCAAGTAGAGATGTCATATTTGCCTGACTGGATAGGACAGTGTGATCCAGAGGAAGCATGGAATGGACTCTGACAGCTGGAATGTAATAGGTGCGCGATATTTGTAGACAGTTGGAGCTTGGGGAGAGAGGAATAGGGAGAAGGGCCTTGTAAAGCATTTTTCAAAGGACTTATCTTTGTGAGCCTCTGCAGTGGGCTTTATCCCCATTTTTTAGTTGTGGGCTTTGGGGTTTCATCTGATTTCTTGTGTGGTTAAAATACACAGCTGGACCCTGGTCCCAAATCCATTGTTCTTTCCACTGTGTTATTCCTATGGATATGATTATATGGTGGTTGGAGAAAACAGAGTAGAGAGAGGCCTGAGGCAAATCTTCCCCTGAACCGAGACTCTTGCTTACCAACAGTCTTTACCTCATTGGTAAGCCTGTTTCTGGTCTTTGTTTACGGTATATGCTTCTCTTCTACTATAGTTTCTTTTTCTTGTAGACATGCGTCGGGATGTCCAGGAAATTTTTCGCATGACCCCCCATGAGAAGCAGGTCATGATGTTCAGTGCTACCTTGAGCAAAGAGATTCGCCCAGTCTGCCGCAAGTTCATGCAAGACGTAAATACCCTTCTACCTTCTCTCCCTCCACTCCCCGCCCGCTGCCTCCTCCCCCTCCGCGCCCTCTTCCTCCAGACTCCCTTGTCCTTCAAGCGCCAAGAAGGGGGCACATGCCCATTTGGGAGTGATGACTCCTTGAAGAGACACACAGAGGCAGAGACAGTTAGTGTTAGGGTCTGCGCGGGCGCCAGGGAAACTCCGGAAGACTTGGTCGGGTTAACGTGAGAGCGGGAAGTGTTCGACTTTTTTTTTTTGTAATCACAGCGTTTTTGAACCTCTTCTCCCATTTGGGGGAGGGCAGGATTTTCTGCCCTACCACCCACCCATCGTCTCCTACATACTCCCTACAGCCACGCACCCTCAAGGTGGCATCGAGCATACAACCGGAGCCTTCTGCTCCCCAAACTCATAACGTCCCGGTGGCAGGAGAGCAAGAGAGGGACAGACAGATGGCAGGGCATTGTCCAAAAGAAGAGCAAACAGCACAGATGAATCCGCTCCCTCCCCACCTCCAGGGGTGGGGGCCTTTGGCACCTCAGTCCCCGAGTCCATACTCCTTCCCACCCGTACCTCCTCCTCGCACCCATCCGGAACCTTGGTTGATGTGAGCCGGCAGCAGAGAAGCACCGTGGCGCGGCGGGGGAATGCGGACGGCACCCGGCGGTGGATGGCGGCAGCGGAGGCCGCGGGGAACCTGACCAGGAAGCCGAGGACCAAACCAGCCTCTTTTTCCGTTCCCGGTTTTTTTCCTGAACCCAAGGCGTGCCGTGTTCCCTATTTCCCTCCATTTGTGTTGGTGGGGAGGGGTGTTCTGAATGGGGTGGTAGATTTTTTTTCATTTTTTAAACACTTTTTTTTTTTTTTAATACTTGGATATGGGAAAGGTAAAGTGAGGAGCTCCACTTGGATGTAACCAGGTGGGTGCTAGGGTCTGGGGCTAGGCAGGGCCGTTGTATAAGCAGTGGAGTGTGTTCTTTCCCTCCCTGCTCTGCTCCTTCCCATGGGACCAAAACTCTTCAGCTGTACTTGGGGCTCAGATTAGATCTGAAAGAAGCCATGGAACTTCTCTTTGGAAAGCCTACCTTTGCTAGTCTGACTTCTGAGATTGGGCTTCTGGTTTTCTCGCATGACACACACATCCTTTCCCGAAATCTTGGACCCTGGAGTTTTATGTTAACTATGTCTTCAAGTTAGTGAAGAGTGCTAGGAAAGTTGGGCTTTGGAGTTGAGTCTTGGGTCAATTTTCCCTTTTTTTTTAAAATGTTGCCTTCCTTCCCTTCAAGGGTTGTGTGTGTATATGTTTTGTTTTGTTTTTAAAGATGAGTGAATAACTGCTGCTCTGAATTTGCTTCTTAGCACCACTTAATGATACCTTCCACGTAACAGTATAGGTGGTTTGATTTTTAGTTGAGACCAGTCTTATCTAAAACTGTTTCCTTGTGGTCCGAGGGCAAGTTGTTGCTCATCTTGCGTAATTTTTGCTTCTCTTTTCATGGCATTTTGACTTATGTCCACTGAAGCATTCTGATCTTCCGCCTTTCTAATGGGGATATGGAAGACGTCCACCTTTCTAATAGGGATATGATTCTCGTAGTTGACAGCATAAAATGGAGTAGTCCTTGTCCTCTCACCGATATTAAACCAGCTCTGATGGCGTTATTCTGACCTCGAGTCACTGTTTCCCATCATTTCCCAGGTGTTTGGATCATGTTCTTTCTTGGAGAATCACCTCCCATTGTTTTCTTTCCTCCACCACCACCATTTGAGGTAATGGCATCTTGCCATTGGGTGGTTGTACTGTGTCTTTTCCTCCCTGCAAAGTTTCTTTCCCGTGAAAATTTTCAGTTGGAAAATCTTAAAACTCAACTGATAGGAAGGAAATTAGATCTACTGTGGAAAAGACCACATTAAAATGTGGGTATTTTTGGGGGTGGGGTTGGGTTTCCAATCTCCTCTCTTCTCCCCATCCCGCCATGGGGTGTATTGGAGATCAACTTCCTCCACCCCCCCAGGTTTAACCCCCCCACTCTGCCCTCCTCCCGTTCCCCACCCCTTCCCTCCCCCCTCCCCCCCAGCCAATGGAGATCTTCGTGGATGATGAGACGAAGCTGACGCTGCATGGGTTGCAGCAGTACTACGTGAAACTGAAGGACAACGAGAAGAACCGGAAGCTCTTTGACCTTCTGGATGTCCTTGAATTCAACCAGGTCAGTTGTTCAAGGTCCAGTAGGGAGAATGAGCACGTCTCCAACTGTTGCAGAAACCTCTATAATATATCCTTTTATTGAGGAAACCATGTGTGTCGTGTGAAAGAGAATGGTGGAGAAAGTCTCTTAAATGAAAATTCTATTAAATGAGAGAAAAATGTCTTTTGGTGGCACTGAGCGTGAGCAAGGTGGGAACTGCTTTTCCATGGCTGGCATAGATATTCAACAAAATAAAGCTCAAATTATAAAATCCTTGAAGAGTTTTAATAAGTTGGTGAAAGTGCAGAAATACATTAGGCCTGTTAGGTTCTTAAATTTTATTTGTTTCTTGTACTACTTACTAAGGGAGAAGTGTTCCATCACTTTACCTGTTGTGTGATTTGCTTGCACTAAAAACTACTTTCTAGAATTAGGGTAGGTTCTTATATTTGATGTTTTGGTGAGTCGGAGTATCGGTCGTGGTCTTTCCAGACTTTAGTTCAAATTTTTACCACTCATGAGGTGGCTTCATCCTTGTCTCCTAATATGTCTGGTAATTTTAGTTACTGTTTTCCATACCTTCTCTGCAGCATGTCTGTCTGCTCAGGAAAAATCAGAGCCAAGAGGGAAAGGCTAAGTAATATTTAGAGCAGAAGAGGAAATATGTGATGGGGACTAAGAGGAGTTCTTTTAGAAGAGTGTAATTACTGAAAACTCTTGGACGTAATCTCTCTCACACACACCCACATGGACGCACATCCCCCCCCAATCTTATACGTACACACACACACACACAGGTGGTGATATTTGTGAAGTCTGTGCAGCGTTGCATTGCCCTGGCCCAGCTCCTGGTGGAGCAGAACTTCCCAGCTATTGCCATCCACCGTGGGATGCCTCAGGAGGAGAGGTGAGTCAGAGATGGGGAAGATGCTTTGTGTCCTTGCGAGGAAAAGAGACCCTTGAGAGTGAGGAATCTCAACATTTTTCTGCTTTCCTTTCTCACAAAGGCTTTCTCGGTATCAGCAGTTTAAAGATTTTCAACGACGAATTCTTGTGGCTACCAACCTGTTTGGCCGAGGCATGGACATTGAGCGGGTGAACATTGCCTTTAACTACGACATGCCTGAGGATTCTGACACCTACCTGCATCGGGTAAGCCCCACACCCGGAAGGTATCCCAGGGTCCTCTCCCACCCCCTTAGTTTCTTTATTCATACCGTACATCTTCATCCCTCCTCTTGGGTGTCTTCCTTCTTTGGGGTCTACCAGTTCTATCATCTGTCTTCTTCCAGGTGGCCAGAGCAGGCCGGTTTGGCACCAAGGGCTTGGCCATCACGTTTGTGTCAGATGAGAATGATGCCAAGATTCTCAATGATGTGCAGGATCGCTTTGAAGTCAATATTAGTGAGCTGCCTGATGAGATAGACATCTCCTCCTACAGTGAGTAATGATCTCATGAAACTGGCTCCCCCAGTCCTTTAGGTTCTCCTTGTTCCTTAGTGGGTTTTTTCTTAAAGCCCCTGGTGCATAGTGGGCACTTGACAAATTTGTCATGTGTTTTCTCCCCCGCACCCCCATCTTGATGCTCTGTTGGGATGTTTAGTTGACCTCTTTATGGGGTCTCTTCTCATCAAATTACTTCTCATCGAAGTATTTCTTTCTTTACCCCCAAATGTATCCTCTGACCCACACACTGCACAAACATCTGCATGTGTTTCAGAGGGGCCTTTTCTACCAACCTAGCTTTTTCGTTTCCATACATTATTCTAACTGCCATGTTTTTCTTCAGTTGAACAGACGCGGTAGAGGACTCCCCACCCATTCTGGAGTGTGACAGTCTGCTCCTCTTCAGGAGATGATGCCAGGCGTGGGGATGAAGGAGACACTGCTGCCGCCTACCCTTGACGACCCCGTGCCCCACCCCATGGCTTCCCTCTTTTGCATCGCCACCACTCCTAAACCCCCATTTCCCTGATTTGTCAGAATTTTTTTTAACAAAACTAAAAAACACATGCATCTGTGGTGTCTGTAAGCGCTCCGTCCCTTTATTGGATTTGGGCTGAGGCTATTTTAGGGCATAATCCAGAGTAAATTCCCGTGGGGACTGTGTACACTGCTGTGGGGCGGAGGTCAGTAGGAGGTGTCAGACTGGGGGATGTTACTGAAAAGACTGCAGAGGCCGTGGCTTCTCACTACTTTCAAATTTTTGGCCCTTTGTGGTGGTTTCTTCCGTTTCCTTGGTGGCCTGGGAGAGGCTGGGATGTTTCTGATCAAAGGGCTGGGGAGGGAGGGTAGTGTGCAGTATTTCCAGTGTAGGAGGGTGAAGTGGCAACTGGTGGAAAGCTTAGGCGTCTTCTCCCAGGCTCTCTCTGTGTCTCCTCATCTGTTCCTTGAGCTTCTGGATCTTGAGCACCAGGGCCTGGGCTTCCCAGGCCCCCTCTTGCCCTTCGAGCAGGGCTTGGTACAGCTCCAACTGCTGCTCCAGCAGCTCCTCAGCTTGGGCCAGCTCAGCTGTGGGGCGGGGCCAGGGGTCCTGGGAGAGGAGGGTGTTAGGGAGAGAGCATCAGCCAGGGCAGGGGGCTGAGGCTCACTGCCTCCTTCCTGTTTTTCAGCCCCATTAGTTTAAGGTCATCTGTACTGCAATGCCAGCAGTACATCTGGACTGCTTCCTGTCTTAGGCATAGGCCTGGGGGGAGGGGGAAAGTTAGAGATCACAGCCCAGGGGCTGTAACTGGACTTCTGTGCGACGTATGGGAAGGGGAGGACTGGCTGTCCCAACCCCCCCTGAGAAATAATTAACTGTTGGATGAGGGGAAATGCCTGTTCAAGGACTTCGTGGACTGTGCAGGGAGGGAGGGGTGTAGGTAAAGGGTGCTCTGAGGTCTGGAGTGGGGTGGGGGTGCTGGGGAACTGAGGAACTAGGCAGCATGCTCTAGGGGTGGCGGTAGTGTCTGCATTCAGCTGGCCTCTGGTACAGGGTGAGATGGAGGGGATTCCCTGCCCCCAGTACAAATTTGCCCTCACGCTCTCCACCCTCACTCTTGGCGCCACTTACCCTGGAAGGTGACGTCTGCCCAGTGCCTGTGGAGCTCGTCTTTTCTGTGCTTGCCTTGGGACCCTGGGAGCAGCACCTCCAGGAGCCCTGGAGTGCTGGGGGCCAGGATGGTAGGAGGAGGCGACGGCAGCAACTTCGGGAGAGCCAGGGCAAAGGGAGAACCATGGCTGGGGAGGCAAGGAGCTGTCTGAGCCACCCAACAGCCACCAGGAACTGGCTCGCTCCAGGCTGTGGCCTCGCTTCAGTGCCTGGCCCTGCCCCTGCCCTGCTCTGCTGCACCCACCCACCTCCTAACCTGGCCCCAGAGTCCAGGAACTCATGTTCCCTGGTGTGAGAATGTTCCTGCCAGGTTAGGCAGAACTTGCTTTAGAACTCTGGTCCCCAGCCTACTGCATGTCTTGTGTCTGTTTTTCTTAGCACTGTGTGTTTTCTCATTCCTCTAAAATCTGCAAGGTAGAAATTGCATTACTGGTTGGCAGATGAGGAAATGCTCAGAGAATTTCGTTCAGCACTTGCTCAATTTAGTAAGTATGGGCTGGGGCCAGCTCTGGGCCGGATGTGCTCAAGGCTCCACAGCTGGTTGGTGGAAAAGCCAGGAATATTCACCCCCAGGTCTACCTGACTTGAAAGCTCATACCCGTTGACCTGGCTCAAGTATTGCTTCTCCCTCTGTTTCCCTTTCCTCTTCTTACTGGCCTAGAGAGACCTTTTTCCTTGTCCCCGTTGTACATTGCACATCGTCAGGGTTTACCTTCTCTGGTAAGTCTGGGCACTGTACACTGGTACCGGTTTCAAGCTTTGTTGAACTGGTGAGCCCTCCCATCAGATCTGCACTAGAACAAAAGCCTTGTGCGCCCACTGTGTGAGCCTTAGGTATACATATTGGACTTCCTGCAGTGTGTCCTGCGATGTCCTGTTGTGGATGGAGGGCACGGCCACACCTCTGTGGCTCAGAAGGGGGTGGATGGTTCCAGCTTCGACCTAGGAAAAGATAGGTCCTCGGACCTATCTTTTCCTAGGTCGAAGAAACTAACACATGCCTCAGAAAGCAAGGTTGCTGGAGAGTGGACAGCTGCTAACCAGCTTGCTGTCTGGGACATCACACTGAATTTGCAGGGAAGATGGCCTCTGCCATGGTGTGGGGGTCCAGGAACCAGAGAGGAAGGCCTTCCTGCAGGTCAGTGGTTCTTGAACTTGAGAGGCTGAAGCACCTTTAGATGAGGTCAGAGACCTCACGTTCCCCATTAGCTGGCAGGTTCCCATTTTTCAGTGGAAAAAGAGAATCCCTGTAAAATTTTGGAAGAGAGAAGCTTTCCTTCTTGTCTCTCAGTGATAGGGTTATACATGGTTCATTTTTGAACTGCAATGTATGCACAGGCTAAAGTCTTACGTATTGGGACGTAAGAGGCCCAAACTACTGTTGTTACAGTTAAGGGAAACTAGTATACGATTAAACAGCCCACAACATTCAACATTGAAGTGAAACTAACCACATTTATAAATTAAAAGCAAGATTAGCAGCTGTTAAGAAAATAAATGAAACTTGTGTAAGGCAATCTAAATGATGCACAAATAACGAAGTATCCTTCCTGAAAATCAGACATTTCAACCAACTGAGTTTTTATTTATTTATTTGGCTGCACTGTGTCTTAATTGAGGCATGTGGGATCTTAGTTGTGGCATGCAGGATCTAGTTCCCTGACCAGGGATTGAACCTGGGCCCCCTGCATTGGGAGCATGGAGTCTTAACCACTGGACCACCAGGGAGGTCCCAACCATCTGAGTTTCTATTTCAGGTTATGAACTCCAAAATGGACTAACATCCAATAACTTGTAGTGTGCAGTCCTAAGCTGTGAATTGTAATAGAGTCTGTGGATTTGGCTTTGTTCGTCTGTGAGAACTAAAGAAAAGGCTGGTATTTGGATCAGTTCAAATCTATTGGATGAGCTGTGGATCTCATAGTCATGGAAATGAAGGGATGAAGATAGATAAATGTAAACCTAGATTTGTTACTGTGTATATTTATTTTTGTTATTCCTGTATCTAATAGTCTTTCTTTAATAAGTTTTATTTATGTTTAGTAGTCTTTTTTTTAATTATTTATTTTTATTTATTTATTTTTGGCTGCATTGAGTCTTCGTTGCTGTGCATGGGCTTTTTTCTAGTTGCAGCGAACAGGGGCTACTCTTTGTTGCGGTGGTGCGTGGGCTTCTCATTGCAGTGGCTTCTCTTTTTGCGGAGCATGGGCTCTAGGTGCGCGGGCTTCCGTAGTTGTGGCACGTGGGCTCAGTAGTTGTGGCTCTTGGGCTCTAGAGCGCAGGCTCAGTAGTTGTAGTGCATGGGCTTAGTTGCTCTGTGGCATATGGGATCTTCCTGGACCAGGGCTTGAAACTGTGTCGCCTGCATTGGCAGGCAGATTCTTAACCACTGTGCCACCAGGGAAACCTTGCATTTATTTTAAATGAAAAATTTTTATTGAGGTATAGTTGATTTACAATATTATGTTAGTTTCAGGTGTACAACATAGTGATCCAAAATTTTTATAGATTATATTCAATTTAAAGTTGTTACAAAGTAATGGCTATTTTTCCTTTGCTGTATAATACATCCTTGTAGCTTATTTATTTTATACATAGTAGTTTGTACCTCTTATTCCCTTACCCCTATCTTGCCCCTCCCCGTTTCCCTCTCTGCATTGGTAGCCACTAGTTTGTTTCTATACCTGCTGTTTCTGTTTTGCTATATTCATTCGTTTGTTTTATTTTTTAAATTCTACATATAAGTGATAACATACAGTATTTGTCTTTCTCTGACTTATTTCACTAAACATAATACCCTCCAGGGTCATCCACGTTGTTGTAAATGGCAAATTTTCATTATTTTTAATGGCTGAATAGTATTCCATTCATCTGTTGATGAACACTTAGGTTGCTTCCATATCTTGGCAATTGTAAATAGTGATGCTCTGAACAGTGGGGTGCTGCTTCCATATCTTGGCAATTGTAAATAGTGATGCTCTGAACAGTGGGGTGCATGTATCTTTTTGAATTAGTGTTTTCATTTTCTTTTTTTTTAATTGGAGTATAGTTGCTTTACAATGTTGTGTTAGTTTCTGCTGTACAGCAAAGTGAATCAGCCACACGTATATATATATATCCCCTATTCCTTGGATTTCCTTCCCTTTTAGGTCACCACAGAGCATTGAGTGTTTTCATCTTCTTTTTTAAAAATAATTAATTAATTAATTTGGTTGCGCTGGGTCTTAGTTGCGGCAGGCAGGCTCTTTAGTTTCGGCTCACGGGCTCCTTAGTTGTGGCACACGGGCTCCCCAGTTGTGGCATGCGAACTCTTAGTTGTGGCATGCATGTGGGATCTAGTTCCCTGACCAGGGACCGAACCCGGACCCCCTGCATTGGGAGCTCGGAGTCTTATCCACTGTGCCACCAGGGAAGTCCCCATATGGTAGTTCTATTTTTAGCTTTTTGAGGAAACTCCATACTCTTTTCCACAGTGGCTGTACCAATTTACATTCCCATCAACAGCATACAAGTGTTCCCTTCTCTCCACATCCTCACTAACATTAGTTATTTGTTGACTTTTTGATAATAGTTATTTTGACAGGTATGAGGTGATAGCTTATGGTGGCTTTGATTTGCATTTCTCTGATGATTAGCAGTGTTGAACATCTTTTCATGTGCCGGTTGGCCATCTGTATGTCTTCTTTGGAAAAATGTCTATTCAGGTCTTCTGACCATTTTTTAATTGGATTGTTTTTTGATGTTGAGTTGTATGAGCTGTTTATGTTTTATATATTAACCCCTTATCAGTCACATCAATATTTTCTCCCATTCATTAGGTTGTCTTTTTATTTTGTTGATGGTTTCATTTCCTCTGCAAAAGCTTATGAGTTTTGGACTTCCCTGGTGGCGCCGTGGTTAAGAATCTGCCTGCCAATGCAGGGGACACGGGTTCGAGCCCTGGTCTGGGAAGATCCCACATGCTGCGGAGCAACTAAGCCCGTGTGCCACTACTACTGAGCCTGTGCTCTAGAGCCCGTGAACTACAACTACTGAGCCTGTGCGCCACAACTACTGAAGCCCGCACGCCTAGAGCCTGTGCTCCGCAACAAGAGAAGCCACCTCAACGGGAAGCCCGTGCACCACAACGAAGAGTAGCCCCCACTCGCTGCAACTGAGAAAGCCTGCACATAGCAATGAAGACCCAATGCAGCCAAAAATAAATAAATAAATAAATATTTTTTTAAAAAAAAGCTTATGAGTTTTGGGACTTCCCTGGTGGTCCAGTGGCTAAGACTCTGTGTTCCCAATGCAGGGAGCCTGAGTTCGATCCTTGGTCGGGGAATTAGATCCCACATGCTGCAACTAAGAGTTCGCATGCTGCAACTAAAGATCCTGCATGCTGCAACTGAAGATCCCACATGCCACAATGAAGACTGAAGATCTGGCGTGCCGCAACTAAGACATGGCGCAGCTAAAAAGATAAATAAATATTAAAAAAAAAAAAAAGCTTATGAGTTTTGGGAATTCTCTGGCAGTCCAGTGGTTAGGACTCGGTGCTTTCACTGCTGCCACTCGGCGTGACCAAAAAAAAAAAAAAAAGAGCTTATGAGAGTTTAATTAGGTCCCACATGGTTATTTTTGCTTTTGTTTTGTTTCCTTTGCCTTAGGAGACAGATCTGAAAAAATATTGCTACTATTTATGTCGGAGGGTGTTCTGCCTGTCTTCTCTTCTAGGAGTTTTATTGTTTCAGGTCTTACATTTAGGTCTTAAATCCATTTTGAGTTTTTTTTTTATATATGGTATGAGGAAATTTTCTAATCTCATTCTTTTACACGTAGCTGTCAGTTTTCCCATCACCACTTGTTGAAGAGACTGTCTTTTTTCCATTGTATATTCTTGCCTCCTTAGTTGTAGATTAACTGACTAGATGTATGAGTTTATTATGTGTCTGTTTTTGTGCCAGTACTATGCTGTTTTGATTACTGTAGTTTTGCAGAATAATCTGAAATGAGGGAGCTTGATACCTCCAGCTTTGATCTTTTTTCTCAAGATTGCTTTGGCAGTTTCGGGTCTTTTGTGGTCCATATAAATTTTAGGATTATTTGTTCTAGTTCTGTGTGTCCCATAGATTTTGGATCATTATGTTTTTGTTTCAGTAGTCTCTAGGTATTTTTAAATTTTTCCTTTGATTTCTTCGGTGATCCATTAGCATGTTGTTTAGCTTCCATGTGTTTGTGTTTCTTGCAGATTTTTTCTTGTAGTTGATTTCTAGTCTCCTTTGTTGCCTCATTTTGGCTAACTTGCTGTTTTTGTTTCTATGTATCTGATAGATTGGTTACATTTCCTGATCTTGGAAAAGTGGCCTTTTGTAGGAGACATTATGCATCCCAGCTGTGCACTCCTCTCTGGTCACCAGAGCTATATGCTCTAGGGGTGCCCCCTATGTGGACTGTGTGAGTCCTTCTGTTGTGGTGGGCTGACTACTGTGGACCGTCTGGTAGGCGTGGCTGACCCCTGGTCTTGTTGATTGCCAGGCCTTGCCTTGTGCAGAAGCTGATGGCTGCTGTTTGGCAGGGCTGGGTCATGAGGTAGCTTGTGTGGGATCCCAGAGGCTCCTGGGGCTAAAGCTGGCTCACTGGTGGTCAGATCCAGGTTTGGGGGTGGGGGGGTGGTTGTGGATTCGGGTTCCTGGATCTAGTGTTGGTCTGCTGATGAGTGGGGCTGAATCCTGGGGTGGCTGGCTGAGGAGTCTAAGGTATCCCAAAGCTGGTGTTGGCCTGCTGGTGGGTGGGGCCGGGGCATGGGGGATCCCAGGGCTTGTGCCCGCTCACTGGGAGGTGGAGCTGGGTCCTGGGGTCTCTGATTGCGGGACCCTAGGGGTCCCAAAGCTGGTGTCAACTTGCTGGTGGATGGGGCTGGATCTCAGGGCAGCAGGCTGACGGGTCCAAGGTGTCCCAGAGCAGGAGTTGACCTGCTGGTGGGCAGGGCTGGGGCTTAGGAAGTCCCGGGACTGGTGCCAGCCTGCTGGTGTGTTGACTGGGTCCTGACAATGCAGGCTGCGGGGCTGTGTTGGTCCCTGGGCCAGTGTCCACCTGTTGGTGGGTGGGGTTGGGGTCCGGATGATCCCAGGGCTGGTGCCCACTCACCAGTGGGTGAAACTGGTCCCTGGGGCTAGTGCTGGCCCACTGGCTGGCAGAGCCAGGACCTGGGTTCTCTGGCTGCTGGGCCCAGGTATCCCAGAACTGGTGTTGTACTGCTGGTGGATGGCACTGAGGCCCAGCAGGACCTGCGGCTGGCATCGCCCTGCTGGTTGGTGGGCTGGGTCCTGCCCTGTCAGACTCGGGGCTGTGGTGGTCCTGGGGGTGGTATCCGTTCACTGGTGGGGGGAGTTGAGGTTTAGTGGGTTCTGGTGTTGGTGCCTGCTGATTGGTATGTGAGGCTGGTCCCGAGGCTGGTATCGACTTACTGGTGGATAGTGCTGGGGCCCAGAGTGTCCTGGGGCTGGTGCCTGCCCACTGATGGGTGGAGCTGGGTCCAGGGGTTTCGGGCTGCAGGGCCTTGGGAATCTTAGGTCTAGTGCCTGCACACTTGTGTGTGGGGCTGGCTCCTGGGCCCTCTGGTGGACAGGGCCATGTCTAAGGGTGGCTGGGAGCTCAAGGAGTTTAAGGCAGCCTGCCTGGGAGCCCACATCCCCTCATTCTCACCGCCACCCCCCACCCAACACGTAATGATCCTTTTGAGGTCTGTGCAGCGTTGCATTGCCCTGGCCCGCCTCCTAGTGGAGCAAAACTTCCCAGCCATTGCCATCCACTGTGGGATGCCCCAGGAGGAGAGGTGAGTCAGAGATGGGGAAGATGTTTTGTGTCCTTGCGAGGAAAAGAGGCCATTAAAAGAAGGGACTTTCAACATTTTTCTGCTTTCCTTTCTCACAAAGGCTTTCTCAGTATCAACAGTTTAAAGATTTTCAACTGTGAATTCTCGTGGCTACCAACCTGTTCAGCCGAGGCATGGACATTGAGCAGGTGAACATTGACTTTAGAATTCCGACACCTTCCCCTGAATGTTCAACTTGTCAGCATTAGAGACCAATACCGGGCCCTGATATAGCACTATCTCTTGAGTGACCAACTAGCTGCTAATTGACAAATTGACTTGCTTTCTGTCCCCTCCATCCTTGCAGGGCCAGAGGTTCATCTTCACTGGGACAGACACCTATTCCATGTACGGATCTTCTTTTCCAGTCCTCAGAACTGTAGCCAGCACCGCTACCTGGTGGCCATTGAAATTCCTGATGCACAGACTTGGAATTGCTCTTAGCAGAGTATCTGACCAGGGGCCAGCTTCACAGTGAAGGAGGTGCAGGCTGGGCCATGACCATGAGATCCACCTGTCATATCACAATCTGCACCACCCAGGGGCTGCCGGCCACACAGAATGCTGGACAGGCCTTCTGAAGATGCAACTAAAGCTCCAGCTTTGAGGAAACATCTTGAAGGGATGGGGTTACATCTTTCTGGATGAAGTGTATTATTAAATCAGAGACCTTTATATAGTGCCATGTTCTCAATAGGAAAATAAGGTGGGTCCAGGACCAAGGTTTGGAAACAGGTGTCACTCCATTTACCATTACTTCCAATCACCCACTGGGGGATTTTACACTTCCTGCCTTCACATCTCCACAGGGTTGGAGGTCCTGGTTCTCAAAAGGGGCACTCTTATAAGGTATACCACAAGGATACCATGGAACTACACCTCTACACATTATTGTTGCCACCAGGGAAGTCTGGACTCCATGTGCCCAGAGACCAGCAGGTGAGAAGAGGAGTTCCCTCTTCTCGAGGCAGGAGTAATTTACCCTAATCTGCAGAAAGGGGTGGAGCTACTATCACACAATGAGGGCAGGAGGAATCCATTCAGAAGTGGTGGTAGACTGGGCGCTTCCTGGTTCTCTCACGTTCCCTGTAATTTGAACAGACAAGTGCAGCAACCCAGCCTGAGAAAGGCTGCTCAAGCTGTAATGACAGAATACCATCGGCTGGGAGACTTAAAAACAGAAATTAATTTGCTCACAGTTCTGGAGGCTGGATGTCCAAGATCAAGATGCCAGCAGGGTTAGTGTCTGGTGGGGCCTCTCTTCCTGGCTTGCAGACAGTGACCTTCTCACAGCCTTTCCTCTGTGAGCACAGGGGAATTGAAAAAGAGAGACGGAATTCCCTGGTGGTCCAGTGGTTAGGACTCCATACTTTCACTGCTGAGGGCCCGGGTTTGATCCCTGGTCGGGGAACTAAGATCCCACAAGCCACTCGGTATGGCCACACCACCACCCCAACCAAAAAAAAAGGCTATCTCTTGCTCTTCTTATAAAGACACCAGTCCTATCATATTAGGGCTCCATCCTTATGATCTTGTTTAGCCTTAATTACCTCCTTAAAGGCTTTATCTTCAAATAGAATCTCATTGGTCTTTAGGTCTTCAACATAAGAATTTGGTTGGGAGGGATGTAATTAAGTCCAATAACAGAAGTGTTTGATTTCCAGAGGCCCAGACCCATCAGGTGTGAAGGTTTGGGTCACACTCCCAGGTAAGGCACAGGGCCCACGCTCCTGTGCTCTGAAATCTATGGCAGCGTTTGTGCAGAGGCCCTGCTTCCCGTGGGCTGTTCCCAGACAGTAACTGGTCACAGCAGGGACACTATGGGAGGCTCATTCCTGGGAGACATGGGACTCCTCTGATGACCAACTGTGACTTGAGGACTCCCTCTGGCGTTGCTTAACTTCGCTTAGATTGTTTTTGGTGGTCTTGGATAGTCCAGGAAACCTCTCCTTCTGTACATCACTTTCGATCAGAGTTGCATCTTGGTCTGCTGACTCTCATCTTTTCTGGTTCCCTCTCCATATTCTCTGACAGATGTTTAATAAAATTCTGCTGAATTTAATCCTATTTTGGCATTTGTTTCTTGGAGGACTGGGACTAACAAAATAATTTCCATCTGTATACCAACAACCTGTTTACTTATTCCATCTTGTAAAATCCTTCTCTTTATCCAACTTCTCCTACCAGCATCTGTTCCATTTTGCTTGTTTCGTATTATCTCTTTGAGGTGATAGATGTTTGGTTTTTTAAAAATTGAAGTGTAG
Source organism: Eschrichtius robustus (assembly GCF_028021215.1). Lineage (NCBI taxonomy): Eukaryota > Metazoa > Chordata > Mammalia > Artiodactyla > Eschrichtiidae > Eschrichtius > Eschrichtius robustus. The sequence continues at coordinate 84,974,337 of NC_090835.1, forward strand.
TTAAGTTACAATGTTGTGTTAGTTTCAAGTGTACAGCAAAGTGATTCACTAAATACATATATATTGGTATATATTCTTTTTCAGATTCTTTTCTATTATAGGTTATTACAAGATATTGAATATAATTCCTTGTGCTATCTATTAGATCATTGTTTACCTATTTTATATATAGTAGTGTGTATATGTTAATCCCAAACTCCTAATTTATATCTCCCCCCACCCACTTTTGCCTTTGGTAACCGGAAGTTTGTTTTCTATGTCTGTGAGCCTATTTCTGTTTTGTAAATAAGCTCATTTGTATCATTTTTTTTAAGATTCCACATATAAGTGATATCATTTGATATTTGTCTTTCTCTGTCTGACTAACTATAGATGTTTGCTGTTTTAAGCTGCTAAGATTTAGAAGTAGTTTGATACACAGCAATAGATAACTAACAAAGCTCTCTTAAGTCTCTATTATTCTATAGGTATTGCCTAAATCTGTTTGATCTCCTTTCACCTTGAAAATGTTATTTATACTCATTTCCAAATCCTCTCTTCCTCTTCTTTCTTTTTTTTTTTTCCTTTTTTTCCCCTCTTCTTTCTTTTACTTTTATTTTCTTTTGTCTTTTCTCCTTCCCCCTTGCTTTCTTCCTTCTCTCCTCTCCTCCTTCCTTTATTCTTATTACTGGATGTTTCAAACATATAAAATAATACTATGTGGTTATACTGAAAGGAAGCATTATCTGTATATGCTAAAATTATAATGCCAAGGTATATGGAATAAAAGTAAAATAAAGGAAGAAAAGAAAACGCGTGGGTGATTCTGCAAACAAGGAAGTGACTTTCAACTCCTATTTCCTTTCCTTAAGCTGAGTTTGTTTGTTTCTTTTTAAAAAATATTTATTTATTTATTTGGCTGCGTCGGGTCTTAGTTGCGGCATGCGGGCTCTTCGTTGCGGCACGCAGGCTTCTCACTAGTTGTGGCGCGTGGGCTCCAGAGCTTGCAGGCTCAGTAGTTGCAGCGTGTGGGCTCTCCAGTTGTGGCGCAGGCTCAGTAGTTGCAGCACGCTTAGTTGCCCTGTGGCATGTGGGATCCTAGTTCCCAGCCAGGGGTTGAACCCGCGTCCCCTGCATTGGAAGGTGGATTCTTAACCACTGGACCACCAGGGAAGTCCCAAGCTGAGTTTGTTTCATTTTCAGAGCAAACACATCAGCTCCATGAACTCTTACACATTTCTGGTAAGAGCTTAAGTTGGTACTAGCACTTTTTAAAAAATTTATGTTTTTACTGAAGTATAGTTGATTTACAATGTTGTGTTGGGTACTAGCACTTTGGAAATCAAAATAGCATTATCTAGTATGGTTAAAGTGTATATACCATATACTCCAGTATTTGATTTTTAAAATCCTGAAAAAATATTTAATTTTAATTTTGGTTTTAGCACATACATGAATGCTTTGATGCTCCTCCCTTCCAAAGGTGGAGCTTAATTTTCTCCTCCTGAGTGTGGGCTGCACTTAATGACTCACTTCTACCTGATAGAGTAATGCTGATGTAATGGTGTATGACACTGGGTCTAGGACATAAAACTCACTTCAGCTTCCATCTTTGTTGCTCTCTCGCTCAGATCACTTGCTCTGGGGGAAGCCAGCTGCCATGTCATAAGCAGCCCTATGGAAAGGTCCATGTGGCTGCAAATTGAGGCCCTCTTCCGAGAGCCGTACGAGTGAGCCGTGTTTCATGTGAATCCTGCAGCCCTAGTCAAGCCATCAGATGATGCAGCCCTGGCTGACAACTTGATTGTCTCCTTTAGAGAGGCCCAGAGCCAGAAACACTCTGGGAGATAATAAATGTTTGTTGTTTTGAGCAGCTAAGTTTTGAATAATTTATTTTGCAGCAGTAGGTAACTAATATAGTGTCTCAGGAGGAAAATAAATTATTGTACTTTAATTTTTGTTTGCTCTAAATTAATTATAAGATATTAAACATGTCATTCGGTTTTAAGATTTAAGAAGAATTTCCTTCTTAAATGGCTAATAGGAATTTTTTTTTTTTTTTTTTTTTTAAATTTTGGTTGAGCTGGGTCTTTGTTGTGGCACACGGGCTCTTCCTTGCGGTGCTCAGGCTTTCTCTAGTTGCTGTGCACGGGCTTCTCTTGTTTCGGCCTCTCTAGCACGGGCTTAGTTGCCCCGTGGCATGTGGGATCCTAGTTCCCCAACCAGGGATTGAACCTGCATCCTCTGCATTGGAAGGCAGATTCTCAACCACTGGACCACCAGGGAAGTCCCAATAGGATGTATTTCATTACTATTCAAACACTCTATTAACTTGAACTTCAGTTTCTAGCTGTGACCCAATTAAACACAAAAGGAAGAGCCAAGCCATGATAGGCAGATTCTATGAAGGACTTCTAATAACCACCCCCCTGGTTATTCACCTTGCTCACAGTTATTCAACCAAACACTAATGTAGGCTCTGCTGTGGGGATGGGGTGGAAGCCAGCCAGGAAAGGCAGCAGGAAGAGAGCACCACAAAGGGTAGCAGGGATCCTCAGCTCCCCAAGGATCCCACATGGCCAGAATTTTTTTCTTTTGTCCCAGGCTGTGCGGCCTGCGGGGTCTTAGTTCCCTGACCAGGGATTGAACCCAAGCTACGGCAGTGAAGGTGCCCAGTCCTAACCACTGGACCACCAGGGAACTCCCCAGATTTTTAATAAATATATATCTACAGGCTTAGCAGGATATTCTTTGCAGATAGCATTTACTACATTCTGTGGGGCTGCATAAAACCAATTGCCTTGCAATGTTAATCAGGGTAAAGAAAATAATACCAAGTGCCCCGACAAAATATGTACATTCCTTAGGTGTTAATCATAAACATATGCAATGCATGAATGTTGGTGAAGGGCATTTTGACTGCATTGAATACTTGCACCTTTGGGGTGATTAAAATTTGCACACTCTTCTAGTTGAAATACACAGTAACACATTGTGCTTCCATGTATTGAAGATATTATGTCCAGGATCTGTAGGGAAGGAAAACTTTTCCTTTCTTCCCTTCTAGGTTCTTTGGCTGGTCTAATAATTAAATTGACATAAGACAGATTAGCAGGAGAAAATAAACTTAATTTCATATGTATGGGAGTTCATAGACATATGAGACCCAAGTGACCAAAACAGGCAGCTTTTATACCTTTTAGACAAATAAACAATAAAAATTTGAAGAACTGACAAGACAAAGAAATTGGGCCTTGGGGCAGTAAATTAGTGAAGTAAGAAGTTTCCTTTAAACAGCCTTCTTGGCCCTAAATTCCCTACCTCTGGTGTTAAGGTTGCCTTCTACCCTCCTGGTACAGGGAGGGTACCTTTGACATGCGAGATTTACTTCCTGCTTTCAAGGAGACAAAGGGCGGTCAGAATGTCCTTCTTGCATTGCTGTTTCCTAAGTAACTGTTAATGAAAATTCAATTAACTATCAAGTTAAGAAGAAAAAAGGGAATTTTATTTGAGCGAAACTGAGGATTATAACCTGGGAAGCAGATTTTTGGAAAGCTCTGAGAACTGTTCTGCCTGTTCGAAGTCAAAGGCACAGTCACATACATTTTCGAGACAAAGGATCATACATCAAAATGACATACTGATATTTTACACAAAGTTCACCAAGGGTACATAGTCCAGGTAAGTACGTACAAAGCGTACAAGTGAGCAGCAAGTCACCATGACCCCCTACAGAGCTGGGAAAGAATGCTATTCTTTTAAGAAGTTACACTGCTAGCGTCAGAAGAAAAAAAGAAAGTTGATCTTTATGGTTGAGCAGGCACTCCCATCTTTGAGGAAGTTTGGTTAATGTGTAATGCGAACACACACGGCACATTAGAGAGGGAGGGAGGAGGCCCAAGCAAGCACAGAGAGAGAATTTTATGTTTAATTTTTTCTTGTCTTGCCTTAAAATATAAATTTTATTTCATCATAACTTCAGTTCAAAATAATCAATGTGCCAAAATGATATATTTTGGGGTGGTATTTTTCTGCTCCTCTTCAACTCACACGAACTCAGGGATATGGAATGAAGAAAATTTTAAAACACAGCAACACAGGAGACACTGATACATGGTTTGGGAAAGTAAAATTTAGGAGCTTTGTGAGTATGATTGGCAGTGCTATTTAGACACATTTCTATATTGGTAAGGGCCAAAATCAGTTTTACAGATTAGATTCCTGATGTTTGCGGATCATCAAGATTGTGCTCCCCGCTATGGTTAACAAACACAAAGGAAACTGATCCATATGGGAATCTCTCCGGTGTTTTCAGGAACAACTTCTCCAGGTTTAAAGCACAAAACCCCTGTTCCTCCACCTCCATTCCGAGGGAGACCTCACTCTCTGGCATCAAGGTCCCTAGCGGGTGAGTTTTCTTCTAGAAGAGTCCAAGGGGTGAGAGATAAGGGGTGAGAGGCAGATGGTCCTGTTCAGCCACGATGGTTTCAGAAAGAACACTGGAGGAAAAACTGGCTGAGCCCAATCTGGGCATGGCTTCTTGGTTTCCTCAGACAGCCCCTGGGTCAGGACTCAGAGAGACAATGTGACGAAGAGCACTCGGTGCAGGAGGAGCGGGATCAGAGCCAAGTCCCAGAACTCGAGTGTGGCTCACAGGGTCTCTCTGAGGGCGGTGTCTGGGGCGGGGACGCTCTGTGTTGGGGATTCTTCATCTCCCCTGAGTTTCACTTTTTCTCTCACAGCCTGTGTCGAACCCTCCTGACTGGATACTCATGACGACGCCCCAGTCCTCACTCCCATTGCGTGTCCGGTTTCTAGAAGCCAATCGGCGTCCCCGCGGTTCCCGGTTACGAAGTTTCCACCGACCCGCCGGGACTCAGCTTCTCCTCAGACCCCGCGGACGCGGGTCATGGCGCCGCGAACCCTCCTCCTGCTGCTCTCGGGGGCCCTGCCCCTGACCGAGACCTGGGCGGGTGAGTGCGGGGTCGGGAGGGAACGGCCTCTGCGGGGAGGAGCGAGGGGACCGCCTGGCGGGGGGGCAAGACCCGGGGGGGGGGGGAGGAGCAATTCCGCAACTCTCCGCCCACACCCTCACCTCGCCGCCCAGCTCTGACCGCTCCCCTGTCCCAGTGTCCTACACCCTCCTCTCACCCATTCAGGTCTCACGCCGCCCCTTGCCCCCCACCCCCCAGACCCCACCACCTCGGACCCGGGGACCCGCGCCGGGAGGAGGGTCGGACCGGATGTCACCCCTCCCCGCCCCCAGGCTTCCACTCCCTGAGGTATTTCCACACCGGGGTGTCCCGGCCCGGCCGCGGGGAGCCCCGCTTCATCGCCGTCGGCTACGTGGACGACACGCAGTTCGTGCGGTTCGACAGCGACGCCCCGAATCCGAGGAAGGAGCCGCGGGCGCCGTGGATGGAGCAGGAGGGGCCGGAGTATTGGGAGGAGGAGACGCAGATCTCCAAGGACGACGCACAGACTTTCCGAGCGAACCTGAACATCCTGCGCGGCTACTACAACCAGAGCGAGGCCGGTGAGCGACGCGGGCCCGGATCCGGGTCACGACCCCCATCCCTAGGGACGCGCAGGCGTCGCCCTGAGTCTCCGGGTCCGAGGGTCACCCCAACATTGCGGGACCCCCCGGTCCCCGACCCGGGAACAGCCCGCGGGGACTTTACCCGGTTTCATTTTCAGTTTGGGTTTAATCACTGCGGCTGGTCGGGGCGGGGTCAGGGTCTCACACCCTCCAGGAGATGTACGGCTGCGACGTGGGGCCGGACGGTCGCCTCCTCCGCGGGTACAGACAGTTCGCCTACGACGGCGCCGATTACATCGCCCTGAACGAGGACCTGCGCTCCTGGACCGCGGCCGACGAGCCGGCTCAGATCACTAAGCGCAAGTTTGAGACGGTTGGTGCTGCGGAGCGCAACAGAGCCTGCCTGGACGGGGCATGCGTAGAGGCGCTCCGCAGATACCTGGAGACCGGGAATGACACGCTGCAGCGCGCAGGTACGAGGAGCCGCGGGGCGTCCCTGGTCTCCCCTCGGGCTGGAGCTGGCTTCCCACAAGGGGAGGAAATGGGGTCCCTGTGGGAACACCGCCCCAACTTCTTGTCGGGAGAGGGAGGAATCCGCCGAGGTTTTCATATTCTGTACAAGACAGTGACTCGCCGGTGGCCTCACTTCTCTGAAAGACAGTTAAGGAATCCAGTCTCTTTGGGGAAGAAGCCGGAAACCATCCCTGAAATAACTGATCATCGGTGCCCTTTGACCCTGACCCCCATCTTGTGAACCATGACTTTCTCTCTCAAGGCCTGTTCTCAGCCTGAGGACATCTTAGGAGGCCTGACTCCAGCTTTTCTGAATCATACAGCCTCCACCAAAGACAGGACCATTACTCTGTATTCTCCCTTTTACATGGAGCCTCCTACCTTGGCTTTCATCCTTATTCTAGAACTTTCCAAGGACTGGGAGATTTTCCCAGACCCCGGAGTCCAGGCCTGTGTCTGGTGTTTGTGCTCATTATTTTCAAACCCACTGTGCTGTCCAGTCTCAGGATGGTCACATGATGCTGCTTTAGTGGCCCATGAAGGTAACACTAAGTGTGAATTTTCTGATTCTTCCTCCTCAGATCCTCCAAAGACACATGTGACCCATCACCCCATCTCTGACCGTGAGGTCACCCTGAGGTGCTGGGCCCTGGGCTTCTACCCTGAGGAGATTTCACTGACCTGGCAACGTGATGGAGAGGATCAGATCCAGGACATGGAGCTTGTGGAGACCAGACCTTCAGGGGATGGAACCTTCCAGAAGTGGGCGGCCCTGGTGGTGCCTTCTGGAGAGGAGCAGAGATACACGTGCCATGTGCAGCACGAGGGGCTTCAGGAGCCTCTCACCCTGAGATGGGGTAAGGAGGGAGATGGGAGATGGAGCTTCTCAGATAAAGCAGGAGCCCTTCTGGACACGTTCAGCAAGGTCGGGATTCAAGCCTGAGGTCAGAGCCCCTTCCCTTTCCTCCACAGAACCTCCTCAGCCCACCGTCCCCATCATGGGCCTCATCGCTGGCCTGGTTCTCTTGGTGGTCACTGGAGCCGTGGTGTCTGGAGCTGTGATCTGGAGGAAGAAGCACTCAGGTAGGGAAGGGAGGGAGGGATCTGAGTTTTCTTGTCTCACTGGGGGGTTTCAAGCCCAGGTAGAAGTTTGCCTGCCTCATTACTGGAAAGTACCCTACACACACATGTGGAATATGGAGCTGAGTGCTAACACTTACCCTTTTGTAAAGTACATGTGAAAATGAAAGACAGATTTTTCACCTTCATAATTCCAGTTGGGGGCCTGTTTCTCAGCACTTGAAGGTCAGAGGGGGAAGGTCCCGCTAAGGACAGAGTCCCAGGAGGGCAGCTGGTCCAGTCCCCCCACATCTCCTTTCTTCATGTTCCTGCTCCTGTCCTGGATTTTTGGTTACAGTTCTGGAAAGTTCTCTGTGGTCCAGGACTAGGGGGTTCCTCTAGGATCTCAACTCAGTCTTTTCCCTGGCCTCTCACGTGATGTTTTCTTCTTACAGGTGAAAAAGGAGGGAGCTATGCTCAGGCTGCAAGTGAGTATGGAGGGGGTGTGATTCCTGAGACCCTTGTGAGGGTGCAGACAGGAGGCCATGGGGGGCTCACCCTCCTAAAGTTCCTTCTCTAGTTTCTCTCCTGTGGGTTCTGACCACGTCCTGGTTTTGTTCTCCCCCAGGCAGTGACAGTGCCCAGGGCTCTGATGTGTCTCTCACGGATCCTAAAGGTGAGACCCTGGAGGGCCTCGATTGGGAGAGGTGTTGGGGCCGAGGGGATTCCCCGGGTGGTGGGGATCTTTGAGTGGGACATTTGACCATGTGGGGGGCTGTTGGGAAGGTCAGTACTTACATGATTGACCTGAATTTGTTCATGATTATTTTCTTTCACAGTGTGAGACAGCGACCTCGCCGGTGGCCTCACTTCTCTGAAAGACAGTTAAGGAATCCAGTCTCTTTGGGGAAGAAGCCGGAAACCATCCCTGAAATAACTGATCATCGGTGCCCTTTGACCCTGACCCCCATCTTGTGAACCATGACTTTCTCTCTCAAGGCCTGTTCTCAGCCTGAGGACATCTTAGGAGGCCTGACTCCAGCTTTTCTGAATCATACAGCCTCCACCAAAGACAGGACCATTACTCTGTATTCTCCCCTTTACATGGAGCCTCCTACCTTGGCTTTCATCCTTATTCTAGAACTTTCCAAGGACTGGGAGATTTTTCCCAGACCCCGGAGTCCAGGTTGTGTAACTCCCACTCACACCAGCCTTGCCAAATGCATTCTGCTCAGTCCCAGCCTCTCTGTGTCACCACGTCCTGAGTAGAGCCTGAAATGTAGTCTCCTGAGTGGTGGGGTCTGAGCTCCATGCTGTGTCCACCTGCAAGAATGTTTGGGAAAGTGGGTTTTCCTCTTTTATGGAGGAAGGTGTTCTCTGCCTCCTACCAAGACTCTTTTAGTGTGGAATTCTCCTAATCTAGGAATTTTCCTAATCAGGTACGGGGGTGGCGAGGGATGGAAAAAGAACATCAAATTTCAATTCTTAGAGCAAAGATCTGAGACTGGAACTGGATCTGGTACATTGTAGGCACTCGGGTTTGGTTGAAAGAATAAGTGACTAATAAATGACATCCAAGGTAGAGATTTACTTGCTTATTACTCTTACTCTGAATTTCTTCGTGAGCTGGTGAGGGATTTTTTCCTTCACGCAAACAATCCTCTGATTCTCAGATGCCAACTGGGTGTCCTACAATTCAACTCAGTTCTGACACGAGCTACCTGGAATTAGCATCAGACCCCACAGGTTTAAGGGCTCGGTCCCGCAGACTTCCTTTACTTCACAAGCAAGTTGCAAGCATCAAGTCCCTGTGTTACCTGCACTTCTGTCTGACTTGAAAAGCTAGGGGTTCCCCCCAAGTCTGATAATTTGGTAGAACAAGTCATAGAACTCAGAATGCTATACTTACAATTACAGTCTATAATAATTGATACAAGTGAGCAGCCAGATGAAGAGGTACCTAAGTCGAGGTCTGGAAAGGTCCCGAGTGTAGGAGCCTCAGTCACCATGGAGTTGAAGTGTGCCACTCTCCCAGCATGTGGATGTGTTCATCAATTTGCAAGGTCTGTGAATTCGATCATTTTAGGGTTTTTAATGAAAGTTTCATGATGTAGGCATGATTGATCAAATCATTGACCATTACTGGTTGACCTCATCCCCCAGCCCCCCTCTCCCCAAAGGTCAGGGAGTGAGGCTGAAAGTTCCAAACCTCTGATCATGGCTTGTTCTTTCTGGTGACCAGCCCCCATCCTGAAGCTTCTAGGACCGCTCAGAAAAGACTTACCTCCTTAGCACCCCGAAGACACTCGTATCACTCAAGAGATTCCAAGTGCAGGGACAAAGACCAAGTTTCTTTTTTTTTTTTCTTTTTTATTACACCACAGGCCACCCCCGTCTTTGACCACAGATCCTTTAGAGCAGAAGGACCATAACAGTTAAAAGAGGCTGGCACATGACTAGAGTCCCATTCAGTCATTAACAACTTGTCTAGTCCATCATCCTATTGAGGATATTTACATGACAAGTAAATCCATGAAAAATTGCTCAACATTTTTAGTCAGAGGGGAAATTCAAATTAACCATAATATGGCATCGCTGCACATTGCCCAGAGTGGTTAAAATGAAAAAGTCATGCAAAATCAGTTGTTGGCAGGAATTTGGGCTAATTATCTCTCTTATATATTGCTAGTTGGAGAGCAAATTGATTCAAATATTTTGAAAACGTTTTTGCTGGTAGCCAAACATTCACTCACCAGCACTTCCACTCTTAGTTATATACTCAATAAATATGCATGCATATGTGTGCCAAACATATGAAAATATTATTCATAGCGGCCCGATTTGTAAAATCTGGATATAACACAAATGCCCATGAACAGTAGAGGACGAGAAATGTGGTCTATTCATATAATGGAACACCATGAGAGTAAATAAACTACAACCACACACAGCAATAGGGGTGAGACCCAGTGACATAATGTTGGGTGAGAGAGCCAGACACAGAGGGGCATCCACTGTATAATTCTTTCCAATCAGAAACTGGCAGATCTTACCTATGGTGTTAAAAATCAAGATAATGATTACTCTGAGGGGTGGGGTGGGGATGTTCCTTTATGACTGAATAGGATTCAAGAGGGTTTCCTGGGATGCTGGACATGTTACTTGATGTGAGTGTTGTTTACCCCAATGTTCACTTGGTGAAAATCCACTGCACACTTATGAGCTGCCCCCCTCTCTATGGGTGTTGTCCTTCATGAAAGTATAATTTTGTGGATTTTTGAAATAATTTCCTCTAAGCTAACATAGAATTCTTCTTACTGAGAGCCCTCAGAAATGCTGAAATGAAAAAAAATCACTACAATTTTTAAAAATTCAAGGAAATGTGTGCCTGTGAATCAGATATAAAGGAGAGAAGCTAAAGTGAGAGCAGTGAGCCTGGAAGCCGACACAAGAATAGTCTGGGGAATGGCTGTCAAGCCAGGAAGTAGGAATCAAAACCCAAGGAGGCCCCTGGGAGGTGGACAGTGTGAATGATCCCCCCAAGTAGTGCATGAATGACTCATGGGCAGCAGCTAATGGACTGACTGGCTGGTCAGGAACTTGAGCAAAATAAAGTTGGAAAATTGAGAGGTGAAGGAGAGATGCGTTCATGGACCTCTGGCCATTAGCAGAGTGAGTGGAGATGCGGGTGTGCACGGGTAGATGCCCAGAAGAGGGAATGTATGTGGTGCGGGCTGCTTGTAATCGGGTGGGGGGTGTGATTTGATGGATGGTCAAATCGTGTGGCTGTCCCCAGTTTTAAAAGTACTCTAAGGGCTTCCCTGGTGGCGCAGTGGTTGAGAATCTGCCTGCTAATGCAGGGGACACGGGTTCGAGCCCTGGTCTGGGAAGATCCCACATGCCGTGGAGCAACTAGGCCCGTGAGCCACAACTACTGAGCCTGCGCGTCTGGAGCCTGTGCTCCGCAACAAGAGAGGCCACGACAGTGAGAGGCCCGCGCACCGCGATGAAGAGTGGCCCCCGCTTGCCGCAGCTAGAGAAAGCCCTCTCACAGAAACGAAGACCCAACACAGACATAAATAAATAAATAAAAAAAAAAAAAAAAAAAAAAAAGTATTCTAAGGACTTTCAACTGATTTAGAGTAAAATCCAAGCTCCACCAGGCCTGGCCTCTCCCTGCAGCATCCTCCCTCGGGCTCCCTCCAGCCTCCGCACCTGCGCACCCTGTGCCCGCCCTCGTGCTCCTCCCAGGGGGCTGCACAGCCTGCTCCTCACCTCACTCCGGCCTCAGCACCACATCCCTCCCGAGAGAGGCCTTGCCTGCCCCCCATCTAATGCCACCCCTCCCCACACAGCCAGTTTCTACCACATCACTGTCATTTATTTTTTCTCTTCATATTCATAGCACTTATTATTGTTTGAAATGCTCATTTGTTCACGTAAGTACTTGCCCGTTGTCTGTCTCCCCAGCACCACAAGGTTTGCTATGGAGTCCATCCCTGCACAAAGTGGCCATGACAACTAGGAAAAAGACTGCATGGGCTCAACAATATGGCTTTCCACTTAGCAAGGCCGACCTGGCATCAGCCGCTGCTGATTGCTCAGCCTACAGATAGCAGCTTTTTTTTTTTCTTCTGTTTTTCTTTTGGCCACACCACACAGCATGCGGGATCTTAGCTCCTAGACCAGGGATCGAACCCGCACCCCCCGCAGTGGAAGCATGGAGTCTTAACCACTGGACCACCAGGGAAGTCCCTACAGATAGCAGCTTTGAAAAGAGAAATAAGGGACTTCCCTGGTGACACAGTGGTTAAGAATCCGCCTGCCCATTTTTCACAGAACTAGAACAAAAAATTTCACAACTTGTATGGAGACACAAAAGACCCCATATAGCCAAAGCAATCTGGAGAACGAAAAATGGAGCTGGAGGAATCAGGCTCCCTGACTTCAGACTATATTACAAAGCTACAGTAATCAAGACAGTTTGGTACTGGCACAAAAACAGAAATATAGATCAATGGAACAGGATAGAAAGCCCAGAGATAAACCCACGCACATATGATCACCTTATCTTTGATAAAGGAGGCAAGCATATACAGTGGAGAAAAGACAGCCTCTTCAATAAGTGGTGCTCGGAAAATTGGACAGGTACATGTAAAAGTATGAAATTAGAACACTCCCTGACACCATACACAAAAATAAACTCAAAATGGATTAAAGACCTAAGTGTAAAGCCAGACACTATCAAACTGTTAGAGGAAAACATAGGCAGAACACTCTTTGACATAAATCACAGCAAGATCCTTTTTGACCCAGCTCCTAGAGAAATGGAAATAAAAACACAAATAAACAAATGGGACCTAATGAAACTTAAAAGCTTTTGCACAGCAAAGGAAACCATAAACAAGACCAAAAGACAACCCTCAGAATGGGAGAAAATATTTGCAAGTGAAGCAACTGACAAAGGATTAATCTCCAAGATTTACAAGCAGCTCATGCAGCTCAATAACAAAAAAACAAACAACCCAATCCAAAAATGGGCAGAAGACCTAAATAGACATTTCTCCAAAGAAGATATACAGATGGCCAACAGACACATGAAAGAATGCTCAACATCATTAATCATTAGAGAAATGCAAATCAAAACTACAATGAGGTATCATCTCACACCGGTCAGAATGGCCATCATCAAAAAATCTAGAAACAATAAATGCTGGAGAGGATGTGGAGAAAAGGGAACACTCTTGCACTGTTGGTGGGAATGTAAATTGATACAGCCACTATGGAGAACAGTATGGAGGTTCCTGAAAAAACTACAAATAGAACTACCATACGACCCAGCAATCCCACTACTGGGCATATACCCTGAGAAAACCATAATTCAAAAAGAGTCATGTACCAAAATGTTCATTGCAACTCTATTTACAATAGCCAGGACATGGAAGCAACCTAAGTGTCCATCATCGGATGAATGGATAAAGAAGATGTGGCACATATATACAATGGAATATTACTCAGCCATAAAAAGAAATGAAATGGAGGTATTTGTAATGAGGTGGATGGAGTTAGAGTCTGTCATACAGAGTGAAGTAAGTCAGAAAGAGAAAAACAAATACAGTATGCTAACACATATATATGGAATCTAAGGAAAAAAAAAAACGGTCATGAAGAACCTAATGGCAAGATGGGAATAAAGACACAGACCTACTAAATAATGGACTTGAGGATATGGGGAGGGGGAGGGGTGAGATGTGACAGGGTGAGAGAGTGTCATGGACATATATACACTACCAAATGTAAAATAGATAGCTAGTGGGAAGCAGCCGCATAGCACAGGGAGATCAGCTCTGTGCTTTGTGACCACCTAGAGGGGTGGGATAGGGAGGGTGGGAGGGAGGGAGATGCAAGAGGGAAGAGATATGGGAACATATGTATATGTATAACTGATTCACTTTGTTATAAAGCAGAAACTAACACACCATTGTAAAGCAATTATACTTCAATAAAGATGTTAAAAAAAAAAAAAAAGAATCCGCCTGCCAATGCAGGGGACACGGGTTCGATCCCTGGTCCGGGAAGATCCCACATGCCGCGGAGCAACTAAGCCCGTGCGCCACAACTACTGAGCCCACGCCCCTAGAACCCATGCTCCGCAACAAGAGAAGCCACCACAATGAGAAGCCCGCACACCGCAAGGAAGAGTAGCCCCCGCTCTCAGCAACTAGAGAAAGCTCGCGTGCAACAATGAAGACCCAACGCAGCCAAAAATAAGTAAATAAATAAATAAAAAATATCAGCTTAGGATTTATAAGAAGAAAACCAAGTAAAATACTGAATTGAAATAGTTATTTTAAAAAGAGAAAATAGGCAAAATTCAGAACAAAACATAGTTGTCTGAGATATGTCACTGCAGACAAAGCAGAGATTTAAACAATCTTAAAACTGAAGAAATTTATGTCAATGGAAAAGACTTACTACAAGTCAATAAGTTAAAGCAGTTATAAAAATTGTTTCCCTTCAACGTTATCCAGAATGTTTTAGAGGTTAAGTCCTACCAAACCTTCAAGGAAACCTAACGATCTATACAAAATATTCAAGAGAATAAAGAAATATAGGTTGTATGTAAAGTATGCCCCAACCAAGTTGGTTTTAAAACTATTATTCTCTTTGGAATCTGTACTTTGGTTAGGTAAACAAAACAAACAAAACACCTTGTTCTTGTTGCTAAGCGCTACACCCTGCACACCTGGAGGTAAAGAGTCCTAAGGTTTGCAACTTACTCTCAGGTAGTCCAGCAATAACGATGATAGCCACCTTTTACGTATTCAGAGGGAGATCAAACAGTTATGGTAAAATTTTAATAAATGACAGAACTAAAGAATAGGGCTTCCCTGGTGGCGCAGTGGTTGAGAATGTGCCTGCCAATGCAGGGGACACGGGTTCGAGCCCTGGTCTGGGAAGATCCCACATGCCGCGGAGCAACTCCCCCACTTGCCACAACTAGAGAAAGCCCTCGCACAGAAACGAAGACCCAACACAGCCATAAATAAATAAATAAATAATTTAACAACAACAACAACAAAAAGAATAAATATAAGTTAGAAATAATAAAAATATATTTTAAAATTTATTTCCCCTGTAGATTTTCCCACCCTTTTCCATCTTCTCTCTTCCTTTCTTCAACCCTTTCTCCCTTCCCGCCCTCCTTTTCCCGGTCTCTCCTTTACATCTTGTCCCCTGCACATTCGAGCACCACAGTGAACACAGGTGACTCTGTCCACCTCAGGCCAGATGCGGGCGGACAGGGGAGTGGGCGCTCGCCGGGGCAGTTTGTAAGCTGTGCCTGGACCCGCTGTTACTGTGTCCTTTAGTGAAGTCACTCCAGTCTTTGAAGGACGTCACACCAGCTCTAAATTATATTCCCCACGGAAGAAGGAACATTCTCGGTGGGTATTTCCTGGATCCTTAGTCATTGATTTTCATCCAGATCGGCGGAGCCGACTCAAATCGGACGTTGCGAGGCGGACCCTCTGCTTCCTGGGGCGGAAGCAAGGCTGAAGGAAGAGTTTTTGGTTCTTAGAATCTAAGGGCGGGGCCAGGGGTGGGAGGGGCTGGAAGAAGCATTTCCCTATTCACACGCCTCAGAATCAACCAAGACCTTGTTTAAAATAAGTCGGATTCCAGATCCCCTCCGGATCTACCAACTCGGAATTTCCGAGGACCACATAGGTCTTCATTTTCTCAAGCGGCAGTTTGAGACCCAGAAACCTAAATGCAGCTCTCTCCCCTCCCAGTCTGCACATAAGTTCCCTCATTCTGCTTTTAAATCCGTGGACGACTTTTATTTCCTTCAACCCAGGGTTTGGCAGACAGGTGATTTCCAGTCCTCACTGTAAACTCTGGCCCAGCAGAGAAAACTTCAGGGCCTTCCTGCGAGCCCCGCTTTGGGTTCTGTGAGCATCTGCGCTGGGTGGTTTAGGTTCCTTTTCCGGACCCAGCAGTGGCGCCAGAGGTCTGCAGCGAGAAAGATGCCGCAGTGCGGGTGACTCCAGGGGTACAAAGGTGAGAGTGGAGGGAGAAAACGTCTTTCATGGGGCAGAGCAGAGGGGGCTGGAAGCAGGGTGGGGTGGAGGGAACACACTTTGTACAAAAGACAACCTGGGAAGCTTGGCGGGGGGCTGGTGTGTGTTGGGGGGTGAGGCAGCCAAATCTAGATCCAGGGAGCAACCCTGACCCTGAGCCCTATACCATCAGGGCCTCTTCCACCCCCAGAATGAGTAGGATTGGCTTTATCTCTAGTTACAATCGTCTCTAAATGCTGTGCAACAAACCTAGAATATTAGTGTTAAAGTATTAAAAGTCTTTTCTGGGAGGGTGGGGGTGAGCTGAATGAGACGGTTTGCTGGATTTGCACACATAAGAAGTCCTCTAAGGAGTGTTGACATCATGGAGGAAAGGGCTTGGGCCCAGCTGTCAGGACAGCTGGGTTCCATCTGCCTCTCTACATCTCACTATTCTTGCTATCTTTAGAAGTGAAAAGATTCTCTCTGAGAATGGGCAGGACCCAATCCCTGAATGGCTAAATAAGTTATGATACTCAAAGTAATTAATTAATAAAAATGGATGTGAAATCTAAGAAATAGTTAAAACTTTGTGATGCATGACATTTCCATCCACAGAAAAAGTGTAGGGTAGGGGTCTTAGTGGAATGGTTAGTAGTGACAGGCAGAGTTCAATGTGAAAAAGCATTTGCAGGGGAGACAAAGATGAACACAGTTCCTGCTCCTGGAGTGGCTCATTGTCTAATGGGAGGAGTATAAGACGGTAAGATAGGGTTCAAGGGAGGGCACACCTGGTACCATCAGGGAGGTTCAAACCATGGCCTAGACCAGTGGTTCTAAAACTTGCCAATACACTGGAATCACCAAGGGAACTTTAAAAGATATGAAGGTCTAAGTCTAACCCAAGGGATACTGATTCAATTGGTTTTGGCCACTGCCTGAACATATAGACAGTGAAAACTCTCCAGCAGGTTTTAATAAGCAGCCAAGTTTGAGAACCATGGTGTAGGTATTCCAGAGACTAAGAGATGAGTGCTGGGGATAAGTCACAGCTTTCAGTAGAAGGAGGCCTTCAGGATGGCATTATTATTACAGTATTATTGAAGTATAGTTCATATATCACATAATTCACCCTTTTAAAGTTACAGTTAAGTGGTGTTTAGTATAATCCAGAGGTTGTGCCACCAATCCCACTATGTAAAAGAGATCTTTTAGGATGTGCAGTTCTGATGGGCTGGAAGGCAGAGGAGAGTAATCCATAAGAGGGCAATGTGTAAGCAGTGGCATCCTGATGGGACAGGGTAAGGAAATGGGGGGAGCCCACTTTTACTGGAGTCGTACCTCCCACGAAGAGTAGATGGCTTTATCTCTCATTGCAGTCATCTCTAAATGCTGTGAGACAAACCTAGCATATTAGTATTAGTATTAAAAGTCTTTTTTGGGGGAGAGGGGGTGTGACTCGAATGAGACAGTTTGCTGGAACTGCCACACCTAGCAAGTCTTTGAAGGAGGATGGTCATGGAGGAAAGGGCTTGTCAGGAGAGCTGGGTTCTATCTGCCTCTCTATACTTTCACTACCCTTGTGACCTTTCGCAATGAAAAGAAACTCTCCGAGATGGGACAGGACCCAATCCCTGACCTGCTAAATAAATTATGATGATCAAAGTAATTAATTAATAAAAATGATGTGAAATCTAAGAAATTGTTAAAACTTTCTGAGGCACGACATTTCCATCCACAGGAAAAGTATTGGATAAGGATCATAGTGGAATGGTTACTAATGAGAGGCAGAGTACAACTTTAAAAAAAGCATTTGCAGGGAGACAAAGATGAAATGAACACAGTTCCTGATCCTAAAGTGGCCCATTGTCTAACGTGGGGAATATAAAATGGTCAGATGGGGTTCAAGGCAGGGCACACTTGGTTCCATCAGGGAAGTTTCAACCAGGGCTAGACCAGTGATTCTAAAACTTGCCCTCACATTTGGAATCGCTGAGGGGGCTTTAAAAGATACGAAGGCCTAGGTTCAACCCAAGGGATACTGATTCCGTTGGTTTTGGCCATGGCCTAGACATATGGATAGTAAAAACTCCCCAGGTGGTTCCATAAGCAATCAGGTTTGAGGACCATGGCGTAGGAATGCCAAAGACCAAGAGATGTGTGTTGGGGATAAGGCACAGCTTTCAGTAGAAGGAGGCTTTTTCCAGGATGGCATTATTATTATCATAGTATTATTGAAATATAGTTCATGCATGACATAATTCACCCTTTTAAAGCATACAGTTAGATAGTTTTTAGTATAATCCCAAGGTTGTACCACCCTTACCACCAGCTAATTGGGATGATCTTTTAGGATGTGCAGTTCTGATGGGCTGGAAGGCAGAGGAGAGTAATCCACAGGAGGGCAATGTGTAAGCAGTGGCATCCTGATGGGACAGGGCAAGGAAATGGGGGGAGCCCACTTTTACTGCAACCCAGGGGAGATGTCACCAGAGAAGTGGAAGATGATGCCAGACAGCTGGTTGTGGCAGCTGCAGGCTTTGATGCTGGAGTAGAGACCTTATGTGTTAATTCTGCAGATGGGGCAGCTGTGGATGGCTGGGGCCTTATGGTTATGACTAGAGACAGGCAGGAGTTTAGGAAGCCTTTCCAGTTCTCTAGGCTGAGGTAGATGAAAGCCTGGACTAAGATAGTTGCAGTGGGACTGAAAAGGGGTTGGAGGAGCTGACTGTGAGCCCATGAGAGGCAGGGAAAAGGGGATCAGAAGGGACCAAGCTGGTCGTGATGCTTAAAGAGAACTTGGGGAGGGAGAGAGGCTGGTGTGCGGGGAGAGGGGTAGAGTTTGCCTGTACATCTGTTGGGGTTGAGGGGCAGATGGGCCCAGAGGCGCAGATGTCCTGAGGCAGGTTGGAAAGGGAGTCTGGAGAGGTTGGTGTTGGGGTAGATCACGGGGAACCACCTCATTGGGCCTGAATCAAGAGGCTGCCTTGGGAGAGTGTGGATACCTATAGGCTGAGGCCACAGGAAAAGAGACGTGGCTCGGTCTTGGAGTCAGTGGGAGGAGAAGGAGATTATAATGGTGGAAACATCTAGAAGAGTTTGAACTCTTTAGTCCTTCATCTGGGGAAGTGGCTTCTGAGAGGCAGAGCTGCTGAAATCTGCAAATCTGGTCTCAGCGGACTGTTGCCAGTACCTCTGCTGTGCAAGGTGGAGGGAGGGGGTTATGGGAGAGAAGTTGTGCCTGAAGGAAGAAGGCCCGAAAGGCCGGAAACGTGGGGTGTCTCTGAAGCAGCCTTGTGAGACCTTCCCTGCCGTGGGCGGGGAGTCTTCTTTGCAGGGGAGGGAGGCGGTGATCTGGGCGCTTCTGGCGGGGGGGCGCCCTAACTCTCTGCTGCTCAGAGCCTGTCCCTTCAGCATTTGTCTGCACTCACCCTCCGTCTCACCTTCCTGGGGATCCTAAGGCTTTTCTAGCCTCCCGGCTTTTCTAGGCAGCGGAGGCGGCCGGATGGCGGTCCCCGCTCGGCGGAGGGAGGACAGGGACCGGGACGGGGCGGGGGCGGGGCCAAGTTTTTAAACCTCCGTGCGGGCCGTCTCCGCTGCCAGTGCGCCGCCGCCGCCCGGCTCAGCGCCGCCCGCTCGGCTGCTGTCCCGGAGCCTCTGGGAGGTTGACAAGGTCTGGGCCATGGCGCTGTTCCTTGTCCTGCCGTTTCTAGCCGGCGCTGCCCTTTCTGTGCTCCCGGCTACCGCCGCTGGTGAGTGGCGTTCATTGAGGTCCTCAGCCGGGAGCCTGGGGCGGTTTCAGGGTCCGGGTGGGATTCGGTGAGCGTCGCGGGGACCGTCTCACTTGCGGTGCAGCGGGGTGGGGAGTGGGGGGCGGGGTGAGGTCGGGGAGGGGCCGGGAGCTGCTCGGGGCCTCTGGCCACCACGGCACGTTCCCGCTTTTCAGTCTCTTTCCAACTCCCACCCTCTGCTCCCCCTGCTGCACCCGCCCTCCCTGCTTTCCTCTTCCTCACACATCCCCGTCCTCTGAATCCCCTGGCTGGAAAGGCTGCCCCCAAGCCCGGGTTGCTCCCGTCAGAGGCGATCAAGGGCTCTTGGAGGTCCGACGCTCAGGCGGCCACTTCCCACCGGTGTGTGGGGCTCCCTCTTAGGCCCCTGAGCGCTGTCCTCTCCTCTTGTTCTCAGCTCTGCCCTCTTCCCGTTTCTGGCCTCGGGAATCGGGGAGCTTCCAGGCAGGCAGCGCTCAAGGGCCTCAGTCCTTGGAGTTGGGGGTCTCTTTCTAGTGACCAGGAGCTCTAGGAAGGGCCCAAGGGCCCTGAACCACACTTCCTACTGCTGTGGGCACCGTGGCCGATCCTGACTTTCACTGAGAGAAGCGACAAAATATGTTTTCACATGTTCAGATACAGGGAAGTCATTCTGGCTTATGCATGAACTAAGTTGAATTTTGCGCTAAGTAAATTGCCTCTTTGTGGCCTGTCAGACATACACTGTACATCTGCTTTAATTATTAAAGGAAAGGGCACATTGACCAGAAGTAAAGAATGTCCATGTTAAAAATAAAGACTAAATGCCCCTCTTCCTGGGACTCCAACGCTGGTTCACCTTTGATGATAAGACTCCCTTCCCAGGTGCCAAGGCCATACTGTATGTGCTGTACGTGTACGTGCTGGTCTGTTTTTGTTTGTTTTTAAACCTTGGAGAAATGTAGCCCTACTTGCTTAATGTTCTTTGTTCTGACAAGATATACAACTGTGCTAAAGGGGAATTCCCTGGCGGTCCAGTGGTTAGGACTCGGCACTTTCGCGGCCTTGGTCCCAGATTCCACCTCTGGTCCCGGAACTAAGATTTTGGCACTAAGATTTTGGCACGGCGACAACAAAAAAACCCCACAAGTGTGCTGAAAACCCTGCTTCTCCAGAGCAGTTTCTCAGAGTTATCTGGGAAGCTGGCTTCTGGACTAGTCCTTAATTTGGCTCAAATAAAACTCTCTATTCTTATTATAGATTGTTTATTGATTATTTTCACTGACAGAAATTAGAGTGTGACAGCTTTGGAGCCAAGGGATTCTTCCTGTGATTTCTGTGGTCTCCACTCCGCACCTCCCCCCTCCCCTGCCAATGTTTACTCTAATTTTCTGCTGTGCCCGTGTTCCCACCCCTGATTCTCTCCTTGCCTCCTCCCCTGCCGTCACTTGTGCCCCCTCAGGATTTGTCCTCCCCCTCCCTGCTGTCCCCTCCCCTCTGTGGTTCTCTGATCCCTTCCTACGGCATCCTCACCCTCATCCCCTTTCCCACCACCGGGCCCTCTCCTCCTCTCATGGCTTTTTTAAAACATTTATTTTATTTTATTTTTTATTTTGGCCACGCCCCCCCCCCCCCCCCCCACCGCGGCTTGCAGGATCTTAGTTCCCCGACCATGGATTGAACCTGAGCCTTCACAGTGAAAGCGCCGAATCCTAACCACTGGACCACCAGCAGACTCCCCCCTCATGGGTCTTTACCTGCAAGGATCAGACACCTGCATGGCTCCTACCTCCCCCCAGCTTTCACTAACCTTACATTTCTGTGGATGACTTTTGCCCAGGGGGACTTCCCTCCCTCATCACTACCCTATTTTATCACCAGGGGGAGCTGTGCTGCTAATGATAACTGGGCCTTGAGCACAGTGCACAGCCCCTGTGGGAGGACCTCTCCCCTGGTCTTGGCACCCATCCTCCTAGCTCCGCCCCAGTGCAGGCACCTGCTCTTGGCCCTCGTTCAGTGTGGGCGTTTCACCCAGCACTGCCCCTTCCCCACTCCTGCATCCTAAACCTCACCCTCTTGAGACCTCCACTCTCCAGGCCTCAGCTGCTGGACTCCACTTGCCCTTGTCCCTCTGCACCTACCATCATGGCACCTTGCCCAGCTCCCACTCCTTGCCCGAGTGCCTTGGGGCCTCACCACGTTCTCATCAATCACAAGCTTCCTCCCAGGAATCACCACGCCATCCTCACCCTCCCTCAACCAGAGCCCCCCTCCTCTCCTGTCTTCACCCTAACCCAAGGGCCCCCAGAGTCACCCCTGAGGCATGCTCATCCCCTGCCCCCCAATCCAGGCCCTCACCACTGTCTCCTCTGCAGCCCCTTGCCCTTCCTCCCTCCCCAATAGGAATACTACCCTTGGTCCAACTGCCCACCTCCTTGGCCTTCATCACCCTCTCTTAGGTTCACTGACCCCAGTGGGCTCTCACTACCTCAACCATGTATCCAAAATCCTTGTTGATGCCACTTGGTGAGTTGGCCTTTCCCTACAGGGGGTCTTCCCCCAGCCCCGCCCTCCTGTGCTGGCTGCCTGACCCACACCCTCTGTGGAGGTGTGACCTGCCCCCAACCACTCCCACTGTGCAGGTCCCTCCCAATGTGCACCTTGGCTTTCCAGTTCTATTTTCTCTTGCCACCGCTCCTTCTAATTCTCCATGGCCCTTGGGCACATGGCACTGACTCAGGCCCCCAACACCCACCACTCCCAGGGGACACTGGCAGGTCCAGCCACCTCCCCACCTGGGGCCTCACCATGCCTCTTGCACTCTGGGCCCAGACCCACTGTTTCACCTCCACCAGGGGTACTGGCCCACCTTCCACTCTCTTAGGGCCACAGCCCAGCCCCTCAGGCCCCTCTGCCTCGTGCCTCACCCTCCCTTGAGCCCACCTCGTCCATGATGAACCTGCCCCACGGGCAGCAGCCCTTGCTCTGCATCTCACCTGACCGGCCTCTGACCAGGGATGCCTCTGATCCTGGGCTGACACTGCCCCTCCCTCCCCTCTGACTCCACCTCCCCTCACCCTGGTCTTCCTGCCTCTCCCTTGCCCCCTGCAGGCCAGCCTCTCCCCTTGGCCTCCTGCCTGGACCCTTAGGGAGCTGGTGCCTCCCTGTCCTGGCACTTGTCCTGAATGTTTGCCCATCTCCACCCCTCCCTCCACTCCTCAATTCCCCTCTCCTTCACTCCTCTTTTTCTTTTTTCCCCGGTGTTGGAAAAATTCTCATTGTGGTCCCTTGTACACGTGCATGTTCTGCATCCTCAGTCCTGGAGCAGGTCAGGACAGCAGAACTTGTCTGGTAAACATTTGATGTGCACTTGTTTCTGGAAAGCTGTTTCATCTGCAGTTCCCCCTTCCCCAGGATCACACAGTCTTCATTACAACCTCACGGTGCTGTCCCGGGATGGATCTGTGCAGCCCAGCTTTTTCGCTGGGGGACACTTGGATGGCCAGGCCTTCCTGCACTATGACCGTGAGACAGGCAGGGTAGAGCCCCGGGGACTGTGGGCAGAGGAGCTGGGAGCTGAGACGTGGGACACAGAGTCCAAGGACTTGACAGAGACCTGGAAGGACCTCAGAAAGCTTGTAGCAGAAATCCTGGCCCTGCAGGAGGAGAAAGGAGGTGAGAGTGGGGAGAGGCTGAGAGTGCTATGCGGTGTTTCACTGGATTTGGGGGCAGGGGCCAGAGGACAGGTGTCTGTGAGTTCAGCAGGGGGGTGGCCATGACTCAGCAGCACTGGGAAGACATGGAGGGGAGCAGGGAGGGAGCCCTCTGGCTGGAGTTTCTCACTTGGGTGGGAGGACAGAGGGACACGGGGACTGGAGGAGTCACTGCTGGGGTGGGGTGGGGTGCAGGTGTGAATTCCCTCCAGGAGATCGTGGGCTGTGAAATCCAAGAAGACAACCACACCTGGGGCTTCAGGCTTCTCTACTATGATGGGGAGCTCCTCCTCTCCTTTCACCCAGAGACCAACGGATATACAGTGCCCCAGTCCTTGGCTCGGAACTTGGCCATGGAAATGGAGAGTCCGGGGACACAGATGGCTTTCAAAGCAAGTATTACCGGGCCCACGTGCAGGGAGAGCTTTGTGGAAGACTGCGGGGCTATCTGGAATCCTGGACAAGCTTCAGGGAGAGAACAGGTACTGCTCCTGGACTAGGGCCCTTCCTCTCCCCCAGACCCCTAGAGCCTCCACGCCCTGACTCTGCACACGGAGACCCTCCCTGTCCTCTGGGTGCATATATGCTCTGTTGGCGTGGTGTCCTGCAATTTGCTGTTCTGTTAAATCCACTGTAGAAAGATGGGCAGGTGGGGAGGGGAATGAACCGCCCCGGTGACAATCATCCAGGGGAGCAGTGGGCCCTCTGACAGAAACTGTACCAATGAAGGTGAGTGTCAGTCAGGAGAGGAAGGCCCTAGACTGGAGTGGGCCCCCCTGGCTCCCAGCCTGCCTGTTCCAGAAAGTTCCCTGCTGGTCCCCAGGAGCCCACCCCGCACGGCCCGCTCCTCAGCATCAACACGTGGATCCAAGAGAGTGAGGCCCCGTCACAGCCCCTCCTCCTGCCCGGCTAAAGGAACTGGGCCCCAGGGTGCAGAACAGACTTGGAGCAGGTCTGGGGTGGGCGAGGGCTCAGCCAGAGGTGGAGAGTGGGCAGCAGCAGCTCTGTTCTCTCCGTCTTCCTTAGAGGGAGCAGGGCTTGGCCCCGGGCCTCACTGGTTCTGTGCTTTCTCCCCCAGGGCCCCCAGCCGTGAACGTGACCCGCAGCCAGGACTAGGAGGGCACAGTCAACCTCACATGCTGGGCTTTCAGCTTCTTTCCCCGGAATATCTCAGCGGCCTGGTTTTGGGATGAGGAACCCATGAGGCGGGACGCCCAGCAGTCAAGGGTGTCCTGCGTGATGGGAACGGCACCTACCGGTCCTGGGTGACCAAAAGTGTTCCCCAAGGAGAGGAGCAGCGGGTCCAGCGCCACGTGGAACACAGCGGGAATCACAGTGCACACACTGCGCCCTCTGGTGAGCCTGGGGTGATCCTGGAGGGGGTTGTGACCCTGGGAGGGTCAGAGGCCAGGATCAGGGAGAGGAGAGCAGACCTGTGGCTCTGGGGTGCCTGGGTTATATGTAATAAGGCCCTTTCTCAGGAGAGACCCTGGTGCATCAGAGTCAGTGGTGGACCATCCTGGGTGTTGCTGCCTTTGCTCTTGTTTTTATCATCGGGCTTTGTGTCCTTTGCTGCACGAAGAAGAAGAAGACAGCATCAGCTGTGGGGAGCCCAGGTGAGAAATCTGGGCAGGGGGTGGGGATGGGAGGGGCTCTGCCTGGGATGTAGGGTCCCCCTCGTATCCCTCTGCACAGATGTAAGAGGATGAGAAACCTCTGTTTCAGGAGCTGGATTTTGGGTTATTTGTGAGGGGAATGGGAGCCACGTCTGCTGTAACCCCTTGGTCCTGCCCAAAGCCAGGGCTGGACTGGGGCCCTTTAGTATCCAGCGGGGCCTCTCTTTGCTCTGGGTGAGACTGGGTGGCAGTCAGGGTTGCGGCTCTCTGCTCTGTTCTCATCTCTTTTTGTCCACTCTCGGCTTGTCAGGCCTCATCTAGGGGGGATGTGTGGGATCATATACTGGTTGGGAGGGTCTAGGTCATCATGAATTGATTCAGAGGGAACCTGAAATAAAGTGTCTGTGACCTCGTGGCGTGGAGTTAAAAACTGAGGAGGAATTTAGATGGAAGGCAATGGCTCTTATCTCTTCCTGAATTTCTCTTCCCCAATTTTTTAGCCCTTGTTAAAAATCCAAGTAAAAGAACCACAAGGCTCAAACTAGGGGTCAGTGGATGGTGCTGGAGCCCTGGACATGATGTCCCCTTGGGAGGTCCCACTTAGAAAAAGATGTTTTGCATCTCTGGGAACACACAATTAAGTGTCTATGACCTGGTGGGGAGGCGTTAAAAACTGGAGAGGAATTCAGATGAAAGTCCTGAAATCTGGAGAGCCTGAGGAGGGGGTATCCTTGAGAGAATACAAGTGTTTCCTACCCAATTAACTCATCTGTTTTTTTGTTTAATTTAATTTATTTATTTTTGGCTGCGTTGGGTTTTCGTTGCTGTGCGCAGTCTTCTCACTGCGGTGACTTCTCTTGTTGCAGGGCCCGGGCTCTAAGCCCACGGACTTCAGTAGTTGTGGCCCGCGGGGTCTAGAGCGCAGGCTCAGTAGTTGTGGTGCACGGGCTTAGTTGCCCCGCGGCATGTGGGATCTTCCTGGACCAGGGATCGAACCCGTGTCCCCTGCATTGGCAGGTGGATTCTCAACCACTGTGACACCAGGGAAGCCCCTTATTTTTATTTTTTTGAATTTTATTTTTTATACAGCAGGTTCTTATTAGTTATCTATTTTATGCATATTAGTGTATACATGTCAATCCCAATCTCCCAGTTCATCCCACCACCATCCCCCCACCCCCCACCACTTTCCCCCCTTGGTGTCCATACCTTTTGTTCTCTACATCTCTGTCTCTATTTCTGCCCTGAAAACCGTTTCATCTGTACCATTTAGACATTCTTTTTTTAAATATCCTTTTCCATTATGGTTAATCACAGGATATTTTTTTAAAAATAAATTTATTTATTTATTTTTAATTTTGGCTGCATTGGGTCTTCATTGCTGTGTGTGGGCTTTCTCTAGTTGCGGCGAGCAGGGGCCACTCTTCGATGTGTTGCATGGGCTTCTCATTGCAGTGGCTTCTCTTGCTGCGGAGCACGGGCTCTAGAACACAGGCTCAGTAGTTGTGGTGCACAGGCTTAGCTGCTCCGCGGCATGTGGGATCTTCCCGGACCAGGGCTCGAAACCGTGTCTCCTGCATTGGTAGGCGAACTCTTAACCACTGCGCCACCATGGAAGTCCTATCACAGGATATTGAATATAGTCCCCTGTGCTATACAGTAGGACCTTGTTGTTTATCCATCCTATATATAATAGTTTACATCTGCTAATCCCACACTCCCAGTCCTTCCCTCCTCCACCCTGCTCTTCCTTGACAACCACAAGTCTGTTCTCTGTCGGTAGCACTTTCACTCTTGATGCCTCCGTTTCTTCATCTGAGAAATGATGAGGACATTGCAGCACTAACCTCTAGGACAGGGTTTCTCACCATTAGCACCATTAACTTATTGGGCCAGATAGTTCTTGGCTGTGGGGGGCTGTCCCGTGCCTTGTGGGATGTTTAGCCGTAGCCCTGGCGTCTATCCATTAAGAGCAATATTTCCTCACTTTACAACACCTGCTTCTGCCAAGTTAGACAACAAAAAATGATCCAGACATTTCAAAATGTCTCCTGGGGTCCAAATCTCCCACGATTAGGACCCACGGAGGTGCGGCCAGGCCAGGAGCTCTGCTTGCCTGGGTCTCCTCTGGGTCCAGGGCAGGATTAGGTCAGGCATTTGCCCACCTGTATAGGTGAGCTCCTCTTTTGCTTTGGTCCAAATAAGGCCTTTGCCCCCCTTTTTTTTTTGTCCTGAAAACTTCTATCCATCTTTAAAACAAATCAGTTTCTCCCTTATATCTGCATTCAATGAATCCGTCTTCACACTTTCTTTTGGTGCCTTCTGGAATGTATCAATTCAATCCTAGTAATTGGCATATTTGACATATAGGATACATGATATTGCCCTAAGTAGAGTTCTGATTCCTTTAAGGCAGAGAATGTGTTCTCGATTCTGCTATCCAGAGGGCCTAATATAGTTTATTTTACTTTAGTTCACGAGGATGTTGCTTCTCCTCTTTAAAATATGAATAACACTTGAATTACTGGGCACTTCTTTTTGACCATACGGCTTGCGGGATCTTAGTTCCCCGACCAGGAATTGAACCTGGGCCCAGAGCAACGAAAGTACCGAGTCCTAACCACCAGACCGCCAGGGAAGTCCTGAATTATGGGCACTTTATTCCTTCATGCAATGTGTACTTATTGCGCACTGTATCAAATATGTGGCATTATATTGTCTCAAGGATCTCATCAGGTAAATAAACTATATTAAAGATGCTGTAAACTGTATACATGTACTTTATGTCCAAGGAGATTCATGTTCTGTGGTCTTTCTAAAGAGTATCTCTGTGTGGTTTCTCATTAATGTCTGTATGGTATTTCTTTTTTCCATCCTTTTACTTTCAACATTTCTGTAACCTGCTACTGAAATTGTGTCTTTTGTAAACAGCATATAGCTATTCATTTATTTTTACCCACCTGACCATCTTTGTCCTTAACTGTAGTGTTTGAGTTCATTTATGTTTAATGTCATTACAGACACACTTGGGTTTACTACCACCTGGCCACTTACTGTCTTCTAATTCATTTATTCTCTGCTTCATTGTTTTTCTTTGTTGCCTTCTTTTGGATTAACCAAAAACTTTTCATTATTGTAGTCTTCTTAATTAGCTTTCTAGTTACACATTCTTTTATTTTTCCATTAGTTACCCTAGAAATCACAGTATTAATTTGAGACTTATTATATGATCACTTTCACAACTTTTTGGCCTAACCATCAGACAAACCAAGGGAAGAATAGGCACTCTGACTCTGAGACGTAATGGGATGGAAGTAGGAGAATCAGATGACAGAGCCGTAGATGCACGCCTGCCAAATGTCAGGCTGCGGGCACTGAGTCACCTGCCATCCAGAGGGGATGGGTGGGATTGGGAGGACCCTGTGGCAGCTGTTTTCCTTGTTTCCCTCCCCAACCAGGGAAGGCAGGACCCACTCTACCCAGGGCCCTGTGCATATTCCCTTCTCTCTGAGGCATCGGGACTTTGTTTCTGGAGCACATGAGAAAGAATCTTCCAGACACCAGTATGGATTTTAAACACCTGTGAGTCTGAAAGGACGACAGGTTTTTGTTTGTTTGTTTGTTTTTATTGACCATGGGTTTTTCTGCAGCTCTTTGCTAGCATTTGCCAGTCCCTGTGCCTGGACTGATTTGAATACTCTTTCTTCCTGTTCCACTTACCCTCCCACTTCCCCTTCCAGCCTTCCACCACCCTTGGATGAATGAATTTTTGTAATTCTAGCTGTTGTATTTTGTGGACCTGTTATTCTTTTTCTGTGAAGCACATATATTGGACGTGAGAGGTAAAGGAGAATCTGTTGCTCCTGGTCACTCCCTTTATACCCATCACTGCCTTGTTTCTTGTAACTCAGGTTAGATTTTGGTCTCTTGCTCCACTGCGAAACACAGTCCTGAAGAGATGGGACAGGAGGAGAGACCTCACAGCCCGATCTGGGTTTTGAGGAATGATTTTCTTTCTTCCCCTTGAACAGGAAAAAGCTTTTTTCACTGCTACATTTAAAGTTCCCCAACTATAGGGAAGTACCAATTTTAGACAAGTGCCACTCCAACACAGAATGCTCAGAGAACCTGAACTTTTAAACTCTGGAGGTCTGAACTTTACTGTTGGCCATTGCTGGGTCTGTCTGGTATTTCCGAGGAATATTGGGTGCTGCCAATAGGAACTGAAGGGGTAAACTTATTAAACCCACTAAACATGTTGGTGGGGGGAAGCTGTAGATGCAGAGGCATCTGAGACCTCTTCCTCTTGAACCCCAGCCCCAAAGACTCTCTCCGACTATGGCTGTCCCTGGCCTAGAGCTGAGATGCTCCAGACCCAGCCGAAGGTCACCTCCCTGGTCACACTGCGGTCATGCGCAGTGATGACATGCATTGCCCTGAGGATGATCTGGCCTCTGAGACTTGTCTTTAAAAAGGAATACAGGGACTTCCCTGGTGGCGAAGTGGTTAAGAATCCGCCTGCCAATTCAGGAGACATGGGTTCAAGCCCTGGTCTGGGAAGATCCCACATGCTGCGGGGCAACTAAGCCCATGCACCATAACTATTGAGCCTGCGCTCTAGAGCCTGCAAACTGCAACTACTGAGCCTGCGTGCTGCAACTACTGAAGCCTGCACGCCTAGAGCCCGTGCTCTGCAATGAGAAGCCTGCGCACCGCAACGAAGAGTAACTCCCACTTGCCGCAACTAGAGAAAGCCCGCGCGCAGCAACAAAGACCCAGCACAGCCAAAAAAAAAAAAAAGAAGGAATCCAGTATTTTGCCTGTGCAGTGAATATTTATTACAATTTTTTGTCTATCAATCATGCCTATTCCTTGCTAGTGCACCCCAGTATGCTTTAGGGAACTGTGATATACCACCTGGATGTAGCCTGGAAGGCCTGTTGATCAATGTTGATTGCTTCTTTTAATGAAGGAGTGGACAGCAGGCCCAAGCTATACTGACTGGATATGCTGTCACGGGAATGTGAACCTTGAGCTAGTGCAAGAGTGTGAACATTGTGCGGTATTATATTTTTTATCCCAGTGGTCGTTCCTTAATGAGACTGAGGATCAGTAGTTGCTGCCCCTGTCCCAGTGCTGCCCTGGCCCCCACCTGCCCTGAGTCTTACTTCTTCGGCTGCACCTATGGGTCTATAATCTATATCCATTATTCCCAACACATTCCCTTTTTCCCACAGAGTAAGACTGCTTTTGTTTTTTACAAATAACCCAACAGATTACTTCACAAAGTACACAATGCTGTGGGGATGTGAACTCAGATATACAGAGATGTTATTGGACAATTTTTATCTTTTTTTAATTAATTTATTTTTATTTTTGGCTGCTTTGGGTCTTCTTTGCTGTGCGCAGGCTTTCTCTAGTTGCAGCGAGCAGGGGCTACTCTTCGTTTCGGTGCATGGGCTTCTCATTGCAGTGCCTTCTCTTATTGCGGAGCACGGGCTCTAGGCACGCGGACTTCAGTAGTTGTGGCACACGGGCTCAGTAGTGTGGCTCTTGGGCTCTAGAGCGCAGGCTCAGTAGTTGTGGCACATGAGCTTTGCTCCCCGGCATGTGGGATCTTCCCAGACCAGGGCTCGAACCCATGTCCCCTGCATTGGCAGGGGGATTCTTAACCACTGCGCCACCAGGGAAGTCCTGACAATTTCTATCTTAAAAATAGTAAAAGTGATGAGTGATTAAAAAAAAAACGTTTATTACCTATTCAGTATAATTCTTAGTGTCAGGTGGAACTTGTAGGATTGTGAAGAGGTTTTCCAAATGAAAATCTAACAGATGAGTATATGTGACCCTTGTAGAATTTAAAGCATATAAGTGAAGGCAAACACGAGATTTGTCCAGGAACATAAAATACATGTTAAACAAGTATTCAGGGAATTCCCTTGCCGTCCAGTGGTTAGGACTCTGCGCTCTCACTGTGGAGTGCAGGAACTAAGATCCCACAAGAAATGTGGCCACAAATACCCCAAAAACAAACAAACAAAAAACAAATATTCGATGGGGTAAGCAGGTTAGCTCAGGGCCACAACTTTTTCGGGGAGAACTCAAGAAGAGTTAACAGTCCCTTTTTCCAGCAGGTTAATACCCACAGGCCATGAGCTCTCATGTGCTAGTAGAATCTGAGGGACCCACTCTCATTTACCACCATGACCTTGGTCTCTAGGCTTACACTCTGATACGCATCCCACGAAGTGAACATAGGTCCCTTTTAAGTGGTTGTCCAGCCTGTGTTCGTCCATCCTGATTAATGGAGACCTCATCACCTTCTGGCTTTGGAGATTGTTCTTCTTCATGAATATCTGTAGCTATTTCCTCTCCCTTCCACCTAGACATAACCCATGAGGCCATATAGAATAAGCCTAATGTCTGTCACTTTTCCAACATTTATTCTTATAATTGAAGACACACATCTTGTCTTTAATTTCACAGAATCTGCATAATCTCAGCATCCTAACTGTTCTTTGTCAACTCTCTAGGTTCTGAACCTCTTGTGGAGCATCACTTATATTTCCTGTTATTCTCATAAAACACGTCACCTGGGGTTTTTGCTCTCTGGCTTCTGGTTGGGTTTGCCATTAGCAGGCACTGCAGGGACCACTGTGTGGGAGGAGAGAATCCAAGGCGTTGATGGCCACTCTCTCCTCCAGGGCTGCACTACAGTAATGCCTGCATTCCTCTCCCTTCAGCAGTAACACTTGTTCGGTGACCCCTCTCAGAGGCTACAGCTCTGCTGGGTTCTAGAAACAAATTCCTTCTGCAGTCCCTTCAGTCTAGAGGTGGTAACAGCTTCCGGCTTTTTCTAGTTCCAGGGTGCTCTACCTTCTATTGCTATTAGCTGCCTACAGCTCTGTAAATAGCGTGGTCATTACACTCTCTCCACTTATCTCTTTGATTCTGCCAACTGTTTCATTCCAGGACCCTACCAGATTTTGGTCACTCAGAGGGATAAAATATCAACAAGAATATACTCATATTACAACATTGACCCATCATACTAATGCTAAATTTGGCTTACTGTAATATAGTGAATTAAGCAGTGCTCTGAGCCAAAACAAGCTTGAGGGAAAAAAACGGAGCTGGAGGAATCAGACTCCCTGACTTCAGACTATACTACAAAGCTACAGTAATCAAGACAATATGGTATTGGCACAAAAACAGAAATATAGATCAATGGAACAGGATAGAAAGCCCAGAGGTTAACCCACACACCTATGGTCAACTAATCTATGACAAAGGAGGCAAGAATATACAATGGAGAAAAGACAGCCTCTTCAGTAAGTGGTGCTGGGAAAACTGGACAGCTACATGTAAAAGAATGAAATTAGAACATTCCCTAACACCATACACAAAAATAAACTCAAAATGGATTAAAGACCTAAATGTAAGGCCAGACACTATAAAACTCTTAGAGGAAAACATAGGAAGAATACTCTTTGACATAAATCACAGCAAGATCTTTTTTGACCCACCTCCTAGAGTAATGGCAATAAAAACAAAAATAAACAAATGGGACCTAATGAAACTTAAAAGCTTTTGCACAACAAAGGAAACTATAAACAAGATGAAAAGACAACCCTCAAACTGGCAGAAAATATTTGCAAATGAATCAACAGACAAAGGATTAATCTCCAAAATATATAAACAGCACATGCAGCTCAATATTAAAAAAACAAACAACCCAATCAAAAAATGGGCAGAAGACCTAAATAGATATCTCCCCAAAGAAGACATACAGATGGCCAAGAGGCACATGAAAAGCTGCTCAACATCACTAATTATTAAAGAAATGCAAATCAAAACTACAATGAGGTATCAGCTCACGCCAGTTAGAATGGGCATCATCAGAAAATCTACAAACAACAAATGCTGGAGAGGGTGTGGAGAAAAGGAAACACTCTTACACTGTTGGTGGGAATGTAAATTGATACAGTCACTATGGAGACCAGTATGGAGGTTCCTTAAAAAACTGAACATAGAATTACCATAAAACCCAGCAATCCCACTACTGGGCATATACCCAGAGAAAACCATAATTCAAAAAGACACATTCACCCCAATGTTCATTGCAGCACTATTTACAATAGCCAGGTCATGGAAGCAACCTAAATGCCCAACGACAGACGAATGGATAAAGAAGATGTGGTACATATATACAATGTAATATTAGCCATAAAAAGGAACGAAACTGGGTCATTTGTAGAGACGTGGATGGACCTAGAGACTGAAATACAGAGTGAAGTAAGTCAGAAAGAGAAAAACAAATATTATATATTAATGCATATATGTGGAATCTAGTAAAATGGTACAGGTGAACTGGTTTGCAAGGCAGAAATAGAGACACAGATGTAGAGAACAAACGTATGGACACTAAGGGGAGAAAGCGGGGCAGAGGAGGGTGGTGGTGGTGTGATGAATTGGGAGATTGGGATTGACATGTATACACTAAAATGTATAAAATAGATAACTAATAAGAACCTGCTGTATAAATAACATAAAATTCAAAAAAAAAAGAAGTGATCTGGTGACAGTGCCAGAGGGAAGCCAGGGTAAAAAGAGTCTGGTAGTTAATGCGTGAAATTCAGAGACCCCATGAGATGCTGCTGTCCTGCTGCCTTTTCTCTCTCCCTCTGTTTCTCTCTCTGTTTCTTCAAAAGAAGAAAGAAAAACATGGAGCAGTGCCTCCAAATTTCAGCCAAACTATTCATCAAGCCAAAGAATAATACATGCAACATGTACTTCAAACAGATTCCGATAAAAAAACTACTAAAATATTAATTCCACCAAAATGAGAGAGGGTATTAAATAGAGAAAGTGTGCACATCCATGTTCACTGCAGCATTTCTCACGAAAGCCAAGAGGCAGAAGCAAACTAACTGCATTGGCAGATGTATGGATAAAGATCATGTGGTACATACATATAATTGTATATTATTCAGCTTTAAAAGGAAGGAAATCTTGTCATTTGCTACAGCATGGGTGAACCTTGAAGACCATATGCTGAGTGAAATAAGCCAGTCACAAAAAGACACATACTGCATGATTCTACTTACATGAAGGGTCTAAAGTAGTCAAACTCTTAGAGATGGAAAAGAGAATGATGGTTGCCAGGAACCAGCGGGGAGAGAGAATTGGAATTTTTGTTCAATGGGTATAAAGTTTCAGTTTTGCAAGATGAAAAAGTTCTAGTGCTCTGTTGTAAAACAACAACGTGCATATATTTAACACCACTGCACTGGACACTAAAAAATTGTTAAGCTGGTAAATTTTATGTTATGTGTTTTTTTAACCACAATAAAATTAATTAAGCCTACTCATTGAGAAAGAAAACACATTACTTAATTAAAATGTATTAGTATAAGCTTACCATTAAAAAAGAGAGAGAAAGATGTAGGCTACAGAAAACCAGACATACAACACAGGAGAAAGACAACGAGAGATCCTTTCTGCCTCAACTGTCATCCATGAACCGACAGAATCAGCATCATACTTACCAGATAGAAAACCAAGCTCACAGGTCCCATCCTTGACATCCTTACTCAGTCTGCCTATTAGCAGGATGCCCAGGTGACTCCACAGCACTTGGTTTATTTATTTTTAAAATTTTTATTGGAGTATAGTTGATTTATAATGTTATGTTAGTTTCAGGTGTACAGCAAAGTGATTTAGTTATACATATATGTATATCCACTCTTCTTTTCTTTTTTAGATTGTTTTCCCATATAGGCCATTACAGAGTATTGAGCAGAGTTCCCTGTGCTGTACAGTATCCACAGCACTTTAAAGCACTGCCCAGATGGTGGTGGAGGGACATCCTGGGAGGGTGGCTCTGCTCCAGATGTAGAAGATTCCAGTCCAGGTGGGAGCACATCAGAAGGGCCCAGGAGGTTATCTCCAAAAAGGAAAGATTGATAGAATGCCCAAAGTATCCTCACTTCTCTAAAAAATCATACAAATAGAAGAAACATCAAAGTTCAATTAGTGAGAGCTACATAGGAAAGAATCAGACAAAAACAAAGGCAATTATTAACTCAGGGAGAACAAGAGGTTGTGCAGAAAGTGAGAAGTAGTAGAGTTTACACATGAGTGTATTAGTCACGCAAAAGAAAAAGCTGAATGAACTAAAGACGATCACTACATAAATAAACTGGGAAAGTGAAGGAATGGGAAGCGTGAAAGAAAACAATGACTATTAACTATTGCATCAGGGCTTCCCTGGTGGCGCAGTGGTTAAGAATCCACCTGCTAATGCAGGGGACACGGGTTCGAGCCCTGGTCCGGGAAGATCCCACATAAAAAAAAAAAACAAAACTATTGCATCAGCCACTGTGTGATGTGACAGACAGTGGCTGCGACAGAAAAATCAAGCAACAGTTCTAACAAGGCATTTTGTTTAGAGACTTGGAAGTAAAAGCCAAAAGAATCAGCTAAAAAAATACAGAAAGTGGTCGCCTCTGGGAAGACAGAAATTGAGGAGAATCAGAGAGGACTACAATAATAGTCTATTTCATATGAAATCTTGCACAGATATTTGACTCCTTAATTTATAGGCAATTGTGCCTTTGATTAAAATAACCACACAAAAAATGAATGAGTATGAAAGTTTATGCTTAACGACAACTGAGTACAACAAATGACACTTGAGAGTTGACTAAAATGCAAGAATACTCGCATGGAAACATGCAGGCACAAGTGTGTGAATGACATCAACCCTGAAAAAAACATGAAAGAATACGTCAGTATACACCTATCTGGATAAATAGATGCATGAATGAATTCTCTATCCCTGTTGCCTTACTGGGCACCCTGTGAACCCGGCAGGGAGGGAACAGTACCTGACTAGAGCCCCTCATTACCCTCTTGCTTCCAGGCAGGTCCTGCTGCAGAAAGCGCTCCTGTCAGCTGCTTCGAGTCTGTGGGAGGTGCCCCCTAGTACACTCTGCCAGCAGTGCTTTACCCGGGTGGGGCTAAGGTTGTCCTGACCAAGAAGAGCATCACTCACCTGTGTGCCCCAAGACCAGAAGTCAGGAAGGACTGAGGATCAGATGGAGAAATCTCACCTCCCCATCTGCCCTGCAGAAATCAGTCTGAACTGATGGAGGGAGATGCTGATGCTTGATTGATTCCTCTGCCTTCTGGGTTCCTTTACTCTCTCACCTCAGCCCAAGGGTTCCCAGCAGTCACATCACGCTAGAAGTAGACTGACCCCCATTCCTCATAATCAGGAAACCCCAAATCCCTGTCCCTGTCCCCCTCCCGTGATATCACCCTTCAGCTCTGCTTCATCACATGAGGGTTACAACTGTTCAGGGGAGATTCCCCGCCCAGCGTCAGCCCGTGAACACTGGCCCCAGGTGTATTTTCTCCCAGCCCTTTATGCTTTGCTGTGAATCTGTCAGTCACTGGGAGCTGGAGGGGAGAGAGAGGTGGAGAATTTTTAGCGCCGCGTCAAGGCAGTGAGATAGACCCCTCCTTCTCCCCAGAATCTTACTTGCTGTCCCTTCCCAGACACGTGAAATAAAACAGACCAGACGTGTACATTTAAAGAGCAATTAAAACTTTTAATATGAAATTATATAGATATTGCAGACATGAAGTAATGCATATACAAGTGTGACAGGGTGTGAAGGGAACCTCAAGTTTCCAGAAAGCTGCTACTAGTCATTTTGGGAGAAGCCACGGTGAGGAAACTTACTGATAAAGCTTATTCGTAATAATTGAATTATTACCCATGTATTCTATTATAACATAAAAAAATAAAAATAGAGTTAGTAATTAGTGTAGTGCAGCTGCACCCACCTCACATATATGAACGCTTTTAATCGTCCCCACCACAACTGGAAATAAACACTGTTTTTCTCATTTCATAGATGAAGAAACTGAGGCATCAAGAGGGAAAAGTGCTATATTGTAAATAAACTCCACCTCAAAAAATAATAATAATAAATTTTTTAAAATAAAAATAATTTTAAAATAATAAAATAAATAACAGAACACACACAAAAGGGAAAGTGCTAGTAAGACCAGCAGAGGGAGCTGAATTCAGGCCTCTGGCAGCAGATTCTAAGCTTCCACAGTGGAATTGATGGACGCAGGGTCTGACAACAAGGACTGAAATCCCGGCTGTGTGAGGCCATTATGGTCACTTGGCTCCATCTGGCATTGATCCAGGTCTTGTAGGCTAACGGCTTTGGGGAAAAGGAAAAACCAATAAATAAATGACAAATTGGCTGCAGAATATTGCTCTTTATTCCCTCAGATATTCTCCTTCAGTTGCTCCAAAGTCAGGTTCTGTCCTTCTCTGAGGGAAGAAAACACCCCTCCTATTTTGCCCCCTTTTTGCCCAGCCCTTGCTGGACTCCTCCCCTGACTCCCCAACATCATCACCTGTCCCTGCTTCCACCACCCTCCACGACAGGGACAAAGGTCGGCAGGACGAAAGGACAAGATCCAGGAGTGGAAACCCAAAGCCCTCCCGCCTTAAGCCCGGACCCATCCCCGACACAGTGCGAGGCTCTGTCACAGACGGGTCCCGACTCCGCGTTCCTCCAGGCCTGGGAGTGGACACACACACAACTCCTTCCTCTCCTCCGTTCTCGGGCCTCCTCACCTGCACAAGCACCTGTTCCACTGCCCGGCTCCACCTCAGGCCCTGACCTCCACCTACAGCGCAACCTCCTGCCCGCCCCCAGCCCTGAGCCAGCAGCTCCTAACTGGAAAGCCCATCGGGAAGCCCAGGTGACAGCAGCCCCGTCTAGAAAAACTGGGCTGCCACAGGCCCTGCCCCTGACCTGACCCTGGAACATCCCTGGCTTGCAGACGCCTGGCCTTGCCCCGACCCTCACTCCCCGCCCAGGTTCTCAGGGTGCACTTGGTCTTCTCTCCTCCTTCCTGGTCCACTGCCTCCTGGAATCCCAACTCCACCCCAAGTGCTGCTGCTAGGCTGAGGCTGCACAGTCCCTCCTGCCCTGTTCCAGGCAGGGATCAACCAGGCCGCCCTCCCTTCCTGTAGGGATCTGCTGCTCAATGTGGATGGGGGGGACACCCCCAGCCCGAGGCTGTACCTGGCCCCCTCTGCACCCTGGGACTGCCACTGCCACCCTCCACCTCCCACAGGCAGCGCCCCATTTGAATTCCTCTTTCATTTAATATGCACCGCAAGGTCAGTATTGGAGGAAATTCTATTGAGCTTTGCCATCTGAAGTCATAAACATTTGTATTGGACATCAAAAATTTAAAAAGTAATTTTGAGAAATTAGCACATGATCTTCACACTGTTTTCCCAGCAAATGCCCCAGTGACATACAAGACAACTGTTTCTGTCTCAACGGAACCAGAACTCATGTTCCCTGGGGGTGGGGTGGGTGGGGAGGGGTCGGGGGTGCCCCAGGTGAGAGCAGGAGCAACTACAGAGCTGCCTGGTCCCCTGCTCTGGGTGCTGCATGGACAGAGCCTCTTGCTGCGGGGCAGGGTGACTAACCATCCCCGTATGCCCAGGCTGAAGGCCAAATGATAAGGGAATTGGACTTGTGGATGAGAAACCACGTCCCCAAGCAGGCCAGTGACACAAAGAGGTGGCATCAACAGAAGGAGCTGAGTCTCTGCACACGCCACCTTTTCACTGTTCCACGCTCTGCCTTT
Organism: Eschrichtius robustus; assembly: GCF_028021215.1. Taxonomy (NCBI): domain Eukaryota; kingdom Metazoa; phylum Chordata; class Mammalia; order Artiodactyla; family Eschrichtiidae; genus Eschrichtius; species Eschrichtius robustus. The sequence goes on from NC_090835.1 coordinate 85,012,758, forward strand.
GCTCTTTGCCAAACACAAAGCTCTGCTGCTCTTTTCCTCTCCCCTCAAGCAACCTGATTATGGGGAAATCAATGTGACCATCCCCTTCTCCAAATCTACAGGGCAGTGACCACCATGAGCAAGGGAACTGGCTCAGGGAGGGCAGGGTGAGGCCACAGAACACAGACCCAGTGCCCTCCTCTAGAGCCCTTGGACTGTGTCCCGAGGGGCTGGACAGGAAAGAACCTGGAGGTGAGATAAAATCAGTGACCCCAGTTGTCCAAGGATTGGCTGTTCTCCTCTCCCCAAATGGTCAAGGGGTATCTGCTCACTACTCCCCTATATTATGGGCAAGGAAATTCCAGCAAGCATGGGGGCACGTGATGGGACCTTGAGAAGGATGCAGGCTGGGGGTGACCCAGAGGAAACGAAACTCAGAAGACAGTTCATGGAGGAGGACTTGGAGAGGTTGCAAAACATCTCTAAGTGGGGCCTCACAAGGGCGCATCACAGGCAGGGCTCTGGCACCATCCACTGAACCCTAGTTTGAGCCTTATGATTCTCTTACTTGGATTCTTTTTTTTTTTTCTGTATAAAACTAAATTTATTTAAACTGAAGTTTTATATTTATCTTTTCTTTTTAAAAACTTTTACTGGAGTATGGCTGCTCTATAATGTTGCGTTAGTTTCTACTGTACAGCAAAGTGAATCAGCTATACATATACATATATCCCCCCTTTTTTGGATTTCCATCCCATTTAGGTCACCACAGAGCCTTAAGTAGAATTCCTTGAGCTATACAGTAGCTCCTTGGATTCATAATGATGGCTGAAAAACTGGGGAGAGAAATGCAGATAGGAAGTGATAAGCCCATGCCTGGCCTCTGAATTCCTCCTCAGTTTTTAACCCCTCCCCACAAGCTCACAGACACTTTACTGCAGGTTCCCTCTGAATCAATCCATGATCACCTAGACCCTCCCAACCAGCACATGACCCAACATATCACCCCTAGATGAGGCCTGACCAGCTGAGAGTAGACAGAAAAAGATGAGAACAGAGCAGAGAGCTGAAACCCTCACTGCGCCCAGTCTCACCCAGAGCAAAGAGAGGCCCCTGCTGGACACTAAGAGCCCCAGCCTGGCCCTGGCCTTGGGCAGGACCAAGGGGTTAGAACAGATGTGGCTCCCATTCCCTTCACAAATACCCCAGTGTCCAGCTCCTGGAACAGAGGCTTGTCATCCTCTCATATCTGTGCAGAGGGACACGAGGGGGACCCTACATCCCAGGCAGAGCCCCTCCCATCCCCACCCCCTGCCCAGATTTCTCACCTGGGCTCCCCACAGCTGATGCTGTCTTCCTCTTCTTCTTCGTGCAGCAAAGGACACAAAGCCCGATGATAAAAACAAGAGCAAAGTCAGCAACACCCAGGATGGTCCGCCACTGACTCTGATACACCAGGGTCTCTCCTGAGAAAGGGCCTTATTACATATAACCCAGGCACCCCAGAGCCACAGGTCTGCTCTCCTCTCCCTGATCCTGGCCTCTGACCCTCCCAGGGTCACAACCCCCTCCAGGCTCACCCCAGGCTCACCAGAGGGCACAGGGTGTGCACTGTGATTCCCGCCGTGTTCCACGTGGCACTTGACATGCTGTTCCTCTCCTTGGGGAACCCTTATGGTCACCCAGGTCCGGTAGGTCCCGTTCCCATCAGGCAGGACACCCTTGACTGCTGGGCGTCCCGCCTCATGGGTTCCTCATCCCAAAACCAGGCCGCTGAGATATTCCAGGGAAAGAAGCTGAAAGCCCAGCATGTGAGGTTGACTGTGCCCTCCGAGTCCTGGCTGCGGGTCACGTTCACGGCTGGGGGCCCTGAGGGAGAAAGCACAGAGCCAGTGAGGCCCGGGGCCAAGCCCTGCTCCCTCTAAGGAAGACGGAGAGAACAGAGCTGCTGCTGCCCACTCTCCACCTCTGGCTGAGCCCTCGCCCACCCCAGACCTGCTCCAAGTCTGTTCTGCACCCTGGGGCCCAGTTCCTTTAGCCGGGCAGGAGGAGGGGCTGTGACGGGGCCTCACTCTCTTGGATCCACGTGTTGATGCTGAGGAGCGGGCCGTGCGGGGTGGGCTCCTGGGGACCAGCAGGGAACTTTCTGGGACAGGCAGGCTGGGAGCCAGGGGGGCCCACTCCAGTCTAGGGCCTTCCTCTCCTGACTGACACTCACCTTCATTGGTACAGTTTCTGTCAGAAGGCCCACTGCTCCCCTGGATGACTGTCACCGGGGCGGTTCATTCCCCTCCCCACCTGCCCATCTGTCTACAGTGGATTTAACAGAACAGCAAATTGCAGGACACCACGCCAACAGAGCATATATGCACCCAGAGGACAGGGAGGGTCTCCGTGTGCAGAGTCAGGGCGTGGAGGCTCTAGGGGTCTGGGGGAGAGGAAGGGCCCTGGTCCAGGAGCAGTACCTGTTCTCTCCCTGAAGGCTGTCCAGGATTCCAGATAGCCCCGCAGTCTTCCACAAAGCTCTCCCTGCACGTGGGCCCGGTAATACTTGCTTTGAAAGCCATCTGTGTCCCCGGACTCTCCATTTCCATGGCCAAGTTCCGAGCCAAGGACTGGGGCACTGTATATCCGTTGGTCTCTGGGTGAAAGGAGAGGAGGAGCTCCCCATCATAGTAGAGAAGCCTGAAGCCCCAGGTGTGGTTGTCTTCTTGGATTTCACAGCCCACGATCTCCTGGAGGGAATTCACACCTGCACCCCACCCCACCCCAGCAGTGACTCCTCCAGTCCCCGTGTCCCTCTGTCCTCCCACCCAAGTGAGAAACTCCAGCCAGAGGGCTCCCTCCCTGCTCCCCTCCATGTCTTCCCAGTGCTGCTGAGTCATGGCCACCCCCCTGCTGAACTCACAGACACCTGTCCTCTGGCCCCTGCCCCCAAATCCAGTGAAACACCGCATAGCACTCTCAGCCTCTCCCCACTCTCACCTCCTTTCTCCTCCTGCAGGGCCAGGATTTCTGCTACAAGCTTTCTGAGGTCCTTCCAGGTCTCTGTCAAGTCCTTGGACTCTGTGTCCCACGTCTCAGCTCCCAGCTCCTCTGCCCACAGTCCCCGGGGCTCTACCCTGCCTGTCTCACGGTCATAGTGCAGGAAGGCCTGGCCATCCAAGTGTCCCCCAGCGAAAAAGCTGGGCTGCACAGATCCATCCCGGGACAGCACCGTGAGGTTGTAATGAAGACTGTGTGATCCTGGGGAAGGGGGAACTGCAGATGAAACAGCTTTCCAGAAACAAGTGCACATCAAATGTTTACCAGACAAGTTCTGCTGTCCTGACCTGCTCCAGGACTGAGGATGCAGAACATGCACGTGTACAAGGGACCACAATGAGAATTTTTCCAACACCGGGGAAAAAAGAAAAAGAGGAGTGAAGGAGAGGGGAATTGAGGAGTGGAGGGAGGGGTGGAGATGGGCAAACATTCAGGACAAGTGCCAGGACAGGGAGGCACCAGCTCCCTAAGGGTCCAGGCAGGAGGCCAAGGGGAGAGGCTGGCCTGCAGGGGGCAAGGGAGAGGCAGGAAGACCAGGGTGAGGGGAGGTGGAGTCAGAGGGGAGGGAGGGGCAGTGTCAGCCCAGGATCAGAGGCATCCCTGGTCAGAGGCCGGTCAGGTGAGATGCAGAGCAAGGGCTGCTGCCCGTGGGGCAGGTTCATCATGGACGAGGTGGGCTCAAGGGAGGGTGAGGCACGAGGCAGAGGGGCCTGAGGGGCTGGGCTGTGGCCCTAAGAGAGTGGAAGGTGGGCCAGTACCCCTGGTGGAGGTGAAACAGTGGGTCTGGGCCCAGAGTGCAAGAGGCATGGTGAGGCCCCAGGTGGGGAGGTGGCTGGACCTGCCAGTGTCCCCTGGGAGTGGTGGGTGTTGGGGGCCTGAGTCAGTGCCATGTGCCCAAGGGCCATGGAGAATTAGAAGGAGCGGTGGCAAGAGAAAATAGAACTGGAAAGCCAAGGTGCACATTGGGAGGGACCTGCACAGTGGGAGTGGTTGGGGGCAGGTCACACCTCCACAGAGGGTGTGGGTCAGGCAGCCAGCACAGGAGGGCGGGGCTGGGGGAAGACCCCCTGTAGGGAAAGGCCAACTCACCAAGTGGCATCAACAAGGATTTTGGATACATGGTTGAGGTAGTGAGAGCCCACTGGGGTCAGTGAACCTAAGAGAGGGTGATGAAGGCCAAGGAGGTGGGCAGTTGGACCAAGGGTAGTATTCCTATTGGGGAGGGAGGAAGGGCAAGGGGCTGCAGAGGAGACAGTGGTGAGGGCCTGGATTGGGGGGCAGGGGATGAGCATGCCTCAGGGGTGACTCTGGGGGCCCTTGGGTTAGGGTGAAGACAGGAGAGGAGGGGGGCTCTGGTTGAGGGAGGGTGAGGATGGCGTGGTGATTCCTGGGAGGAAGCTTGTGATTGATGAGAACGTGGTGAGGCCCCAAGGCACTCGGGCAAGGAGTGGGAGCTGGGCAAGGTGCCATGATGGTAGGTGCAGAGGGACAAGGGCAAGTGGAGTCCAGCAGCTGAGGCCTGGAGAGTGGAGGTCTCAAGAGGGTGAGGTTTAGGATGCAGGAGTGGGGAAGGGGCAGTGCTGGGTGAAACGCCCACACTGAACGAGGGCCAAGAGCAGGTGCCTGCACTGGGGCGGAGCTAGGAGGATGGGTGCCAAGACCAGGGGAGAGGTCCTCCCACAGGGGCTGTGCACTGTGCTCAAGGCCCAGTTATCATTAGCAGCACAGCTCCCCCTGGTGATAAAATAGGGTAGTGATGAGGGAGGGAAGTCCCCCTGGGCAAAAGTCATCCACAGAAATGTAAGGTTAGTGAAAGCTGGGGGGAGGTAGGAGCCATGCAGGTGTCTGATCCTTGCAGGTAAAGACCCATGAGGGGGGAGTCTGCTGGTGGTCCAGTGGTTAGGATTCGGCGCTTTCACTGTGAAGGCTCAGGTTCAATCCATGGTCGGGGAACTAAGATCCTGCAAGCCGCGGTGGGGGGGGGGGGGGGGCGTGGCCAAAATAAAAAATAAAATAAAATAAATGTTTTAAAAAAGCCATGAGAGGAGGAGAGGGCCCGGTGGTGGGAAAGGGGATGAGGGTGAGGATGCCGTAGGAAGGGATCAGAGAACCACAGAGGGGAGGGGACAGCAGGGAGGGGGAGGACAAATCCTGAGGGGGCACAAGTGACGGCAGGGGAGGAGGCAAGGAGAGAATCAGGGGTGGGAACACGGGCACAGCAGAAAATTAGAGTAAACATTGGCAGGGGAGGGGGGAGGTGCGGAGTGGAGACCACAGAAATCACAGGAAGAATCCCTTGGCTCCAAAGCTGTCACACTCTAATTTCTGTCAGTGAAAATAATCAATAAACAATCTATAATAAGAATAGAGAGTTTTATTTGAGCCAAATTAAGGACTAGTCCAGAAGCCAGCTTCCCAGATAACTCTGAGAAACTGCTCTGGAGAAGCAGGGTTTTCAGCACACTTGTGGGGTTTTTTTGTTGTCCTTGTGTTTTTGTTTTGTTTGTTTTTTGGCCTCGCCATGCCAAAATCTTAGTTCCGGGACCAGAGATGGAATCCGGGCCCAAGGCCATGAAAGTGTTGAGTCCTAACCACTGGACCGCCAGGGAATTCCCCTTTAGCGCAGTTGTATATCTTGTCAGAACAAAGAACATTAAGCAAGTAGGGCTACACTTCTCCAAGGTTTAAAAACAAACAAACAAAAACAGACCAGCACGTACACGTACAGCACATACAGTATGGCCTTGGCACCTGGGAAGGGAGTCTTATCATCAAAGGTGAACCAGCGTTGGAGTCCCAGGAAGAGGGGCATTTAGTCTTTATTTTTAACATGGACATTCTTTACTTCTGGTCAATGTGCCCTTTCCTTTAATAATTAAAGCAGATGTACAGTGTATGTCTGACAGGCCACAAAGAGGCAATTTACTTAGCGCAAAATTCAGCTTAGTTCATGCATAAGCCAGAATGACTTCCCTGTATCTGAACATGTGAAAACATATTTTGTCGATTCTCTCAGTGAAAGTCAGGATCGGCCACGGTGCCCACAGCAGTAGGAAGTGTGGTTCAGGGCCCTTGGGCCCTTCCTAGAGCTCCTGGTCACTAGAAAGAGACCCCCAACTCCAAGGACTGAGGCCCTTGAGCGCTGCCTGCCTGGAAGCTCCCCGATTCCCGAGGCCAGAAACGGGAAGAGGGCAGAGCTGAGAACAAGAGGAGAGGACAGCGCTCAGGGGCCTAAGAGGGAGCCCCACACACCGGTGGGAAGTGGCCGCCTGAGCGTCGGACCTCCAAGAGCCCTTGATCGCCTCTGACGGGAGCAACCCGGGCTTGGGGGCAGCCTTTCCAGCCAGGGGATTCAGAGGACGGGGATGTGTGAGGAAGAGGAAAGCAGGGAGGGCGGGTGCAGCAGGGGGAGCAGAGGGTGGGAGTTGGAAAGAGACTGAAAAGCGGGAACGTGCCGTGGTGGCCAGAGGCCCCGAGCAGCTCCCGGCCCCTCCCCGACCTCACCCCGCCCCCCACTCCCCACCCCGCTGCACCGCAAGTGAGACGGTCCCCGCGACGCTCACCGAATCCCACCCGGACCCTGAAACCGCCCCAGGCTCCCGGCTGAGGACCTCAATGAACGCCACTCACCAGCGGCGGTAGCCAGGAGCACAGAAAGGGCAGCGCCGGCTAGAAACGGCAGGACAAGGAACAGCGCCATGGCCCAGACCTTGTCAACCTCCCAGAGGCTCCGGGACAGCAGCCGAGCGGGCGGCGCTGAGCCGGGCGGCGGCGGCGCACTGGCAGCGGAGACGGCCCGCACGGAGGTTTAAAAACTTGGCCCCGCCCCCGCCCCGTCCCGGTCCCTGTCCTCCCTCCGCCGAGCGGGGACCGCCATCCGGCCGCCTCCGCTGCCTAGAAAAGCCGGGAGGCTAGAAAAGCCTTAGGATCCCCAGGAAGGTGAGACGGAGGGTGAGTGCAGACAAATGCTGAAGGGACAGGCTCTGAGCAGCAGAGAGTTAGGGCGCCCCCCCGCCAGAAGCGCCCAGATCACCGCCTCCCTCCCCTGCAAAGAAGACTCCCCGCCCACGGCAGGGAAGGTCTCACAAGGCTGCTTCAGAGACACCCCACGTTTCCGGCCTTTCGGGCCTTCTTCCTTCAGGCACAACTTCTCTCCCATAACCCCTCCCTCCACCTTGCACAGCAGAGGTACTGGCAACAGTACGCTGAGACCAGATTTGCAGATTTCAGCAGCTCTGCCTCTCAGAAACCACTTCCCCAGCTGAAGGACTCAGAGTTCAAACTCTTCTAGATGTTTCCACCATTATAATCTCCTTCTCCTCCCACTGACTCCAAGACCGAGCCACGTCTCTTTTCCTGTGGCCTCAGCCTATAGGTATCCACACTCTCCCAAGGCAGCCTCTTGATTCAGGCCCAATGAGGTGGTTCCCCGTGATCTACCCCAACACCAACCTCTCCAGACTCCCTTTCCAACCTGCCTCAGGACATCTGCGCCTCTGGGCCCATCTGCCCCTCAAACCCAACAGATGTACAGGCAAACTCTACCCCTCTCCCCACACACCAACCTCTCTCCCTCCCCAAGTTCTCTTTAAGCATCACGACCAGCTTCGTCCCTTCTGATCCCCTTTCCCCTGCCTCTCATGGGCTCACAGTCAGCTCCTCCAACCCCTTTTCAGTCCCACTGCAACTATCTTAGTCCAGGCTTTCATCTACCTCAGCCTAGAGAACTGGAAAGGCTTCCTAAACTCCTGCCTGTCGCCAGTTATAACCATAAGGCCCCAGCCATCCACAGCTGCCCCATCTGCAGAATTAACACATAAGGTCTCTACTCCAGCATCAAAGCCTGCAGCTGCCACAACCAGCTGTCTGGCATCATCTTCCACTTCTCTGGTGACATCTCCCCTGGGTTGCAGTAAAAGTGGGCTCCCCCCATTTCCTTGCCCTGTCCCATCAGGATGCCACTGCTTACACATTGCCCTCCTGTGGATTACTCTCCTCTGCCTTCCAGCCCATCAGAACTGCACATCCTAAAAGATCATCCCAATTAGCTGGTGGTAAGGGTGGTACAACCTTGGGATTATACTAAAAACTATCTAACTGTATGCTTTAAAAGGGTGAATTATGTCATGCATGAACTATATTTCAATAATACTATGATAATAATAATGCCATCCTGGAAAAAGCCTCCTTCTACTGAAAGCTGTGCCTTATCCCCAACACACATCTCTTGGTCTTTGGCATTCCTACGCCATGGTCCTCAAACCTGATTGCTTATGGAACCACCTGGGGAGTTTTTACTATCCATATGTCTAGGCCATGGCCAAAACCAACGGAATCAGTATCCCTTGGGTTGAACCTAGGCCTTCGTATCTTTTAAAGCCCCCTCAGCGATTCCAAATGTGTAGGCAAGTTTTAGAATCACTGGTCTAGCCCTGGTTGAAACTTCCCTGATGGAACCAAGTGTGCCCTGCCTTGAACCCCATCTGACCATTTTATACTCCCCACGTTAGACAATGGGCCACTTTAGGATCAGGAACTGTGTTCATTTCATCTTTGTCTCCCTGCAAATGCTTTTTTTAAAGTTGTACTCTGCCTCTCATTAGTAACCATTCCACTAAGACCCTTATCCAATACTTTTGCTGTGGATGGAAATGTCGTGCCTCAGAACGTTTTAACAATTTCTCAGATTTCAAACTTTTATTAATTAATTACTTTGACCATCAATTTATTTAGCAGGTCAGGGATTGGGTCCTGTCCCATCTCGGAGAGCTTCTTTTCATTGCGAAAGGTCACAAGGGTAGTGAAAGTATAGAGAGGCAGATGGAACCCAGCTCTCCTGACAAGCCCTTTCCTCCATGACCATCCTCCTTCAAAGACTTGCTAGGTGTGGCAGCTCCAGCAAACTGTCTCATTCGAGTCACACCCCCTCTCCCCCAAAAAAGACTTTTAATACTAATACTAATATGTTAGGTTTGTCTCACAGCATTTAGAGATGACTGCAATGAGAGATAAAGCCATCTACTCTTCGTGGGAGGTACGACTCCAGATTTGGGTTGCTCTCCCGGATTTAGGCGTGGCTGCCCCTCCCCCATCAAGCGTCGCAGCTAGTCTTCTGTACAAAGTGTTTTCCCTCCACCCCACCCTGCCTCCAGCCTCCCCTGCTCTGCCCTATAAACTACTTTTTCTCCCTCCACTCTCCCTTTTATACCCCTGGACTCACCGGCACACTGGCGTCTTTCTCTGCGCAGACGTCTCGCACTGCCGCCGGGTCCCGAAAGGAAACTGAAAACAGCCAGCGCGCATGCTTGCATAACCCAAGGCGCGGCCCCGCTGCACCCTCAGAAGATCACCCAACCCCTAACTCTGGTTTAAAGGAAATAAAAGTTGTTCGTGGATATAAAAGCAGAATAAAGGCTCTTACGGGCAGGTTGGGAGAGGAGTGAGCTGCATTCAGGCTTCTGGTCCTCACACTACTCGGCAATTACAGCTGCAGGCTGCGAAAATGCAGACCTGCCCGGGTCCGCGGAAATTCCGAGTCGGTAGGTCTGACGAGAGATCTGGAATCCGACTTATTTTAAACCGCCTCTGGATTGATTCTGAGTTCGGAGCTGCTTCTTCCAGCCCCCTCCGCCGCGGGGCCCACCCTTAGATTCTAGGATCTAAGTACACTTCCTACAGCCTCGCGTCCCCCTCAGGAAGGAAAGCGCCCGCCGCGGAACTGGCCTTTGAATCCGGTCCTGCCTGCCCGAATGAAAAGCAGAGGTCCAGAAAACAAAAATAAAAACAAAAAAACCACCAAGGTTCTGCCACGTTCAGGGAGGAAACTACTTTAGACCCAGTGTGACTTCCTTCAAAGACTGGGGTCACTGCCCGAAATGATACGATAACAGCGGAGCCGGGCAACGCTTCATCGTTTACAAAACGCCTCGGTGAGAGTCGACTTGGGCGTCGGTACCAGACGGGTCCGAGGTGAGTCACGTGTGTTCGTGTGTTTGAATATGCAGGGGATAAGCCCTAAAGGAGAGAGTGGAATAAGCAGGGAGGAAGGGAAGGGGGAAAGGGTTGAAAAAAGGAAAAGAGAAGAAAAAGGGAGGAAAAACCTACGGGGAAATAAATTTTTAACGATGTAATTTTATGATTTCTAACGTTTATTTTTATTCTTTATCTAGTTCTGTCATTTATTCAACGTTTGCCATAGCTGTTTGGTCTCTCTCTGAATGCATAAATAGACGGCTATTACTGTTATTGCCGGACTGCTGGAGAGTAAGTTGCACACAGCAGGACTCTTCACCTCCAGATGTGCAGGGTGTAGCTCTTAGCAACAAGAACAAGGTGTTTTGTTTGTTTTGCTTACCTAACCAAAGTACAAATTCCAAAGAGGATAATATTTTAAAAATCAACTTTGAAGGGACATACTTTACATACAATATAATGCATCTATTTGAAATGCACAGCTGGTTTGAGTTTTGGCAATTTACACGCCCATGTCACCATTACCACTGTGAAGATGTGGAACATTTCCACTGTCCCCAAAGAAAAGCCTTGTGACGTAATTCCATGCAGCCAATATAAGGAGTAAGATAGATTTTAATGTATTGTTATGAAAAGATGTGCCCAACGCACTTGTAAGCTTCTGTAAAAGCTAGAGAACATACTGAATTATAATGCCACTAACACCACTTACAAAATATATATTTTATTTATTTTAAAATTTATTTTTATTTATTTGGTTGCACCAGGTCTTAGTTGCAGCATGCGAACTCTTAGTTGTGGCATGTGGAATCTGGTTCCCTGACCAGGGATGGAACCCGGGCGTCCTGCATTGGGAGTTTGGAGTCTTACCCACTGGACCACCAGGGAAGTCCCCAAAATATATATTTTAAATAGATGAAAACCTGGAAGATTGCTCACCAAAGTTCTGACAGTGGTATCTCCAGGGAGTAAGATAATTCGTGGCTTAAAATTTATCTGAAATGTTGGAATCTTCTTTTAGTGTAAATTTGGATTTGTATTGTGTAGGGGGTCAGGGAGTGAATATTTCCACTTAAAAATATCATGACACTAAGCCCCAAAGTCAATAAGTTACAGATTTTTAAACACCAAAATGTTAACTAAAATCCAACACCAGAAACTGTATTTTGAGATAATCCTTCCCATTTTCACAGCCCTGAATCTTTCAAAGTGCTTTGCAAAGGGGTGTTTTTAGTGGAGTAGACGGAATATAAACAAACATTTATAAGAGGCTCGGACTCTAATAAAAAGAAGCGCAAATCAGTGGGGACACAAGGGATCCCGTCACATTTATACTCAACCCACGTTCCAAACCCGTGTTGCCATAGCGTCCTCCAGCCGAGAAGAGGTCAGGGCAAACCTTATCCTTGAGCCTCGATTTGTCCTTGAGAAAAGATAAAGGCTTTCAGAGCGAGTCTGAGGAACAAGACACTGACTTTCTGATGTAAAGTTTCAAGAATGCTGGGCAATGGCAGTGTCTCAGTCAGAGCATCCAGCCCATGTGGGCGATGCTCGCTCTGGCTCGCGGGTTGGCAGTGGCTCAAGGAGAGGACGCAGAGAAACTGAGAATTCCCTGGCGGTCCAGTGGTTAGGACTCCGAGCTCTCACTGCCGAGGGCCCGGGTTCAATCCCGGTGGGGGAACTAAGATCCTGCAAGAAGCGCGGTGCGGCCAAATAAAAGAAGGAAGGAAGGAAGGAAGGAAGGGTTGGGATGGTGGCGGGGAGGCAAGAAAACTCAGACAATAACTGGAGAGGAAGTAAGCATGGTAGGGAGGACCCAAAACCTCCACACCCATCCCCGCTCCCCTTCCTGTAGGTGTTGGAGGGGAAAACACGGTCCTGGGAGGCACGGCTGGTGCAGACCTGGGTCTCTCCTGGAGATTTCTGATGAGCTTAAACTGGGAGGAGACTGTAACTTTTTTCCTTTGAAAAGCAGGCTCCTAAAATGGTACTGACAAAGCGGTTTGCAGGGCAGAAATAGAGACACAGATGTAGAGAACAAACAGACGCCAAGGGGGGAAAGTGGCGGGGGGGCGTGGGGATGGTGGTGGGATGAATTGGGAGATTGGGATTGACATATATACACTAATATGTATAAAATAGATAACTAATAAGAACCTGCTGTATAAAAAATAAATGAAAAAAAAATTTTTAATTCAAAAAAAAAAGTAGGCTCCTAATCTGCCACTCTGACTGGTTTACCAATTCATCCTGATAAAACACAAAAACAAAACAAAGTCAAATTCTGATTTTTCTGGCCAATAGAAGGTCTGCACTCTCCCCATTCCTCACTTGCTTTAGGACTCCACACAGTGACCTGCTGGGCTCCAGACCTGCTGCCCTCAGGCCAGGCCCCTCTCCTGCCAGATTCCACCTCTTGCCCAGCTCCACTCTGCTTTGTCTCTACTCCTCATCCTTTTCCCTCCCCAGAGCCATCTCTGAATATCTCTCACCCTTTTCAAAAGACTTCTTCTCCTGGAGTACAAACTCCTCTGAACCACAGGAAAAAAGAGAGGCAAAGACCACTGAGAGAAACCCTGAAGGACACCTGTAGCTCCGCCTCTAGACATCCCACCCCACCCCCTCCAGCTCTCTCTCTTTGTAAATCTGGGATACCCAAGTTGGGAACCACTGGTGTAAATGGAGAGTCAAAATTTAGGAAACCTTCCCACCTTGGCACTACATTCAAGACTTTGGTGTTATGGTCACATGTGCCTTTATTTCTGGATATGGGACAATGACACTCATCAGATCAGCAGACTGCAAACACCCCCCCCCCCCACAACCAAAAGGCTTAAAGGACTCTGCATTCGGGAGGAGGGTGAGATGGAGGGACCCTGTGACTCCAAGTCTACGGATCACTCCTACACAAAGGGATACTGAAAAGTGGTACAGGACAGTCCATTCCCTCCAGGGACTGGTCAGGGAAGTCAGAGCCACCAAGGGTGGATGTCAAATTCCCTCAAAGAAATATCATTGCAAGGAAACCTTTGTCACACTTTTAAGCCCACACAAATGCTCAAATAGAACCAACATCAGAAAACCAAAATCCTAGTTCAGATGACATCACTGAGGTTGGCTGTAAGGCTTTGTGGGACCTGTTAGGTAGAAAGAACAACTCTATTTAGGGCTATAGCTCAATAGCCCCTACATCTTGGGGCCCCCAGAAAGAACACTATCTCTTCAGCAGCACACAGTGAGGTCATTTCTGGGAAAAACTGTATAATCTCCTTGAATTCCTGAGGTTTTTACATTTACTCAATGACTTTGTAGATGCTGATTTAATCTTTGAACATCTTGGAATTAATTTGCTTTACTCTAAGTATAGAACCGGAAGCAGGAAACAAGGGACTGACCCTGAGCTATGGTCCCACCCATGGCTCTTTTAGGCAATAATCATAAGAGATTTTGAGCCAATGAAATCCATGGCTAGGTAAACAGTAAACTCTCCATTTCAACAAATGTTTCAGATATTCCAGCTTGCCTAGTAATGTTCTAACTTGAACCCCAGTCTCAAAATTTAAAATTTATATTTTTGTATTGATTTTTAAATAATTCATGTATATTACACTGAGTTTGTTGCAGTAAGCCACCTGGAATCAAGTGTGGAATTAAGATAAGTAAATAAATGTGTGGTTCTTCATTGACTTACTGCTCACGCCATCTTTAAAATGTATCAACATTAAATCCAGTCACTTCTCACAGCTCTACTGCTTCCATCCTAGAACCATCCTCCCCACAATAGTAAACAGGCTAGCCTTCCAGGTGGGCTCCCTGCTGGCTCTCATGCACTGCTGTCCTTTACCCACGTAACAGATGACATGAAGTTTTAAACTGTGAGTTAGAGCACAGCCTCACCACCACATCCCACGGAACACTGCAGTGTCTTCCTTTCTTAGGCAGAATGAAATCCCAGTCCCTCACCACTGCCTACAAGCCCCTCATGACAGGGCCCCTCTGGCCACCCTGGCCTCAGCCCACCACTGGCAGCCCGGCTCACTCATCTACTCACATGGGCCTCTGACACTGCCCAGTCCTGTCCCAGGGCGCCTGTCCTTGCTGTGACTCCCCAAGTGCACCTCCTCCCCAGAGACTCACATGGGTGATCCCCCCCTCCATTCAGGTCCAGTGTCCCAAGGTCAAGTCCTCAGAAACATCGTGTCCAACAAACTCTCTGAGATATTTGCCCTGCCATTGCCACCACCAATCTTCTAGCCCAGCCATATTTTTCTCCAGAGCAATTATCACTGATAGCAGAATAATTGCTTTTGTCATCTGTATCATTGAAATATATGTTCTTTAAAACAGGAACCTTGTCTACTTGTCACCACTTGTATCCCTAGCATGTAGAACAGTCCCAGTACATAGTAGGGGCTCAGTAAACATGGGTTGAATATAAGCTGGCATAGTGCTTTTGAAAAGCAATTTGAAAACATGTATGACAAGCCTTAAAAATGTTCATGCCGTTTGACCCAGTAATTTTTATTCAACAAATCTATGATTTTAAAATAAAATATAGAAGGATATTTAGATGTAAGAATTTTATTTTTTTAAATTTTTGGCCATGCCAGGTGGCTTGCAGGATCACGGTTCCCTGACCAGGGATTGAACCTGGGCCTCTGCAGTGAAAGCTCCAAATCCTAACCACCAGACCACTAGGGAACTCCCTAGGCATAAGAATATGAATCAGGGACTTCTGTGGTGGCGCAGTGGTTAAGAATCTGCCTGCCAATGCAGGGGACATGGGTTCTATCCCTGGTCCGGGAAGATCCCGCATGCCACGGAGCAACTAAGCCTGTGCGCCACAACTACTGAGCCTGAGCTCTAGAGCCCACGAGCCACAACTACTGAAGCCCTCGCGCCAGAGCCCGTGCTCTGCAACAAGAGAAGTCACCACAGTGAGAAGCCTGTGCACTGCAACAAAGAGTAGCCCCTGCTCGCCGCAACTAGAGAAAGCCCGCTCTCAGCAACAAAGACCCAACATAGCCATAAATAAATAAATAAATAAAAAGACTAGATACTTTCACTGCTGTGGGCTGAGTTCGATCCCTGGTCAGGGAACTAAGACCTTACAAGCCTCACAGCGTGGCCAAAAATAAAATAAAATAAAAAGAATATTAATCAGATTTTAGTTGTAATGGTAAAAAGTGATACAGAAGAGCAGGTATATCCTTTTTTCTTTGGAAATAGTATACAGCTGGTAAAAGCAGTGTTTAAGGAGAGTTTGTAATATCACATAAAGTCGCTTATTGATAATAATAATGTTTTCAAAAACAAGATTCAAAATAATTCATAATGTATGACTACAGCTAACTACAGCTATGCAGTCATGTATAGACACACGAATACAGGGGAAGCAGCTGGTGGGAACTAAGGGCCAAAGGGCTCACCATGATCCTCCCAGTGGAGACACCAGATGGTTTCCCATCTTTCTGTGTCTATACATTTTTATATGTTGTCTGTGACTGAGCAAGCTTTACTTTTTTAATAGGATAAAGTACTTATTATGAAGTATTAAAACATGCAAAATGAAATATTAATGAAAAAGTCCAAGTCTCCTTTCCCAACTCAGCTTGAAGCAACATCTCTCCTTGGGACTCCACAGGGCAGAAATCCCTACTGATGGTCCTCCAGAGGGAAGAAATGAACTCTTCCTCCACAATCCTTGATCCATTCTTGGGTTTGGTAGTTGGCTGAACAATAAAGGCAACACTAAGAATACCATCAATTATAGATTACTGATTGTTACGTAATTTTAATCTCACCACACCTGAGAAAGTAGCACGGAGTCTTTCGTTTTCACAGCTTGAGAATCTAAGTCCCTGAGATACTGAATGTGTGGCCTGGATTCTCCAAAAAATGTTGACCTTGAAACTTAAATGACACTGGACCTCCTGGGAAGTCCACCTGGGCACCACCTGGGTGACAGATGAGTGGGTCACTCTGTCACTGAGTGTGGGTCCTAGCATTTCTGGAGCTGTCTGTAGTTTTTCTCCTGAAGACTCCTACACATACTAAAACGATATTTTCCCTCCCCTCTTCCCACATCAAACAGGCTTCTCTTTACAAATGCAAAGATAACTTCCCTAATGTTAAGGCCAACAAGTGCTCCCCCCCACACCCCCCAAATGACTCATCCCAACTGGATAATCTAAATTTCACTGAACTTACCCTCAGGGTTGCAGATGAGCATGTGGATCCAAGACACAAGTTATCTGGAGATTTGGGCTTGGCTGATCTGGAAGATGGCTGACCTCCCAGTCATTCTTGGCTTGTAGTTTCCTGTTTCAATTCCCTATCTCTATGAGAGACCATTCATTCATATGTCAAACGTGTATTAAATATCTGCTCTGTGCTGGGCGCTGCCTTTAGGAGGAGCTGGGGCTGGTGGAACCACACTCTCCTTACACTCAAGGTTGGCGCAGTCTTGCTCAGGCGCAGATTGGTAAGGAAATTTTAACGCAAATGGTAAGTGCAACCTGCACACGTGCTTTGTGGACATATATGTAGTCTGTCAGGTCTGATCAAGGAGTCACAGAAGCCTTTAAAAAGAGACAACATATGAGCTGCAATTTGAGGTGTAAGTAGGATCCCAGTGGACACCCAGGACAAATGAACATGACTCAGAATCCAGGACATTCATTTCTTTGCCTGGGCCAGGCCAGGACTCAGTCTAAGCTGACTGGGGAACCAGGTGCTTCCTGGCTAGAAAGTATGTCCCAACGTCTGACTATTCAGGAATCACAGCTACTAAATATTGAGACTTGAGAGAGAGAGAAGCCTGATTTGAACAGCAAAATTCTGCTGGAAGGCTTGTTCAAATGAAGAGTGCTGGGCCCCCACCCCTGGAGTTTCTCATTCAGTAGGTTTGGGGTAGGTCCTGAAAATTGCATCCCAGGTGATGCCAGTGCAGCCTGTCCTGGGTCCACACTTTGAGAACCACACTAGAACCACTTTCATGGAGGAAGAGCAAGGATTTATGAGTCTGCTTTGGTTTCTAATATCGGAATGGAGCTTTGAGACAGCGGTATCAGACAAACCAGACCACACCTGACCGACCCTGGAACCCCACTCCCACCGCAGTGATCAGTGTTTGATTGCCTTGGGATCACAGGAATGGCAGACAGACAGGTAGGGACCAGACGTGGAGGTCAGAGAGGGTGATCCAGAGGCAGTGCTCTATGCTCAGCACCTGGGGCTGCTGCAGCTCCCCAGACTGGCTCCTACACCCTCAGGCCCCTCCTCACCCCTCAGCACGTTGACCTCCAGGCCTTCCTCCACCATACCTCAGCTGTTTGGGGCTATGATGTGACAGAGGGGCTCTGATCACACTTTCTGATCCAAATATAGGGTGACATAGTCTGATAGGCATGGGCAAACTTGAAGGATAACAGAATGGGCCAATAATGAGAGCCCTGAAGTGTTGGCAAATGGCTTCAATCAGGTGTCCTAGGTGAAACTCCCAAGTGATTGATCTTCTAATTATTGAGACCTTGAGCCCACATGGACACTAGAGGGCGTCCTGAGATTGCTGAAGCTACAAGTGTTGTGTCCAACCACCAAAAAAATGCCCTGTACGTTGGGCTTTCCTGCTTAAATCAAGATTTGGTCAGTAATAATAATAATAAAGATAATAAAATAAAATTTTAAAATGGGAATTCCCTGGCAGTCCAGTGGTTAAGACTTGGCGCTTTCACAGCTGTGGGCCCAGTTTCGATCCCTGGTCAGGCAACTAAGATCCCGCAAGCCACGCGACACGGCCAAAAAAACAATAATAAAATAAAACAGTCGGTTTCTTGACCAAACAACTTGCATTTGTTAACTAATCATGCCCTTATTTTACCTTTTAATGATTGAAAGATATGTAAAGAAAGTAAATGCAGGGACTTCCCTGGTGGTGCAGTGGTTACAAATCTGCCTGCAACTGCAGGGGAGATGAGTTCGATCCCTGGCCCGGGAAGACCCCACATGCCCCGGAGCAACTAAGGCCGTGGGCCACAACTACTGAGCTTGCGCTCTAGAGGCCGCGAGCCACAACTACTGAGCCCTCACGCCACAACTACTGAAGCCCGCGTGCCTAGAGCCCGTGCTCTGCAACAAGAGAAGCCACTGCAGCCAAGTATTAATTCATTAAAAAAAAAAAATCTTCCTATGTCCTTTTTTTTTTTTTTTTTTAACCTCACCATGAGGATGTGGGATCTTAGTTCCCTGACCAGGGATCAAATTCCTGCCCCCTACAGTGGGAGCTCAGAGTCTTAACCACTGGACCCCCAGGGAAGTCCCTTTTTTTAAAAAAAATTCTTATGGTACTTTATTGTATAGATATACAATGCTTTTTTTTTGAATATTTGAATTTTATTTTATTTAGTTTTTTTTTTTTTTAAAGGAATGTAGTTTATTTATTTATTTATTTATGGCTGTGTTGAGTCCTCGTTTCTGTGCGAGGGCTTTCTCTAGTTGTGGCGAGCGGGGGCCACTCTTCATCGCGGTGCGCGGGCCTCTCACCGTCGCGGCCCCTCCCGTTGCGGAGCACAGGCTCCAGACACGCAGGCTCAGCAACTGTGGCCCACGGGCCCAGTCGCTCCGAGGCATGCGGGATCCTCCCAGACCAGGGCCCGAACCCGTGTCCCCTGAATTGGCAGGCAGACTCTCAACCACTGCGCCACCAGGGAAGCCCCTGTTTAGTTTTTTATACAGCATGTTCTTATTAGTTATCTATTTTATACATAATAGTGTATATATGTCCCCCGCGCAGCATCGAAGACCCAACGCAGCCAAATAACTTATCAAAAAATAATTAATTAAAAAAATAAAAATTTGCACAGAGATTGCCATATTGTCCTTCATAAAAACATTACCAATTTACAATCCGATCTGCAATATATTTGAGTACCAATTTTGACACGATTATTTTTTACACTATGAAAATATGTAGAGATACATATTTGGGAACCATCTGTGTATAGATGATATTTAAAATCCTGTGACTGGGTGAAACTAGAGCGATTAGGAAAGCAGTAAGAACAGAATAAGCAGCCCAGTTAACGCTCTTAAACATGCCAAATTTACAGCAAAAGGAGGCGGCAAAGGAGATTGAGAAGGAGCAGCCAGGGTGGTAAGAAGAAAACTAGAACTGTATGTCACAAGGGCGCGTGGGGGGGTGGGCAGAGTATACATATATATTAATACAATCACTTCAGAGAACAATTTGGCATCTCGTAGTAAAGAAGTGCAATAATTCCACACTTACAAACATATCCTAGTGGGACACACAAGGGACCAAGGAGAGGTACCCAAAAATGTTCACTGCAGGCAGCCATGTCTGTGATAAAAACAAACTAAAAGTCAATGAAGAGGAAAAAGAGAGAGAAATTGTAGCATATTCGTACCATGGCTACTATCCAGCAATGAAAACAAATGAACTATTTGTATAAACGTGGATTCATCTCATGTACAATGTTAAATGAAAAAGTATGCTACAGAATGATACATTTAGCAAGAAACAATTTATACAGTCTTAAAACATACCTAACAAGAGGATTTTTAAAATCCTTAGTAAAAAAAGCATACACCAAATTCAAGACACACACACACACACACACACACACACACACACACCAAGCCATCCTGGCCAGGAAAATGTTAACTGAAACACATGCATATCAAAACCATGCAAAATGAAGACTGTCTGCATATGTTTCTACTGTTTACTATGTATACCACATGTAGCAAATGATATTAAAATGTTACAAATCGACAAACCTGCATGGTGCCTCCATAAAGCTTTCTTATAATTCTCTATTCTTTTCTTCCAACTAGAACTACTTTGTAAAAAATTTGTGAAGTAAATCCAAAAGAACTGAGCAAAATAAATAAATAAAAAGAGTTGTCAAGTATGGGGAAAGCTGCTGAGAGGTAAAGAAAGATGAGGACATAGACATCTCCATTAGAATTAACAGTACTATTTTAGTGACCTTGACCAGAAGAGACTTCCTTGAGGAATGTGAGCAGAAGCCAGAATGAAGTGAATAGAACCAAGAAAGAAGGATGAAGGAAGGACCACAGGCACAAATAGGCCTTGGGTGTCAAACTCTAGGGGCGGGGTAGGTGGGGGGTGCGGACTGGGAGGCAGGGCTGGATTCTGAGCATTCTTTGGATCCAAAGCTTAGGGAAAGCGAATTAACATTTATGTAGCTCTTTCCACAATCTTCAGAGGGATCTTCTGAAATAGCTTTTACAACCTGAAGAATGAATTATCCAATAGCTCCTGGGTCCCTCAGAGAAATTAAGTACTTTGGCCTGCTTTCTGAATACAAAGACAATAATGTGGAAGTTCCTGTAGGCTAGGACCTCACAATCTGGGCCATTATTCTCAATAATGTGTGAAAAATCAGTAGATTTTGCTTTCCAAAGAATTTTTTTTTTTTTAAAAGAAACTCCTTTGTTAGAATGTTTGCAATACATGTATCTGACAAAGGATTTGTATCCAGAGTATATAAACAACTGCTATGACTTGATAATAAAAAGGCAAACAACAAAACTGAGTAAAAGACTTAAATAGGCACTTTACAAAGGGAAGGTACATGAATGGACAATACATATATGAAAAAGTTCTCAGCATCAGTCGGGAAAATACAAAGTCAAAACTTTGAAACCACAGTTAGAAACCACTACACCCATCAGAAAAGCTAACAGTAAAAAGATTAATAACTGTAAATGTTGGCAAAGATGTGGAACAACCCAAATTCCTATCCATTGCCTATAGGAATATAAAATGATTACTTTGGAAATTAGTTTTGGATCTTCAAATAAAGTAAAACAACAAGGAATCTGTAACCAGCATGTACATTCCTTGGTATTTACTCAAGAGAAATCAAGATATATGTCTATAGAAACCATATACAAGAATGTTAGTAGTTGCTTTATTTGTATTAGCCAAAAACTCAGAATACCCTCAAATACCCAAAAACTGTGGCCCAATTTTCAATGGAATACTACTCAGCAATTAAAATGAAGAACTACTGTTACATACAACAACACGGATGGATCACATAGATATTATGCCAAAGGCAAAAAGCCAGACACAGAGAAGACCATACTCTGTGAGTGCATTTGTATCAAGTTTTAAAACAGGCAAAACTACTCTGTGGTCATAGTCACCAGATCAGTGGATGCTTGGTTGGGGAAGGGGGACTAAATGAAAGGGAGTAAAGGGAACGTTCTAGGGTGAAGGGAACATTCTGTATTTTGATAGGGGTGTAGGTGACATAGCTGCATGTATTTGTTAAAATTCACCGTTTGAGTCACTAAAGTTCTGTTCATTTCACTATATGTACATCATACCTCAATTTAAAAATGTTTCTAACAAAAAAATGTTAATGTTTTTGTTTTGTTTCCTTCTGGCCTTGCTGCATGGCATGTGGGATCTTACTTCCCTCACCAGGGATCAAACCCGGCCCCTGGCAGTGGACACGAGGAGTCCTAACCACTGGACCGCCAGGGAATTCCCCAAAATTGTTAATGTTAATAATAAAAATAAGATAATTGAAGGCAAGATGTATGAAGACATCTACCACAGCACTGTAAAGGCAAAAGCTGGAAACAACTAAAAATCCATCAGTAGGGGGCTGGTTAATTCAAAACAAATACAATGGAATTCTCCATTTTTGTGTCTTCTTTAGCTTCTTCAGAATGTGACTTGGTATTATTGTGTATCTTTTAAAACATTTGTCTGCCTTCCTTCAACTGTAGACTCTTTGAAGGTAGGGACCACTTCAAGTTTTAACAGTCTGAAAGTCAAATATTCTGCTCTGTTATCCCTATAAAGATATGAATTATTTAATCAAATGATTCTCTCCTGAGCTCATTAAGAGCTCCTGCTCTGGGCTTCCCTCGTGGCGCGATGGTTGAGAATCTGCCTGCCACGGGTTCGAGCACTGATCTGGGAAGATCCCACATGCCGCGGAGCAACTGGGCCCGTGAGCCACAACTACTGAGCCTGCGCGTCTGGAGCCTGTGCTCCGCAACAAGAGGCCGTGATAGTGAGAGGCCCGCGCACCACGATGAAGAGCGGCCCCCGCTCGCCGCAACTAGAGAAAGCCCTCGCACAGAAACGAAGACCCAACACAGCCAAAAATAAATAAATAAATTAAAAACCAAACCAAAACAAAAACTCACTCACTTTAAAAAAAAAAAAAAGAGCTCCTGCTCTTCGGACCCCTCCCACACCCTGTTCCAATCTACCAAATACCATCTGCATGGGCTGAAGCCCCAGAGAGAGTGAGGAGGCGGCACAAACAGCTTTTTCAGGGCAGATTCATGACTGATGACATGAGACACCTGACAAGCACCCAAACTAGGCCAGAGAGAAGAGGAGCAGAAAGAGCTCAAAAGCCCTGCTATCTGGCACCTCCACACTTTGTTTAAGAGAAGAGAGTAAAACAAACATACCACAACCACAGGATAATGATATAAGATCCTACATATCTGCAAGCCAACATTTTATGACTCGTATGATTTCAGGAAAGAGACAGATCAATGTGGCCAGAGGAAGCATTGAGGGTTTGGGGGGGCAGAGGTTGGGATTGAGAGGGGAAGTAGCTTGCTTCTTTGTAGCATATGTACTCTTTGCCAGGAACTTTAGATAGAATCTCCTTTAATCTTCACAATGTTCTTGTGAAGAGGAACCTTCCATTTCAGACATCTATACCTGAGAGTCCAGAGCTTAACTCATCAGTCTACAACATCACCTGGGAGCAAAGCTGGATGGATATCCAGGACTCCAGCCTCCAAGCCTGCCCTCTTTCCATTATCCCATCTCAGGACCCCAAAGAAGGAGGAAGAATTTGAATGGGTGGTGAGACTGGGGATAATGCATCAGCTGGATCTGCACTAAAACAGTGGAGAAGCATCCCTCCCTCCACTCCCCCATGCCTTCCTCAAAGAATTGAAATCATCCCCTCTGATTTACCCAGCACCCCTTCCTCTCCCTCTCCCTCTCTCCACAATGGCTAGAGTTGGGGAGGAACGAAGAAGAAATTGCTTTTGCCTTTCATGGACCCTTCTTCTCCTGGGGTCTCTGCCTTTCCACCTTTTACCTTTCCCCACACCAGCCCATTCACTTCACAACTGAGTGCCTATTGAGTGCCAAGAGCTGTCCTTGCCTCTGGGGATAAGAAAATGCGTAAGACAGCTCCTGCTCTCAAAGAGTTTACTGTCTGGGGGGAACGAAGGCCCTAGAGAAGATTGTAATAATCTTCTGTGTTAAAATTAGGTGTCATCCCCATCCTTGGAGGGAGGACAGGGGTAATTCAGGGAAGGTGACCTGGATGCAGCTGACACATAGGGTATGACAGGTTCCAGAACTCTCTTTACTGGAATTCATATCTGCACACAGGTAAATAATGTCTTTCTGACTGAATTCCTTTCAGTCTTCCTGAAAGATGAGCAAGCTCATTCCAGAACAAGGCAGACAGGTGGAGTGAAGAGAGCACTCCCCAAGGACATAGGCCGAGGACCTTTGAGTTCTACTGGTCACCACTGCCCACCCACACTTCTCCTAGGTCCAGCCTTCTTCCAAACCTCTCACAGCCCTTGACTACATTCCGTGGTGTTCCGCATGGGTACCACGGCCATAGCCAGCCTGACTATTGAGAAACCAAGCAGCACTGATCCTGGCTGAATTCATAGGGAAGCTGAAGTCTCTTTGAGGCAGAGATAAACTTGGCAGTTCAGCCTCATTAAAATCTTTAATTACAATTCCAAATGGTCTGCAAACCCATGAAAGGTCACTCAACTGATTAGCCATAACATCTACAGCTGATAAAGATACAGGGACAGGGGCATTCTTGAGAATGGAAACTGTGGGGACTGGAAACTGCTTCCATTGTTTGTGAAATAATCTGACAATGTAAAGGAAAATACCTGCCACCCACTGACCCAGCAGTCCAAGGTGGGGAATATCTCCTATGGAGGTAGCAGGTTAAGAACATGTAAGGATGTTTATTGTAGCTTTATTTGTTGTGCTGAACTGGAAACAACTCAAATGTCCATCCAGTGAAAGACTAGATAAATTGTGATGCATCCATATCATGGACTATTATGCAGTTATTAAAAAGAAGGAGTTTAATCTATATGTACAGAAGGATGTGTGTGAGTTGCAGACTATTATGAACAGCATTATCCCATCCCTGTAAAAGCAAAAAATAAAACCCTCAAATATGTGGACATCTGCTTGTATGGTCATTAACGAAACATCTGGAGGGGTTACATGGCAGACTGTTAATGTGGTTACCTCTTGGTGGTGGAAACAGAATACATTTGTTAACTTTTCATTTATAAATTTTTGGAGCATTCACCTATAACAAGAAGCACATATTACTTTTTATACTTTAAATTTTATATTGAATACATACAAAAGTTTCTTTGCGACGGTTGCACAACAATGTGAATGTACTTAATGCCACTGAATGGTACACTTATAAATGGTTAAAATGGTATATTTTATGTTGTGTGTATTTTACCACAATTTGAAACGAAACCAGAAAAACACCCATGCATCTTCAAATGCTCCAGTAACTGAGAATGGAAGTTGGGGCTAGTCAGAGGTTAGGAAATCAGACATGAAAGTAGATTTTTAAATTTAAAAAAAAATTTTTGTTTATTTTTGGCTGCATTGGGTCTTCGTTGCTGCCTGTGGACTTTCTCTAGTTGTGGCGAGCGGGGGCTACTCTTCATTGCGGTGCCAGGCTTCTCATTGTGGTGGCTTCTCTTGTTGTGGAGCACGGGATCTAGAGCACCCGGGCTTCAGTAGTTGTGGCGCGTGGGCTCAGTAGTTGTTGCTCCCGGGCTCTAGAGCGCAGGCTCAGTAGTTGTGGCGCAGGGGCTTAGTTGCTCCGAGGTAGGTGGGATCTTCCCAGACCAGGGATCGAACCTGTGTCCCCTGCATTGGCAGGCAGATTCTTAACCACTGCAGTACCAGGGAAGTCCCGAAAGTAGATTTTTAAAAGCATAATATTTAACTGGTGAAGAGGAGTCTGAGCATAAAAACAGTCATAATCCCATGGTGACCGAGGAAGAACAATTTATTTTTTAAAATTTTTTTCCAAAAATAGATTTATTTTATTTATTTATTGGCTGCGTTGCGTCTTCCGTGGCTGTGCGCGGGCTTTCTCTAGTTGCCGAGTGCTTACTCATTGCGGAGCACAGGCTCAGGCACGCAGGCTTCAGTAGTTGTGTCACACGGACTCAGCAGTAGTGGTGCACAGGCTTAGTTGCTCCGCGGCATGTGGGATCTTCCCGGACCAGGGCTGGAACCCGTGTCCCCTGCATTGGCAGGCGGATGCTTAACCACTGCGCCACCAGGGAAGCCCTGGAAGAACAATTTAAATTCATTAATCCAGTCAGGATGAACCAAAGCACCTCTGTCCATCAGGGTAGGGCAGAAGCCTGGCTCTGACTAGATTTAATCCAAAGGGATTCAAGGAAAAGGAAAAGTCCCGTCTCTCAAGCAGCTATGGCCCCATGGGAGCCTCCCTGGGATTCGCCACG
Organism: Eschrichtius robustus; assembly: GCF_028021215.1. NCBI lineage: Eukaryota > Metazoa > Chordata > Mammalia > Artiodactyla > Eschrichtiidae > Eschrichtius > Eschrichtius robustus. The sequence continues at coordinate 85,038,342 of NC_090835.1, forward strand.
GGGAGCCGGGTCGGGCAGTGGGGCTCGCCCTGCCTCGGGGCTAGATGAGCGAGCCGGGCCCTGGCCCGTTCCTGCTGGTGCTGCTGCTGTGCTGCAGCACATACCCCCTCCATGCCCCATCCCCAGCCCTGCAGCGAGAGGCTTGCCCCCCCGGAAAACCAAGGCCAGGTGCCCCGCCCGCACCGCCCCAAGGCCTGACCGTGCCTCACGGGGGCGCTGAGTTCTGGGGCCACTCAGTTGTGTCCACCCTCTCCGCTTCACCCCAAGCACACCCTCCCCCAAACCTCTGTGAAGCCCTTTGTGAGCGCCTCCTGCAGCCCAGCAACAGAGGTCTGGGGAGACAAGGTTGCCAAAGCTGAGAGAAGATAAGGCCATAAGTAACATTACCCCAAATCCTCTCCCATCACACTTCAGTCTGAAACTTAATCCCTACACTTAGTCCTACATGATGGTAGGAACTGAGCAGAGGGGGAAACGAGTTTTATATCGAATTGGTCTTGGCAACCCCCCACTACTGATGAACTATTTTGTGCTTGGTGCGAGGGATGAAAAGATGGATAAAATCTCATCTTAAAGGGTGTCAGTTTGGTTTAAGAAAAAAGAAAAAAAAAAACCGATTGAGTGAGCAGATTAGTGCAATAAAATATTAAAGATGCTATCACAGCAGAATGTGTAGGGTCAGGGACTTCCCAAAGGAGGATGTGAATTCTACATTCAGAGGTGCAGAAAGGCTTGAGAGGAAGTGGCTGAAATTCAATAATGTTGGAAGATAGGCAGGGTCTTGGGCAGACAAACCAGAGGGGGAAAAGGGCACTCCAGGCAACTGGGCAGCTAGAGTGGGCTTCTGGGAATCACAGGGAGATCTGAAAATCTGTCTGAGGGTAGGAAAGCATAGGCTGAATCAGAGCATATCGGTTTTTAGAGCCCTCCTCTCTGCCCTTGCATTCTGGGTATTTACTAACATTAAACTCTTGACTCTCAGCCATATTCCTTAGTCTTGTTTTCCTGTGTTACTGATGAGAGAGAGAGAGACTTAGAAGTTACACAGCTTCCCTAAATTTACACTGCTGGTATGTTGTTGAGTGAGAAACGTCAATCCAGATTTTTCTGATTCCAAATACTGGTCAGGTTCGTTTCTCACAGGAGCCAGGTGGAGAAATGGACTATTTTTGAAGGCATTGGGGAAGGTCTCATTGAAGGAATCTCAGGCAGGGCAGTAAAATGATCAGACTTGTGTTGAAAAAGCAGCTGTGTGGAGGACGGACGATGGGAGCTAGGAGGGTAATGAGAGAAGTCCAGAGGTGAGTGGGTGTTTCCAGGCAACACCTGGAGAATGAGCAGAGGGTAGGGCTTGAGGAAGTGACTCAGAAAACCCAATAGTCACGGCTGGGGTACTGGAGCCAGTTTGGGAGGCAGGGGAGAGGAGTCAGCTCCCAAACAGGAAAGTGACAGGAGGAAGTGACATCCAGAGTCACAGGTGGCTGAGAGACCACATCAGATAAGGGCTGAAAAGTGTTGGTGGATTTTGCAATTAGGAAGTGGATAGTAGGCCGGTCAGTCTGAGCTCGCAGGCACTTCCAGTGCCGCCCGCCTGAACTGACCTGTCGTCCAAGCCGACTGAGCACAGCCACTGAGACCAGCCCTCTTCTGAGCACCTGCTGCGGGCACGGAGCGCCTTGATAAAGCGTCACTGAATGCGCTGCAGCCACCCGGCTTCAGAAATGAGAGTTCATTAGCATTCACTCTGGAGATGCTCCTGTTCTTCACAGCTTTAAAGATCACTGTACCTGCTGGGTTATATTTCACGATAAATATGTTTTTGAAGGTGCCTTTGGGATGTCCAATAGGGACAGCTATTTTTATGCTGTTATTGTTGCTGTGGTCGCCGCCCACGTGGTGCTGGCCCTCTTTGTTTATGGCGCCTGGAATGAAGGCTCATGACAGTGGCGTGAAGACAAATAGGATTAATGTGAATATCACCTTTTGATAGCATTAAATTGATTTTTTAAAATGGTAAATGACTCTGGGATATTCATGATTTCAGTAAAGTTGCAAGAACATGTTAAAATCAAAAAAAGAAAAAAGAAAAATAAAGAAACTGGCTGGGAAAAAAAAAGAAAATAAAGAAGTTACATAAGAGTAGACTCTAATTTTTTGTTTAAAAAAGCGGTTTCATGAAAAGTAACCTTTTAGAGCATTCACCAAGCTGATGACAGTGGTTATGTTGGGAGGAAAGGTGTTGGAGGGCCTTTCGCTTTCTTTGTGGTGTTATTCTGAGATAGTTGATGTTACTTTATTACCAGAAAAAAGCAATCAAGTAAAATATTTTGTTAATTAAACGTGAGTGGGAACGAACTCTCAGAAAGAGAAAGCAAGAAAACAATCCCGTTTACAATTGCATCAAAAAGAATAAAATAATTAGGAATAAACTTAACCAAGGAGGTGAAAGACTTATACTCTGAAAACTCTAAGACATTAATGAACGAAATTGAAGACAATACAAGTAAACGGAAAGATATCCTGTGTTCATAGATTGGAAGAATTAATATTGTTAAAATGTCCAAACAACCCGAAGCAATCTACAGATTTAATGCAATCTCTATGAAAATATCCATGATATTTTTCACAGAACTGGAACAAATAATCCTAAAATTTGTATGGAACTGCAAAAGACCCCAAATAGCCAAAACAATATTGAGAAAAAAGAACAAAGCCAGAGGTACCATGGTCCCTAACTTCAGACTATACTACAAAGCTACAGTTATCAAAACAGTATGGTACTGGCACAGAAACAGACATATAGATCAATGGAACAGAACAGAGAGTCCTGAAATAAACCCATGCATATACGGTTAATTAATCTATGACGAAGGAGGCAAAAATATACAGTGGGGAAAAGACAGTCTCTCCAGTAAGTGACGTTGGGACAAATGGACAGCTACATGTAAAGGAATGAAATTAAAACATTTTCTCACACTTTATACAAAAATAAACTTAAAATGGATTAAAGACCTAAATGTAAGACTGGAAACCATAAATCTTCTAGGAGAAAATATAGGCAGTACACACTTTGACATAAGTCTTAGCAATATTCTTTTGGATCTGTCTCCTTAGGCAAGGGAAACAAAAGCAGAACTAAACAAATGAGATGTAATGAAACTTAAAAGCTTTTGCACAGCGAAGAAAATTATCAACAAAACAAAAAGGCAACGTCTTGGATGGGAGAAGATATTTGCAAATGATATGTCTCATAAGGAGTTGATATCCAAAAAATATAAACAGCTCATATAACTCAATATCCAAAAAAACCAAACATCCTGATTTTAAAAATGGACAGAAGACACGAATTGTCATTTTTCCAAAGAAGACATACAGATGTCTAACAGGCACATGAGAACATGCTCAATGTCATTAATCATCAGGGAAATGCAAACAAAACCACAATGAGGTATCACCTCACACTGTCAGAATGGCTATCATCAATAAGACAACAAACAATAAATTTTATTGGTGAGGATGTGGAGAAAAGGCAACCCTCATGCACCGTTGGTAGGAATGTAAATTGGTACAGCTACTGTGGAAAACAGTGTAGAGGTTCCTAAAGAAACTAAAAATAGAACAACCATATGATCCAGCAATTCCACTCCTGGGTATATATCTGAAGAAAACAAAAACACTAATTTGAAAAGATACATGTGCCCCAATGTTCATAGCAGCATTATTTATAATAACCAAGATATGGAGGTAATCTAAGTATCCATCAACAGATGAATGGATAAAGAAGATGTGATGTATATCTACAATGGAATATTATTCAGCCATAAAAAGAATGAAATTTTGCCATTTGCAACAACATGGATGGACCTGGAGGGTACTATGTTTAATGAAATAAACCAGACAAAGAAAGACAAATACTGTATGTTTTTACTTATATGTGGAATCTGAAAAATAAAACAAATGAATGACTATAACAACAGAAAACAGAAAGAGACTCATAGATACAGAGAACAAACTAGTGGTTACCAGTGGGGAGAGGAGTAGAGGGAGGGGCAAGATCGGGGCAGGGGATTAAGAGGTACAAACTACTAGGTATAAAATAAATAATATAGGGACTTCCCTGGTGGTCCAGTGGTTAAGACTCCATGCTCCCTATGCAGGGGGCAGAAGTTCGATCCCTGGTGGGGGAACTAAGATCCCAGGTACCATGCGGCGAGGGCTAAAAAAGTGTAAGATATAAGGATGTACTGTACAGCACAGGGAATATAGCCAATATTTTATAACAACTTTAAATGGAATATAGTCTATAAAAATATTGAATAACTATGTTGTACACCTGAAACTAATATAATATTATAAGTCAACTATACTTCAATAAAAAAAAATTAGAGGAAAAAAGTGAGGGGCTAAGGAGTAGAGAAGGACAATTTATTCTCGGAGCCTATTTTGGGAAGAGAAGGAGTGAGTCTAAAGGGAGAAATTTCTGGAAAAGGAGCCAATGATAACAGGAGTTATGTCTGACTAGCAATGTGTTTTAAAATACCTACCAGTTTTCTTTTCTTTTTTTTTTTTAGGGGGAGAGGTATTACCTCTTGTCCTCTAAGACAGGCACTATTTCCTCATTTTATACATGAGAAAAGTAAAGCTCAGAGACTTAAAACCAAGGCATTATATCTCATAAGACTCACCAATGAGGTGCTTGTTAAAAATAGATTATTGGGTCCCACCCAAACCTCCTGAGTCAGGCTCTAGAGAGGAAAGGCCTGGGAAACAAAAACCCCAGGTGATTCTTAGGCTCTGTCAAGCTTGAGGAGCACTGTCCTCAAACCCCCTACCTCTCTATTCCCCTGCTAGATAGAAGGGAATAACCAGGGGGTCAAAGGGAGGCCAAGGAAGAAACTTGAGGAAGAAAAGGGATGGCCCCGTTAGGGCAGTACAGCCCACAGATGAGTGTGCAGGGTGTGTGTGCGCATTGTGGATTAGCCCACCATTCTCTGAGTAAGAGTCAGAGGTCATCTCTGAAATAAAGGGGTGCAGTAGAGTGGCAGACGGTTTGAGGCCAGGGTAAGGCTTTAATGCCACTGGTGTATGGAGCAGAAGGGGTGGCGAGTCTTCCCTTGAGAGTGAACAGTCTCAGGAAGACACTGGGACATGGAACAACAGCAGGAGTAGAGATGCTCAAACATTCCTGGTCCAAGAGCGTAGAGTGAAGACAGGGAGTGGTGGGAGATGAGGGTGAAGTAAGTCTTTGAGGGGCCTTGTTTAGTCTGCTAAGGAGCTTGGAAGTCATCCTGAAAACGAAAGGGAATCCTTGAAGGAGCAGCAGAGAGCTATGCAGTCAGACACATATTTCCAGATTGATTACCCTGATTATATCAAGGAGGATGGATTTTAAATGGTTAAGATGGGAGGGAAGGAGTCCAATTGGAAAGACTCTGGCTGTAAACCAAGCAAGCAATGCTATGGGTTGGTTTGATGAGGATAAAGAGGAATGCCCAGATTTGAGAAATGGGAAGTTAAAAATGGGCAGAGCTTGGTAATGGTTTGAAACTGGAAGGTGTTGAGGTAGGCAGCAATCCAGTATAAGCGCCCATGTAAAGCACACCTGCCTATTGTTTGGGAATAGCCAGTTCTGCTATAGAAGACAAGAAGACAAATGGGACAGATGGACTTTATAAAGGTAAGCACACTGGGAATCTGTGAGACACGTTAGATGTCGATAAGTATGTATCAATAGAACACGTATTTGTGTGAACTGAGGTAGAAAGAGAGGGAGGGGGACTTCCCTGGAGGTCTAGTGGTGAAGACTCTATGCTTCCAGTGCAGGGACCGTGGGTTCAATCGCTGGGGAACTAAGATCCCACATGCCATGGGGCCAAAAAAAGAAAGAAAAAGAGGGTTTCCCCCCTGGTGGCGCGGTGGTTAAGAATCCACCTGCCAATGCAGGGGACACAGGTTCGAGCCCTGGTCCGGGAAGATCCCACATGCCGCAGAGCAACTAAGCCCATGCACCACACTACTGAGCCTGCACTCTAGAGCCCGCGAGCCACAACTACTGAAGCCTGCGCACCTAGAGCCCGGGCTCTGCAACAAGAGAAGCCACCAAGATGAGAAGCCTGCACCCAGCAACGAAGAGTAGCCCCCGCTCCTGGCAACTGGAGAAAGCCTGCACCCAGCAACGAGGGCCCAACGCAGCCAAAAATAAATAAATTAAATAAATAAATTAAAAAAAAAAAAAAGAAGAAGAAAAAAGAAAAAGAAAGGAAGGGAGGGAGGGAGGGAAGGACCAAAGTAGGCACTAAATACTCATGAGCCCTAAAACATATGAGACATCTGAGGCTATCAGTATGCATAACCCAGAATTCAGGCTGCAAGAGCCTTCCACCCAATTTGAACCTGATCTTAAATGTGTTAACCTCCCCTCATCGCTTTCCCTTGCTCCTCACGGTGTGTTTTACCTTTATTTAATAAACCACGTGGTTCAAGCATCTTAGTTTGGTCTGTGAGCCTTTTTGTTCCACGACCTCTGGATAGCTTCATGGTACTGTACCAGGAGGCCACTGTGACCTAGGTTAATTTCCCACACTACAACCCAGTTCTGACTTAAGCAAGCAGATAGGTCGGATGGTGATGCCACCTACCAGGAATGTAGGATGAGGGCCAGATTGTTCCCTGGTGGGGGCTAAGAGGATATCCTTAGTTTAGATATGTTGAATTTAAGGTGATGTAGGACATTCTGTCAAGATGGCCAGTAGGTGGTTGGGTACACTGATGTGAAGTGCAAGGATTTGGACAGTGGAGTCATTACTATCTAAAACTAGGAGCCTGGATGAGATCCTGCAGGGCAGTAAGAGTTTCCCTCCCCATTGTTCACTCCCCATGCCCCTTACTCACTCTTTTGCTGTCCTAATGATAGTCCTACCTCCTCACCTTCTTACAGGATACTTGTGGAATCATCTCCCTAAAAAAGTGCCCACTAGACATAACCCATTCCCACCATTTCTTTTCCCCTCAGCAACCTATTCTCTGCACTTCAGCTTCATCACTCTTTCCCAGCCCAGCCCTGAGCAAGCCCTTTATGAATTCTCAAGCTCTTGGATGACCAGTCTTTCTAATGGTGCTGCAAGGAGGGCAGGTGGGCAGAGGTCCAGGCATCCTGGTCTGAAGCCAGGGACCTAGGGGTTTGGGAAAAGCTGATTCTCAAAATGAAGGCCAAAGCCCAGTACCTTGTCATCAACTAAGAAGCATCGTGGAGCAGAAGAATCAGAGCCAAGGTGATGGGGAGTGAAGGGAAGAGCTCAAAGCAGCCCTAAAGATATGGAGTTGTTCATTCATTCTTGTTAAACTAATATTTATTAAACTCGAAGCCAGGCACCCTGCTGAGCACTCTGGATACAGCACCCTTCACTGATGCTGCCTCCTCCTCCTGGGGGGTTTCATCCCTGACTCCAGACCCTAGTGTGTACCTGATGGTGCCCAAAGGATTGGATATTGAGTATTGAGTATTGGAAAGGGTAGGACTTAAGTATAAGACTCCTACCTTTCTCCAGTCAGGGAACAGGGCTAGAGAGTTCTCCATGGTCTCAAGAACCCCAGGCCTTCCCTTCAGGTGAAAAAAAAAAAATTGTATCCAACTTTTTCAAATCCAGGGTCTGGGAAATAAATGGCCTTTCTGACATAGCCACCTTCCCATCTCCACCAGTAGTTATAGGAACCCTGGAGACCTGGTCAGGGTCCCAAGAGAAGTATATTTCTAACCTACATCATTTTTTTTTTTTTTCATCTAGCAAATGTCTGAGGGTCTAGTAAATGCTGTTCATGGTGCTTTACCAATAATAAACATTACAATAGCAGCTACTGGGACTTCCCTGGTGGTCCAATGGCTAAGACTCGGAGCTCCCAATGCAGGGGGCTCAGGTTCGATCCCTCATCAGGGACCTAGATCCCACATGCCACAAGTAAAAGACCCTGCATGCCGCAACTAAAAAGATCGGCATGCCACAATGAAGATCAAATATCCTGCATGCCACAATGAAGATCGAATATCCTGCGTGCCACAACTAAGACCCAGCATGGCCGAATAAATAAATAAATATTAAAAAATAAACAGCAGCTACTAGTTCTTGAATTTCTTGAATTCTTATTGGCAGGTATGACATTAACACTGGCATGCATTATATTATTTGATCACTATTGTTATCTCCAATTCCCAGATGAGGAAATTGAGGCTTAGAGAGGTTCAGTTACATTTGCTATGGACAATATATCTAGTAGTGGCATTTGGATCTGGGATTTAAACATGTTGCTGTGTAAGGCATACAGTTAATATGGTTAATAATATGGTAGTAACACTTTAAAAAAAATATTTATTTATTTATTTATTTAGGCTGTGCTGGGTCTTAGTTACGGCACGGGGGATCTTCGTTGCGGCATGCGGGCTCATTCATAGCTGTGGCATGTGGACTTCTTAGTTGTGGCATGTGAACTCTTAGTTATGTCATGCATGCAGGATCTAGTTCCCCGACCAGGGATCGAACCTGGGCCCCCTGCACTGGGAGCGCAGAGTCTTACCCACTGGACCACCAGGGAAGTCCCCAGTAGTAACACTTTTGGAGACAGATGGATACTACTTTTCGTGATGATCATTTCATAATGTATGCAAATGTCAAATCACCATGTAGTACACTTGAAAGTAATATAATACTGTATGTGAAATGTACTTCAATTAAAAAAGCTTGATGAGGCTTCCCTGGTGGTCCAGCGGTTAAGACTCTGTGCTTCCACTGCGCGGGTTCTGTCTCTGGTCAGGGAAGTCCTGCAAGGGCAAGGTGCGGCCAAAAACAAACAAACAAACAAAACCCCATGATGCTGGGCACAGGGCATGGGTCCCTGCCTTCAGGAGGGCTCAGTGTGGTCAGTACCATGACTGTGGCATGAGCAGGGCATGATGGGAGCAAAGGAGGGAGCCACTTGCTGCAGGGCATGAAGGGTGGGGTGCAGCATGACTTTGGTGGGGATGTGCATGACCGGGAAGATATGTCTTGGAGAATGAGTGAGGGTTTATCAGCCGAGGAAGGGAATTCCAGGCATTTTGGAAAGTGGTGGGAGTGGAGGTAGAGAAAACTAATGTTTTGTTCTCCTTTGGAGTTCTGGGACTTCGGCATTTCAGAGTCACACGACTTGCTTGGGAATCAGAGCACCTGGGGACACTGGCAATACAAGTCTGATGGCCAGGACTCCCTTCTCAGTACACTTGAGTCTTTCAATTCCAGCAAAAGCAAGCTAGAAAAAAACAGAACTACAGATGGAGAGAAGTGAAAAGAGTAATCCTTCTTGACCAAGAGCTGCCTCTACCATTTCAGGAAATACCTGGAAGCTGGGGTGGGGCCCCAGCCTTCAGCCTATGATAGGAATGATAGGTGGGGACTGAGCAGTGGGGAAGGTGAAGGGGCCGAGGGCATGGTGGGGAGGGATGAGGGAGCAGACCTCTATTGCATTAAATGTGTCCTTCGTGAGCACGGTTTTTTGTTTGTTTGGCCACACCACGTGGCATGTGGGATCTTCCCAGACCAGGGATCAAACCCATGTCCCCTGCATTTGAAGTGCGGAGTCTTAACCACCGGACCACCAGGGAAGTCCGTGCATTATCTTTGTCCTTCATGAGCACAGTTCTATTGCTGACCAGCCTAGCCACTGGGCTTGCCTTCTCTCACACATATTTGCTCAATCCATTCTCTACTTGGTGTTCAAGTTCTGGCCCAGGGCTTAGCACCCCAGGGTACTCAGGGCGGGGCGTGACCGACAGTCACCATGGAATGTGGTGTGAATGGTGCCTGGGTGGCAGCCCAGGCCCTGTTGTGGAGGATGCATGGCAGTGTGGCAAGACCAGAGGTGGCAAGTCCCCCCTGGTCTAGGAGTCTCTAGGTCTCCTTTGCCACCACTCCTCCCTGTCCCACTGGCCCCCTCAGTGCGTGTGCCTCTCTACAAAGCCCCCTAGAAGAGAGCCCATCCCAACATGCAGGGCCCGTGGTTTCTGTCCTCTGGTGTCCAGCTGTCCCTGAACCCTGGGTCTTTGGGACCTCAAGCCATCTGATCCCAGTGGGATGGGACTGCTTAGAGCCAGCAGTCCACTGAGATGCCCTTTGACACAGCAGAGGTTTCCTGTCTGGTGGCATCCCAGTCCGATGCTGGGTCTCTGCAGGACCTCAGATGAGCAGCCAGGGTAGCCCAGGGAAAGGGTCGGGGAGCCAGGCTGGTCTGTCAGTGCCTCACATGCCCACATCTTTCAGAGCCTCTTGGTTCTAAGCAACACACACCCACCCCTGTCTGGATCTTCTTTGGGCTCCTGGCCTCTGGAGTGGTCACTGTGGGAGCTGTAGGCACCTTCCTCTGGAAGAAGTGGCAGAAGGGCAGGGCAGCAGGTTTGCTCAGAATTTTAGAACTGTCTTTCTTTTTCTTTTTTTAGTTGCGGCATGCACGTGGGATCTAGTTCCCCGACCAGGGCTCGAACCCAGGCCCCCTGCATTGGGAGCGCAGAGTCTTACCCACTGGACGACCAGGGAAGTCCCGACAGGTTTTGCTTTCTTTTTCTTTTCTTTTCTTTTCTTTTTAAAGAATTTTAGAGCTGGAAGCGACCTTAAGGATCATCTGGTTTCCCTCTCTCTGGGAGGCTGAGGTCCAAGAGCAGCGATTTAGAGAAAAGCAACTGAGGAGGGAATATGAAAAATATGAAAAGAAGAAGGAGTAGGTCAGGATTTCCGTTTCCTCTCTAGCCTTTGTCCACACACACAGACACACACACACACACAAAGTTTTACTTCCTGAAGTATGTTTCTTATAAGTTCCCAAACACCAAAACCAAATCAAAACTGGCCTCCCAAACTCATCAAACAAATCTTGATCAAACTCGAGGGGAAACTCTGCTAGATTTCCCAGGAAGGCTGCTGGGAGATGGGGGTGCGGGGCGGGAAAGCCTGTGTCAGCATCTCACTGAGTCCCTCCTCTCCCACCCCTCCAACCCCAGTTTTTCTTCACAGGCGTGCGGAGAGAGATTGCTAGTCCCATGACAACTAAGTGGTGAGGATAGAGAGGAGGGTGTACGGGAGAGGGGCAGCACTTTTATGTCTGAGCTGGAAGGAAATTTAGGGCTCATTTGGTCCAATTCCTCTTTATTAGATGAGGAAACCAAGGCACAGAAAGTGAGGCGCCATCCACTGGGGTGTCAGAGCCAGGGCCCAGGACCCTGGTCTACAGACCCTTGGTTTATTCCTGACCTCTTCTCCTGGCTTCCCCTCCCTCTTGCTTTCACTTCTCTATCTCCCTACAGACTACAAGCAGAGAGCTGACCCCTAGATTTGAGGTAACAGTACCTGGATTTGGGAAAAGAAGATTTCAGTTTGCAGACCTTGCAGGAGAGATCATAGGGTCAGTTGTTGAGAAGAAGGGGGGTGGTTTACGGTGAGCAGTGGAAAATGTGTAAATTGAGATTAAGGGAGATATTCTCCCAAAGTGGGCAAAGCCTGAACCCTTCTCTCCTCAGCCTTCCATTCTTTCCCTTTCTTCTGCCTTCAGATTGACAGAAGCCAGAAGTCAAAATAAGGGGTTTGCCACCCTGGTCTAGAGCAAGTCTCCGTTGGTCCCCATGAGCCATTTCAGCTGGTTTTCCCAACAGAACAGCGAGGGGATGGCTGGGCCGATAGCAGCAAGGCCACCATTGCACCTCTTAGCAACCAAGCCAGGCCAGCCACACCTGGCAGGGAGTGGTGGCCCTCACCTGCCCTCCTTGGGTCATGCTCTACAACCAGATACTTGCGTTTGTCTTTGTGTAGGACCTTGACATTGCACTATAATAAAGGTGTATGTGGAGAGTTTGTGAGCCCAGTCCTAAATTGGTTTTGGGGACTTGAAGTTGTTTAGTGACTCCCTAAGACCCAGGAGAGTGGAGGAGCCAGGTCTGATGACTCAACCCCGCTTCCAGTCTCCTCTGGGCCTGCACAGAGCTGGCCTGGGCAGGGGCTGGCTAGGACTGCAGACAAACTTAACTTTCCATTAACGTTCTGGGTCAGGCTCCAGGCAAGCACCTGACTGATCTGGCTCAGATCTCTGGCTACAAGCCAGCCAGGCAGCCAGGCACCCTCGCCTCCTCTGTCTCTCCCTCTGGAATGGGACTCTTGCTCAGGCCAGAAACATACCACCTAGAGCAACTATTGATTGTAATCTAAAAAACAGAGGGTGTTGTTGAGTGGGGGGAGAAGAGGAAGGTGTTTTAGGGGCCGCTGGGAAGACAGGGGTACAGGGGCTCTCTGGACCACATGGGGGAAGGGGTTTCTGGGAGCCTAGAGGGCGGAGAGCCAAGAAGCACTGCTGTAGGAGATTTCTCAGGTCCGCCCCTCCCCCTCCTCCGGGAGGCCGTCTTCTTGGCAGACAGCAGATAGATGCATGACAAAGGGGCTGTGATGGCTCTGTCCTGGGGGTTGGGGAGATGGCTGGGGAGGGGCCCCTCCTGGTCCAAAGCACACCTCTCCACCCCCACCAGGCCCCTTAATCTATCTGCCTTTTGGGCAGTTAGTGGTTTAGTGGTGAATACAGCTCCAGTTTCGCTGCCCTGTAGATCTTCCAGCAGACCTATGGGAAGTATTGAAATGCATGCATACAATTAGTTGCCCAAAAAGTACTTAGAGATGGGCTGGAGCAGGGGCTGTGTGATATAGATTCAGAGGAGAAAAAAACCAAAAACAAAAAAAACAGGCTCAAAGGACTCCCAGATACCACCAAGTTGAAGATGGCTGGCCACAGTCAAGAGGACGCCCAGCAGGACCCCGAAGCCCCTCAGAAGGTAGATGCTGAGCAAACAACCTCAGACGGGGCTGAGATGAAGAGATGTCTAAGTCGGCAGAGGTCCATGTCCCAGGCTCAGGATTCTGGCCTTCCAAGCTGTAGGGAGCTCTGGTCTACAGCCTTTCCGGAGGCCCCCCAATTCACCTCAGGGCCTTCATTTAGGGCAAGTTTGGGGAGCAGACAGACAAACCTCATCCCAAGCAGAGAGGCAGTCTGAAAGCTATTCTCTTGCAAACAGAATCAAGCACTATGCCTGCAGTGTGAGCCCTCAGGACAGGCCCAGAAAAATAGACCCTGTGGGAGAGCTTAGGGCAGGCTTCCTGCACACCCCCCCAAGTCGCTCTCCACCCCCTCCTCATCTTTTCACCAGCCCCCCTACACAAAGGTCTGGGGGGGCTGGGGGAGGGGTAGATGATGAGGCTGGACGCCTGAGTCCTCTAGAGGGGGACAGGAGACCTAGGTCCCAGTGGGGGTCCCTGTCTGAGGCTCAGTCTTTGAGGGGATGGGGGGGTTATTGCTGGAGCTCTTTTAGCTGCTCTGAGGGGGATTCCGTGTGAGGGGATCGGGGCTGGGGGGTTGGGGGGCAGGAAGCTGTCCCCAGGGGAGCCATCCAGGCCCATTCAAGGGTTGAGCACTTGTTTAGGGTTAGAGTTGCCCCCTCTGGGGACCAGGATTGTCCAGCCAAGGCCATTGTCCGGCCCCCTTCCCCCCGTCCCTCCCAAGCCTCTTTGAACCTGAAGTCAGATATTTTTTTCTTCCCCCCTCCCTCCTGGGCTTTCCCCACCCAGGGCCTAGGGCCGGAGGCCTGGGCTGGGAGGTGGGGGAGGGAGAACAGTCAACTACGGACTAGATAATGTGGGTCTCTGAAGAGGGGGGCAAGGAACTTGATGTGCGTGACCCACAGTGGGGGACCCATGAGGGGGCGTCTGATTCTTCTGTCTGGACAAAGATTGGGAGACTCAGGACCAGTCAGCCCAGAGCCTGGCCCCTAGAAGGGAAAGTAGGGGTTCCATCCCTGACTCTGGTAGGTGAGGGGGCTCTGAAGCCGGGAAAGCCGGGGATGGAATGGAAGCCTGTCTGGCAGTCTGCCCCTGGTGATGGGGTGGAACTTAGCAGGCTGGGCAGATGGCTGCTGGGCATCGCAGCTTTGGGGTAACTGAATCTGGCCAGTAGTCTAAATGGGAACAACTAGGTTCCTGGATTGGGGGTGCAGGAGGGCAACGGGGAGGGGGGCTGTTAAGGAATTGAGGGGTAGCCCCATCAGGACTTGACACATAAACAATTAATGCTTGAGGAGCCGAGAGGGTGGCTGGGTTCGGGTGAGGGGACGGTGCCAGGGTGTCTGGAGAGGGGTCCAGCAGCCGGGCTCCTGAAGAACCGGCAGGAGGTGTGGAAGAGATTCCAGGCAGCTCTGGTGTGTGCGGAGCGTCGGGAGGGCCGGGCGGCCTGTTGGGAGTTGGGAGTGAAGGCCCGCATGGGGGACCTGCACCTAGAGCCTCGGGATCTGGGGCCTGGAGAAGCGCCCGCTGGAGCTGCCTGGCTTTCGGCTCCCAGACACCACCGCCAGCAGCCGGCAAACACCCTCCGCCTCAGTTTCTCCCACCCCCACCGTCCCCTCCCCCACCCATCCAGGGGGCGGGGCCAGAGGTCAAGGCTAGTGGGTGGGATTGGGGAGGGAGAGAGGTGTCGAGCCGTCCCTAGGAGAGCCCTCGTTTTCCTAGGCCCCCGGCTTGGGGCGCCTTCCTTCCCCATGGCGGGACACCTGGCTTCCGACTTCGCCTTCTCGCCCCCGCCGGGCGGTGGAGGCGATGGGCCGGGAGGGCCAGAGCCGGGCTGGGTTGATCCTCGGACCTGGATGAGCTTCCAAGGGCCTCCCGGTGGGTCAGGGATCGGGCCGGGGGTTGGGCCCGGCGCCGAGGTGTGGGGTCTTCCCGCGTGCCCCCCGCCCTATGACTTCTGCGGAGGGATGGCCTACTGTGCACCTCAGGTTGGAGTGGGGCTGGTGCCCCAAGGCGGCCTGGAGACCCCTCAGCCCGAGGGCGAGGCGGGAGCCGGCGTGGAGAGCAACTCCGAGGGGGCCTCCCCGGAGCCCTGCGCCGCCCCCGCTGGCCCCGTGAAGCTGGACAAGGAGAAGCTGGAGCCGAACCCCGAGGAGGCGAGTGAGCTGCTGGGGGCGGGCGGCGGGGGGCGACCGCGCCGGCCGGGGGCGGCCACGCGAGGGGAGGTGGTCGCCTGCAGCTGCCCGGGTCGCCGACCCAGGAGGGGAGCGGGCGAGGGCGGCGCCCCGGGACGCGTGTGTGGCGACTGCAGGCCGCCCTGAGCAGGGGCCCGGTGGGAACTAGGGACTGGAATTTAGAGAGAACCGCAGGTGAGGGCAGGGCGGCCTGGGGCAGTCGGAAGTTGGCCTTGCTTCCCCCCTCGGCCCTTGTCAAGTAGGTCCTTCCACTTCCTAGGTCTGACCTGGGTCGGGTCACTCATTACCAGCCCAGCACCAGACCCAGCTTGGGGTTGGAGCCCCTTCTTCTACCCTGATCCCTTCTTGAAAATTTGAGCTTGATCAGATCCAGGATCTCCGCCTTAGGGTTAAGTGTGGCCTGAGGGTGAAAACAGTGCTTATCCCAGGGTTATTGTTCCTGAAAGTCTAGGGTGTGACTGGTTTCTGATAGAAGCTCCTGTTTGGGCTGCGTGGATGTATGGAGTTTGGGTTTACCCTCCATTAAGTTTAGGGCTTGTCTTCCCTTGACCTCTGCCTTGGGCCCAGTGAGTCACCGTCAGGCAGAGTGCACACCCTGACACCCCCTTGTAGAGAGCTGGAAACACCAATTTCAGCCGTAATTCCATAAGTAGTGAACAGGGGGAGAAAAGGGGAAGAAGTCATCTCCAGGCCATTCCCCAAATGTAGGGTTTGCTGAGGGAATTGAAGACTTCCGCATCCAGCCCTGCTGGGGACTATTAAGGATATATCTTCTAGTCCGAGGAAGAGACAAGTGCAAGCAATTAGAGATCAAGTACTAAACCTTTAGACCTCTTGGAAGGTGGTGTGATTGGTTGCAGCTGACCGAGTAGCCCTAGACTCTTTGCTCGAGGCGACGGCTGAGCCTTGAATGATAATGGCTGCCAATTGTGGTCCATTTCCTAAATGCCTGGCTGTGGGCTCAGTTTCTACATCATTATCTCATTAACTGGCACAAGATCTCCTAGGGAGGTATTATTAGCCTATTTCACGGGTCTTAACTGCTAAATGGTAAAGCTAGGATTTGAACTGGGGTTTACCTTATTTCAAATCCCCAAAATATGATTTGGAAAAGCCGAGATGGGAACAGCTGACGTTTATAGGTTTGCGACATCGGTTGAGCAGAAGTTGGGAATGGAAGTTACCTTATTTGAGTTTGATGTGATTGATGACCCTTGAAATACTTCCCTTAGGTTTCCAGGACTGCACAGAGGCCTGGCTGCTCTTGTTCATCTTCTGGCCACTGGCCTTCATTGGAGAGCCTCAGGGCTCCATCCATCAACCTCTGCTCTGTCTACCTTTCATCCACCTCTCATCCACCCTCAAGGCTCAAATATCTTCTAGACATGACCACTGCATTTTCTGTCTCCTGCGGGGATGGCTCCCTGCACTGCCCCACCCTGTCCATCTCCCAGTAGTTTAAGGCCCAAACCAGTCATCCTCATTCCTTTCACATCCTTACATCCAATCCTTTGGACACGCTGCTATCTTTACCTTGGATATACATCCTGAATCAATCACTTAGAGCCATCCTGGTCCCAGCCACCATCATTAGGCTGGGATTGCTGCAGTTGCCTCTTTAGTCTATGGTCAGTACATCAACTGGAGTGAACATTTTAAAATGTGAGAGTCAGATCATTTCACTGCACAAAACCCTTCAGCGCCTTTCCACTTCTCTGAGTGAACCAAAGTTACGGCGGCAGCTCCAGGATCTGCTCTGCTCACCTCTCTGACCTCATCAGCTCCCCTTCTCCCCTTTCCTCAGTCCTCTCACCCTGCTCCGCCCATGCTAGCTTTGCTGCTGGCCTTGTTGCTGGCTTTGCTACTACCAGGGCCCACCCACCTCAGGGCCTTTCCACTTTGCTCCTTCCTTTTGCTCAAACATCACCTCTGACTGTCTTATTTAAAATTGTCACTTTCCCCATAATTCCCTACTCTGCTTTACTTTTTTCCATAGCACTTCTAACATACTGGATAATAATTTCATCACAGTGAAAGCCCCTTGGGGCTAGGTTTCTTTCTTTCTTTTTTAATTAAAAAAAAAATTATCTATCTATTTGGCTGCGCCGCCAGGTCTTAGTTGTGGCACGTGGAGTCTTTTAGTTGCGGCATGCAGGCTTTTAGTTGTGGCATGTGGGATCTAGTTCCCTGACCAGGAATGGAACCCGGGCCCCCTGCACTGGGAGTGTGGAGTCTCAACAGCTGGACCACCACGGAAGTCCCTGGGGCCAGGGTTTTTGGTCTACTTGGTGTAGCCACTGGTTTGCAGAAGGTGCTCAATAAATATGTTGAATTAGTCAATGAGGATGCTTTTATATTGCAGAAAGATACAGTTAAAAATAAGGGATAATCAGATTTTTAAAAATTGAGCACTAACTATATACAAAGCATGTTATTCATACCTCGTATGACGACTGTTTTGTAGTGTGTTTGTGAATGTGCATGCCTTGTCATAGTTTGTGGGACCCTCAAAGTAAGCTGGAGAGAGTATATTTGGAAAGAGAACCAGAGACATGGTGCTCTGTATCTCTACACTCAACACTTCCTCAAACTGAGGTAATACTAGAGTCAAAAAGCTTTTGTGAGTGTTAAAGAACTAAAGGGCAGGAGCCCCCTTCATAACCTGACAGGTGTTCTCATTGAGGCCTGGGCTTTTCTTTGCATTATCGAATGACGTTCTGCATCTGATGGATGTGTCACTTTCTGGGGTAAATGACATTTGTATATAGTTTATTTCTACTTATTAGGTGGGCAGCCTGGAAGCAGAGATGCTCCCATAGACTGTTTATTCCTTGGGGCCCAAATGGAAGGGGGGGTGGGGTGGGTAACTGGTATGTTTATGTTCTTACATGTCCTCTGCCTTTTAAAATGCAGTCCCAGGACATCAAAGCTCTTCAGAAAGACCTTGAACAATTTGCCAAGCTCCTAAAGCAGAAGAGGATCACCCTGGGATATACCCAGGCCGATGTGGGGCTCACTCTGGGGGTTCTCTTCGGTGAGTCTCACCTAGCATGTTCTGACCCACAGAACACAGGGACCACATCTCCCCTGGAAGGAACATCCCTGAATTTGGGCCTTTCCTCCCCACCAAGGGAGTGAGAGAAGGGTGTTTCTACCCTCTTTAGGGGTGAGGTTAGAGGGGGAAGAGATACCGTACTTGTGTGGGATCTTGGGAGGGCAGGAAGAGGTGGCAAGCCCTGGGTCTTGGGGTCGAAAGGGCCCTGCCTGCTGCCTCACCTTGCTTCTTTCAACCCACCTCCCCAGGGAAGGTGTTCAGCCAAACGACCATCTGCCGTTTTGAGGCTTTGCAGCTCAGTTTCAAGAACATGTGTAAGCTGCGGCCCCTGCTGCAGAAGTGGGTGGAGGAAGCTGACAACAACGAGAATCTGCAGGAGGTGAGGGTGGGAGGGATGCATAGGGACCCGCCTGGTCTCAGCCCGATTTCCACTGCTTCCATCCATGGCTGGCAGCTCTCCCTCTTGGAGGCAGTGGTCCTCACTGGGATGGAGTGCAATTCCTCAGTTCTGCTGGGAGAAGGTCCAGGGCCACTGGTCTAAACCCACCCTTCCAGGATCTTTCTTGTGGCCCTGGTGCCAGTCAGTGCTCCTGAGCAGCTGGCTCTTGAGTCATTGACCTCATGATGCTGTTGCTCAGCAGGTTCGAGGCTTGCCTTCCCACTTCCTTCCTTGTCATCTCCCCACCTGCCCAGATATGCAAGGCAGAGACCCTCGTGCAGGCCCGGAAGAGAAAGCGGACGAGTATTGAGAACCGAGTGAGAGGCAACCTGGAGAGCATGTTCCTGCAGTGCCCAAAGCCCACCCTGCAGCAGATCAGCCACATCGCTCAGCAGCTCGGGCTTGAGAAGGATGTGAGTGCCCCTGTCCGCGTCCCTGTGTGCTCCATCTCCTCCTCCCCATTCACACCTCCCAGAGCTTATGATCGAATGTCCCTCTCCCGTCTTCCACTCCCAGGTGGTCCGAGTGTGGTTCTGCAACCGTCGCCAGAAGGGCAAACGATCAAGCAGTGACTATTCGCAACGAGAGGATTTTGAGGCTGCTGGGTCTCCTTTCTCAGGGGGACCAGTATCCTTTCCTCTGGCTCCAGGGCCCCATTTTGGTACCCCAGGCTATGGGGGTCCTCATTTCACAACGCTGTACTCCTCAGTCCCATTTCCTGAGGGTGAGGCCTTTCCCTCGGTGTCTGTCACCACTCTGGGCTCCCCCATGCATTCAAACTGAGGTGTTTGCCCTTCCCAGGAATGGGGGCAGAGGAAGGGGGACAGCTAGGGAGAGAACCCTGGGGTTCGTACCAGGGCTTTGGGATTAAGTTCTTCATTCACTAAGAAAGGAATTGGGAACACAAAGGGTGTGGGGGCAGGGAGTTTGGGGGAACTGGTTGGAGGGAAGGTGAAGTTCAATGATGCTCTTGATTTTAATCCCCACATCACTCATCACTTTGTTCTTAAATAAAGAAGCCTGGGACCTAGTAGGTGGATACTTTTGTGCTTGGTTTATTCTCCTCTAGTTATTGAAGCGTGGATGGGGATAGTTAATAGTGGGTATTAATAGCTCTTCCACCCAAATGACCCTGAGACCAAGGATGCCATTTAAACTGCCCAGAGTCACAATGTCAGAGGGAGATCTGGGATTGGATCCCAAGTTTATATGTAGAGGGCTCTTATAGGTGTGAGCTAGTTCTTAGGAGCCTGTGACCTGGGGAAATTGGAGGTGAACACCTTATTTTTGCCCAAAGATGCAGTTATTACATAGCCCATTCCCTATTAGGAGCTGGCTTTTTGCTTTTCCCCACTCTACTCTGGAAGTCCTCAGTGGCTTTGTGCTAAGAAATCAAGTCTTTTAGGTATTCATTTCTTCTGCATATCACCCCAACCGGAAACTCTACTTTGTGCTTTCTTGATACCTGGGTCCATTTGGTTTCCACTTAAGGTTTTTGCCTACCCTGTCTGTGACTCACCAAAACCTCCCACATTTTAGTCCTGCCTCTGCCACTTCCTAATTAGGGCCCTTGCTCTGGAGCCTTTCCTCAATGTGTAAAAAACTTGGGTTGGTAAGTCTAAGTAGAGGAGGAAGGGGATGGATATGCAGGTTGCAATAGGATAGGTCAAGATAGGGCTTTCCTAATAAGAACTATAGAAATGCTACTTTGACAGTATCTTGGCTTGGTGTACGACTGTCAGAAGAGAATCAGTGTAGCATATGTGGGTTATGTTGATATACTGGACCAGGTCGGCATCTGTTGTAGCTGGTGTCTCAGGTTTTCTCTTCCTGGTAGTACTGGTCAACCTTGTAAAAGTTCTGCCACCCTCATGAACTTGACCAAATCCCAAGTACCTTATTTTAATGGCAGTGGATCTGTTGTTTGTTGTTGTTTTATAAATATTTATTTTGGCTGCATCGGGTCTTAGTTGCGGCACGTGGGATCTATTAGTTGTGGCGCATGTGGGCTCTTAGTTGCGGCATGTATGCGGGATCTAGTTCCCCAACCAGGGATCGAACCCCGGGCCTCCCCGCATTGGGAGCTCGGAGTCTTACCCACTGGACCACCAGGGAAGTCCCGGATCTGTTTTCTTTGAAACTAGAAACTGAAATTACCTGGATTCCTTTTCTCCTGTCTTCCCACCTCCAGCTTACCTCATATATTTGCACCTTTTCAGCGAGCAGGTTTGTATTTCTCTGCCTTGTCTGCTCATCTCCTCCCCTAAGAATCTGAATTAGTTTTCCAGACTTTACCACTCCATTCTCTCAAAAATTGGAAAGCAAGGAGTATCAGACCCACAAAAAGAGTAAGTACCTTGGAGTATATGAAGCTGCTCATTCTTTATTTGGAAATGGAAGCAAAGCTCTGAAAAGTCAGGTCACAATCATGGTGGTCAGCGGCAGGACTGCTCACAATGTAAGGAAGTTTGGGGGCTGTGCCCTAGGTTTTCCCAGAGATGCCTTAGGCGATGCCATCAAGAACATTTAGAACTTGCTTGTTCAAGTCTGGGGCTTATAACTTCCCAGGCGTGACCTCTGCAATTGATGGGTTCTCTTGACCAGACATTCTAGTGTCCATGACAACAAGGACCTACAGCTTGTGACAAGTAGGAATTTCCAGCTCACTGGCAACTTCCTGGAGGCAGCAATATCTTTGGCAGGAAGCCATCTCTTCTGTTACCTTGGCCATGAGGGCCTGCTCCAGGCCTTGAATTGATAATCCATAGGAATGGACCCTTCCCCTGTAGTCATTCCCTCCTAGAGAGGCAAGGGAAAAAGAAGGCATCTCTTAGGACCCATTGGCACCCCAGTGTCCACCCATGTCTTGGAGGTGCCAGCTCTGTCCTCTGGTGCTTTGGTGGTGGGCCTTAGGTCTGGATGCCTACACGACAGCCTGGGCACTGGAAGTCGGCCTCCCTGGCAGCCTGGATGCTGCAACCAACACAGGCCACATGGAACCAGATGTCACAACCATCACACTGAACCCAGGCTACTGTCTCTTCTTGGGGTAGGCAGCAACAAGGGGCTGCACAGTGCTCCCCGCCCCCAACTGCAGGGGGAGCCCTGGGGTTGCTCACTGGGTGTTTCCGAGGACGCCCACGTCGATTTCTGAAGAAAGTGACACAAAAACCAGGGTCACTGGAAACCTGCAGAGGCCTAGAACTTTCCCCTGGATAACTGCAGAGTGAACCTATATAGATTCACTAGACTAAAGGTGAATCTGGTTAGAAGAACGAACCCAGGTCTTGTCATTCCACCTTCTGTTCCATCTCCCATCCCCATCCCCCAGGCAGAGAGCTACTTCCCAGCCTAGGGCTCTAAAAGAATCAAAAGGCAGTGAAATATGAGACAAAGTTCTCTCCACTTACCCACTGGGTGTCAGTGGGGTTTTCTCTACACGGAGTTTCTTCCTGGGCTCCAAAAGGACTGGTGGGGGGCTCTTGGGAGCCTCTCTCTCATCATCCAGTTCTGCCAACACGCGGTGAGCTGATTTCCTCCGGTTTCTTGGGGGTGGGACAGAAGGGGTGGTCCCCACTTCCCCAACTGGAGTGGGAACAGGCAGGCTCTGTGGCCTACCCCCACTCCGTGAGAAGGTGAGGGGCTGGGAGTGGAGCTTGCTGAGGCTGCCAATGGAGTTGAGGATCAGCGTGGCTTTGGGGGCAGGGGAGAGGGTGCTGAGGGGGCGCTGTGGAGCCCCCTGGGAGGGCAGCATGGGCTGGAAACCAACCCCGGTTCCCTCTTCTCCCCTAGACCGTGGGGTAGTAATGGCAGCAAAATCTTGAGGTTTGACTCGGACTTGCTGAAACAAGTAGAACTCTGAGGGGCTGGTTTCTGGGGGCCCTTCAGGGCCAAAGGTCAGAAGGTCACCATCACTCAACTCCAGCCTGTGACCCCTTGGGAGTCGGACATTATTGACCAAAGTCCCTGTTGATTGTGGGGCACCAGACAAATACAGAGAACGACAAAAACAAATGACAGGTCAGAAGTGGAGAAATCTGGTCCTGTCTGGTTTTCTGGGGAACATGAGGAAGAACACGACACCTGTCATCAAATTCTCACATTCTAAATCTCTCAGCAGGTGACATCAGATATGAAACTCCTTGTGAGTTGGGAATGAGTTTATTTTTCTTATGTCCTCCCTCAGGGCACATGGAGGGAATGAACTCCTTCCCTCAATTCACTGAGGTCCAATTCTCAGAGATGCTCACTTTCACTCAGTTCCAACTCAGTACTAATCAGCACAGCTCAGATTGTCTGGGTTCAAATCCAAGCTCCACCACTTACCAGCCATGTGACCCTGGACAAGTTAGCTTCTTTATGCCTCATTTTCCTTGTCTGTGAAATGGGGTATTTGTGCTCACCTACATTTAATGCCTTTAAAATGTTCTTGTCTCATAATAGTAAGCACTAAATGAATGTTGGCCACTATATCCAATCCCCACAGCACTCCCCAAAACAGACCTTACAAAGATTTACATTCTACCTAAGAGGAAACTAAGATCTAAAAAGGTGAAGTGACAGGCCTGAGTGATACTGCCAGGTGCCAGTAGCAGAACTGAGATGGGAACCCAGGCCTTCTGAGGCTGACTTAACTGCCTCCAAGTCAGGGAGTAAGACACATGTCCAGATCATTAAAACATAATTCAACATATAACTGCCCTAAGCTAAGGACAAGGTTCCTAAACAAATCTGGAAACTTAGTCAAATCTGAGCTTGTCCCCCAGTGGCCCCAGAACAACCCCACTGTGATACTCCAGGCCCTGGATCTACCTCCCAGCCCTTCTAAGAGCTAAACAGGGTCAGCCCCACAAAGATCTGACACTGCACATTTCTGGTGGGAAGACAGGTCTGGATGACAACCATCTATCCAACCTGATGGGGAGTTTGGGAGGCAGGCAGAGTCCCTGTGGAGACTCTTGGTCATTCCAGCCCAGAACTGCACTGCCCAGGCATAAGGCTGCTCTGCTCACTCCTCACCTTGGCTGCTATGGTTCTCCAGGCTGACCCTCCAGTCGTCACCCCGGCGTTCAGCGTGCAGCTCCGCATGGACTCCAGAGATGAAGCCGGGCTCCTGCTGGGGCCGCAGGGCCACATCACAGAGGTCGGCCCTGCAGCCCAAGCGGTAGGTGCAGCCAGCCCCACTTGGGGGGTGGAAGGTGTAGAGATCGCCACCCTTGCCGCCCCCTATGCGCAGCAGCTGGAAGCAAGGCAGCATGGGCGGTGCCCCCTCCACACCACCTCTTCCACTTTAGGAATCCATCACCTTTCCCACTCCCTGGGCCATGCACATCTGGCCTAAGTTCACTTTCCGTCTGATGCAAACTTGAGCTGTCCTTTGTGCAATTTCAACTTTGAGCTCACTCCCTGAGTAGGGCAAATTCAGAGTGCAAGGAGCCTAGAACGCGATGCAAAATTGGCTGTCAACAGCTTTGCAACTGAAAAACTTGGTGAAGGTCCCAGTGTAGTGCAAAAATGAAGGCGTCTTGTGGCACGAAGCTGAATCGGATCCTCAGGCTGCTAAGTATTCCAGGAGCCTTCAATCTGTGCAAGGCAACAATACATTAGGCAGCTTCTAGGGAAATTCGAACTGTAGGTGTGGGGGTGAGGGTGGGGACTGCTTCTGTGTGATATTAACTTGTCACCTCAGTGTAATTTGGAGAAGAGAAGCTTCTTCCTGTAAAACCTGCTGATCCAAATAGAGTAACCCTCCTGCTAGCCCACGCCTCACTCTTCTGGCCAATCCCTCACTCATAACTAGTTGGCTTGAACCCCAGTGGGAAGTGTATCCACTGTCACCCCTCAAAAGGCAGTGCAAACGGGTCTCTAACGTTCTCCAGCAAAGTGGATCTAAACCCTTGCTTACCGACTTCTCCGGGTGGGATAAAAACAGAAGAAAGGGCTCCCGGGATGATGCAAGGCAAACCCAGCCTTTTCCCTCCCCGCCCCAGCCCAGGTTCGTATCTACCGCGCGGTGCAGTCTCGGAATGGTCCCCTCTCCAGGCAGTGCCAGCTCGGCCCGGGTTGGTGCTCCTGCGGCTGTTTGACAGCGAGGAAACCAGGGCCAGGAGGGGCGCGGCCTCCGCGCGCGGGCAGCGCCGACCCCGCCTTCGGAATTCCCGGGTCCGAAGCTCCCGCCGAGCGAGCCCGCCCCCCGCGCTGTTTCTGATTGGCCATCTTGTTTGCCCTCCTTCTCTCCATTGGGCGACGAACTGGGAGGGTCCCCGATCTCCCGCCTTCCGCTTTTTCTGATTAGTTCACAAGTTTTCCCGGGTTCCCGGAGTTGGGCGGAGCTGCCAGGGCGCGGAGGTGCCCCCAACGCCTTAATTGGGCCAGGCTTTAGACACTACTGCGCCTGCGTTTACCTCTTCTCCTCCTTCCGGGTTGGTAGCCTTGTAGGCTTTAGAGCGTCCCGCCAACCTGCCCGCTTTGCGCAGGCGCGGTCAGGGCCCGAGGCCGCGCCCGGGAGCTAGGTGTAGGGGGTGTGGCCAAAGGGCTGAGGGGGTCTCTCGCGCCGGGTAAGGGGCATTCGGGAAGAGTCGGTTGGGGGCGGGAAGGGGCTGAGAGGGGGTACGGGGGTGGGTTCAGGGATCCATAGGGTGGAGGGGTGCAAGGGCAGGGTAAAGGAACAAATGAGGTGGTCAGAACAGCCTTAGCGCTCAGCGTCCAGCAGGGCGAAGACTCATATCTGGGGGAGAGGAGGGAGGGAGAGCAGGCTATTGGGAGATGAGAGAGTAAGGGGCCAGAATAATTTCTTCAGGATAAAAGCAAACTAGGATGTAGGGAGGGATCGGAATCCCAGATTGGGGGAAAAATAGATGAATTCGGGTGGGAGGGGGGGGAGATCTTGAAGACCCCTCTCTCTGCTCTAGGACTCTGGAGAGGTGGGTGGGCGACAGGAATGGAAGCTGAGGAGACAATAGAGAGAAACTGAGAGGAAGGTTGCTGGAAGGGTTTGGATGCGACGTCAGGAAGCTGGCTTTTCTGCCAAGGGGTCTAGGCTGCCTGGATTCCCCGGGGGTCCTGGGTAGGCGTCCTGCCCTACATGTGGCCACATTCATCAGGGGCTAGGCATTGGGCCAGCGCTTTGATAGGGAAGGACCCAGGAGTCATGGCTTGGTGGTGTCTGGATGGGCTTCCCCAAGGCCTTGGTGAGCCATGGAGAGAACTCTGGAGATTGGGCTCACAGCCTCTGCACTGCATACCTCCTTCCTCACCTCCATCCAGGAAAGGTAGAGACTGTAGAAACTTAAGGAGGAGAGTAAAGGCACTGCCCAGAATTTTAAAAGTATGAGTAAAACCAGAGCCTCTCTCAGCCTCTCTCAGTAAATTCTCTCCATCTCATGGCTGTTGCCACAGTCCTATCAGGAACCAGATTGAGACAAGCAAATGATCTTCAGGTATTTCCTACTTCTTTTGGGAAGTAGGATAAGAGGAGCTAAGAGTCAGATGGACCTGGCTATTATTTAAGGATTATGACTGTTATTGTAGGGGCTATCTCTTTGGAAGGTGGCCTGAAAATTGAATTGGAGTGTCCTTGTTTCTCCTGTTGTCCAGGGGAGCATAGATGGCTGGACACAGACTCTAGAGACTTCAAATAATGTGGAAATGTTTCGACCTTCAGGTCAGTGGGACCTGGCAAGGGGGCTGGTGATTATGTCTCCCTGGGAAACTGACCATCTTTGTCCTTATGATTCTTCAGGTTCCACTGGGCTGATTCCCCCATCCCACTTCCAAGTTCGGCCCCTTCCAACTCTGCCAAGAATGGCTCCCACGTGGGTCTCAGACATTCCCCTGGTTCAGCCCCCAGCCCATCAAGATGTCTTAGAGAGGCGGCCAGATAACCAGAGACCTCAAGTGACCATGTGGGAACAGGAAGTTTCTGGCAAAGGGCAGGAGCCAGGGTGGAGAGGCAGGTACAGATCTAATGTTGCTGTTTTCTTGGGCTTGCTTGCCAGTGGCCCTTCTTCCCTGAAATAGATTCCTTACCCTATTTCAGCCCTTAGTTCCATGATTATTCATTTTTATATAAGCAATTGTTGTTGCCTACAATGCATAAATAATAGCAGTGTGCTAGATGCTAGGGACAAGAATAACAAAAATGAATAAGAGAGATCCTGATATCAAGGAATTTTATTTTATTTTTGATAATTTTTTTTTAATGAATTTATCTATTTATTTTATTTTTGGCTGCGTTGGCCTTTGTTGCTGCGCACAGGCTTTCTCTAGTTGCAGTGAGCGGGGGCTACTCTTCGTTGTGGTGCGTGGGCTTCTCATTGCAGTGGCTTCTCTTGTTGCAGAGCACGGGCTGTAGGGGCGCGGGCTCTAGAGCACAGGCTCAGTAGTTGTGGCGCACGGGCTTAGTTGCTCCGCGGCATGTGGGATCTTCCTGGAGCAGGGCTCGAACCCGTGTCCCCTGCCTTAGCAGGCGGATTCTTAACCACTGCGCCACTAGGGAAGCCCCTATCAAAGAATTTTAAATCCTAAGGGAAGAGATAGGTTGACCCACAGCTGATTGTATTAAGCGTAGGATAAGGCAGGCTGAAGAAGTACGGCCTGGGAGTACAGACCGTGTGCTGCGGTAGTGTAGATTCATTCTGACGGAGCTGACCATGCCATCTGTCAATTTGTTGTCTGTGAAGATTCTTATTCTTGTTGTTTCATGTGTGTCTTTTCCCAAATGTACTGGAACATCATCCTGCCATTTTGTTCTTGAGTGGATTGCAGGTGAGTCTACCTTGGACCCCGTCAAAGGGAAAGGAGCATAATGATGAAAGGGGAGCATTGGAGTGAGTGTCAGGAGACAGAGATTCTTTGTGACTAATTTGGCTACCAGCTAGGGGTCCTTTGGCCAGTCATCTAATTTCTCTAGGCTACAGATCTCTGCCACTTAAAAAAGGTGCTGGGGAATTCCCTGGTGGTCCAGTGGTTAGGACTCTGCTTTCACTGCCAAGGGCACAGGTTCAGTCCCTGGTCAGGGAGCTAAGATCCTGCAAGCTGCATGGTGTGGCCAAAATAAATTAAAATTAAAAAAAAAAAATGCTGTGGTTCTGGGCCTCAGTGAGGGAGCTGTGTCAAGAGCCATGTTATAAGCTGGTTTCAACTTTATGTGACGCCAGTAGACTCTGCTCTCCAGCGGTTGGGACTATGTAATTTATTGAGGTACTGCACTCTCAGACTTCTCATGTGGTGTACCTAACACTCAATAAATGATTTTAACTAGTGCCTGGCCTCACCATATTGATACTCGTTGCCATGACCTCTCTTTCCACCTCCATCAAACTTTTCCTTGCCCCTAAATCAGAATTCAGAAATCTCTGAGTGTCCTTCCCGCTTCTCCAGTTCAGAACGTGTGGCCTAATGATGTGCACATGTGATGTTTAACACATCTGCCTGTATATTGTCCTTGAGAGAGGTCATGTTCCATGCACTCAGCTAACCTTTAGGTCCTGTGGGCCCAGATATGCTTAGTAGGGCTGTTATCAATGATGATGGTGATGGAAATGCAGAGATCCCCATGGCCCAGCTTCATCCCCTGCCATCTCCCCATATGGGAGCAGAGGGATCCTCTCCTCCTTCTCCTGTCTCCATTTATGCCTTGGCCACCCTCCCAGCACCAGAGACAGGTCTCACCTGTGCTAACCTGTCTTTGAAGGTCCGTGGAGCTGGCCGGGTCGCAGGCCCTGAGCCAGCAGGCTGAGCTGATCTCTCGGCAGCTGCGAGAGCTGCGGCGCCTTGAGGAGGAGGTCCGGGTGCTGCGGGAGACCTCGCTGCAGCAGAAGATGAGGCTGGAGGCCCAGGCCATGGAGCTGGAGGCACTGGCACGGGCAGAGAAGGCTGGCCGCGCTGAGGCCGAGGGCCTGCGTGCTGCCCTGGCTGGGGCCGAGGTTGTCCGGAAGAACCTGGAAGAAGGGAGCCAGCGGGAGCTGGAGGAGGTTCAGAGGCTGCACCAAGAGCAGGTGAATGTGGGCCTGGGAAGGGTTCAGCTGCACAGTGGTGAGCTGGGCAGGAGCTCCCCAGCAAAGAGCAGGCATTGCAGAAAAGGGTGATGAGATGTTTGGTGAAGGTGAAAGAAACAGGTGACCTGGAAAGAGGGAGAACTTGGATGTGTTGGTCTTATTCAGATTGCCCTTTTCTGCCAGGACTCAGGAGACCTCCCACCACTTGAAGCCCTCCTTCCTCTTCCAGTAGGAAGTAGTTTGTCTTTCTACTTTACTCCAGGTACCCAGTTCATCTGGGAACACTGTGGGAGGGAGAGTGAGGGAGGTGGGAGTGGGGTCCTAAGGTGGACTGGGAAGGGGCGATTATTCAGTCAGCAAGCATTTATCCGTGTTTACTCTTTGCCATCCCTGAGACAAGAGCCGGGACACTGGGGTGAGCAAATCAGCCAACTCTCTGCCCTTGTGGGTGGAGCTGACAGCCTAGTGGGGGATACACACATTCAATGCTTAATTTAATTCTAGTTAATTAATTGCAATTGGGAAAAGAGCCATGAAGGAGAAGGACAAAGGAGCCCTGACTGGTCTGGGGGTTTGGGAAGGCCACCCTAACCAGTCGACATGTTAGGAAATGAAACCATAAAGATATTGGAAGAAAATATGGGTGAATTCCTTTATAACCTGGGAATGGGGAAACCTTTCTACCTGTGAATCAAAATCCAGAGCCATTAAGGAAAAGATTGATATATTGACTTTATAATACCAAACTTAGGAATGACAAAATAAAAGTAAAATTAAAGGGTAAGTGATAAACTATAGAAGAATATTTCCAGGTCATATCACAAGAAAAAGCTAATATCCCTACTATATAACGTGTGCCTGGAAATCAAGAAGAGAAAGACAGCAGTCCAGGCAGAAAATGGACAGAGGAGATCGTTCAAAGAAAAATATAAAGAGCCTTTAGATTCATGAAAGATGCTTAATGATAAGAAGTTGACATTTGTGTTAAATAGGAGTTGGCGGGCTTCCCTGGTGCCGCAGTAGTTGGGAGTCCGTCTGCCAGTGCAGGGGACAAGGGTTCGAGCCCTGGTCTGGGAGGATCCCACATGCCGCGGAGCAGCTGGGCCCATGCGCCGCAGCTACTGAGCCTGCGCTCTGGAGCCCGCGTGCCATAACTGCTGAGGCCCACGCGCCTAGAGCCCATGCTCTGCAGCGGGTGGGGCCGCCGCAATGAGAGGCCCGTGCGCGGTGGCGAGGAGTGGCCCCTGCTGGCCGCAGCTGGAGGGGGCCCGCGCACGGCAACGAAGACCCAATGCAGCTGTAAATAAATAAATAAATTAATTAATTAAAATAAAAAAATAGGAGTTGGCTGGTGGGCAGGCATGTGGGGAGGTGATGGGGGCTGGTGTGACACTTGGCTTCAAGTAGATGTAAATGGGAGGAGGCCAGAGGGGCCTGAGTGCAGGCGATGAGAGGGGCTCTGGGTGTTGGGGTGGAGTGTGAGGCCTTGGGCCTGTTCAACTTTATACTTTACCTTAAGAGCAATGGGTAACCGCTGAAAGGTTTTAACAGGGAAATGACATGATCAGGTTTATATTTTATGTGTAAAAGGACCAGTTTTGTGATTCGCGTCCCAAAAGCTCACAGTGACTATGGTATAGAGATAGGGCTAGAGGTGGGCAGACCGGAAGTGAGGGCAGCCACTTCCCCTCCTTCACCGGCCGAACCATGACTCCTTCAGCGTATCTGACACCCTTAACCACTGTTGGTGGTGCTGTGAGAAAAGGACAAGCTCCCTGCCTTCCTAGGGCTTCCTTCTGGATGGGGGGGAAGCAGACAGTAAGCACGTGCAGAAGCAGGATCATTTCATAATGATAAGAAGTGCAGGAAGGGCACGAACAGGTGATAGGGCAGCGCAGGTGCTGAGTAGGGAGTAGCGGTCCGGGGAGGCCTTCCCCACGAGGCGGCATCACTGAGATCTGAGGAGCTGGGGGAAGCCAAGCCTCCAGGTCGACTCTGAGGTGGGAAAGAGCAGACTTGTTGGGGGGACGGTGGGAGAGCACTGTGGCTGGAGCAGAGCGGGCAGTGGGAGAAACAGGACAGAGCTCAGAGAAGCAGGCAGAGGCCAAGGCACGACAGGTTTCACAGGCCCAGGGAAGAAGCCGGTCTGAACGCTGTGGTAAGCCACTGGAGGTTTCTAAGACCGGTCAGGAGATGGTTGCCATTGTCCAGGCCAGAGATGAGGGTGGGTTACCTCAGGTTGGTGGCACTGGATATGGAGAGAAGTGACAATGTTTTGGCGGGAGACCTGACAGGAACTGCTGGTGGATTGGAGGGTGATGGGGAGTGAGGCAACAAGCATGGTCTCCGTTTTGCTGTGCACAGTTGGGTGATTTCTTGGGTGCTTGTCCAAGGTCACAGAAGGTGGGAGTGAAGGGCAGGGCCAAAGCAGAGGGCGGATTTGGAAAGCCCAGGTGTGGGCGAGCTGGCCCCTGCTGAGCCCTCCCTTCTCTCCACAGCTCTCCTCCTTGACACAGGCTCACCGGGAGGCTCTTTCCAGTTTGACTAGCAAAGCTGGGGGCCTGGAGAAGTCTCTGAGTAGTCTGGAAACCAGGAGGTCAGGAGAAGCCGAGGAGCTGGCTGCGGCCCAGAGGGAGGCCGAGCTGCTGCGGAAACAGCTGAGGTGAGTGGGTGGGTGGGCGACTGAAGGGCAGTTGGTCTGGCATTCGGTGGGTTGGTGGGTGGGGTGGGTCTCCAGGGTGCCCCCCGATGGCTACCCTGCTCCCACCCCAACCCTAGGAAGACCCAAGAGGATTTGGAGGCTCAGGTGACCTTGGTTGAGAACCTAAGGAGGTACATGGGGGAGCAGGTCCCTCCCGAGGTCCACAGTCAGATGTGGGAATCAGAGCGACAGGAGCTTCTAGAAACCGTGCAGGTGAGAGAGCGCTGGGCATGGGGTGGGACGTGAGGGCTCAGGTCCTGGGCTAGGGGGCCCTGGAGAAGAGCACAGTCCCCGGGAGAGAAGGCAGTGCTGTCAAGGGGCACACAGCCTGGCCGCTGCCCGAGGGCCACTGGGAGACCCGACAAGAGGTAGCTGTCCTCTCTCTCTCCCCCAACCCCACCCGAAGCACCTGCGGGAGGACCAGGCCGGCCTGCACACCACCGTGGAGCTGCTGCAGGTGCGCGTGCAGAGCCTCACGCACATCCTCTGCATGCAGGAGGAGGAGCTGGCCCGGAGGGTAGGCCCCTGGCCCAGGCCCCTCGCCCCCCGGGTGCCCCCTGTGCGTGGGAGGGGTCGGTGTGCCGCTCCTAGAACCTGCCTGCGTCTTTCTTCCCCTGAACGCCTCTTCTTGCTGTGGCTCCTGATGCCTGGGCAGGACAGAAGAAATAAAACCCACGTCCTTCCTCTGCTCCCCCAGGGGCCCACACTCTCCCCACTTCCTCCACCCTCAGGTTCAGCCTTCAGACTGCCTGGAGCCCGAGTTCACCAAGAAGTGCCAGTCCCTACTGAAGCGCTGGCGGGAGAAGGTGTTTGCCCTTATGGTGCAGCTGAAGGCCCAGGAGCTGGAGCACAGAGAATGCGTGGAGCAGCTGAAGGGACAGGTCGCCTGGCACCCTCTCTCCCCATGCTCTCCCCCAGCTCTCTGCTCCTTACAGGAGGGGTGGCATTTATTCACCAAATACTTGGGTGGTTCCCACATGCTGGCAGCACAGCCCTGAGCAAAGGCTGACAAGGACCTGCTCTCATGAGGCTTACATTCTGTGAGTTGGGCCGGCCTCCCCCAGAAGGGGACAGTGTCCAAGGATGGGTGGGTGGCACGGGCAGAGGCTGGCCACGGGTCCTGGTGGGTCGGTCACAGGGTAGTTCCTTAAGGTGTGGGCATGGGGAACATGCTTCTGGAAGGAAACCTGGACCCAGACTCCATTCTTAGGAACCCGGGCTTACTGTCTCCATGTGTGGCCTTCTTTCAGAGACCCCTGCACCTGCCCCTTCCTTCCCAATGCCTCCCCTACAGCTTTGGCTCTAGTCCTGCCTCCTCTCCTCCCCCAGGTGGCAGAGCTCCAGGAAGGAGTCAAAACCCAGTGCCAGGAGCAGGCCATCCTGCAGCGCTCCCTGCAGGACAAAGCTGCAGAGGTGGAGGTAGAGCGGATGGGTGCCAAGGTCAGTGTCTGAGATGGGCAGAGGCTGAGGGAGGGCAGGGAAACCTCAGGGAGGGGGACACTTTTGGTTTGTTTTGGCTGTACCACGTGGCATGCGGGATCTTAGTTCCCCGAACCAGGGATCAAACCCGTGCCCCCTGCAGTGGAAGCGAGCAGTCTTAACCACTGGACTGCCAGGGAAGTCCTGAGGGGACCATGTTCTTTACCGTATCCTTCCTAGGCCCTGCAGACGGAGCTGAGCCGCACTCAGGAGGCCCGGCGCCGGGAGCAGCAGCAGACAGCCACAGCGGAAGAGCAGCTGAAGCTTGTGGCCAATGCTGTCAGCAGGTATCTGGGATGGAGGGTGGGTGGAGTAGCATTTCTGCTTCGACAGCTTCCTGGGCATCTTGGAGTTTAAGAGCCTCAGGCAAGAGGGGCTAGAAAGCTGGCCGTGTGGAGGATGCAGGGCTGCAGGGCTGGAGGTATGTAGCCCTGTAAAATCTTTGTGTTTGTTTTTTCCTGGGGCAACCCCCTTCCACATTCACAGCAGGGTCACTTGTTATGACTCCCACCCAAGGCGTGTTTGGCTGGAGATGAGGTATTACTAACTTCCTCCTGCAGTTAGTAACAGCTTGAGCTAAATAGAGCACCTAGGAGGGTCTCCACCTTCAGAACTGTTTGAGGATGGGGAATGTGGACACTTGATCTTTCTTCCTTCCCTCCTTTCTCTCTTTCTTTTTCTTTCTTTCTCTCTTCCTTCCTTTCTTTCTTTCTTTTTCTTTCTTTCTCTCCTTCTTTCTTTCTTTTTCTCTCTTTCTCTCTCTCTCTCTCTCCCTCCTTCCCTCCCTCCCTCCCTCCTTCCTGCCCTCCCTCCCTCCCTCCCTCTCTCTCTCTCTCCCTCCCTCCCTCCCTCTCTCTCTCTCTCTCTCTTTCTTTCTTTCTTTCAAATTTTGCAGGCATGCCCTGTTGAGTTGGAAAAAATTTAATCTATTTTTTTTAAAGCTGAACACCCACAGGTATACCTCTTTTTATTGTACTTTGCTTTATTAACTTCACAGATGCTGCTACAAATCGAAGGTTTGTGGCAACTCTTGTGTCGAGCAAGTCTATTGGTGCCATTTTTTTTTCCAATAGCATTGTTTTAAAATTAATGCTGTTTTTAAATGTTTAGTTGTTTTTTCAGACGTAATGCTATTGCACACTTAATGGACTACAGTATAGCATAAACATAACTTTTATATGCACTGGGAACCCAGAAAATTCGTGTGACTCGCTTTATTGCAGTTTCCTTTTCTTCCCCCCTTTATTTATTTATTTATTTGTTTACTTTTTTAACATCTTTTTTGGAGTATAATTGCTTTACAATGGTGTGTTAGTTTCTGCTATATAACACAGTGAATCAGCTATACATATACATATATCCCCATATCTCTTCCCTCTTGGGTCTCCCTCCCACCCTCCCTATCCCACCCCTCTAGGTGGACACAAAGCACAGAGCTGATCTCCCTGTGCTATGCGGCTGCTTCCCACTAGCTATCTATTTTACATTTGGTAGTATATATAAGTCCATGCCACTCTCTCACTTCGTCCCAGCTTACCCGTCCCCCTCCCTGCCAGTTACCTTTTTAATCAATTGCAAGCCTGTCTCTCATACCAACTTCCTAGGTGTTTCCTTCACAGCTATTGTTAGATAACCTTTAGAAAGACATCTAAGGAGAAGCACAGGTTTCTTTGCACAGGTAACAATCCCTCCTTGGCTTTGGACATGGGGACACTGAGGTGGTCTGAGGAGAGCTCTCAGCACAGTGCCTGGCTTATTGCCTGCATTCTGTAAATGTTCACTTTTACCATGAAGCTCTTCTAGATGGATCACATAACAGTTTTGGCTTAGAACAATTGTGATGCAGGGTGGGTCCTTGCCTACCATCCCCTTCTGTTGGATTTGTACCTTGAGGACTAATTTAACCAAAAAAAAAATTTCATGAAAAATTTCAAGCGTGCATGGCATTAGAGAGACTAGTCATGATGAACTACTGCCCAGATTCAATCCATTGCATGTGCCTCCTACCTCCAGGAAGACAGAAAGATACACTGTGGACAGGGTTTTACTTTGATACCAGGACAGTACTGAAATGGTCCTTGCTAATGATTTATTGCCAGAAAGTCCACGTGGCCTAAAACAACCCAAGCTCAGATTGTTGCCAGGTTTTTCAGTCTCTTGGTGGCTTGGAGATCCTGTCAGGAAAAGCCTTTCGTAAGAGCCACAGTAGGTGTTGGAAGCACCCGCTCAAACAATTTTCAGATAAAAGTGATCTCTGCTGTGCTGCTAGGGATACAGCCTTCAGCCTTTGTCGTCCGCTTGTTTTTCCCCTGGGTGCTGCATAGGCCCTCCTCCCAGGGGACCCATTTAGACTTCTCAACTTCCATGAGCCACGTTGATCCTGCTTTGGGCACAGCCAGCTGATAAAGCATGTGGACCCGGCCTTTGTTGGTATCAGGGACTTGTTAGAGAGGATAACTTTGATCTCTGATACATAATAGTGATCAAAAGGCAGATCGTGAGAAATAAGCTTAGCACATTGCTTGAAAAGATGTACAGTCATTTAATGCCTTCTTGGGGCAAACTGATGGAAGCTATGGGCTTTGTTCCATAGAAGAATGCACATAAGTTCATACACCCCAAATGTGGCATATGGCGGCAGGAGACTCCCCAAACCTGGAGACGCACCTGGAGGCCTGAGGTGCAAAAGTCTAAATCAGCTAGAGATAAGCCTGCTTTAGGGCACTTGTTTTAGCCCCCATAGAATCGATGTTACTGAACCCTTTACTTTGTGATGGCATCTGAGTCCAGATAAGGTGCGACCTCATGAACCTGATTATTGTTTTAACTGTAGGGTTGTTTTTAAAGACACTGATTGCAAGGACGCAAATGAGAAGCTTATGTAGGTTTTGTGACCAGGAATAGCTGCGCCTTTTTTTTTTTTTTGTCTGGGCCACGCAGCATGCGGGATCTTAGTTCCCCGACCAGGGATCAAACCCACACCCCCTGCAGTGGAAGTACAGAGACTTAACCACTGGACCACCAGGGAAGTCCCTAGCTGTGCTTTTCTTATGAGCAACTGCATCATTTTTATTTGACAATGACTAAGGGGCTTAAGCTCTCAGTTTTCTTTCATGACTGGCAGGGCACAGAGTTGGGGCCCCTACTCTTGGCTTCAGCTTCTCTTGCCCTTGCTCTGATTTCCCCTTCCCTGCTTTCCCCACGTACATAGCAATACAGGATAGAGGGGGTCAAGTCCTTTTGGAAATAAGATGGGGTTGAAGGGTCATGACTTTGTGTCTTCTCCAGCTTTCAGACCTGGCTCCAGAGCGCCGTGGCAGAGGTGAAGCGGGCCGCAGCCCGGTTGCCCGGCCTCAGCAGCCGAGTCAGCTATGCCGTCCGCAAGGTCCACACCATTCAGGGTGGGTAGGGCAACTGCCAGATGCGTCCTGCCCCTGTCACTGCCCCACCAGCTCTCTCATCCTACACCCACCCTCCTGCCTCCTCCTTACCAGTCCGGGCATCTCCCGTTTTCCCTCTTCTCCTCCACAAGCTCACCTCTCTGTTGCTCTCTGCCTTTTCTTCCCCAGGCCTGATGGCTCGAAAACTGGCCCTTGCTCAGCTGCGCCAGGAGAGGTGAAATTTGGGCCACTTTGAGGTGGATCGGGGCAGGAGTGGGGCTTTAAGGTGTTGGTTTCTGGGACCCAAAAAAGCGAGGATGGAGGAAGGATGGGGGCTTAGGGGTCAGGCAGCTGGGTGATTCCCCCCATCTCTGTTTCCCTTCCCTGTCTCAGCTGCCCCCGACCCCCACCGGCCACGGATATGAGCCTGGAGTTGGAGCAGCTGCGGGAGGAACGGAACCGTCTGGACACAGAACTGCAGCTGAGTGCCCACATCATCCAGCAGGAGGTGGGCCGGGCCCGGGAGCAAGGTACATCTGGTCCTCAAGTCACCGAGCTTGAGCCGGGGCCAGAGTCTGAGTCTGGGGGATGAAGAGGAAGAGGGAAGAGCTGGGGTCTAGGGTATGGAGAAGCCTGAGTGGGCACCACATCTTCCCAGGGGAGGCGGAGCGGCAGAAGCTGAGCGAAGTGGCCCAGCAGCTGGAGCAGGAGCTGCAGCGCACCCAGGAGTCCCTGGCCACTTTGGGGCTGCAGCTGGAGGCGGCTCGCCAGGGCCAGCAGGAGAGCACGGCGGAGGCTGCCAGTCTCCGGCAGGAGCTGACCCAGCAGCAGGAGATCTACGGGCAAGGTGTGCAGGAGGGGCCGTGGGCAGACCCATGGTGGGGGCGGGGGTGGGAACCATGAACCCAGGCTCCCCTGACACCCCACGTGCACCTCCACCCCAGCGCTGCAGGAGAAGGTGGCCGAAGTGGAGACTCGACTGCGGGAGCAGCTCTCAGAATCAGAAAGGAGACTGAACGAGGCTCGCAGGGAACACACCAAGGCCGGTGAGATTGGCTGGGGTGGACGTGGGTTTTCAGGGAGAAGGAAGTGTTGAGGCATGAGGTTATTTTAAAAACTTTATTTTTAAAGCTTTTTTGAAGTGTGCGGGTCATGAAGTTATCAAGGAAGATGAATTCTCAGGTGGTAAACACCTATATATAGCCAGCAGCCATATCAAGCAACAGCACTTGACCAGCCCTGGATCCCCTGCAGCCCCTCCCAGTCACCCTCCTCCGCAAAGGCAGTCTGACATCTCATACCAACGATTACCCCCAACTTTTTATTGGGAAAAATTTCAAACACTTAGCCAAGTTAAGAGAATCATGTAATGGATACTCATATACCTTCTCTGGTTAGAGGCAGCAGTTAATAACCTTTGGTCACATTTCCTATCCGTATATATACGCATATTGATATATAAACATTTTGGGGGGAATTATTGAAAGTAAGTTGCAAACATCCTGACTGTTCAGCTGCATCTCCCACAAATAGGATATTTTCCTATGTAACCTCAATACCATTGTCACACTTCAAGAAAATGAACATGAATTGCACAAAATCTGATATCCAGTCCCTATTCAAATTTCCCCTGCAGTACTCTGGGAAGCTTCAGTGATGGGGGAGGTACTTTGGGTTCGCAGATTCATAGGATCCTAGAGCATCAGACTCCCCTCCCTCTGTACGGCAGACTGAAAGCCACAAAGTGTCAGTGGCTCACCTGAGTCACAGAGCTGGGGACCCAGTGTTCCTGCCCATCCTTCCAGGCTTGTTTTCACGGTGCCTCATGGCCTCTAGGCTGCCCAACACCCGTCCCCTCTGTGGCCTGGCTTTCCCGTAGTGGTCTCCCTGCGCCAGATCCAGCGCAAAGCCACCCGGGAAAAGGAGCGGAACCAGGAGCTGCGGCGCCTGCAGGATGAGGCCCGAAAGGAGGAGGGACAGCGGCTGACCCAGCGCCTGAAGGAGCTGGAGAGAGACAAGAACCTCATGCTGGTAGGAGGAGGAGAAGGGGCTCTTCTCAGGGAGCAGAGCTGTGGAAAGGGGAGGGGACTCTGCCCGGGCTTGGTGGCGTTTAACCCTCTCCTTCCCAGGCCACCTTGCAGCAAGAGGGTCTCCTCTCCCGTTACAAGCAGCAGCGACTGTTGGCAGTTCTTCCTTCCCCATCGGATAAGGGGTTACCTGTGGAGTCCAGCCCCAGGCCCTCAGAGTCTTCAGCGCCTGCACCTCCAGCAGCGGCCCTATGCACCAAGGAGTCCATCAAAGGTAAGGGACAGATGGCGGGGGACTTCAGGCATCTCTCCTCCAGGCGCTCTGCAATGCATGAGGCTTGTTCTCTGTGACCCCTGGAGGCCCACAG
Organism: Eschrichtius robustus; assembly: GCF_028021215.1. Lineage (NCBI taxonomy): Eukaryota > Metazoa > Chordata > Mammalia > Artiodactyla > Eschrichtiidae > Eschrichtius > Eschrichtius robustus. The sequence goes on from NC_090835.1 coordinate 85,076,817, forward strand.
CCTCTCTTATTCACGCCCGCCTTGGACCAGGAGCCTTCTCCCTCATAACTCTCACATCCTGCGGCGTGACTGTGACAGCCTTCTCTTGTCCACCTCCTGTCCCTTGGGGTCTTCTTTCCCAGGATCCCTTTCTGTCCTGCTCGATGACTTGCGGGGCCTGAGTGAGGCCATTTCCAAAGAGGAAGCTATTTGTGAAGGAGACAGCCAGACCTCTTCTTCTGTCTGCCACTGAGCAGCTGCGAGGACCGGAAGGATGAGGATGGAGGAGGAGTGGGTTGGGGAGGGGGTCCAGCCCAGCTCCCTTCCCATCCAGCTGCCCTCGGGGACACCAGCCACCAAGATGTCGTGAATTCTCCCGTGGCTCAATAAAGATGACTACAGTAGGAGCCATTGTTTGGACAATTCTCTCTGGGAATATAAGGAAGTTTTCTCCCTGCAGCCTCTCTTGTCCGGGAAATGTGAGAAGTGGTCCCCCACACAGCTCTTTCTCTAGATGATTCCTTTTTCGAAACCCCTTTCCCAGGCTGCCCAGGAAGTTTTTGGAGAAGCTCCAGGTTTCTTTTTATTCTCAACTTTTGTTTTAAAACTACCTCTGGAAGGTGGTCAGTGCCAGGAATGAAGCAGATAAAACATTCACATGTTCGACAGGAATCGCAGATCCAGGCAGCATCCTGCCCCGGGGGGCCACTGTGGTGGGCTTGACGGGCGGGTCCCTGCTCCCGTGGCACTTACAGTCTGGTGGGAGAGACAGACGACGGGCAAGTACTTACATGAACAAATGAGCATTTCAAACAATAATAAGTGCTATGAATATGAAGAGAAAAAATAAATGACAGTGATGTGGTAGAAACTGGCTGTGTGGGGAGGGGCGGCATTAGATGGGGGGCAGGCAAGGCCTCTCTCAGGAGGGATGTGGTGCTGAGGCCGGAGTGAGGTGAGGAGCAGGCTGTGCAGCCCCCTGGGAGGAGCACGAGGGCGGGCACAGGGTGCGCAGGTGTGGAGGCTGGAGGGAGCCCGAGGGAGGATGCCGCAGGGAGAGGCCAGGCCTGGTGGAGCTTGGATTTTACTCTAAATCAGTAGAAAGTCCTTAGAGTACTTTTAAAGCTGGGGATAGCCACACGATTTGACTTAACATTTTTAAGAGATCTGTTGGCTGGCTGTGGAGGATGGGTTTGGGGTGTGGCCGCGGGATGAGGAGAGAGAGGAATGAAGTCCTCAAAAGTGAGCCACGAGGGACAGTGGTGTCCCTTACTGCGGGGGAGCAGACCCGGTAGGGGTCAACCCGGAGAGGAAGTGAGTTCTGTTTTGGACACGTTACTTCTGAGAGGCTCATGAGATGTCCAGGCAGAGGAGCCCTTGCTGAGGAAAAGTTCTAGGGGGATCTCTGAACGACTCAGACCAGACAGACTGACAACTGAAGGAGGAGGGGAGAGAAGGGGTGGGCACAGAGTTCACACCAAGGACAAGGGGAGGGGCTCAAGGGGCAGTGAGGAGGATTCCAGAGGGAGGAGAAAGAGGCTGAGATGCCAGGGGGAGCTGAGGCAACTTCTTCCCGAGCCTCTGGGTGTGACTGATGGAACCAGCCCCGGGGTGGGGAGAAGGAATCAGGATGTCCTTGTACTTTCTCCTTCACCTGCAGTCACCCCAGGTGGCTCCTGGATGAAATTCTCAGATGTCACTGCTTGGGAGGCCCCCGTCACGCCTGGAGAAGGCATATGCTGGGAAGTGGAAGTTCCAGGAAGGGCTGAGCCCCACGGAGAGGGTTCACACTGGGATGGGTGGGGGAGGCTCGGCATACTAGCTGAGACCGTTCTAGCTGTGTCCCAGCTGTTCAAGGGAACACCCCCTGTCCTCCCCCCAGTTGCCCACCCCCTGCCCGGCATCCTGCCTCCCAGCCTCTGTAATTACACTGCTTCCCCATGCGTGGTTTGCTCCCATTCCTTGGCTTCCAATGACCTTGAGGGATTAGAGGTAGAAGTCCCTGTTATTAGGGGTTGCTGCAGGGTGTGTATGAAGGAGGACATGAAAACAATGGTGGGGTGACCAAGGTCTGGATCATTGATAAAGCCTGGGTGGCTGGGTCCTGAGCTGGGGGACTAAAATGAGGGACGCCACCATCAGAGGTTACACATTAGCCATGGCCTTCCAAATGGGTTTGACCAGTTAGGTTCGGATGTGATTCCTTGTGTGACTGGGCTGGTCCCTCCCCAGAGATTGGCCTCCTCTTCCCCCTCCTCCCCTATAAAGCCTCTTGGGGTTCCCAAGCACCCAGACTCAGCCGACCCCTGACTTTGGGGGCCAGGAGACAGGCAAGATGCTCAACTGGAAGCTCCTGGGGATCCTGGTCCTTTGCCTGTTTTGCCGGAGGTGAGCTGGGAATAGAGGCCTGGAGTGTGATTTGGGGTGATGGGGGACGGTAAAGATGAGGCAAAGGTGAGATGGATGCATAGGGATAGGGAGATCCTGGGAATTCACATGAGGGGAAGAGTTAAGGGGATGGAGGTGATGCGGGAAGGTGCATTTTAGCGCAGAATAAATGTTTTGATGGTTTGGGTGTAGCTCCATGTGGCGATTTAGATCAGCATTCAGGTGTGGGGCGAGTATTCATCAGAGCTGAGGTCCGTGTTAAGGGGCTGGAGGTCATGGTAGAGATGGGGTCTGGGTGCCACGCGGGGCCAGGGTGTAGACAGCTTTGGGACTGCAGACACATATAGTGGCCCTGCCAGTGGGGTGTCCCAACCAGGGTTGGATGGAGCTTATGTGCGGGGAGCAGGGGATCCTGTCAGTTTAAAGTTGGTCCAGTCAATAGTTCAGGACAGCGTTTCATGTCATTTTAAGATCACTTTGGTATTTTGTGAATGTGTGAGAGTTACTTTTGAGTTTTGTTTGTGGGATCAGCTCAGGCTGTCGTCCATCGCAGAGAGGTGATGCTCCCTGGGTCCGTAGCTACGGGGAGAGGGGGGATCCTCACAACCTCTTACCTCTCTCCTTCCTCCTCTGCAGGCATCTCAGGCAGCGGAGACCATCCATCTCCCTCATCCACAGAGCCCTCAGAGGAGGAGGGCCCCCCAACATTGCCTCAGGGCCCCCCAATCCCTGGTGACCCCTGGCCAGGGGTACCCCCTCTCTTTGAGGACCTTCCACCTCCAGGCCCCAGTCGTCCCTGGAGAGACCTGCCTGAATCTGGAGTCTGGCCTCCTGTACCCCCTAGAACTGATCCCTCTCAACCTCCCCGGCCTGATGACCCCTGGCCAGCAGGACCCCAGCCTCCAGAAAACCCCTGGCCACCTGCCTCTAAGGTGGGCCACGGATCTCAGGAGGAGCCAGATCTTGACCCACCCCAGGAGGAGTACAGATAACGGATCCCCCAGAGGCATCCTGGGCCTCTGCCCTCAAGCCCATCTCTACCCTTCTGATTTCCCTTGAATTCTCCCCAATTTAGCCTAACTCCTTAATTCCTTTCCTCATTCCTTCAGTTTTATTCTGAACCTGGAAGGTGTTGTTCTCAATATTTTCTGTCCCCTCTTGAGATTGGTATTTAGCCCCCGCCTCCCCCTTCTTTCTTCTCTGACAGCCAAAGTGAACACCCCTACCTCACCTCCAGTCCTCTCCCCTCCCACCGCCTCTTCCCCACCCCTGGGACTCTCCGGGCAGGGCTGGCAGCACTGTGTTCTCTGCTGCCACCTGGTGGCCGCCAGCTGGGAACTACCAGGAGACCATGGTGCTTCCATGAAATGGAAAAACAAAAAACCATGTTTTCTAATTTTGACTCTAGGCTGCGTCTTTGCCAATGAGCAGCACTTTGAACATTCAGATGCCCTCATAACAGCCATGGACCTACAGAGATCTGGAAGTCTTCTGAGTTCCTGTGTTGCCCATATGCATAGGGATGTGGAACTCAGCCAGTGGAGGGTTGGAAATGCAACTATCAGAGTTACAAGGACATTCAGACCCACATTTCTCCCATTCTGGGATCCCCATTTTGGAGAATGAGAAACCAAGTTAAGTCTCTCTTTAATAGCTTATGGTTTGCATACCTCTGGCTGAACATGAAAACTCCCAGGGAGATGTGGGCAGGACTAAGTTTTAAGGGGATCAATTTCCAGAAGCATATGTGTCCCTTCCTAAAATGAATCTGCCTGAGAACTGTTCTCCTTTTCCACATGCCTCCATTAACAAGTGACCCTTCTCTCACTAGACAGAGGAAGGCCGAGCTCTCTCGCCCACCCTGAACTGAACCTGGGTGCGCTTCCTGGAGCTACCAAATGAAGTCAATGGAAAATAAAAATCAGCCCTTTCCATCTCATGAAGAGATGAATTTTTAGTAGAAGTTTACTTTTCTGTTTAATCATTGTCAATATTTGTTGTTTTGATCAATTGCATCTTTTAATAATTGTAATTATAAACCCAGGGCAGAATAATGGTTTTTAATATAGTCTTATGGTCACAGGAAATAAATTCCAATTTATTGATATGTACATATTTTTGTTACAGAGATATACAGTAAAAGACTTTCCAAAAATACACTAAAATACAAAAAAGGTGATACAATGAAAACAATATTTCATTAGGACCAAACTCTACAGGGAAAATGAAATGGAAAAAGGAACTAAAAAGAAAAATAAATGAGGTAAATTTGCTGACTGGCTAATGGACTTTCACTTATTAAAAGGGTGTTAATGAACATGAAAGGGCTATGGTGTTATATTCCATCCACTGCATTTAAAAGAGTGATGTGACTTTCTAAATATATAAGTATTTACAATTTCCCAGAAAGTATACCCTTTGCAGTATTTAAACTGAAAATTAAAAATGTTAGTTGTTGACTTTAAAATGTGTAAGGGGTACATAGTTTCCCCAAATTCTTTAAGGGTGTATTTGAGCAAGAAAGTTGGAAGGGCAGGAGCCCAGAGATCCCAATGGCCTGATGTCAATCAAGTGGCTGGCCAGGGTGGAGTTGAAAAGGGCCTAAAAGAAATGACGGTTCCCTGACCTTAAAATCCACCGCTTTAGGACCCAGTTTGCTTACATGGTAACTGCTATCAAAACCTATATGTGACCGGTTTGAAAAAAACAAAACGAAATAAAACAAAACAAACAAAAATCCCCCTAAGTTTAGAGTTTGGAAATAATCTTAGAACAGGTGCGAATTGTAGGTGTGAGCCTGTAATTTAATAGGCCTCAAAGTGGACTAGATTCACTCATGCATTCAATCATTATCTCATACCCTCAATATGTCCTGCAATGTCAGGTGCCACGGGGGAATATAATGAATAAAAATATACAGTTCCCATTCTCAGGAAGCTTAAAATTAGGCCAGGGGAGACAGGATTTACATGCCAAGTTAAATGACAATGTCACAGGCTGTAAGGATGCATTAACTAAATAATTACATGAGTAAACATCACAGTAATAGCCTTGGCAGTAAACGCCACGAATGCAGAAGAGAGTCACGCGCACGGGGAGCTGGAGTAGTCAGGAGAGGCTTCCTGGAGGCCCTGAGCGGGGCGCGGCAGGAAGGCAGGCTGCGTGACCGTGACCGTGGCCGGAGGACCGGCCAGGAAGGGGCGGGCCGGGGGCTGCAGGCGCAGGAGCAGGCGCGGAAACTGGGCTCCCGCAGTCCAAAGCCCTCTTGCTTCAGGACTGGCCCTGAGCCTGTGCCCCTGCGTGTGCTGTTACAGCTCCCTGGAATGGCCTTCCTCTCCCCAGCCAGTTGTATTTATCTTCCGCGACACCACTCCCACGCTGCCCTCCACCCTCACTTGTACCCCTGCCTCGTGGCACCTTGTTCAGCGGTGCAGCTGTGCCTGGGACAGAACTCAGATGGCAATGTTTATTCCCATCTCCCCTCCCCTACTAGGCTCCGAACCTCTTGGAGGCAGAGACTGTGTTCTGTGCATTTCTTCTCGGACCCCATCACCATTTGGTACCTACATTTTGGTACCCAGCAGCCCACCTGTGCCTCCGGGCTCCGGGACATTGCCCTGTGCAGGAAGTGCTGGAAGCACCTGGAAACGTTTCTCCCCCACATCCTCCTTCCCTCCCCCTCCCCACCCCAACCCGAGCCCTTATTGGATGACGGAGTAATATGGGAGTCTTCTGAGCCCCAGTTGCCCTCTATGAGACTTTGCTTGGTTCCACACAGTTGCTTGGCCTCCTTCCCTTCCTGGTCCCACTTCCCCGCTCCCTTTCCCTCCTCCCCACCCTTATAACTTTTTAATAAATCCCTTTTACTTGAATTTTTGTCTCAGGATCTGCTTCTGGAACATCCAACCTAAGACACAATGAACGGTTTGCTATAAACCCTTGCAGCTGCTTTTTACTGCGCACGTGCAATAGGGATACGGTTGCCCAAGGCATACAGATTAAGCGCTCACTTAATTTGCACAATAACCCTATTGTTATCACCATTTCTCAGAGGAGAGAAACAAAGGCCTGGAGAGGTACAGTGACTCATGCAAGGTCATACGGAGAAAAATGGCAAAACTGGGATCTGAACTGAGGCCTGTCCTGATTTTAATTACATTATCCCATCTCTTTATTCATCTGTGTAAATCTGACACGGAATACAGTGCCTGGGCCTGCATGGACACTGAATATGTTGTATTAGGGTTCTCCACGGAAACAAAACCAATAGAATATACATGGAGATTTATTATACGAATTGGCTCTTCTGATTATGGAGGCTGAGAATGCCCACGATCTGCCGTCTGCAAACTGGAGAACCAGGAAAACCAATGGAGCAATTTAATCCCGGTCCGAAGGCCTGAGAACCATGGGAGCTGATGGTTTTAAGTCCCAGTACAAGTGCAAAGGCCCAAGAATCAGAGGACTGATGGGGTAAATCCCAGTCTGAGTCCAAAGACCAAGAACCAGGAGTGCCGATGTCCAAGGGCAGGAGAAGATGGGTATCCCAGCTCAAACAGAGAGCAGATTTGCCCTTCCTCTACCTTTTTGTTCTGTTCAGCCCTCACAGATTGGATGGTGCCCACCCACACTGGTGAGGGTGATCTTCTTAACACTGTCTACCGATTCAAATGCTAATCTCTTCCAGAAACACCCTCACAGACACACCTGAATGTAAGGTTCCACCAGGTCTCTGGGCATTCTTTAGCCCAGTCAAATTGACACATAAAATTAACCATCACATACATGTTTTATGAATGGCTGAATTCATTAATGAATGGTGAGTTTGGGCAACAGAGAGTAGATCAAAATGTTTAGAGTGAAGGGTATATATATATATATATATTTTTTTTTTTTTTTTTTTTTTTTTTTTTTGCCTCATCATGAGGCTTGTGGGATCTCAGTTCCTCAACCAGGGATTGAACCCAGGCTGCGGCTGTGAAAACCTGGAATCCTAACCACTAGGCCATCAGGGAACTCCCAGAGTGAAGAGTTTATAGCCTGGAGAAGAAAGAAATGTTGTGGAACAAGTAGGTTGGGGGGAATTAGAGAAGGTCTTGGTGCCCGGCTCAGGAGCTCATATCTGAAAGTCTTTCTCCTTGGATAGAACTGTGTTCATTGTGGGGAGGCACGCATAACCTGTTTGGTGTACTGTGGCAGGGAGGTATGGGAAAGAAGGGAAGAAGGAAGTCTGGATTCCTCAAACTGGCCCTCCCTCAGCAACTTCTCAAGCCAGTGCAATGGAGTTTGTTGGGAATGGAAAGAGAAAAACATTCTTAAAGGAGAGAGAAAGTGAGGGAAAGAACTGAATCCCTGATGTAACCCAGGAAAGGATCTCAGGCTCTTTGCATCATTTCCACATTATGTTGGTTTCCATGTCTTTCTCCTCTTGAAAAGTATGAGCTTCTTGAGGGCAGGGGTTGTGCCTTGTCTGTCTCTGTATGCCTTACTTCTCTCCTAGTACTTGGCCCACAAGGTGTTCAATAAAGCAAATTATTAACCCCTTTTTACAGATGAGGAAACTACTGTTGACAGAGGTAACACCTTCCAAGACAACACAAGTGCCAAAGTCAAAACTGGATGTAAGTTCCAAACCAACTCTTCCCAGTTTGACACAACAGGTGGATGAGTGGGAGGGAAGGGAAAGCAAGAAGTAATTGGAGATTTTAATACCAATTAATAGGCAGCAGATATTGGTACCTAAAAATGCTGTGTTTATTAGCTGGGAGGAGGCTGAGTGGGACTGGATGTTATGGAATATTAACACAGGGGAACCCACTGTGCCAGCTTATCCATTTAGATTAGACAATGCTGATTCTTCCCCATCTGCCTTGGCTGACCTCACCTAAGAGTGACTGCGGTGGGGACACTATTTCATCTTATGTCAACATGGAGTAATAGAGTTAAATAATAGAATAGGATCTCTAATAGATTTAGAGAACAATGGCTCCGTACCTTGCACATGGCCCGTAGTCAATAAATGCTAAGCCAATAAGAGAAAAGAACCTTGAACTGGTACCTTGGTATAATCTAATTATAGAAGCTGAGTTACCTTGAGAAAGCGTTGGGCACAGCCCTCAGCCTTTGGGCAGGCGAATAATGTCTTTGGACTAGACAGAAGAGTTGGTTGTCTGCTCTCCTTTGAAGATCTCTAGGCAGGGAAACTCCAAACCACTCATTTGTTTATCTATTTGCCCATATAATGGTCATTTATTGAACATCTACTGTGTGGGGTGCTAGGTGATGGTGACAATCTCATGGAGAAGTTTCAGTCCTCCCTGCCCTCGAGGAGCTCTGTGTCTAGAGAGGAAACAAAGATGTATTAATAAATCATGACAATAAAATGTGATAAAAGTTAAATTAGGGAGGGGCACACCCTAAGGTACAAGCCCAGGAGGGAAGTGCTAACTCCTCTGCCAATTTCATGTTTCAAACTCATCTGACCAAAGACTTGCTTTGGTATAAACTTAAGCTCTCTTACTGTACATTTTATCCCTCTAATCTTTAATTAACTGCCCACCAGGTGTCTAGCACTGGCTCAAATAACTCGTTGAATTAAACCAAACCCCTCTCCAAAGGTTTTTCCAGCTAATACCCTTCTCTTTTGCAGCATAATCTCAACGGTGATGGGGACAGACAGGATGGTGTAGTGGTGAAGGCATCGGATTGTGACCCAATTCGTTGTTCCTACTCTGCCATCTGATCTCTGCGTGGCCCTGGGATGTGAATTTAGGGGATTTCCTTAATAATCTCTAAATTCCCACGCAAGGCTGACAGCCTCAGTTCCTCGTCTGTGGTGTTCCACGACCTACCACCAGAAGGCAGCATAGAGACTCCTCCAAGGCGTGTCCCTCCAGAATCCTCCTTGTTGTGCCTCTAACACCATCACTAGCCCGGCCTCCATCAGGTCCCACTAATGCCTTCTTAGTCGCCAAGGTGACTCCTCTAAGGTGAGTCAGTCACATGAGGTGAAATGAGGCAGGCGCTGGGGCCCTCAGGAAAATTCAGGCCAGGCTGCTTGCCCAAGTGGTCCATTCATTATCTATTCTTTCTCTCATTATTAACTGAGTTCCCTCCATGAGCCAGGCAGCGCTAAAGCTGTGGAAACAGCGGTGAGTCAGAAAGGAGGGCCCCACCCTCCCGAGGCTTACCTTCTAGTGGGGGAAGTGAACAACAAGCAGATGCATACAGGTTGTATGTAATAGGCTATCACGTCCTGATAAGAGCTATGAAGAAAAAGAAGGCAAGAGGAAGGACATAGCGAATGATATGGTCCATGAGTGTGGGGATGGAGGGCTACAATTTTAAATAGGAAAGTCAGAGAGGGCTTCTGAGAAGATGGCAAGTCACAAGGACTGAATGAAATGAGAGACTGAGCCAGGTCATGTAACGATCCAGGGAGAAGAGGAAAAGCTAGCTGTGTGTAGCCTACAGCATCAGGATTCCAGGTAAAGTCTCCAGCTACTGGTAGGGGGCATCATCTTAATGCCCTGAACTTGTGTCTGCAGCTCCGAAGGGTAAATGATAATTTCTGTCTCCTAGATGCATTGAGAGAATCAAGATAAATCCTGCACGTGCAGATATTTATGGCGAGCTGATTGTTGCACGCTGTCGAGGAGGAGTTTGTCCTTCTCTGCTTCTAGTCCTGGGGCCCGAGAGAACAGAGCTGGACATGGGACGACCGCCTCTCCAATAGGATTCTGTGTTTACTGTTGTGTTACCTGTGTGTGCGGGTGATGCATCAGACACCAGGGACACACTGAGGGGTGAGAGACGCTCCCTGCCCACGAGGAGCTCTCAGCCAGAGGGATTCGGACAGTCCGGCAGAAGGAGAGAGGATGGGCCCCTGCAGATCCCACCCCTGGAAACAGTGAGGGCCACAACCTGCCTAGAAGTCTCTCCTGGGACAAGTCCTTCCAGCCTCTCCTGAAAGCACATTCAGACTCTGCCCCAGTCCCCGTTTTCACCCTTTCCTGCTGGATCAGGAGGGAGCTGGGTCTCTAATTCTGGGTGACCAAAAACAATAAAATGCGTGAATAGCAACAGTGGAAAGAATGACTATTTAATAGCTGAGCGTAATGAGCAGACAAGGAGTGCTGGTTTCCCTAGCACTCGCTCCACAGAACAGAGAAGAGGAAAAATATTATTGTTACTCTGAGAGCTAATCACAGCCTCTATATTCACCTCCTCACAAGACAGGAGGGCTGGTGGCCAAATCAGATGTGGCTTAAACAGAGCTATGAAGTCTTGGACTCTAGGAACATGACCGTCACTCAGCTGACTCCCTGCTGCTTGCAGGGGGCAGGGGGAGGAAGGGAAAAGAACGGGGGTTGGGGGGACACATAGCCTGGTGGGCAGAGCCCCTGCCTGCCAAGTTTTTCCTCTACGGGACTCACTGGCTGAGGGTGCTCCTCGCTCCAACCCCGGTCTTCACTCCCATGTCCCTGCTGTGGTACCCGGGCCCCTTGGAGGGTGCAAGCGGGGTTGCTAAGAGGGTGAGAACAGGGCCGGGAAGAGCAAAAGTAGATGCTCACCAGGCCAAGTTCCAGGAGGTCAGTCCTAGAGGAGAGAGTGACGGACCAGGGAGCTGAGGGGGAGAAGAAGGAAGAGTGTAGCTGAGTATGGACCACACCATGGAATATATTTTGAGGGAGTAGATGTATTTTGATGGGGTGGAGACTGCCCCCCAGAGCAGCAATTCTCAGCCAGGGGTCACACGTTATACTGGGGTGAGAGGCCCTGAAAGAGTCACTTAGGCGATTTTTTTACACAGCACTGCCTACCCTACCCCAGCATCAGATGAATGCCTTGTCCAGGGGGAAATCCCTGTACTTCCTCTTCGTGGCCACGTGAACTCTGCCATTTGTTAATGGAAGTGTGCTGTATCCCTCAGAGGAAAGAGCTCATCCAGGGGAGAGAAGAGTGGCTCAAGGGAGACAGTCACTGACGAGGAATGAGGGCAGGACAGACAGGCCCACGAGAGAGCACAGGTGGGTGGCTCTGTGTCAGAGCCCAGTTCACGTGCCTGCTGCCACTGCCCGGCTAGACCAAGCACTCTTGGAGGCCAGGCCTTGGCCATCGGTATATCCCACCTAGCACCTCTAGTGGGCTTTGCAGGTAGTAGATGTGGTTGGGAGGGATAGAGGGCACGGAAACCAGGGGGAGGGGGGGAGATGTGTTCCAGAGAAAGGTAGAAGGGGGAGGGTGGCCTGGACACATTCATTCATTCTTTTGTTCCCCCAAATCACCAACTGCCTAAGTACTTGGAATTCAGTGGACAGACACGTGCCTTGCCCACTGCTGTGGAACCCACAGTCCAGAGCCAAAGGTTTCTGTTGCATGTTGAGGTCGCATGGGGGCTGCATAGATGATGTACTACAGAATCTATCTGAGAGGAGGGTAAAGAAGTCAGGCCAGGTGGAACGTGGGTTCTGCCCTTGATCATCTACCACGGGGAAGGAACCACGAGGAGGGCAGAGAAGGGTAGACTAAAACTGAATATAGTTTAGCCAGTCACGTGGGCTCACCTGGGCTAAGGAGAGTCCACCCAGGACAGGGAGGGCAGGAACGTCCAAATACAAGTGCATTCTGTCCTTCTGTGTTCTTGGTCATGAGAGGGACCAGGTGGAGAGTGTGGATGACTCAGGACCACCCACACCCACCACGGGTAAAGCAACACCAGTGGACCCAGAGTGTCAGCTTCCCGTGTGAGGGGGGATGAGTCCACCACAGGTGGAGGGAGTGTGATGGAGAAAGAGAGAGCAGGAGAGGGAAATGGCTTTGACTGAAGCAAAGGAGGGGAGAACCCACAGGTCCTGGAGCCCAGAGTGGCTCCGGTGGCCTCTCCACTACTCCCCACCACAGAATAACCTCCTCTTTCAGGCTTTTTCCCTTCTTCTTCTTCTTTTTTTTTTTTTTTTTTCATTCCCTTTCCACCTCTCTCAAGCCTAAGTCTTAAGTCTACCAAGGACTCCTGCATGGAACACTTGTTCCAGAACTTCTGTCCTTACTTTCAGGCCCATGGGTGAAATGCAGAGAAGAAAAGGTTGAGTGAGAGGGACTTTCTCACTTAGGATTTGCTTTCTGAGACTTTGATGACACAAGAATTTGCACACATTCTTATAAGATTTAAGGAACCTCTGAAGTCTGTCCACGGACCACTGCCATTAATTTATGGCATGGTGTCAGCTGAATGAAGAAATGGGGCTTATGTGGATTGGGTTTGAGTGCTTTCCAAACTCTTTTGCTGGTTATCAGCTGGTTCGGGCAAATAATTTAAACTCAGTTTTGTCATCTGTGAAATGGGGGAGAAAAAACATTTACCTGTAGTGCTGTTGTGAGGATTAAACACCAGAGCACGTGTTGAGTACGTAGGATCATATCTGGCCCACAGTCGGCGATCAGGAAACAGGGCTTCTCTGCCCCCAAGCCTCCTCTCCCCAAGCTGCTCCCCACTCAGACCCCTCAGTTCCCGTGCCCTCCTTTAGCCTGGTGTTATGATCACCGCCCTGCTGGTCCACGCGGCCCGTCCACTCCTCCAGCCCGCTGTTCCTCTGCGTGTACGCTTCCCATGCCAACCCAAGCCAGCGCTCCTTCGAAGCACACCTTCAGCACCGCCAGGGCCCTGAGTCTGAGCCACCTGCTCCCTGCTCATCTCATCATTCCTCAAGGGCCAGGGAAAGTCCCGCCACTTCCTCGAAGCCAAGTGCCTGCCCCATTTCTCCAGGCCCGTCTTCTCTCTACACTGTGAGTTCCCAGCTGGACTGCAGCTCCTCAAAGGCAAGGACAGTTCATCTTCCTTCTTGTTGCGATTTAGGACCGTGCACCCTGAACCCATGCCCCGTGCAGAACGCGGCATCACAGAGCAGCCCAGGGTGGCTTGGAGTGGATGCAGCCCGCCTTCTTCAGGTACGGGGCAGGGACAGGTATGGGAGGCACATGCTTTAAGCTTGGTCTTGTCTGGTGGGGTTTACTGGGCCTCCCACGTTCTCTCACTCAGTCCTCCCACTGGGCAGGGCACTTGCTGGCGGGGTGAGGGATAGCCCCGGGGCTGGAGAACACAGCAGACCCACCTGCGCCACCGTGGGCCTCGTCTAACTGGTGAGCACCCCCAGGCGCCCTGGCCTGGGCAGTCTCTCCGCCAATGCCCTTTCCTGCCCCCCGGGCCCCATCAGCTTCAGATTTTCATGGCCTGAGCTGAGAGAGGGTGAGACCCAGGGACACAGCAGAGTAAGACACATCGGGGCAGATTTCAGGAAGAAACAGGGAGAGTGGAGGAGAGGGGTTCAGAGGGCCCCCGTGTGGGCAGGCAGTGGAGGAATGGGGTGGACGTGAGTGGGGGACGGGGTGGAAGGGGTGGGCAGGAGGGCAGCGGTCAGGAGGAGGAATGTGACCGCACCATTGCGTGGTGTGTGTGGCTGGAGATTTGGCGAGAGGCCCAGAGAGACTGTGCCTCCTTCAGCCCCGGCCGTCCCAGCCCAGGTTGGGAGGAGTGGGAGGAGAAAACAGGACAAACGTTGCCACCTCTGTTTATGCTGGAAAAGAATACCCCACAGAGCACAAGCCATTCCTCCTTTTCTGTCCACCCTCAAGGCTCCTCTTCTCTCGGCCACTCCCCTCCCTGCACCCAGGGCCCCCTCCCTCCTTCCCCGCTGGAGATGGAGCCAGCGAGGCCTGAGACTCTAGGGAGGAACTGATTTTCGGAAGGAGGGTCATCATTTTAAATTGCACCCTCGTGTGCATGCATGCCTGCTGCTCTGCAGGGGGCGGAGGGGAGTGGAGAGGAGACTCCTCCAGGTCAGCTGGGCTGGAGACTCGGGTGGGAGGGCCTGGGGCTGTGCGTGAGCCCATCTTAGTTGCCATCCCCCAGTGGAGGACACAGACGGGACATGCAGACGCCACCTGCCAAGAGCCTGTGCCAAGAGGGCCACACCCTTGTCCCATCTAATCTTTCTGATAATTTCCTATTCGATCCTCACAGAAATCCTGCAAGGTAGACATCATTTAAAATACTCCCATTTTACAGATGAGAATATTGAAGTTCAGAAAGGTTGGGTGAGTTGCCCAAAGCTGGGACTTGATCCCAGGTCATCCTGATTCTAAAAACCAGTGAGGGGACTTCCCTGGTGGCCCAGTAGTTAAGACTCGGTGCTCCCAGTGCAGGGGGCCCGGGTTCCATCCCTGGTCAGGGAACTGGATCCCACGTGCTGCAACTGAGAGCCCGCATGCGGCAACTAAAAGATCCCGCATGTGGCAACTAAGACCCGGCGTGGTCAAATAAAAAAATAAATAAATATTTAAAAATAAAATAAAACCAGTGTTTTCTTTTTTTCTTCCCTACTGCATCAACCCTCTTCAGGGGCCGCTCTCTCACTGCCCCCATGGCCCCTCTCCCTTCCACTCCCATTTTGGGTGCTATGGGACAGTCAAGGGCTAGATTCGCTGGTAGCCACTAGCCGCATGTGGCTATTTACATTTAAATGAATTAAAATTAAGTAAAATTAAAAATTCAGTTCCTCCAGTTGGTCATACTAGCCCCATTTCAAATGTTCAGTGGCCACATGTGGCTCGTGGCTACCATATTGGGCAGCACAGAGAGAGAACATTTCCATCATGGCAGAAAGTTCTGTGGACAGTGCTGGGCTGGGTCAGAAGTAGGGCAGGAGACAGAGAAAGGGAGAAACGAAGCGAGGGCTCCGGAGGTAGGGCTGCCTCTGTGAGGAGACCAGGGCAGTGCGGGAATGAGAGTCCAGGCCAGGGGAGCAGGGAGAGGGCTGGGTGGGCTTGGGGAAGAGGCAGAGAACCTGACCTGACTCCCAGGTCCCTCCTTCCAACACTGATACCAGTGAGCAATTAATTGGCTGGGGTGGGGTCAGGTTCCAAGCAAAGGGAGGGGAATGCGATGGAGGAGGAACCACCCCCTCTTAGCAGGTCTCAGGGCTCTGGTCCCCCAGTCCTGCCCTTCATGCTTCAGGAACCCAGGATTCTGCTGACACTCCTTGGTCCTACCGTGGATCTTACCCAGACCAAGCTGGCTGCTTCCTGTTGCTCATCCAGTCTGGGCAGCCAATTAATGGGCGGCAGGGCCACCACCTTCCTAATTAGTCTTATTAGCCTCTTGCTCACCCACTGGAGCCAGTGTCACCCCTGGGGGAGGGGCTGTGAGTGGCCTGTGAGTAACCAAGGCCCAGCTATGACAGGGGTCCTCAGCCCAGGCCTGTCCCCGGGCTGAGGCCCTGGCGTCCAGCACCTGCGTGCCGTCCCTGGAGCCCCCTGGAAGGGAGAGGTCAGGGAACTGGCTTTGGAGTGCAGACTCCAAAGGTCCGCTCACTGGTGGCACACATAATAGCTGTGTGGCAGGCATGGTACTTGGGCAGTGACAGCAGGGCGTGGAGTGTAGATCCTTATATCCGGAGGAAGAGAGTGGAAGCTGAGTGGTGGGTCTCAAGGAAAGGGGGGCACGGATCCGGAGGCTGTGGAGGGCTCCCAGGCGGGGTTAACCGTGTGGCGGGGGTGGGGGCCACAGCAGGTACCCGGTATGGAAGGGAAAGTTGAAATGCCCACATCTGTGCATGGAGGGAGGATGGGGAGTCAGAGAGGCCAACACTGGGGAAGGCAGGAGAGTGAGGGAGCCAGGGGACTGGGCCCCATGGTGAGAGTGGCCGCCCCGGAGTGGGCGGCCTTCGGGGCAGAGCACCTGGTTCCAGGTTAGGCAACGAGGAGCCGGGGCAGGCCAGCCAGGTGGCCCCAGGGGCACGGTAACCCACACTGCAGCCACGCCTGCTGCTGAGTAGGCAGATACCCAAACTGATTACTTCAGCTCCTCCTGGCCACACCAACATCCCCCCAACCCCGGCACCTACCCCTCCGCCTCTCCTCCCCTCCCCACAGTGACTCCTGCCCGGAGAATGTGCAGCCCTGACATAAAGGCCCCGGGTGTTCACGAGCTGCTGTCACTCAGGAGGCCACACAGTCCAAGATGGGCTCTTCGCAAGCATCCTGGATAGGGCGTGTGGGAGGGCAAGGGATGTTGGCATTGCTGCTGGCCGGTCTCCTCCTGCGAGGTAGGAGGTTGGGGGCCCTGGGTGCAGAGAGAGTGGGGAGAGGAGGGGGCAGGAATGCAGATGCCAGGTCAGGGAAGGCTGGGGGGAACCCTGCGTGGGGAGAGTCCAGGAGAGAACCCAGCGAGGGGGGAAGGGCAGGGGCTCTGGAATCTGATGCTTGAGTCTGGGGGCCGCTCCTCACTGCCTTGGCACCTCAGGCAAACTGCTTAAATTTACTGAGCCTCCGTTTCTGAAACTCTAAAAATGAGGCTAAAGTTAACACCTAGCTCTAGTTTCTCTATGAGTCTCTAATTAAATAATGTATGACACAGTGCTGTCGAATTCCTAGAGAGTTATATAATGTTGGCTGTTGTTGTTATTATTGTTATTATTATTATTAGAGTGCTAGAAGATGGAGTCGATATTTAATAGTCATAATAATTGTTACCACTCATAGGGCCCTTTTTATGTGCGAGACACTCCACTAGCACTTTAAATGCATTAGCCCGTTTGATCATTAGAAGGATGGTGTGAGAGAAGTGTCCTCACTCTACACAGGGGGACACTGGGGCTTGAAGAGGTTAGGAAACTGGTTCAAGATCACAAATTAGAAAGCAGTTAAGCCGGGATCCAAACCCCAGGCTGGGTGACTCCGGGGCCTGTGCTGTTGATCACAGTGACCTTGCCCATAGCTCCGTGGGTGGGAGCAGGCTGTGTGGCATCGGGGGAGCAGAGGAGGAGCGCGGGGGGGCCCTGGCTGATTAGTGCAGCAGAGTGAAGGGGGCGGGGCTGCGGGCAGAGCTGGGGTTTGGCGTGGAGGTGGATGCATTGAATTTCCTTCTGAGGAGAGAATGGGGAACTCACAGATTGTGGAGACCTGGTTTTTGGTGGGGTGTTCGAAGGAGGAATGGCAGTAATAAATCATGTCTGATGCTTTCTGCTTTTGTAAAGCACGTTCTGCATACATGGTCACATCTAGTGCTCACCGTAACGCTGTGAGGAAGGCAGAGCAGATCTGGCCTCTCCAAACGTATGACCTGAAGTACGTGGCTCTGTCCACACCACTTGGGACCGGAGGTGGTTGAGGTGGGGAGCAGAGGAAGGGTGGGGGAAGGTGAGCCTGGGTGAGGAGCAAAGGGTCAGTTAAGGAAAGAAGTAAAGGCAGAAGCGGTCAGATGTGGGCCTGGGGGCAGACAGGCACGCGGTGCTGGCCAGCTGGGAGACAGCTGATAAAGGTCAGGGGCCTGGAGGAGGGCTGCATCCTCATGTCCCTGAGCTGGGCTCGGGGTGCAGGGTCCTGTCCTGCTGGTACAAGCGGGTTCTGAAGCGACAGTGCGTGCCCCCATGTCCTGGCCCCCACCCAGCTTTCCTGGCATGGGCGGTGCTGAGGCGGGAAGCAGAATTTCCATTCTGTACCCAAGCCTGGCCTCTCAAGGGGAAACTGGCGACCCAATCATAGTCCTCAAGTGTCCTGTCCTCTACTGCGGTCCCCCCGCCCCTCCCCCACTTTCTCTTTTCTCAGCGTCTGTTTGGCTATTTTCCCTCCCTTCTCAGTCCTCTGTGGTTCTGTCTTTCATCTCCTCCTTCCATCTGGTCCCACGGTCTCCCCCACCTCTCAGAGTCTCAGTCTCCCCCGCTCTCCATCTCTTTGGGGTCTCCCTGCCTTTTCCACCCCAAACTCTCCCCGGGCTCCTCTCGTGAGAGATCAGAGTAGCAGATGACTGAGGTGGGTCTGGGAGGGGAGAAAGAAAGTCCAGCCTCTTTGGACCTTGCTAACCACTACTTTCCTCCCCAGGGACCTTGGCCAAGAGCATTGGGACCTTCTCAGACCCCTGCAAGGACCACACGAGTATCACCTCCCCCAGTGACCCCTGTCTCCTGGGGAAGGGGGGCTCCAGCAGCTTCAGTAGCCAAAGTGGCTCCAGCAGTTCCAGCAGTTTTCTTTCGAGTTCCAGTGGCTCCCGTGGTGGCTCCAGTGGCGGCTCCAGTGGCGGCTCCAGTGGCTCCAGTGGTGGCTCCAGTGGCTCTAGTGGTGGCTCCAGCGGATCCATTGCTACCCATGGTCGTTCTTCAGGATTTTCGTTATTTAAGCCAGGAACGGGGTATTCCCAGATAAGCTACTCCTCGGGATCTAGCTCTAGTCTACAGGGTGCATCTAGCTCCCCCCAGTCAGGAAGCACCAGCTCCCAGTCTGGAGGAGGCTCGAGCTCTTCTGTTTCCCAAACCTCCTCGATGTCCAGCAGCAGTGGCCAGAAGGTCAACGCCAAGCTGCACCCCTGTAGTTCCAACATCCCTGACTCTCCCTGCAGTGGGGGACCCATCGTCTCGCACTCTGGCTCCTACATCTCCAGCTCCCATTCTGTGTCTGGTGGTAAAATGCCTGCAGTGGTGGTAGTGGAGCAGCATGGCTCTGGTGGCCCCAGAGTGGGTCAAAGCGTCCCCTGTAGCAATGGTGGCCTTCCAGGCAAGCCCTGCCCCCCCATCACCTCTGTAGACAAATATGGCAGCTATGAGGTGGTGGGTGGCTCCTCTGACAGTTATCTGGTCCCAGGCATGACCTACATCAGGGGCAAAATCTACCCGGTGGGCCACTTCATCAAAGAGCACCCCATCAAAGGCTCTCCAAGGGTTCCCTCCTTTGCAGCCGGGGCCCCCATCTCTGAGGGCAAATACTTCTCCAGCAACCCCATCATCCCCAGCCACAGCTCTTCTAGTTCCAACATCTACCAGTCGGGAGCTTCCTCGGCCATTGTGTTCCAGCCGGTGGGCTCTGGTGGAGTCCCGCCCTATGGCGTTGGCTCCAAGGGCTCTAAGGAGCCCTGCTCCCTCTCCAGCTCTGGAGTCCACAGCAGTTCTAGCCTTTCCAGCAGTTCTGGTTCATCTTTCCATCCCTGTGGTGGTGTTTCCCAGAGGCTCAGCTCCTCACCAGGCACTGGCTCCTTCAGTGGCAGCTCCAGCTCCCAATCCCATGGTGAAATCATCCTTCAACCCTGTGGCAGCAAGTCCAGCTCTTCTGGTCACTCTTGCATTTCTGTCTCCTCCTCAACATTGAGTAGGGGTGCAGGTGGCTCTTCCCAACATGACCCCTCAGCTGGTGCCAAGCCCTGTGGCTTTGGCGGCTCTGGAACTATCCCCTGCCACTCCATCTGGGACATCCTAACCCAAGTGAAGCCCCTGGGGCCCCAGCTAGCTGACCCTGAAGTTTTCCTACCCCAGGGAGAGTTACCTAACAGTCCATAAAGCAGATTTGCCTACACACATATGCAGGCATACACACACACACACACACACCCCATCTCCCAGGTGGAAGAAGTCCAGGGGCCCAGCCATGGGGGTAGCTCAGTTTCCACCCTCCCAAGAGAGCTGCTCTACTTCCCCCATTGTCCCAATGTGGCAGACTCTCCCTTATCAGCTCTTCTTTCTTTACCTCCCCAAATTGTAGGCTCCAAATCCCTTTCCTCATTCTCTCCTACTGTTTAGATTCCCATGGTACTGCAGTGCCCTCCCTGCCTGATACCCTTTCCCTAGAATTTCCTCTGCCATTTCTTTGAGATGGTATAGTCCATTGGCTAACCCTACTCATTCAGATTCTTGACTGGGAACCCCCTGAAGTGTCCTACAGTAACTCTGATGCCTGGACAAGCCATCCCCTCCCCGCCCCTCTGTCCCCCCTTTGCCAAATAAAGCACAATCCGAACAGTTATTTGAAAACAATGGCCATTTTTCACTGATCTCATTTCACCATCTGGTCAACCAGCATGATATGCTGTTGGGTTCTCACACTCCCAATTCCACCCCCACCCTCCATTATAGAGCTCACCACACCCTTTGTGAGTCCCCAACATTCCTCTTTGTCTCTCAAGGTCTCCATCTCAGTCCCCCTTCCTGGCTGCCACTTCCCTCAACGTTCGGAGGCTTCCCTGTGTGTGGGAGATACCAGGGTATCTGCAGAGACTGGAGCAGGCTCCCTGCTCCCTCTGGGTCCTGGACAGATGTCTCAATAAACTGTGTGAACTAGATTAGACTTTTTGCCTTCTTGGAGTCCTGGGTCTCCTCTTGGGACCTGAGTGATGCTCTCCTATGCCTCTAAAGGTCCTGTGTCCCCCACTTTCATCCATAAATTGGCCTGGTATTTCTTACATCTTACAGCTCCTCCCACAAAGGAGGAAAATCATAAATATTTGTTGAACTGAAAGCAGGGGTTAGTTGGTCTCCCAGATCCTTCCTCTCACATCTCTTCTCTCTCGTTGCCCCTGGAAATCCATTCTTGTTCCACTGCCCATTCACTCTGCAGTCCTCCCCTCTCCTTACATAGAGCCCTAATGATTTCCTCCCCCTCCCCACGTGGCTCCTTCTCCTCATCCATTAGATGGCCTCACCTTCTAGATGCCATCTTCTCTGGAAGTCCCGAGCATTGATTTCCTGGGTTTCTGGGACACCAGGAGCCTTGGGAAGGCTGGAACACAGCAGCCCGGACCAGATTCCTGGGGACTGAGTAGGAGCCAAGGGGGGCATGGTTCTGGGAGCTGTGGGTGGAGGAAGTGAAAGACAGAGAGGACAGGAGCATGACGGGTGTGCAGCCGAACACGGTGACTCACTGGCCTACGTCGAAACGCCCCAGCCCGTGGCAGAACAGTGTCCTCCCCAACAGTGTCCTCTCCACCTTCACACTCCTGCTGCCTCTGCTGTGGTTCTAGAGTGAGAGCTGGGAGAGGTGAGAGGGCCGAACACTACAGTGGGGAAGGGGAGGTGGCCTCCATGGGAGAAGACTGAGAAAGTGGACAGGGCGCCGAGGGCCACGCGACTATGTCCTGGAGACAGCAGGGGAGACACTGAGGCCAAGGAAGCTCTCATGCCCCAAGGAGGGGAGGGTGGGCTGTGCTCACCCTTACAGGAAGAGCCTCACCCCAAAGCACAGGCCACCTCTGAGAGCCTCTGCTTGGCTGCAAAGGAATTCACCCCTACCCTAGGATCTAGCTCATTCCCTGCTACTGGGATGATGTCAGCTGGCCCCAAATTTAGGACTGTTGTTGAATTCTCGAATCAGCAGAAATATGTTAGGTTGATCAGAAATGACCTGGGGCAGCTGAGCCAACCTGCAGGGTTGACTGAAGACAGAGGAGGGCTCCAGAACAGTCCTGTTTCTGTCATCACTGTGGGGTCACCCTTGGTTACCATCTGCCCCCTGGACTGCAGCCAATGACAGGAATCAAGGCCCTCAGAGTCTCTGTGGACCGCAATTGTGGGAGGGATGCAGCCTCTGACACGAGTATTCCTCTAGTCTCTGGTGTGATCCAGGTCAAAATGTTCTGCAAAACTGGTGGGTGTCACCCCAGAAGTCTGCTGCCCTGTACCCACTGGACAGACCTGCACTCTTTTTTAAAAAATTTTTATTGGAGTATATGTTGTCCACTGGCCAGATCTGGAGAGGAGCTCTTTAGCCTTCCAGTAGCCAGCTAGCAGGGGCTGGGGATGAGGATGGAATGGTAAAATCTAACAGCTAATATTTAAACTTCATGCAACAAGAGAAGCCTAGTCTGGGTGCGTCTTGGAAGCAATAGAGAAACAAAGGCATTTAAACACTTTTTATTGGAAAAATTCAAACATATTTAAGAGTAGACAAAATACTTAATGACTCCCTATGCTCTCATCATTCAGCCTTAACAATGATCAACTCATGGCTATTTGACAACAGCATTTCCATGCCCTCCTTCTACTTAGTTGGAAATATCTGCTCTCTCTCTCTCTCTCTCTCTCTCTCTCTGTATCTCTTGTATTCTGTGGATGCGTTTGACCATCTAAGGTAGGCAGACTTGTGCCCTCCCCATCACCAGAGATGTCCATGTGTCCATGTCCTGATGTCTGGAAACTGAATATGTGAGGTTCATAGCAAAGGGAAACTGTTTGCAGATGGAATTACGGTTGTTAGTCAGATGACATTAAAGTAGAAAGATTATCTGGGATTATTTGGGTGAGTCCGATGTAATCATAAGGGTCTTTAAATATGGGAGAGGGAAGAAGAGGAGGTCAGACTGATGCAATGTGAGAAGATCCTGCTGTTTCTGGCTTTGAACATGGAGGAAGGGGACCATAAGCCAAGGAACTCAGGTGGCCTCTAGAAGCTGGAAGATGCAGGGGAATGGATTCTTCCCTTGGGCCTCCAGAAAGGCTCTACCAACACCTCAATTTTAACTCAGTGAGACCCATGTCGGACTTCTGCTCTTCAAAATTGTAAGATAGTAAATTTGTGTTGTTGTAAGCCATTAAGTTTGTGGTTACTTGTTATAGCAGCCATAGGAAACCAATACACCATCATCTCTTAAGGATGGGAACCAGGTCTATTTCCCTAGACACAGGGTCTCATCTAGGAGCAGCCCCTCAGAAGGGGGTCAATTCTGCACCCCAGAACCTCCTGCAGCTTGAGGTCAAGACGATGTAGCTATGGTCCATCTGGTCCACTGGCTGCCTCCTCTTCCCCTTCCCTCAGGCCTCTTTGCCCGGAGCATCGGTGTGGTGGAGGAGAAATTTCCCCGAGACTTGGGGATCAATCTGCCTCTGCTTGGACAAACTTCCTTGACCGGCCCCTCCAACTCGGAACATCCTCAGCCCAAACCAGACCCTGGCCCTAATGATTTAGCAAGGGCTCCTCTGAAGCCCAAGCTATGGGGATGCACGAGAAAGGGGTGCTGGAAGAGAATGATCTGGGTCCCAAAGAGAAACAGAATCAGGTGTTTCTATTGCTGAGAAGTCAGTGAAGAGATTGGGACCCCAAGGGTGAAGGTCCTCATGTGCCTGGTGTCGGCAGCCAGGAAGGGTAGGGCTGGCAACAAGTGATGAGCTGTGAGCCAGGACACCTGGATTAGGAAGGGGTGGGGAGCTTGAGGAAAGGAGCAGGGTGGGAACACCCAGCTTCCCTGGGTCATACAAGTGGCACCTGTTGCCACAGAAGGAATTAGGAACGAGGTGGAACGTAGAGATATATTGTTTCCACAACCACTGGCTCAGCCTGTTTCTGATGTCCCCCGCCCACTAACAGGATAAAGGGCTGGCTGTCTTGGGGCTGAGGGAGATGCAGAGCAAGATGCAGGGCCATGTGGCAGGGAGCCGGGCTCCTCTGGGCCTGCTCCTGGTCTGTCTTCATCTTCCAGGTACGGAGGCTGTGCCAACCTTTGGGCAGGAGCGGACTAGTGGTCCTCGGGGAACTGGGATTGAGGGAAGAGGTAAAGGTGGGAGCGTGTACAGTTGGGTCCCTGAGGGAGGAAAGAGTTGGCACAGGCAAAGTGGAGGGACTTGAAGCAAAGGGAATCAGGGAGTCAGGGAAGGGAGGGCACTGAGACTAAACATCTGGTCCACTGGTTGCCTCCTCTTCCCCTTCCCTCAGGCCTCTTTGCCCGGAGTATCGGTGTGGTGGAGGAGAAATTTCCCCGAGACTTGGGGATCAACCTGCCTCTGCTTGGGCAACCTTCCTTGACCGGCCCCTCCAACTCGGAACATCCTCAGCCTGGGCCTAATGATTCAGCAATTGATTCTCTGCAGCACAATGCTTCTCCATCACATGGCTCTCAACCTGCAGGAGGTGCTGCGGTACAGAGGTGGCTCCCATCTGGGGGGCTGCCCTCCATGGATTCCTGGCCCTCGGAGGACCCTTGGCCGACGATGGCTGCTGTGGTCAAGGACCATGTGGGAGAAGTGCTGCCCGAAGAACTGTCCTACCTTTCTAGTGCGGCTGCCCTCCCTCCGGGCAGCGGGCCTTTGCCTGCAGAGACCTCTGCACACCCCGCAGACACCTCACCCGAGGCTTCACTCCTCCACGAGGACCCTGAATCTAGACGGTCACTCCACTCTAATGTGCTGGGCGCCCAGAGAAAAGCCCTTGCCCTACGCCCTCCCTGGTCTCTCATCAGCAAAATTCGATGGCCACTTCTGCCTGGTCACTCCTTGGGGCCCCTGAATCCCAGTATATTCTGGGGAGGTAAAGGTCCTGGCACTGGATGGAGACCAAACCGCTTGCCATACCCTATGGGAATCTGGGGTAACAGTAATCAATACCCAAGTACTAGCTGGGGGAGGATTAATCCGTATCCAGGTACCACATGGGGGATTATTAATCGGTATCCAGGTACTAGCTGGGGGAATAGTCATCTACACCCAGGTATTAATCGATTTTCTCCCAGAGTTCTCCGTGCTCCTGGCTCTTATTGGAGCACCGTAGCTGCCTTTCCCAATCCTCAAAACCCTGGGTCACAGTGGAGTTAGGAGAATGACAGAGGGGGACAACCCTAAGTTAGAAGTCAGAGAAGGGAGTCCTGCTCCCTCCCCTTGCAGTGTGAGCTAAATCAAGATCCTATCAGCTGTTTTCTAGCATCCTCTCCACTTTCACTGCCTCCCTGCTCCCCATATGCTGATCTCCAATAAAACACAGCACTTACTGAATCCGCTTCTTCTCAGTGACTTTGTTTCTGGGTGCAAACTGGAGTTTTGTTCATCCCCATTTTCTAGTCATCCTCATGTCCCTCTAGGGTCCTCCTGACACTCTCTTGCTATCCCCATCCTTTGCAAAAGATCAAAGCCCAGGTGTTTGAGGGTGGGGCCTCGTGGTCTCATCTGGGCCAGGTGGGAGAGCTGGTTCCAGAACTGTCCTGGAATCTGAAAAGGGGAGGAGAGGCAGCAGGACTAACTGAGATGGCACCTGTGGCAGGAGGCAAGGATGAGGTCCAGGAAGTTGGTACCAGGGCCAAGTGGGGAATGAATACTCTTTTGATTCAGAGACACAGAGGGTCAGAGAAAGTTATTTTTGTCTATGCTTACCTTTTCTTCCCAGAAAGTTACGGTTCTTGGAAGTGGAAGAAGCATTGATCTCCCTTACATGCATCGCTTGGTACATTGTGCCCCAGAGAACCACAGACTTTGGGCATTTGCTGAACAAATAGCAGACCTCAATAGAGGAAGAAAGGAAAGGGAGAAGGGACAGGAAGAGAGAAACTTGGAGCCAACAGTCCTGCCTATGGCAGCATTTGATGCTTTTATTCTCAAGTGATGACACAGTCTCTTCTTTTGGTCACACTACCCTGCCTTTGGTTTTCTCAGGAGCTCAGTATCCTTGTACAGGAGTTGGAGTGGGGTGAGGAAGGGTCATTCTAAGAAAGTGCAGAAGGAAGTTAACAGAAGCTGGTGGGGGTGATGGGGTTTCCAGGGGGCACACTCCTGGTGTCCACCCATGTCTTCCCATCACCAGCCACACCACCCTCTATCACCCCAACCTCCTTCCCCAATTCTTTCCCACCCTGGACTCTCACTTTCTCCCTGTCCTGGGGCAGGCGGTTCTGTTTTCAGCACCTGTCTCTTCCACAAGCCCAAGCTCATTCTCAGGCTTGGTCTCATTTCTATCTGTCCCTCTTTCTGGCTGCCTCCCTCTCTCTAGTCATTCCTATGTGCACTTTTAAATTCTGTGTCAGCACTCCCCTCCTCTGTTCCGCACAAGCACCACAGGAAAGGGACTTTGTTTGTTCACTGCGGAACTCCCAGCACCACGGACAGCGTCTGGACCTAGGTCAGCACTCAGCAAACACTGAGTCAACGCACTCGCACTCTCTCTCTGACTTCCCTGTTTTCTCTCTTCTTCCACTTTATTCCTGAGCCACAGGGCTGCACACAGACTCCCATCTGTACTGCTACCATGCCCTTCCCAGAGCCTCACTGACATCTCCCTAGAAACCCCACAAAGCCCTTCTCAGCTTGGGAATGCTCTGTACATTCCATTCTTTCACCTTCATTAACAACTGTGAGGAAGAGGTTGTAAGATAAAGAAACTGAAGCTCAGAGAGATTAAGCAATTTACACAAGGTGACATAGCTAACACGTGACAGAGTCAGTGACTCAGACCAAGTTTTTCTATCTGTCCAGGGAGTGTTCAAGTATAATATGCAATTAACAAAAACCCATCTAATTTTTAATTGAGTACCTGCTATGTGCCAGACTTTGGATGAGTTGCTTTCACAACACCCTTCCAGCTAATTCCCACAACAATCCCATTGTGTAGGCACTGCTGGGCCCATTATACAGGTGGAGATACTGAGGCCCAGAGAGTGAGGTGAGCCAAGGCTGACAGAGGTAACACTGAGCTGAGGGAGTGCAGTTCATCCACTACTTGGTGCTGATGGATGGTCCCGGGTAGCCGTGGTCAGCTTTGTCAGACTGGTCTTTGCTTTAGGGTTAGTTGCTGCTATTAAAAAAAAAAAAAAGTGAGATTGGTCAGTAATCTGTGATATAATAAATGTCCTAAGGTCTGCAGTGGGAGCTGATGCTCATATACAGATTTTTACATTTTTATTAGTGGTTAATTGGTGGAAGTAGCTGCTGGAGTAGCAGGAGTCATTTCTCGAAGGTCCCGCAGTAGAGAGAGCACTTGGCAGGAAGTTGGAAGACGAGATTCCCCTTCCATGTGCCCACACAGCTCTCTCTGCTGTGTCAATTTAGGCTGGTCATTTGCCTCTGCAGACCTTAGTTTTCTCATCTGTAAAATGGGATGAAAGCAGATGTCCAGTCTACCTCACAGGATTGTTATGAAATTTAATTAAGATAATGATAGGACTTCCCTGGTGGTGCAGTGGTTAAGACTCTGCACTCCCAATGCAGGGGGCCCAGGTTCGATCCCTGGTCAGGGAACTAGATCCCACATGCATGCCACAACTAAGACCCGGCCACAACCAAAAAAAAAAAAAAAAAAAAAGATAATAAATAAATAAATATTTTTAAAAAGATAATGATAAAGTACATTAGAGACTGAAAAATGGAGCAGGTGTAAGGGCCTGATTATAATGCAAAATGTTGTCTCAGTTAGGCAGTCCTGGTGGCATCACAGAGAAGGAGAGTTCTTAGCCCACAATGGGCTGGTTGGTGAAGTGGCTGTAGTTGACTTCACGGTTGACTGTTGAGTGTGGTGTGATGCTTCCCCCTGGGAATTACACTCAAGAGAATTATTCCAAGATCAAGAAGGGAGAGTCGGCTTCTCCTTGAACTATTTCATTCCTCAAACAAACTTGTGTTCTCTCAGACATTTTTCACTTACACACACACTCTCGGGTGATTGTAATAATGGCGTACTTTATCACATATTTACCATGAACAAAATGTGTTACAGGGTTATCTCAACTCTCACAACAATTCTAGGATGTACTTACTCTGATTATTTCTATTTTACGGGTGAAGAGACTGAGGCTCAGCAAGGTTAGGTAACTTGCTGAAGGTCACACAGCCAGTAAGAGGTGGAGCTTGGGTATGGTACCATTTGGAAACCGCAAGCAAAGCTGGGCAAACTGCACAGAGCAGGTGAAAGCAAGATTCTCCAGCCCCTACAGTTTAATCACCACCTGGAGTCCTTCCTCCAACACGTTCATTTTCAGCCATTTTTATGTCATCTGAAGACCAGCAGCCAGGCTGTGGTTTTGTCTCTCCAGACCAAATGCCTGCCTCTTGTGTTCCTCTCATTCCACTGGAAGGATGTTCCCTATTGCCTTTTTATACCTCTTTCTTTTCTTTTTATTTTTTTCATTGTTTGGCAGCTCGCGGGATCTTAGTTCCTCAACCAGGGGTAGAACCCGTGCCTTCGGCAATGAAAGCATCGAATCCTAACCACAGGGCCACCAGGGGACTCCCTCTACCTCTTTCTAGGTCTGCTTTCTCCCTTTGCTGTCAGGAAACTGGTAAACACATCCAGAAGACACTTTTACGAACCCAGATTGTCACACGTGAGAGTGAGCACACCAGCCCTCGGGAAGATCGGTCACATGCCAGGGTTTCTAGTTCTGTCCACTCACAGAATATCCTGGTCAAGGAGGCCTGTACAGTCCAGGGGAGGGATAGTGGGAGGAGAATAGGTGTTTCAGGCCTTAGAGGCATGGTCATGGCCAGGGTAGGAAGGACCGTTTTCACATTCTCAGTAGCAATGACTGTTCGGGGCTGCTATTGTCCCCACATAGATCAGTGGGGTGGATATGGCTTATCCTGAGGTGGTAGTAAAGTTGGTGCTATACCTGCTGTTTGGTTTAAAGCAGTGGGCTAGGGGCTTCCCTGGTGGCGCAGTGCTTGAGAATCCGCCTGCCAATGCAGGGGACATTAGGTTCCATCCCTGGTCCGGGAAGATCCCACATGCCGCGGAGCAACTAAGCCCGTGCACCACAAGTACTGAGCGTGCGTTCTAGAGCCCGTGAGCCACAACTACTGAGCCTGCGTGCCACGACTACTGAAGCTTGCGCGCCTAGAGTCCATACTTCACAACAAGAGAAGACACCGCGATGAGAAGCCCGCCCACCGCAAAGAAGAGTAGCCCCCTCTCACCGCAACTAGAGAAAGCCCGCGCGCAGCAAGGAAGACCCAACTCAGCCAAAAATAAATAAATAAAATAAATAAACTTATTAAAAAATAAATAAATAAAGCAGTGGGCTAGGCTGATGTGAAATAATTTCTGGTCTAATAGGGTCTCCAGTTAGGCAACCCCCACTGTGGAAAGGTGGTAGAAACAAGTTGTGATCTAGTTTTGAGACCATTTAGTCTTTCTTGGCCTCAGGAAGACAGTTCTGACTGACTGAGCAGAAGCCGTTTTCTTTAGCATCTTTCCCACTGTTCCTCTGTCTCCTCTCTATGTACCTTTTTTCTGTGCTTAACTGCTCCCTGGCTACCCAGGACAATCCATCAGGATTCCCCTCTGGCTGGTCTGACCACCCATCCCATGCACTGGACTTTCCCCCTTGCCTCACCCCCATCAAAACCCGCCTCTCCTGTACCCCATTGCTTTGGGGCTCTCTGTTCACTGTGACATTGTAAGATGCTGAATTCAGAAGAACTAACTCTGTTAGTGATGAACAGGGGCGAAGATGATGAGCCTAGAAAGATAAAACCAATCTACTATGTTAGTGGACCCTTAATTATCTGACCCCAGCCTCCCCTCCTGGAACACACTGCCGTTGTCTAAAGGACTTTTAGGCATTTCTGTGTAATATAAAGTTTGTTACCCTTATGAGTTTGTTAAACAATTAACATTTAAGCACTAAACAACCTTCCTCTGCATACTACTTACATAACTACTACCTCAAAACTTACAGATTTAATAAACCAAATTTTATTCAAACATTGATATTGTTTCACACTTAAACCAATTTAAGCATTTAATTCAGATCTCAAGTCTGATGTGTAAGATTCTCTTAAATGTCTTAAACCCCCTAAGCAGCAAACAAACACAAAAGTTATTATACCATTTACAAGACCAATCACTTCACTTCCACTAAAAATCAGTTATGAAAGGCTAGTTCCATGGATTTAAACTTATTTCTTTTTTTTTATTCCTTAAATTCTCTTTATTTTTTAAAAAACCTTTATTTTTTTTCCCCGTTGCCATAATGCATTTTTATTTTTTAAACGTATTTCTTTATTCTCCTTCTCTTTCCTCTTCTCTTCTTGGGTTGGGTTGCCTTTCTAGGATGTCAGTATTTTCTCTTTTTATCCCATCCTGAGGTTTCAATAAACTTAGGAATGGCATTTTGACCACTTTAGTCTTGTCTGGACATGAGGCGTGGTTGCACAGTTTATGATTCAAATCTGGGCTGCTGATCACCAGCATGAGCTGTTGCTCTTTCCTTCTCCTCCCCGCCCCTCTTCCTCTTTCTCCTTTCCTCCTCCTCCTTTTTCTCTTTCTCCTCTTCCTTCTTCTAATTAAAGAAGACTAGTTGAGTCAATAAAACTTAAAAAAAACTTTCTTGAGATATTAATTTACACACCATACAATTTGCCCATTGAAAGTCTATACTTCAGTTTTCAGTATACTCACAGAGTTGTGCAACCATCACCACAATCAGTTTTAGAACGTTTTCATTGTTCCCCAGAGAAACTCCGTGCCCATTAGCAGTCACTCCCCATTCCCCTTCCCCTAGCCCTAGGCAACCACCACTCTACTTTCTGTCTCTATGAACTTACCTATTCTGGACATTTCATATAAATAGAAAATACAATATGTAGGTTTCTGTGACTGGCTTCTTTCACTTAGCACAATGTTTTCAAGGTTCATCCATGTTGTAGCAGATATCAGTACTTCATTCCTTTTTATTGTTGAACTCTCTATTATTTCATTGTATAGGTACAACACATTGTATTTATCCATTCATCAGTTGATGGATATTCTGAGCTATTTTCACTTTTTGGTCATTATGTATCATGGTGCTATAAACATTTGTGCGCAAGTATTTGTGTAGACATATATTTTCATTTCTCTGGAGTATGTACCTAGGAGTGACTTTCTGGGTCACATGGTAACCCCACGTTAAGCCTTTTGAGGAACTGCCAAACAGTGATTCTCCAAAGCTGCTTTACCATTTCACATTCCCACCAGCTGTTTATGAAGATTCCAATTTTTCCATATTCTTGTCAACACTTGTTATTATCTGTCTTTTTATTAGAGCCAGCCTAGTGGCTGTGAAACTGTATCTCACTGGAGAATAAAACTCTTTTTAAGTGCATAGATTTTAGAATTTTGCAACTTATTTCTTTTCCTTAATATAACATACTTAAAAAATCCCTCTTGATCAGTGGATTTTTCCACTCATTATGATACATTTTTCTCTCACTATGATATGCTGACTTGATCTATTAGCATTATTATATCTTAATTCTTATTTGTATCTTATTATAATTAGTAGGGCATTCTAGATATTTATTCTAGGAGATGAGGAATTGGGTTGACTTTATTAGCTCTCCTTTTTAGTGATTTTGTTGTTGTTGTTGTTAATTTATCGTTTTGGTACCTACTATTGAAATCGCCTTCTTGGGAATTCCCTGGTGGTCCAGTGGCTAGGACTCTGCACTTTCACTGCTGAGGGCACAGGTTTGATCCCCGGTCAGGGAACTAAGATCCTGCAAACTGTGTGTGTGTGGGTGTGTGTGTGGCCCAGAAAAAAAGGAAAAGAAACCACCTTCTTCCTTTCACTATTGCCTCAGACATCCTCCCTTGTCAGACATTCTTATTTCTGCTAAAGTTCATACTTAGAGTGGGGCTACTTGGCCTTCTCACAGTTGCCTGTGTTTTTTTCTTTTCCACTTATGTAGGTGAAAGAAAGCATCTCTCTCTGCTTTATAACCACACACATAATTGACAGAAGAGACAAAATGAACAATTCCCTTTTGATTAAAATCCATTTTTAACAACTGCATCCTTTCTCTTCTGTTACAGACATCTTTTGTGCACTTTGTATGAACCTTTATCTTTTGAGTATCATAATGATCTCATAGCCTCTACAGCCACAATTGACTTCAGTAAACCATAATTATTATTCCTCCTCCTCGTCTTCTTCCTTCTCATGCTCAGTTGTCTCAGGTTGAACAATGGAGATTCTTTCAGTTGGCTCCTTTGTCCTTTATAGCACTTTCCTTGACATTCTTGAAGGTATCCTGGCTTTCTGGCAACAACAGAACATTCAAGTCCTGTCCTAAGTCTTTTCTTCCCTGAAACATGGAATCAGCTAACATCCAAGTCTTGCATTATATGGGTTCTAGTTTCTTTTCTTTTCTTTTCTGGTGCACTGTTTCTGGAAGTACTGCAATACCAAGTCAATGCACGGAGTGAATGGAGCAAGCTGCTGTTCCATCTCCTAGCTCCAAAAATCCATTTAAGATATTGTCCTTGGATAGAGGATGTATCAGATATTAAACTGATAAGAACAGATGCAGGGTTCTAGTTTCTTTAGGTGAAGAATAGTATTTGAAACCAAAGGCGAGGTATTGAGGGTCCACATGAGGGTTGGTGGTAACAGTGTTACTTCTTCTGTTGACAACTTTTAAGATAGACAATTTACATGGAGTTTGCTACTTTAACGTGGTCTGTGTATTGTATCCTACAGTCATGGGACTATGTGGGTCATCAATCACGAAGACTTTTCACGTCACCAAGAGACTGAAGGAGAGGAACACACCCCGGACCAGGTTGTGTGTGAGAACAAAGCAGAGGCACAGGTGGAGACCAATGTAGGTGTGGGCAAGGTTGGAGGGTTGAGGTGAGGTTAGGACCCACAGGTAAAGTGAGGTTAGGACCCAGAGTCAGTTCACTGTAGAGATTCTGAAGTCATTAGATTGGGACAGGATGAAGTGCTCAGTGATTTCTGCACCTGGCTAGGGTCTGTTTGAGCTATAGTCATTCAGGGTGGGACCATATTCAATCCTGTTATGGGTTGAATTGTGTCCCTCTATGTTGAAGTCCTGACTCTGGGTACCTATGAATGTCATCTTATTTGGAAATAGGGTCTTTACAGAGGTAATCACGTTAACATGAGGTCATTAGGGTGGGGCTTAATCCAATAGGACTGGTGTCCATATAAAGAGGAGGAAATTTGGGCACAGACACACACAGAGGGAAGACAATGTAAAGACATAAGGATGATGTCACCTACAAGCCAAGGAATGCCTGAGGCTACTGGAAGCAAGGAGAGAGGCATGGAATAGATAGATTCTCAGGGCCTTCAGAAGGAATCAACTCTGCTGACACCCTGAGTTCAGATTTCTCGCTCCAGAAGAGCGAGACAACAGGTTTCTCTTGTTTAAGACACCCAGTTTGTGACGCTGTGTACGGCAGCCCTAGCAACTATGCAAACCCTTTAACATACACCTCCTTCACCTGCCACCTCTCCAGTCTTCTCTCCAGGATCACCCGAGTTGTTACCAGTCATCTGCAACTCAGTGCAATGGACTCTAAGATAACTTTCTTTTTTTTTTTTTTTTTAAAGGAAGGATGGTGCTGCTAAGGTTGATAAACAGGTTATTCTATATCACAAGGTTTTTATTTATTTATTTATTTAATTTTTAGCTGTTTTGGGTCTTCGTTTCTGTGCAAGGGCTCTCTCCAGTTGTGG
Source organism: Eschrichtius robustus (assembly GCF_028021215.1). NCBI lineage: Eukaryota > Metazoa > Chordata > Mammalia > Artiodactyla > Eschrichtiidae > Eschrichtius > Eschrichtius robustus. The sequence goes on from NC_090835.1 coordinate 85,110,154, forward strand.
CAAGTGGGGGCCACTCTTCATTGCGGTGCGCGGGCCCCTCACTGCCGCGGCCTCTCTTGTTGCGGAGCACGGGCTCCAGACACGCAGGCCCAGCAGCCGTGGCCCACGGGCCCAGCTGCTCCACGGCATGTGGGATCTTCGCAGACCAGGGCTCGAACCCGTGTCCCCTGCATTGGCAGGCAGACTCTCAACCACTGCGCCACCAGGGAAGCCCAAGATAACTTTCTTGAGAGCAGGTTACACTGTTCACTCATTTAGCCGTTAACATTGCACACTTACTATGTCCAGGCACTGGGGCTACAGTAGGGAACACGACTCACATGGTCCCTTCCTCCTGGACCTTACAGGTTAACAGGGGTGAAAAACACATCACATGTTTACACGAAGAATACTGAATTTAAAACAGTGATGTGCTATAGAGCAGGGCAGCCCTGTGTGTGTGTGTGTGTGTGGTGTGTGAGGGGGCTTGGAGGATGGTGGCAGGGCAGGCACCTTCCAGGCAGAAGGAGCAGCTGTGTAGGACTTCCCTGGTGGTCCAGTGGTTGGGACTCTGCGCTTCCAGTGCAGGGGGCGTGGGTTCGGTTCCTGGTTGGGGAACTAAGATCCCACATGCAGAGCGGCCAAAAAAAAAAAAAAAGAAGGAACAGCTGTGTGAGGAGGGGAGGTGCTGGAGCAGATCCTGCAGGGCCTTGTAGGCCCTCTTAGAGATTTGGGGTTTGGGGGTTTTATCCATATCTGAAGAACCATGAGAATTCAGAGGTTGAAGCAGGGGAGAAACATATTTACCTTTTAAAGTGATTTTTCAGAGTGGAGAGGGATTGAAGGGGAGTGAGTGTAGATGAGCTAAGGGGGAGATTTTGATGATGGAGGAGCTTCAATAATGTGAGAAATGGGTGCAAAAAAGGGCTTCAGATTTGCTGGCTGCTGACTCCAGCTGGGCAAGTCACCTGGAGAGGAAATGACTCCTCAGATGCCTTCACGCGGCCTGGCACAGTGAGTGTCTCATGCACAGGGAGGTGCTTTTGTTTAATTATTAAGTTTGTTTCCTGTTTGTGCCCTTCTTTCTCACACGGGGATCCTCATGGCCTCTGGCCTTAGTGGTTACAGCCATCTCCTAACTGGCCTCTTACCCAACGGCCTTGTCTCCTGCAGCCCATCCTAAGGTCAGCTCCAGCTGGGGAGAGGGGAGAACGGGGAGGTATTGTTTAAAAGGTATAGACTTTCAGATTTACAAGATGTAAAGGGTTATGGTGATGGATGGTGGTGATGGCTGCACAACAGTGTGAATGTTTTTTGTTGTTTAAAAAATTTATTTATTTTATTTATTTATTTTTGGCCGCTTTGGGTCTTCGTCGCTGCCCGCGGGCTTTCTCTAGTTGCGGTGAGCGGGGGCTACTCCTCGTTGCGGTGCGCGGGCTTCTCACTGCAGTGGCTTCTCCCATTGCAGAGCACGGGCTCTAGACACGTGGGCTTCAGTAGTTGTGGCACGTGGGCTCTAGAGCTCAGGCTCAGTAGTTGTGGCCCACGGGCTTAGTTGCTCCACGGCATGTGGGATCCTCCCAGGCCAGGGCTCAAACCCACGTCCCCGGGATTGGCAGGCGGATTCTTAACCACTGCGCCACAAGGGAAGCCCGTGAATGTTTTTAATTATTACTGAACTGTACACTTAAAAATGGTCAAGATGGTGAATTTTATGTTATGTGTATTTTAATACAATTTTTTAAAAAGTCAGCTCTAGTCAGGCCACTCCCCTGCTCAAGTATCAGCTGGTTGCAGAGCCTGGAACTTGCACTGAAGGTCATTACCACGTGGCCAACTGCCCCTCTGGATTCTGGCTTCCTCTGTTCCTCACCCTCATCCCTGGGCCCTGCTCTAGGCCAGGGCAGACACTACTGGAGGAACTCAGAGAGTGGCTTTAGAACCAGTGAATGCATGTAAGCAAGCAAGTACCTGGCCCCTGCCCAGCACCTGGCCCAGCAGCCAGCCCTCAAGCCCTTGGCCACCCTGCACCCTTGCTCCTCTCACCCACTCCCCTGCTCAGTGAAAAGCAGGAAAGAAAAAAAAATGATACCCAGGAAAAAAAAAATAATAGAGACATACAGCTTGATCTCTTTTTTAGACGGTATATTCATGGGAAATTTCCTTCAGGATGTTATTCAGCAGTTACTCCCTGGTGGTGGAAGCTTCTCAGCTTTTTACTTTGTAACCATAGGCACTGTTTGAACTTTTTCAAGGAGCATATACATACAATACTAGGTTTACAATGAAAACAAAGAAACCAAACCAACAAACCAACCAACCCATCTGCAAATGACTCCTTGTTCAAGAAGTCTTTTCAGTGAGAACTCCTCTGCCCTGTGCCTTTCTCATGACATTGAATAATTATGGTTGTAACTACTGTAACTAATGGGCCAGGCACTAAACTCTCCAAACCTGTTTCCTAATCTGTAAAACAGGGATAGTCAGAGATCCCATGTGATAGAATTGCTGAGATGACTCAAGCAAATAATTGCATGTTAAATGCTGACCATAGTATCTGCCACAATAAGAACTTAATAAACTTTTGCTGCTGTTACTATTATTACAATTTTCTCTAATTCCAAACAACCTTCCAAGGTAGGCATTATCAACAATATAAATGATGAAAATAAGGCTCAGAGAGGTTTAGTAACTTGCCTAAAGTCACACAGCTAGTAAAGGGCCTCCTGGGAAGTTAGATGGAAGTTCATCACTCATGAGTGAAAGTTGTGGTGAATTTTCACAGTAAATGAGAGGCACCATCTGGGGAAAGAATTGCAGATGTGTTAAGGAAACTTGGGAATAATCAAGTGCAATCAAAGGAAGCATGCCTGGTTGGAGATTATAACTCAGAAAGAAAAAATCAAATTCATGGTACTGGGCTCCATCTGAAGAAAAAATGTGGCTGCAGAAAGGGGTGGCCTTCATGGGATCCAGGAAAGGGAGACACAGGGGACAAGAACTGTGAGCTGTTTAATTGCTCCCTGTAGGGAGACAGGCTTGTTCTGGCCATGAATATTCTTTCTGTTTTAGCTTACTGTTTTTTGTTTTTTTTTTGGTTGCGCCAGGTCTTAGTTGCAGCATGTGAGCTCCTTAGTTGTGGCATGCAAACTCTTAGTTGCGGCATGCATGTGGGATCTAGTTCCCTGACCAGGGATCGAACCCCAGGCCCCCTGCACTGGGAGCACAGAGTCTTATCCACTGCGCCACCAGGGAAGTCCCTGTTGTAACCTACTGTTAATCAGCAGCACCAAATGGCTGTGATGTCAAGTGTATAATAACACTGAACTCACATTCATGTTTTATATATCAAAAGATGGCTGGAGAGGACTTCTTATGTCAATTTGATGAAGAATATGTGTGCCACCCATTTCATGATTACACTAGAATCTCTCCCTGGATTAAGCTGGACCAACAGCACAGGCACATGGATTACATTGCTCTGAGTGATTCTGCCTGAACATGGTACCACCAGCTGTCACAGGGACACTGGAAGAAACGAATAGACCCTATGAAACTTGTATTCATGATAAGGATGTGGTTGAGGTACTGTTCACTTTATCCCACCACTTCCACCGGGACCTCCTCATCTCAGGAAAACGAATGGCTGTGCATCTCCTGAGATTCTGGTCTCTTTTTACTTTACGGACATTGGGTGCCATGAAATGACTGTGTTTCCCTCTTTGAACTGGCTGCTAGAGAGCTCAGTTCCAAATCTGTGGTATTCCTGCTGGCATGATGTTTATATTAACCTTACTCTTGGTTTTATCTGATTTTTCTAACTCTTCATTTCCCCTGGTTGTAATTCTTTATTGTTTAAGCTATTCTAGATCATGTTTAAAACAAGGCTGGAATAAACAAATACCATATTTATTTCAGGACTGGGATTTATTGTGACCTGGATGCAATGTTCCCAAAGTACCCACCTGTCGTGACTTTGATTTCTTGGTCACCAAGCAACATTCTGACTGGCAGTCAGCCTTCCCCTTCTAGGAATCTTACTACTAGGAGGTTGACACCCCGGATACTGGGCAAGAGTATTCCACCTCAGGAGCTAAATGGTTCCTAAACCAGAGATCCAGCAATATCTTGCGTGTGTTCCAGTTTCTTTTCTGAGACTGGGGATTGTTCTAGAGCTCAGAAGGGAGTTCCTGGGCAAACAGTGCAGCCAATTCTCTTGCTTCATTTTATATGAGGTAAACCCCTCTGTAATGCTTTCCAGGGGAAGACAAGAGGAAAGAACCAGCACTGAGGAAAGACAGAGAGTACTAGGCAGCTTACTGTAAGAATACATTCATTCATTTTTTTTTTTCTGATGCATAATTCATTTATTATGAAATCATGTAAAACTCAAATAATTGAAACAGGATTATTTATGTGATCATTAAGCCCAGGGCAATTTCTACAGATTTTTAGACAATTATTCATGCTACTTATATGTTGTAGTTTAATTACTAACAACTCTAACTTAATCACTTTTTAATGAACTTGCTTTTCAACAGGAATATTTCAACTATACTAGCCATGATATTTACATCATGCGAGAATCAAATGTTGCATAATAATTAAGCTTATGTTTTATGTGAAGCACACACATAAGACTTATGTTTAGTAGGACTACACTGAAAAGAAAAATGATCATCAGCACAATGGAAATGTAACTCATTAAACAACACAAAGTGGCCTCAAAGAGTTAAAAAGATTAACTTTTATATAAAATTGATGGCATACTATGTTAAACTTACATAGAGAGCCATGAAAAGCTTAAAACTTTTTTAAAGGGGCATAAGAACAAGCTAGTCCAGCATGACCTGCCAGTTTGATAACTGAGGATGGCACCTCTCTGCACTGTGGCATTAGTGTAGTAGTTTTCCACTGCTGCATAGCAAATTATCACAAACTGAGGGACTTAGAAAAGCACAAATTTAATATTTTACTGAGGGACTTAGAAAAACACAAACTGAATATTTTAAAGTGTCCATGGATGAAGAGTCTGGTTATGGGTTTTCTGAGTCCTCCACTCAGGCTTAAATCAAAGTGTAGACTGGGGCTATGATCACATCTGAAGCATTGGGTCTGCTTTTGCAAACACTGGTTGTTCACAGAATTCATTTCCTTGTGATTGTATGACTGAGGTCCCTATTTTCTTGTTAGCTGTTGGACAGGGACCGCTCTCAGTTCCTAGAAGTTGTGTTTTAGTTCTTTGCCCTCTCTACAACATGGCAGTTTTCTCCTTCGATGCCAGCAGGAAAACATCTCTTATGTTTCATATCTCTCTGACCTCTTTTCAAGGATTACTTGATTAGGTCAGGCTCACCCAGGATAGTCCCTTTTTGATGAACTCAAAGGCAACTGATTAGGAAACTTATTTACATCTGCAAAATCACTTCTGCCATATACAGTCCCATAATTATGGCACTAATACCATATCACTACCACAGTTACAAATCCTACTTAGATATCATAGTTACCACAGATCCACAGATACCATAGTTACAAATCTTACTTACACTCAAGGGAAAGGGAGTTTACAGGGCACGTACACCAGGGTGTGGAATCTTGTGGCCATCTTAGAATTCTGCCTACCACAGTATGTTTCTACTCTAACTTCTGAATAGCATTTCAGACATCCTGTGGTTATGGGATGCTGAAAGACAATTTTTATTCTATTATTTTTCTTCAAACTAAATTTGGGAGGACGCTCAGCAGAGAGCTATGAGGCATTTGGCTGCTGAATGCACAGGAACCAACAGACAGATCTGAAGTCCTGGAGTGGAAGCTGTCCACCAGCCGCTCAGTGCAGCAAGAGGTGAAAACGGCTAGAAAAAGCCACAGCTGCACTTTGGTTGTCCACTCTGGCACTAGACTGCACGTTGACCAGCTGGCTTCATCCACTGACATGTAGAAAGCAGAGAGAACAATCTAGGAAAGGGTGAAGAGTAGCATGTTTGGTGCCCTAATGCTATAGCTTCCATATTACCTTCATTATAGATTCTTTATAGACTAGAATTTTTTCCCTGCTTCTTATAGCAAGGAACTGTGGCCTAGCTCTGTTCTTACTGTGGTCATGGCCAATTTTACAGATATCTCTTTTACTGCCATCACAATAGATCACAGTGAAATTATTGCCTGGGTGCAAATCCTAATCTGACAGTTTATTGGCAACACAGCTTTGGGAAGATACCATCTCTTAACCTTAGTTACCTTGCCTATAAAATATACATAGTAATAACAAATCAGAGTTTCTGAGTTGAAATACTTAAAACAAGTGAAGCAACCCAGATAAGTACCAAGAAAAAAGAAAATAAATGGTACTGTTGTTATTGTGATACCTAGAATGAGGTGGGTGTTATAGTTACTTTGCTCCCAAGGTATACCCAGAATCTAGTGCCATGTCTGGCCTATGACATCCACTCAACGTGTGCCTGTTAAAACTCTGTTAAGCCTATCTTCCCCCTTCTGATGTACCCTCAGTCTACACTGTTGTTAGAGTGATAGGAACATGTCATTCTCCATCCTCAATTCTCAGTGGTATCTCACTGACTCCAGAATGAAATTCCCAAACCACAGCAAGGCATACAAGTTTCCTTCCAACCCTTCGAGGAGATCTCCAGCCTCATCTCCCAAAAATCTGTCTTCAAGTCATGCTGAACTACTGCTGTAGCCAAAATACCAGGTTTATTTCTCCAACTGCTTCCTTTTCCTTCTGAGAAATTATTATCCATAATTTAAGAATCAGCTTTTCACTTGGGTGGGGTCTTTCACAAGCTCCTAACCAGACAAGATTGATCCCATTTTCCTTTCTGCTTTGTACTTATCTCAACTATGATCCTTTCAAGATTTATGAACTGGTTGGCATAACAACCTCCTTTATGAAACTATGAGTCCTTTTTTTTTTTTTTAATTTGAAAATGTGACTTTTTTTTTTTTGTCATCAATTTTATACACATCACTGTATACATGTCAATCCCAATCGCCCAATTCAGAACACCACCATCCCCACCCCACCTCAGTTTTCCCCCCTTGGTGTCCATATGTTTGTTCTCTACATCTGTGTCTCAGCTTCTGCCCTGCAACCCCGTTCATCTGTACCATTTTCCAGGTTCCACATACATGCGTTAATATACGATATTTGTTTTTCTCTTTCTGACTTACTTCACTCTGTATGACAGTCTCTAGATCCATCCACGTCTCAACAAATGATTCAATTTTGTTCCTTTTTATGGCTGAGTAATATTCCATTGTATATATGTACCACATCTTCTTTATCCATTCGTCTGTCGATGGGCATCTAGGTTGTTTCTATGACCTGGCTATTGTAAATAGTGCTGCAATGAACATTGGGGTGCATGTGTCTTTTTGAATTACGGTTTTCTCTGGGTATATGCCCAGTAGTGGGATTGCTGGGTCATATGGTAATTCTAGTTTTAGTTTTTTAAGGAACCTCCATATTGTTCTCCATAGTGGCTGTATCAATTTACATTCCCACCAACAGTGCAAGAGGGTTCCCTTTTCTCCACACCCTCTCCAGCATTTGTTGTTTGTAGATTTTCTGATGATGCCCATTCTAACTGGTGTGAGGTGATACCTCATTGTAGTTTTGATTTGCATTTCTCTAATAATTAGTGATGTTGAGCATCTTTTCATGTGCTTCGTGGCTGTCTGTATGTCTTCTTTGGAGAAATGTCTATTTAGGTCTTCTGCCCAATTTTGGATTGGGGTGTTTGTTTCTTTAATATTGAGCTGAATGAGCTGTTTATATATTTTGGAGATTAATCCTTTGTCCGTTGATTTGTTTGCAAATATTTTCTCCCATTCTGAGGGTTGTCTTTTTGTCTTGTTTATGGATTCCTTTGCTGTGCAAAAGCTTTTAAGTTTCATTAGGTCCCATTTGTTTATTTGTGTTTTTATTTTCATTACTCTAGGAGGTGGATCAAAAAAGTTCTTGCTGTGATTTATGTCAAAGAGTGTTCTTCCTATGTTTTCCTCTAAGAGTTTTATAGTGTCCGGTCTTACATTTAGGTCTCTAATCCATTTTGAGTTTATTTTTGTGGATGGTGTTAGGGAGTATTCTAATTTCATTCTTTTACATGTAGCTGTCCAGTTTTCCCAGCACCACTTATTGAAGAGACTGTCTTTTCTCCATTGTATATCTTTGCCTCCTTTGTCATAGATTAGTTGACCATAGGTGTGTGGGTTTATCTCTGGGCTTTCTATCTTGTTCCATTGATCTATGTTTCTGTTTTGTTTCTATGTTATGCCAGTACCATATTGTCTTGATTATTGTAGCTTTGTAGTATAGTCTGAAGTCAGGGAGTCTGATTCCTCCAGCTCCGTTTTTTTCCCTCAAGACTGCTTTGGCTATTTGGGGTCTTTTGTGCCTCCGTACAAATTTTAAGATGATTTGTTCTAGTTCCGTAAAAAATGCCATTGGTAATTTGATAGGGATTGCATTGAATCTGTAGATTGCTTTGGGTAGTATAGTCATTTTCACAATATTGATTCTTCCAATCCAAGAACATGGTATATCTCTCCATCTGTTGGTATCATCTTTAATTTCTTTCATCAGTGTCTTATAGTTTTCTGCATAAAGGTCTTTCGTCTCCCTAGGTAGGTTTATTCCTAGGTATTTTATTCTTTTTGTTGCAATGGTAAATGGGAGTGTTTCCATAATTTCTCTTTCAGATTTTTCATCATTAGTGCAAAGGAATGCAAGAGATTTCTATGCATTAATTTTGTATCCTGCAACTTTACCAAATTCATTAATTAGCTCTAGCAGTTTTCTGGTGGCAGTTTTAGAATTCTCTATGTATAGTATCATGTCATCTGCAAACAGTGACAGTTTTACTTCTTCTTTTCCAATGTGTATTCCTTTTATTTATTTTTCTTCTCTGATTGCCGTGGCTAGGACTTCCAAAACTATGTTGAACAATAGTGGTGAGAGGGGACATCCTTGTCTCGTTCCTGATCTTAGAGGAAATGCTTTCAGTTTTTCACCATTGAGAATGATGTTTGCTGTGGCTTTGTCATATATGGCCTTTATTATGTTGACGTAGGTTCCCTCTCTGCCCACTTTCTGGAGAGTTTTTATCATAAATGCGTGTTGAATTTTGTCAAAAGCTTTTTCTGCATCTATAGAGATGATCATATGGTTTTTATTCTTCAATTTGTTAATATGGTGTATCACATTGATTGATTTGCGTATATTGAAGAATCCTTGCATCCCTGGGATAAATCCCACTTGATCGTGGTGTATGATCCTTTTAATGTGTTGTTGGATTCTGTTTGCTAGTATTTTGTTGAGGATTTTTGCGTCTATATTCATCAGTGATATTGGTCTGTAATTTTCTTTTTTTGTAGTATCTTTGTGTGGTTTTGGTATCAGGGTGATGGTGGCCTCATAGAATGAGTTTGGGAGTGTTCCTTCCTCCGCAATTTTTTGGAAGAGTTTGAGAAGGATGGGTGTTAGCTCTTCTCTAAACGTTTGATAGAATTCACCTGTGAAGCCATCTGGTCCTGGACTTTTGTTTGTTGGAAGATTTTTAATAACAGTTTCTATTTCATTACTTGTGATTGGTCTGTTCATATTTTCTGTTTCTTCCTGGTTCAGTCTTGGAAGGTTATACCTTTCTAAGAATTTGCCCATTTCTTCCAGGTTGTCCATTTTATTGGCATAGAGTTGCTTGTAGTAGTCTCTTAGGATGCTTTATTTCTGTGGTGTCTGTTGTAACTTCTCCTTTTTCATTTCTGATTTTATTGATTTGAGTCCTCTCCCTCTTTTTCTTGATGAGTCTGGCTAATGGTTTATCAATTTTGTTTATCTTCTCAAAGAACCAGCTTTTAGTTTTATTGATCTTTGCTATTGTTTTCTTTGTTTCTATTTCATTTATTTCTGCTCTGATCTTTATGATTTCTTTCCTTCTGCTAACTTTGGGTTTTGTTTGTTCTTCTTTCTCTAGTTTCTTTAGGTGTAAGGTTAGACTGTTTACTTGAGATTTTTCTTGTTTCTTTAGGTAAGCTTGTATAGCTATAAACTTCCCTCTTAGAACTGCTTTTGCTGCATCCCATAGGTTTTGGGTCATCGTGTTTTCATTGTCATTTGTCTCTAGGTGTTTTTTGATTTCTTCAGTGATCTCTTGGTTATTTAGTAACGTATTGTTTAGCCTCCATGTGTTTGTGTTTTTTACGTTTTTTTCCCTGTAATTCATTTCTAATCTCATAGCGTTGTGGTCAGAAAAGATGCTTGATATGATTTCAATTTTCTTAAATTTACTGAGGCTTGACTTGTGACCCAAGATGTGATCTATCCTGGAGAATGTTCCGTGCGCACTTGAGAAGAACGTGTAATCTGCTGTTTTTGGATGGAATGTCCTATAAATATCAATTAAATCTATCTGGTCTATTGTGTCATTTAAAGCTTCTGTTTCCTTATTTATTTTCATTTTGGATGATCTGTCCATTGGTGTAAGTGAGGTGTTAAAGTCCCCCACTATTATTGTGTTACTGTCGATTTCCTCTTTTATAGCTGTTAGCAGTTGCCTTATGTATTGAGGTGCTCCTATGTTGGGTGCATATATATTTATAATTGTTATATCTTCTTCTTGGATTGATCCCTGGATCATTATGTAGTGTCCTTCCTTGTCTCTTGTAACATTCTTTATTTTAAAGTTTATTTTATCTGTTATGAGTATAGCTACTCCAGCTTTCTTTTGATTTCCATTTGCATGGAATATCTTTTTCCATCCCCTCACTTTCAGTCTGTATGTGTCCCTAGGTCTAAAGTGGGTCTCTTGTAGACAGCATATATATGGGTCTTGTTTTTGTATCCATTCAGCAAGCCTGTGTCTTTTGGTTGTAGCATTTAATCCATTCACGTTTAAGGTAATTATCAATATGTATGTTCCTATGACCATTTTCTTAATTGTTTTGGGTTTGTTTTTGTAGGTCCTTTTCTTCTCTTGTGTTTCCCACTTAGAGAAGTTCCTTTAGCATTTGTTGTAGAGCTGGTTTGGTGGTGCTGAATTCTCTTAGGTTTTGCTTGTCTGTAAAGCTTTTGATTTCTCCATCAAATCTAAATGAGATTCTTGCCGGGTAGAGTAATCTTGGTTGTAGGTTCTTCCCTTTCATCACTTTAAGTATATCATGCCACTCCCTTCTGGCTTGTAGAGTTTCTGCTGAGAAATCAGCTGTTAACCTTATGGGAGTTCCCTTGTATGTTATTTGTCATTTTTCCCTTGCTGCTTTCAATAATTTTTCTTTGTCTTTAATTTTTGCCAGTTTGCTTACTATGTGTCTCGGCATGTTTCTCCTTGGGTTTATCCTGTATGGGACTCTCTGTGCTTCCTGGACTTGGGTGGCTATTTCCTTTCCAATGTTAGGGAAGTTTTCAACTATAATCTCTTCAGATATTTTCTCTGGTCCTTTCTCTCTCTCTTCTCCTTCTGGGACCCCTATAATGCAAATGTTGTTGCGTTTAATGTTGTCCCAGACGTCTCTTAGGCTGTCTTCATTTCTTTTCATTCTTTTTTCTTTAGTCTGTTCCGCAGCAATGAATTCCACCATTCTGTCTTCCAGGTCACTTATCCGTTCTTCTGCCTCAGTTATTCTGCTATTGATTCCTTCTAGTGTAGTTTTCATTTCAGTTATTGTATTGGTCATCTCTGTTTGTTTGTTCTTTAATTCTTCTAGGTTTTTGTTAATCATTTCTTGCATCTTCTCGATCTTTGCCTCCATTCTTATTCCGAGGTCCTGGATCATCTTCACTATCATTATTCTGAATTCTTTTTCTGGGAGGTTGCCTATCTCCACTTCATTTAGTTGTTTTTCTGGGGTTTTTTCTTGTTCCTTCATCTGGTATATAGCCCTCTGCCTTTTCATCTTTTCTATCTTTCTGTGAATGTGGTTTTTGTTCCACAGGCTGCAGGATTGTAGTTTTTCTTGCTTCTGCTGTCTGCCCTCTGGTGGTTGAGGCTATCTAAGAGGCTTGATGGGAGGCTCTGGTGGTGGGTAGAGCTGACTGTTGCTGTGGCGGTCAGAGCTCAGTAAAATTTTAATCCACTTGACTGTTGATGGGTGGGGCTGGGTTCCCTCCCTGTTGGTTGTTTTGGCTGAGGCAACCCAACACTGGAGCCTACCTGGGCTCTTTGGTGGGGCTAATGACAGACTCTGGTGGGGCTCACGTCAAGGAGTACTTCCCAGAACCTCCGCTGCCAGTGTACTTGTCCCCATGGTGAAACAGAGCCACCCCCCGCCTCTGCAGGAGACCCTCCAACACTAGCAGGTAGGTCTGGTTCAGTCTCCCCCAGAGTCACTGCTCCTTCCCCTGGGTCCTGATGCGCACACTATTTTGTGTGCACCCTCCAAGAGTGGGGTCTCTGTTTCCCCCAGTCCTGTCGAAGTCCTGCAGTCAATTCCCAGTAGGCTTCAAAGTCTGATTCTCTAGTAATTCCTCCTCCCGTTGCCGGACCCCCAGGTTGGGAAGCCTGATGTGGGGCTCAGAACCTTCACTCCAGTGGGTGGACTTCTGTGGTATAAGTGTTCACCAGTCTGTGAGTCACCCACCCGCCAGTTATGGGATTTGATTTTACTCTGATTGCGCCCCTCCTACCATCTCACTGTGGCTTCTCCTTTGTCTTTGGATGTGGGGTATCTTTTTTGGTGAGTTCCAGGGTCTTCCTGTCGATGATTGTCCAGCAGCTAGTTGTGATCCTGGTGTTCTCGCAAGAGGGAGTCAAGAACACATTCATTCTGGCAGTCGTAGCTGCTGACCTGGGGCAGGTTAGAGCAGCTCTCGAAGTTTTTATAAAACGGAGATAATAATATCGCTCCCCAACTTGTATGGATTCAACGAGACGACTCATGTAAATCACTTAGCACAGCTGCTACAACTATTGCCATTTCTGTTGCTGCCAAAACTATAACCATTAATTATCCTCACTACAATTCTGCGAGGTGGGTAAGATCACTCACATTTTGAAGACGGGAAGTGGGGAAACCCGCGCTCCTGTCACTCCGCAGACTTCCACTAGAGGGCAGGCCGAGGCAGGGGATGCGTGAAGGAGCCAGGCCTTTGGGTAGCTTTGTAAGCGGGAACAAGCGGCAACAGTGGGGAATAAAAGCAAACACTGATGCTTTTACTGAATAAGTGTGAGGCCCCAGAATTTTAAAAGTACTAGCCAGGGCTCCATCTCTTTCTCCCAATCCCTCTGGTCCTGAAGTCTGCCCTGCTCAAGGTCTCTTGTGGTCTTTGCTTCTTTCCCAATGACTCAGCTCACAGTGACACCTAAATCCGCCCCCTCTCATCCTTTCTTCTCTCCATACTCTCTGAAACTTAAGGACTGGGTCTCCCTCACCCTCAGATTTCTTTCACTCCAGTAAGTGAGAGACAGGATGCTGAATCCCACCCTGGGGCAACTCAGGTTTCTAGGCCGAGCAGCGGCAAAATAGGCCGAGCAGCGGCAAATAACATGCACCATTCCCTCCTGCAGAGCCTTAGATCCAGGGGCTCTTTTGATTCTCACCAAGATAATTCTGGTGATGACCCCTGCCTGGAGCCCCGCTCCTTCCCCTCTCTTTCCCCCTCTACATTCTCCAAGCCGTAAGGGCGGTCCCTACCTCCTCGAAATGCAACCAACGCAATCGGGGCGGGCTGGGGCGGGCTTGGGGAAGGAGCGGTGCCCTTCCGGGGGCAGGACCGGCAACACCGAGATTTAGAAAGTTACCACTGCTGTATTCTAAACACAGTTTTAAATGCACCAATAGTTACTCTTTCAGTCTTGGATTCTATTTGTAAAAACTTCTGTGAGCGCACACTATTTCACTTATAAATGTCTCAGGCAACAGAAGGCATCACAGATCCTTCAGATCCACTGAGGAAGCCCTGTGCTGTCCATTTAGCAAGAGGACATTTCAAGAGGGGACATCAGGCCCAAGTGGATTCTGGCCAGTTTGGTCCCCAGCCTCCTAACACTGGAGCCCAGTGAGAATCCAGCACAGGAAGTTTGGTTCTGTGAGCAGCGCAAGGAAAGGGCTTTTTTCTTTTTCCAGGAGGAACGGCTATTCCTGTGTTGGTTTGCAAAGATCACATCGACACAAATGCCACTGCTGCAGAAGAAGGAAGACACTTGGCCTCATGAGGAGGGTAAACCCGTTTACTGTCTTGTCTACACCAGGCACAAACCTGGGGTGACTTGATCTATTACTGGCTTATGTACTAGTACAGAGACATAACCTACTGTGCTCTAAATACAATTCTATGAAAGCACGCTATTTCACTTTCTAAATGTCTCAGACAACAGAAGGCATGCTATTTCGCTGTGAACGCACGCTATTTCACTTCTAAATGTGAAGTGAACATTTAGAAGTGAACGCATGCTATTTCTGTGAACGCACGCTATTTCACTTCTAAATGTCTCAGACAACAGAAGGCATCACAGCTTCTCTACCTGCAGAATGTAGAATCCTGAGTGCTGCTCTGAGATTTCACACACCCTCCAGAATCCCTTTCAGATTTCTGAGTGTAAAGGAAACATGATTAGACAAAAAGCTGTACAAACAAAATGCTCTCAATGAATAGGGCTTTTCCTTGAGGTGGGCTCTACTATTTGGGCAAATAAAAACACTATGTTCTTTCTAGAAAAGTGAAACCTTGATGTATTCATCAGTTATGTTTCTGCTGAAAGTAGCAGAAATCTGACTCAGGCTTGTCAAAGGGGAAGTCATTGTCTTACTGAACAAACTAAAGAAAAGCAGGAGAGCAAGTGAACCTCAAGTACAGCTAGAACCAGGGGCTTGAATGCAACGAGGACTCCCCACCCTTTGTTTCCTCTTGTCTCTGTATTGGCTCCTTTTTCAGGTCAATTACCTGTATAAGCTGTAACCTTAGCCACGTCTAGGTTCATATGTCTTATCTCCGCCTCTGCTCTTCCCTCGGTTCAGCCTCGTCTCTGTGTCCCAGTCTACCCACCTTTCCATGCACACTGTGTGGGATTCTCCGGAGTCCTGGTGTGTTGGGCAGAGTCACCTGTGGTGTGTCGTGGATGCTTACTGGTTGTGGATGGAAGCGGGGAGACAAAGGCAGCTTTTCACTCCTCCGTGTGGCTGATGTGTCTCCTCCAGGTCCCAGTTTTATGTCCAGAATCAGCTGATTCTCTTCAGCTGGAGGCCTGGCTCAGCTGCAGCCTGTGGGGCCCTGGGGAGCCTCCCCTGACCCCTGACCCCGAAGTCCTGGGTCAACATCAGGGCCAGAAATTAGATCTGAGTCCAGGACCACAGGGCCTTTAATTTCAGGTTTGGAAGTGGCTGGAGGGATCCAGACAACTGGTCCCTGTCTATTAGGTCCACGAAGGGGAAGAAGAATCAGGACACTGGGGTGTCCTGGGCTCTCGGGACTGGGGAGGAGGGGAGAGGATGCTTGAGGCTTCAAATGGTGGCGGATTTGATGCCTGGACAGGAGGGGCCATGCTTGGTGTCCTTGGGTATGGTGTTGGGACGCCTGGGTCCTGGAGGTCTGGGGAGGGGGGAGGTCGTTTTTGTGTCTCAGGGAAAGGTTAGGGGGACCCCCGGGCCCAGACTCATGGCTGATCTCCTTGTCGCCACTGTGGTCTCCAGGCTCCAGTCCACGTCCTGTCCTCTGCTCTCCAGGAACCACCTCCATGGCCACCAGCCGGGCAGGTCTTTTTCCAAAGGTCTTTAGCCAGTCTTTTTGGCACAGTGGTCCCCGCTGTCTTAGCTCACAGGGAGACGATGTCCAAGTAGCCCCGGGCTGTGAGCTGGGACGGACTCTCCCTTCCTTGAGTCTCCCTGCTGCCCCCCAGCATCATGTGTGTGTGGGGTGGAGTGAGGACTGGGGGTGAGGTTATTTCTCTGGAAGAGAGGAATTCCTTTAACCACCTCCCCTCTCTCCTTTTCTCTTTTCCCCTCTTCCATGTGTATCTGAGTTATACCATACCTGTAAGGACAGGAAAATACCTAAAAGTTAAGTATAATTTACCAGCAAAATATAGAGCTGACACCTGTGTAATTGTCATCCAGGTGAAAAACAGAGCCTCCACCAGCGCCCAGGCCAGAAGCCCCTGTGCCACTCCCCACACAGACCCCACCCTCCCCACACACGTGTCCACTGGGTGACCCGTCCTGCCCCTCTCCTCTCTCATTCCTCCCCCTCCGCTCCTGTTGGCCTCCATCCCCTAATGTCACTGTTTCCTCCCTCTCCTCACTTCTCACTTCTTCATAGGCTGTTACCTTGGGGATTCCCTCCTCCTCCGCCCCCTTTTCCACCCCATCTTAGGGATGGAGGTTCCAGAGTTGATTCCTTGGAGGAAGAGCCTATAACCCTGTCAGCAGCCGGAAGAAGTGACAGGGACTTGGGGTTCAAGGTCCCACCCCAGGAGGCTGAGGACACCCAGTATGTTTGTGAGGTCCACCCTGGACCTGGGAACCAGCTGTTATGGCCTTGAGATCTGATCCTCCCTGAGGCCAAATTCTTTAGTCATTTAATGGGGAGAAAAACTTCCCTGTCAGCGTGTATTTTGGGTAACAATTCAAACTTCAAACTTGACACTGGATGGGATGCCAACTTGTGTGCACAGCCCTGGCCTGCTGGGAGCCCAACGAGACCCTGGGCAGGTCCCCGGTAAGGAGGTCAAAGGGGAGCTCAGGTGTCCGGTCATCAGCACTGTGGCCACACGGGGGCGCCAGCACTCTGCTCTCTCCTATTCAGCACAGCGCCGGAGAGGATGGGCTGTGGTCTGTCAGAAAGAGATGGCTGCCCTGGAGGCTGGACAGCAATGGGGGGATGAAGATGCCTTCCGAGCAGCTCCTGGGGGTGAGGCAGAGATTGGAGGAGAGGAGAACCCTGGAGCCCTGCTGTGTCTGAGGTTTCCATCTTTTCTCTCCACAACTCCTCTCTCCACCTCATTCATGAAAACACCCTGGAAAACTCAAAGTCAATAATTGTTTCTTCCACTCCCTGTTTGTTTCTGGTGGATATTTGAAAAAATATATACTTTTTAATTTTAGTATAGTTCGAGATTTACAAAAAAGTAGCAAAGTTAGTAGAGAGTTACTGTATATCCCACACTCAGTTTCTCAGTGTTAACATCTTATATCACCATCATACATTTGTCATAGCTAATGAAGCAATATTGATACAATATTACTAAAAACACCCGAATTTATTTGGATTTCATTAGTTTTTCTTTTTCCTGATCCAGGATCCTATCAAAGACATATTATATTAAGTCCCAATCATGTCTCCTTCAGGCTCCTCTGGCTGTGACAGTCCCTCAGACTTCCCTTGTGTTTGATGACCTTGATGTTTTGAGTACTCCTCAGGGATATTGTAGAATGCCTCACTATTCGAGTTGGGTTTTGGGGAAGAAGACCACAGAGATGAAGTGACATACTCCACATATAAAGGGTATATAGGGGCTTCCCTGGTGGCACAGTGGTTGAGAATCTGCCTGCTAATGCAGGGCACACGGGTTCGAGCCCTGGTCTGGGAAGATCCCACATGCTGCGGAGCAACTGGGCCCGTGAGCCACAACTACTGAGCCTGCGCGTCTGGAGCCTGTGCTCCGCAACACGAGAGGCCGCGATAGTGAGAGGCCCGCGCACCGCGATGAGGAGTGGCCCCCGCTCGCCGCAGCTGGAGGGAGCCCTCGCACGGAAACGAGGACCCAACACAGCCATAAATAAATTAAAAAAAAAAAAAAAGAACTTACATAATTATCTGAAAAGGTTATTAAAAATACTACTCCTGGGCTTCCCTGGTGGCGCAGTGGTTGGGAGTCTGCCTGCCAATGCAGGGAACACGGGTTCGAGCCCTGGTCTGGGAAGATCCCACATGCCGTGGAGCAACTGGGCCTGTGAGCCACAATTACTGAGCCTGCGTGTCTGGAGCCTGCGCTCCGCAAAAAGAGAGGCCGCGATAGTGAGAGGCCCGCGCACCGCGATGAGGAGTGGCCCCCGCTTGCCGCAGCTGGAGGGAGCCCTCGCACGGAAACGAGGACCCAACACAGCCATAAATAAATAAATAAAATAAAATAAAAAAATTAAAAAAAAAAATACTACTCCTACATATGTGTGGGCCTTTTCATTTTCATAGATTTCAATCAAAATAATGGATTCACTGCAGAAGTAAACATGAAAATCCAATGGTCTTCTATGAGACAGAAAAGAAAGAGACTTGCAAAAATATAAAAATGTAAAAAGCTCCACTGTTCGCAGTACCGTGTTTATTTTGGGAAATAATTATTTTTTCACATTAAATGCATGGGTTATTAATATTATTCTAAATAAAATAATAAAAAATTTAAACTGTATTATTTCTACTATGAAAAATATCGATAGAAGTATCCACATAAACAAAATTATCTTTGGGGTCGTCACTAGTTTGTGAGACTGTATAAATATTCTGACCACAATGTTGTGAAAATCGCTGACTACACAGTCCCCGGGCCAGGACTCAGGGAGACAGTGTGACAAAGAGCTCTCTGAGCAGAAGGAGCAGGGCCAGGCACAGTCCCAGGTCCCGGGAGGGCCAGGCTCTCAGGCTCTCAGGGTGTCAGGCGGTCGCTGGGGCGGGGACGCTCCGTGGTGGGGATTCCCCGTCCCCCCGAGTTTCACTTTCTCTCTCACAACCTGTGTCGGGCCCTCCTGCCTGGACACACTCATGACGCGACCCCGGTTCTCACTCCCATTGCGTGTCCGGTTTCTGGAGAAGCCAATCAGCGTCCCCGCGGCTCCCGGTTATAAAATCTCCACCGACCCGCCGGGACTCAGTTTCTCCCCAGACCCCGGGGATGCGGGTCATGGAGCCGCGAACCCTCCTCCTGCTGCTCTCGGGCGCCCTGGCCCTGACCGAGACCTGGGCGGGTGAGTGCGGGGTCGGGAGGGAACGGCCTCTGCGGGGAGGAGCGAGGGGACCACGGGGGTCGGGGGGGCAGGACCCCCAGGGAAGGAGCCACGCCGCCGCCCCCGGCCCAGACCCGCCCCCTCACCCCGGTCCCCGCCTGTCCCTCCCTGGCTTCCCGCCCCCTCTTCTCTCCCCACGAGGTGCCGGCCCTTCTCCGACCTCCACACCTTTTCCGTCTCACGAGCCCCTCGCCCCCTCCCCACTCCCGGCCCCGTCACCTCGGACCCGGGACCCGCGCCGGGAGGAGGGTCGGACCGGGTCTCACCCCTCCCCGCCCCCAGGCTCCCACTCCCTGAGGTATTTCTACACCGGGGTGTCCCGGCC
This sequence comes from Eschrichtius robustus, assembly GCF_028021215.1. NCBI lineage: Eukaryota > Metazoa > Chordata > Mammalia > Artiodactyla > Eschrichtiidae > Eschrichtius > Eschrichtius robustus. The sequence goes on from NC_090835.1 coordinate 85,129,412, forward strand.
CGGCCGCGGGGAGCCCCGCTTCATCACCGTCGGCTACGTGGGCGACACGCAGTTCGTGCGGTTCGACAGCGACGCCCCGAATCCGAGGATGGAGCCGCGGGCGCCGTGGGTGGAGCAGGAGGGGCCGGAGTATTGGGAAGAGGAGACGCAGATCTCCAAGGACGACGCACAGACTTTCCGAGTGAACCTGCACACCGCGCTCGGCTACTACAACCAGAGCGAGGCCGGTGAGCGACGCGGGCCCGGGTCCGGGTCACGACCCCCATCCCCAGGGACGGGCCGGCGTTGCCCTGAGTCTCCGGGTCCGAGGGTCACCCCAACATTGCGGGACCCGCCCGGCCCCCCGACTCGGGACTTTACCCGGTTTCATTTTCAGTTTGGGTTTAATCGCTGAGGTTGGTCGGGGCGGGGTCAGGGTCTCACACCCTCCAGTGGATGTACGGCTGCGACGTGGGGCCGGACGGTCGCCTCCTCCGCGGGTACTGTCAGGACGCCTACGACGGCGCCGATTACATCGCCCTGAACGAGGACCTGCGCTTCTGGACCGCGGCCGACGCGGCGGCTCAGATCACCAAGCGCAAGTGGGAGGCGGCCGGTGTTGCGGAGCAACTCAGGAACTACCTGGAGGGCACCTGCGTGGAGTGGCTCCTCAGATACCTGGAGACCGGGAAGGACACGCTGCAGCGCGCAGGTATGAGGGGCCGCGGGGCCTCCCTGGTCTCCCCTCGGGCTGGAGCTGGCTTCCCACAAGGGGAGGAAATGGGGTCCCTGTGGGAACACCGCCCCAACTTCTTGTCGGGAGAGGGAGGAATCCGCCCAGGTTTTCATATTCTGTACAAGACAGTGACTCGCCGGTGGCCTCACTTCTCTGAAAGACAGTTAAGGAATCCAGTCTCTTTGGGAAAGAAGCAGGAAACCATCCCTGAAATAACTGACCAGCGGCGCCCTTTGACCCTGACCCCCATCTTGTGAACCATGACTTTCTCTCTCAAGGCCCGTTCTCAGCCTGAGAACATCTTAGGAGGCCTGACTCCAGCTTTTCTGAGTCATTCAGCCTCCACCAAAGTGAGGACCATTGCCTTACGTGGAGTCATTCCGCCTTACGTGGAGGCTTCTATCTTGGCTTTCACCCTGACTCCAGAACTTTGCAAGGACTGGGAGATTTTCCCAAACCCAGGAGTCCAGGTTGGTGTCTGGTGTTTTTGCTTCTTCTGTTCAAACCTGTTGTGCTGTCCATTCTCAGGATGGTCACATGATGCTGCTTCAGTGGCCCATGAAGGTAACCCAAAGTGTGAATTTTCTGATTCTTCCTCCTCAGACCCTCCAAAGACACACGTGACCCATCACCCCATCTCTGACCATGAGGTCACCCTTAGGTGCTGGGCACTGGACTTCTAGCCTGAGGAGATCTCACTGACCTGGCAGCGTGATGGGGAGGATCAGACCCAGGACAGGGAGCTTGTGGAGACCAGGCTCTCAGGGGACAGGACCTTCCAGAAGCGGGCAGCCCTGGTGGTGCCTTCTGGAGAGGAGCAGAGATACACATGCCATGTGCAGCATGAGGGGCTTCAGGAGCCCCTCACCCTGAGATGGGGTAAGGAGGGACATGGGGGGTGGAGCTTCCTCTCAGATAAAACAGGAGCCCTTCTGGACACGTTCAGCAAGGTCGGGATTCAAGCCTGAGGTCAGGGCCCCTTCCCTTTCCTCCACAGAACCTCCTCAGCCCACCGTCCCCTGCATGTGCCTCATTGTTGGCCCATGGCTCATTGGTTCTCTTGGTGGTCACTGGAGCTATGGTGTCTGGAGCTGTGATCTGGAGGAAGAAGCAGTCAGGTAGGGACGGGAGGGAAGGGTCTGAGTTTTGTCTCACTGGGGGCTTTCAAGCCCAGGTAGAAGTTTGCCTCCCTCGTTACTAGAAAGTACCCTACACACACATGTGGAGTCTGGAGCTGAGTACTGACACTTACCCTTTTGTAAAGTACATGTGAAAATGAAAGAGAGATTTTTCACCTTCATAATTCCAGTTGGGGGCCTGTTTCTCAGCGCTTGCAGGTCAGAGGAGAAGGTGCCTGCTGAGGACGGACTCCCAGGAGGGCAGCTGGTCCAGTCCCCCCACATCTCCTTTCTTCGTGTTCCTGATCCTGTCCTGGATTTTTGGTTACAGTTCTGGAAAGTCCTCTGGGGTCCAGGACTAGGGGGTTCCTCTAGGGTCTCATGACTCTGTCTTCTCCCTGGCCTCTCACGTGATGTTTTCTTCTTACAGGTGAAAAAGGAAGGAGCTACGCTCAGGCTGCAAGTAAGTGTGGAGGGGGTGTGATTCCTGAGACCCTTGTGAGGGTGCAGAGAGGAGGCCATGGGGGGCTCACCCTCCTAAAGTTCCTTCTCTAGTTTCTCTCCTGTGGGTTCTGACCACGTCCTGGATTTGTTCTCCCCCAGGCAGTGACAGTGCCCAGGGCTCTGATGTGTCTCTCAGGCATCCTAAGGGTGAGGCTCTGGAGGGTCTAGATTGGGAGGAGGGTTGGGGCAGAGGGGATGCCCTGGGAGATGGGGATTCTTTGAGTGGGACATTTGAGCATGTGGGAAGGTCAGCACTTATGTGACTGCCCTGAATTTGTTCATGATTATTTTCTTCTATAGTTTGAGACAGCTGCCTTGTGGGGACTGAGTGATGCAGGATTCCGCATCCCACCCCTGCATTGTGACTTCAGGATCTTCTGACTTTCTGCAAAAGTCATCTGGATGTGTCTATGTTCCTGTTAGCATAAAATGAAAAGGTGGGGAGCCTGGCCCACCGCTGCCCACCACGACCCCTCCCCACACTGGCCTGTGTTCTCTTCCCTGATGGCCTTTCCTGACCGAACAGAGGTGGGGCTGGGCCATCTCCATCTTTGTCTTAACTTCATTTTGCGCTGAAAAGTAATGTGTTTCATATCCTATTGAAAATCAGGATCCAAACTACAGATCTCCCCCTACTATATAGATGGGTCCTCATCGGTCTTGTCCCCCAGTGTTTGTTTATTTTGGTCTTTTTCCTAAAACTGTACAAATGTTAGATATTTAATCTTTGGTAATATGATATTACAAAGAAATTGCTTTCTTCTGTTATTGTTCAGCTTAGTCATCTTCATATATGCTTAATCATTACTAGTTACTTCTGTTATTTCGTTTCCTTCTGTTTTCTTTTTTTTAATTAATTTCCCTTGGCATATCAATGTCTTTGTTACTGGCTTCTAAGAACTCATTTATGACTAAGGATGTTAACAATTTGTCATGCAATGTAAATGAAATACCATGTTTTACTGCCATCAATTTACTATGGTGTTTTGTATTTTGGTTGTGTATTAAAATATAATCATGTTGTGCCTTAAAAAAAAAATCAGGATATGAATTTGTTTTTTTGTTATTTATGCCATGAGGGGTTGATGGGATAATAAAGGTGAGGATTCCTAAGGTTTGAGAGAGGAAATAAATGGAAGCACTGAGAACCCTCCAGAATCCGTGTGCTTGCTGTGCTCTGTCTGTTGCAGGTGGGACAGGAGGAGGCTGTGAGGAGCCGAGCATGGACGCGGCCTGTGCCCACTCCGTGCTCACTGCATCGTGGGCTTTGATGTGGTCACTCCTGGTCACCTCTTCTCAGCTCCTTTGTCCTTGTCCCTTCAGTAGAACTTTGTCCCACCAGGAGCTGTGATCTCAGAGGAAGTCACCAGGTCAGCCTCGGCTCAGGCCTGTGTCCAGTCCTCAGCCCCCATCTTTTGGGTGTTATTTGTTGTTTCTTTGTTTCTTTAGAGGTTTTTGCCTGAGTTTGTGTCTTATTCTCCTCTGGGTGTCCCCCACCTCTGACAGCTGGAGGAGTCAATTTGCCAGTGGTACCCACAAGGTCCAAGGCTGCCCCTGCACACTGGAGAGTCTGTGGTGTCCAGAGACTGATTTTCAGATTCAACTAGCTCCTGCCTTCCTTCTAGGGTTTGATTGTTCTTTCCATATTTCCCCCAACTTTCTCAAAGGATGCATATTCTGGAATTAGCAGAAAGGCAGGAAACCATAATTTCTCATCTTAGGTAAGTTCCTGTCAGAAATCTGCTCTGCTCGCCTACCCACTCTCCCTGCCCTTAGCTCTAGCAATCCCAGTGCTGGCTCCAGTACAAACTCATGGATTTATAAAGCAGAGTCTAATTTAGGTTTATATTTGGCTGGAAAATAGGACCCATAAGTCAAGGATCATTGTTTTCTGAAAAGAAAAATATACTTGTGTGAGGCAGTGCGGAGGAGGGTTGGTTGGTGGGAAGGGGAGAAGAGCACTTGTGAGAAAAATACCGGCAGCATTAATGTCAATGTGAGTAGGTGTTGTGCTGTAGCTGCCACAAAACAGCCTTTGGCCTGAGGTCACATTAGTAAAGATGCTGTCTCTAGAATAGGGAGGTGCTTTACGTTGACTATTCACTCAGCTGATACCGGCTGTGTGCCAGATATATGACACAATGTTTTGCATCTAGGAAACTTCACTGAAGTTAAAACAAAAAAATTGCTGGCTTTGTGGAGCATGTATTCTAGTGGGAAGAAACAGACTATATACTATCAGCATAGTAAATAAGGAAAGTGTTCTGTTACAAGGGGATACGTACAATGGAAAAGATGCAGTGGAGGAGGTGATCCAGAGTGTGAGTATGGGGACAGGGAAAATGGCTATTTTACTAGGGTGGTCAGTGTGGGCCTCACTGGGAAGGTGACCTTTGAGGAAAGATTTGAAGGACATGAGGAATAATCCCCCACACTGGGGGAGGTTCTTTCCAGGCAGGGGGAACTTCCAGGCAAATGCACCAGGGCAGGAGCATGTCTGTGTGTTCCGGTTAAAGTGAGGAGGCCAGTATGGCAGGAGCAGAGATTAATTGAGATGTGATCAGAGGTACAGCCAGACCATGTAAGGCCTGGAGGATGCTGGAAGGGTTTTGACTTTTGCTCTGAGTGGGATGGGCGTTATAAGATTGTTTTGAGCAGAAGAGGGACATGGTATGACTTCATTTTTTTTTTAATAGGTTTTATCTCTCTTATTTATTTATTTATTTAAGCTGAGTTGGGTCTTCGTTGCGGCGTGCTGGCTTTCTCTAGTTGTGGCGAGCGGGGACTACCCTTCATTGCAGTGCGTGGGCTCTAGGCACGTGGGCTTCAGTAGTTGCGGAGTGTGGGCCCAGTAGTTGTGGCTCCTGGGCTCTAGAGTGCAGGCTCCGTAGTTGTGGCGCACAGGCTCAGTTGCTCCGCGGCATGTGGGATCTTCCCGGACCAGGGATCGAACTGTGTCCCCTGCACTGGCAGGCTGATTCTCAACCACTGTGCCAACAGGGAAGTCCTTATTTTTTTAAAAAATATTTTAATTTTATTGTATAGTTGATTTACAATGTTGTGTTAGTTTCAGGTGTATAGCAAAGTGATTCAGTTATACATATACATATATTTGTTCTTTTTTAGTTTTTTTTCTCATATAGGTTATCACAGAATATTGAGTAGAGTTCCCTGTGCTATACAGTAGGTCCTTGTTGGTTATCTGTCTTATACATAGTAGTGTGTGTGTGTTCATCCCAACCTCCTGATTTATCCCTCCCCACCACGTTTCTCCTTTGGTAACCATAAGTTTTTTTCAATATCTGTTAAGTTTCTGTTTTGTAAATAAGTTTATTTGTATCTTTTTTTAAAAATTAGATTCCACATATGAGTGATATCATATGATATTTGTCTTTCTCTGTCTCACTTACTTCACTTAGTATGATAATTTCTAGGGCCATCCATGCTGTTAAAAATGACATTACTTCATTCTTTTTTATGGCTGAGTATATTCCATTGGACTTCACCTTTAAAAGTATCACTTTGGCTGCTGAACTGGGAGGCAAGGATGGAGTGAGGCCCTAGGGAAGCAGTGGGAAACTAGTGCAGTGTCCAGGCTGGAGATGGCCATTGCTTTGACTGGGGTGTGAGCGGTGGGTGTAATGGGAAATAATTAGATTCTGGACACGTTCTGAAGGTGGATTTTACAGCATTTGCTAAAGGATTAAATCTGGGGTATGAGAAAGAGGAATTAGGGAGGACACCCTAAATTTTGGACTATGTAAGTAGAAAGAGGGAATTACTCTCACCAGAGATGGGGAAGACGAAGGAGCATATTTTTGGGGGGAGAGGGGGCATTATGGGCATTTGGTTTAAGAGATGTTGGAGCTGAGATTTTATTAGAAATACAAGCCAGGTAGCTGGATTAGCAGTTGGACAAATGAGTCTGGAGTTTAAGAGCTATGTCTGGGCTGGATAAATAGATTTGGGAGGCGATGCCACATAATGATATTTAAAGCCTTGAGAACTGATGAAGTCTCCAAGGGAGGGAGTGATGGCTGTAGAAGAGGAAGAACAAGGACTGAACCCCGGACCCCCCAGCGCTATGTGATCGGATCAGATCACACAGCTGAGCAGACTGTGTGGTTCTGGCACCGCGTCTAGAAGGCCCAGAGACCCGGGAGTCTGATCTTTGCTTTGTACAGGAAACCCCTGGACATCTTTTTAAGATTCAGGAAGTCAGAAAGCATGAAATTCTGGGTTTATAGCAAGGTTGGTGTTGATGCTGCTGGTCTTCAGATCACACTTCAAAATTTTTTATTTATTTATTTATTTATTATTTTTGGCTGCATTGGGTCTTAGTTGTGGCATGTGGGATCTTCGCTGAGCATGCAGGATCTTTCGTTGGTGTTCGTGGGCTCTTTGTTGTGGTGTGCAGGTGTCTCTCTAGTAGTGGCATGCGGGCTTAGTTGCCCCGCAGCACGTGGGATCTTAGTTCCCCAACCAGGGATTGAACCTGAGTCCCCTGCATTGGAAGGCAGATTCTTTACCACTGGACCACCAGGGAAGTCCCCAGATCACACTTTTAGTAGCAAGAACGTTCGTAGACCAGGATTCCCACATGGTTGTGCATCAGCCTTACACATAGGACTTGCTGAATAAGCTCTTCCTTGGTCTTGTGCCTAATACTCTGAGAAGGTGGTCCTGGGGAGAGGCCTGAGCATTTTGTAAGAAGCCCCACAAGCAATCCTGGTGCTCAGCCAATTTGGGAACCACCAAGGTCAGTGACAAGAGAGTGGCCAGAGAAGGGTCTTAAATCCACATTTAAAAGTGTTTGCTTTTTTCAGAATGAAAAGGGAGTACCTATATTGTCAGTTATGAGATGTGATGTTGAGAAATACATGTAGTTCTCTCTACCATGGGGTAGAGTCAGGTGGAAGACTTAGGAAGTGGTTCACAGTTCAGCATAATGAAATCCTTGCTCTCTGAAGTTATTCTCCAGACTGAGTTCTCACTCACTCTTGGAGCAAACAATGAGATCCAAAATTTTTCTAATTTAGGCCTAAAGTACCATATATATATGATATGGGGGCTCATATCATTTTGGGAAGGCAACAGAAGCAGGCTTGAGGCTCCACGGGATCAGAATCCACCGTGTCCACCCTAGGCCAGGTCCCACATAGGAACATTGGCCCCTGTTGCTGGGCACAGATGTCACTGCTCACACAGTGAGCCCCGCATGCTGGACGTGGACCCTGTGGCGAGGACGGCTGTCACTGCGGCTCCTGACAACAGGAGGTTGTGTAACTCCCACTCACACCAGCCTTGCCAAATGCATTCTGCTCAGTCCCAGCCTCTCTGTGTCACCACGTCCTGAGTAGAGCCTGAAATGTGGTCTCCTGAGTGGTGGGGTCTGAGCTCCATGCTGTGTCCACCTGCAAGAATGTTTGAGAAAGTGGGTTTTCCTCTTTTATGGAGGAAGGTGGTCTCTGCCTCCTACCAAGACTCTTCTAGTGTGGAATTCTCCTAATCTAGGAATTCTCCTAATCAGGTACGGGGGTGGCGAGGGATGGTAAAAGAAAGTCAAATTTCAATTCTGAGACTGGAACTGGATCTGGTACATTGTAGGCACTCGGGTTTGGTTGAAAGAACAAGTGACTAATAAATGACATCCAAGGTAGAGATTTACTTGCTTATTACTCTTACTCTGAATTTCTTTGTGAGCTGGTGAGGGAGTTTTTCCTTCATGCAACCAATTCTCTGATTCTCAGACGCCAACTGGGTGTCCTACAATTCAACTCAATTCTGACACGAGCTACCTGGAATTAGCATCAGACCCCACAGGTTTAAGGGCTCGGTGCCGCAGACTGCCTTTACTTCAGAAGCAAGTTGCAAGCCTCAAGTCCCTGTGTTACCTGCACTTCTGTCTGACTTGACTACAAAGCTAGGGGTTCCCCCCAAGTCTGATAATTTGGTAGAACAAGTCATAGAACTCAGGAAAATGCTATGCTTACCATTACAGTCTATAATAATTGATACAAGTGAGCAGCCAGATGAAGAGGTACCTAAGTCGAGGTCTGGAAAGGTCCCGAGTGTAGGAGCCTCAGTCACCGTGGAGTTGAAGTGTGCTACTTTCCCAGCATGTGGATGTGTTCACCAATTTGGAAGGTCTCCGAATTCTGTCCTTTTAGGGTTTGTAATGAAAGTTTCATGATGTAAGCATGATTGATTAAATCATTGACCATTATTGACTGACCTCCTCCTCCAGCCCCCCTCTCCCCAGAGGTCAGGGAGTGAGGCTGCAAATTCCAACCCTCTGATCATGGCTTGTTTTTCTGGTGACCAGCCCCCATCCTGAAGCTTCTAGGACCTTTCAGCCAAGAGTCATCGCCCTAGCACCCCAAAGATGCTTTTATCACTCAGATATCCTGTCTTTGACCACAGATCCCTTAGAGCAGAAGGATCATAACAGTTAAAACACGCTGACACATGACTAGAGTCCCATTCAGTCATTAACAAGTAGTCCAGTCCATCTTCCTATTGAGGATATTTACATGGCAAGTAAATTCATGAAAAATTGCTCAACATTTTTAGTCAGAAGGGGAATTCAAATTAACCATAATATGACATCGCTGCACACTGCCCAGAGTGGTTAAAATGAAAAAATCATGTAAAATCAGTTGCTGACAAGAATTTGGGCTAATTATCTCTCATATATTGCTAGTGGGAGAGTAAATTGATTCAAATACTTTGAAAACGTCTTTGGTGGTAGCCAAACACTCACTCGCCAGCATTTTCACTCTTAGTTATATACTCAATAAATATGCATGCATATGTGTGCCAAACATATGAAAATATTATTCATAGCGGCCCAGTTTGTAAAATCTGGATATAACACAAATGTCCATGAACAGCAGAGCGATGAGAAATGTGGTCTATTCATATAATGGAACACCATGAGAGTAAATAAACTACAACCACACACAGCAATAGGGGTGAGACCCAGTGACATAATGTTGGGTGAGAGAGCCAGACACAGAGGGGCATCCACTGTATAATTCTTCGCAATCAGAAACTGGCAGATCTTACCTATGGTGTTAAAAATCAAGATAATAATTACTCTGAGGGGTGGGGTGGGGAGGTTCCTTTATGACTGAATAGGATTCAAGAGGGTTTCCTGGGATGCTGGACATGTTACTTGATGTGAGTGTTGTTTACCCCAATGTTCACTTGGTGAAAATCCACTGCACACTTATGAGCTGCCCACCTCTCTATGGGTATAAAGTTTCAGTTTTGCAAGATGGAGAAGTTCTAATGTTCTATTGCACAACAACGTGCATATATTTAACACCACTGTACTGGACACTAGAAAATGGTTAAGCTGGTAAATTTTCTGTTATATGTTTTTTTACTACAATAAAATTAATTAAGCCTAACTCATTGAGAAACAAAACACATTACTTCCTTAATTAAAATGTATCAGGGCTTCCCTGGTGGCACAGTGGTTAAGAATCTGCCTGCCAATGCAGGGGACACGGGTTCGAGCCCTGGTCTGGGAAGATCCCACATGCCGCGGAGCAACTAAGCCCTTGAGCCACAACTACTGAGCCTGCGCGTCTGGAGCCTGTGCTCCGCAGCGGGAGAGGCCGTGACAGTGAGAGGCCCGCGCACCGCGATGAAGAGTGGGCCCTGCTCGTCGAAACTGGAGAAAGCCCTCGCACAGAAACGAAGACCCAACACAGCCAAAAATAAATAAATTTATTTAAAAAAAAATGTATAAGACCTATATTAAAAAAAGAGAGAAAGGTGTAGGCTACAGAAAACTGGACACACAATGCAGGAGGAAGACAAAGAGAGATTCTTTCTGCCTCATCTGTCATCCATGGACCAGCAGAATCAGCATCATACTTACTGGATAGAAAACCAAGCTCACAGGTCCCATCCTTGACATCCTTACTCAGTCTGCATTTTAGCAGGATGCTCAGGTGATTCCACAGCACTTTACTTATTTTTTAAAAATGTTTATTAGAGTATAGTTGATTTAAAATGTTGTGTTAGTTTCAGGAGTACAGCAATGTGATTCATTTATACATATACGTATATCCACTCTTTTTTTCTTTTTTAGGTTCTTTTCCCATATAGGCCATGACAGAGTATTGAGCAGAGTTCCCTGTGCTGTACAGTATCCACAGCACTTTAAAGCACTGCCCAGATGGTGGTGGAGGGACATCCTGGGAGGGTGGCTCTGCTCCAGAGGTAGAAGATTCCAGTCCAGGTGGGAGCACATCAGAAAGGCCCAGGAGGTTATCTCCAAAAAGGAAAAATTGATAGAATGCCCAAAGTATCCTCACTTCTTTAAAGAATCATACAAATAGAAGAAACATCAAAGTTCAATTAATGAGAGCTACATAGAAAATCATCAGACAAAAACAAAGGCAATTATTAACTCAGGGAGAACAAGAGGTTGTGCAGAAAGTGAGAAGTAGTAGAGTTTACATATGAGTGTATTAGTCACGCAAAAGAAAAAGCTGAATGAACTAAACATGATCACTATATAAATAAACTGGGAAAGTGAAGGAATGGGAAGTGTGAAAGAAAGCAATGACTATTAACTATTGCATCAGCCACTGTGTGATGTGACAGACAGTGGCTGTGACAGAAAAATCAAGCAACAGTTCTAACAAGGCATTTTGTTTAGAGACTTGGAAGTAAAAGCCAAAAGAATCAGCTAAAAAATATGGAAAGTGGTCACCTCTGGGAAGGCAGAAATTGAGAAGAATCAGAGAGGACTACAATAATAGTCTATTTCATGAGAAAACTAGCACAGATATTTGACCTCTTAATTTACAGATTAAATTAACCACACTGGGAATTCCCTGGCGGTCCAGCAGTTAGGACTCAGCACAGGACTCAGTTCAGTGCTGTGGGCCCGGGTTCAATCCCTGGTCGGGGAACGAAGAGCCCACAAGCTGTGTGGTGCGGCAAAAAACCAAACAAACAAACAAACCACAAAAATGAACGAGTATGAAAGTTTATGCTTAATGACAACTGAGTACAACAAATGGCACTTGAGAGTTGACTAAAATGCAAGAATGTTCTAATGGAAACATGCAGCCACAAGTGTGTGAATGACATCAACCCTGAAAAAAAACATGAAAGAATACGTCAGTATACACCTATCTGGATAAATAGATGCATGAATGAATTCTCTATCCCTGTTGCCTTACTGGGCACCCTGTGGACCCGGCAGGGAGGGAACAGTACCTGACTAGAGCCCCTCATTACCCTCTTGCTTCCAGGCAGGTCCTGCTGCAGAAAGCGCTCCTGTCAGCTGCTTCGAGTCTGTGGGAGGTGCCCCCTAGTACACTCTGCCAGCAGTGCTTTACCCGGGTGGGGCTAAGGTTGTCCTGACCAAGAAAAGCATCACTCACCTGTGTGCCCCAAGACCAGAAGTCAGGAAGGACTGAGGATCAGATGGAGAAATCTCACCTCCCCATCTGCCCTGCAGAAATCAGTCCGAACTGATGGAGGGAGATGCTGATGCTTGATTGATTCCTCTGCCTTCTGGGTTCCTTTACTCTCTCACCTCAGCCCAAGGGTTCCCAGCAGTCACATCACGCTAGAAGCAGACTGACCCCCATTCCTCATAATCAGGAAACCCCAAAGCCCTGTCCCTGTCCCCCTCCCGTGATATCACCCTTCAGCTCTGCTTCATCACATGAGGGTTACAACTGTTCAGGGGAGATTCCCCGCCCAGCGTCAGCCCCTGAACACTGGCCCCAGGTGTATTTTCTCCCAGCCCTTTATGCTTTGCTGTGAATCTGTCAGTCACTGGGAGCTGGAGGGGAGAGAGAGGTGGAGAATTTTTAGCGCCGCGTCAAGGCAGTGAGATAGACCCCTCCTTCTCCCCAGAATCTTACTCGCTGTCCCTTCCCAGACATGTGAAATAAAACACAGACCAGACGTGTACATTTAAAGAGCAATTAAAACTTTTAATATGATATTATACAGATATTGCAGACATGAGGTAATGCATATACAAGTGTGACAGGGTGTGAAGGGAACCTCAAGTTTCCAGAAATCTGCTATTAGTCATTTTGGGAGAAGCCACAGTGAGGAAACTTACTGATAAAGCTTATTTGTAATAATTGAATTATTATCCATGTATTCTATTATAACATAAAAAAACAAAAATAGAGTTAGTAACTAGTGTAGTGCAGCTGCAATCACCTCACATATATGAATGCTTTTAATTGTCCCCACCACAACTGGAAATAAACACTCTTTTTCTCATTTCATAGATGAAGAAACTGAGGCATCAAGAGGGAAAGTGCTCAGGGACATAGAGAACAGTCTAGTGGTTGCCAAGGGGGAGCAGGGTGGGAGAGAGTAGGAGTGGGAGTTTGGGATTAACAGATGCAAACGGGTATATATAGGATGGATAAAGAACAAGGTCCCATTGTATAGCACAGGGAACTATATTCAATATCCTGTGATAAATCATAATGGAAACGAATATGAAAAAGGAAGTATATATATGTATAACTGAGTTACTCTGCTGTACAGCAGTAATTAACAAAACATTGTGTTCAATAATTCAACTATACTTCAATAAAAAATAAATTAAAAAAGGAGGGAAAGTGCTATATTGTAAATCAACTACACCTTAAAAAAATAACAAATAAAATAAAACATAAAAATAATAAGATAAATAATAGAACACACACAAAAGGGAAAGTGCTAGTAAGACCAGAACAGGGAGCTGAATTCAGGTCTCTGGCAGCAGATTCTAAGCTTCCACAGTGGAACTGATGGACGCCGGGTCTGACAACGAGGACTGAAATCCCGGTTGTGTGAGGCCATTATGGTCACTTGGCTCCATCTGGCATTGATCCAGGTCTTGTAGGCTAACAGCTTTGGGGAAAAGGAAAAACCAATAAATAAATGACCAATTGGCTGCAGAATTTTGCTCTTTATTCCCTCAGAGATTCTCCTTCAGTTGCTGCAAAGTCAGGTTCTGTCCTTCTCTGACGGAAGAAAACACCCCGCCTATTTTGCCCCCTTTTTGCCCAGCCCTTGCTGGACTCCTCCCCTGACTCCCCGACATCATCACCTGTCCCTGCTTCCACCACCCTCCACGACAGGGACAAAGGTCGGCAGGACGAAAGGACAAGATCCAGGAGTGGAAACCCAAAGCCCTCCGCCTTAAGCTCGGACCCATCCCCGACACAGTGCGAGGCTCTGTCACAGACGGGTCCCGACTCCGCGTTCCTCCAGGCCTGGGAGTGGACACACACACAACTCCTTCCTCTCCTCCGTTCTCGGACCTCCTCACCTGCACAAGCACCTGTTCCACTGCCCGGCTCCACCTCAGGCCCTGACCTCCACCTACAGCGCAACCTCCTGCCCGCCCCCAGCCCTGAGCCAGCAGCTCCTAACTGGAAAGCCCATCGGGAAGCCCAGGTGACAGCAGCCCCGTCTAGAAAAACTGGGCTGCCACAGGCCCTGCCCCTGACCTGACCCTGGAACATCCCTGGCTTGCAGACGCCTGGCCTTGCCACGACCCTCACTCCCCGCCCAGGCTCTCAGGGTGCACTTGGCCTTCCCTGCTCCTTCCAGGTCCACTGGCTCCTGGAATCCCAGCTCTACCCCAAGTGCTGCTGCTAGGCTGAGGCTGCACAGTCCCTCCTGCCCTGTTCCAGGCAGGGATTCAACCAGGCCACCCTCCCTTCCTGTAGGGATCTGCTGCTCAATGTGGATGGGGGGGACACCCCCAGCCCGAGGCTGTACCTGGCCCCCTCTGCACCCTGGGACTGCCACTGCCACCCTCCACCTCCCACAGGCAGCGCCCCATTTGAATTCCTCTTTCATTTAATATGCACCGCAAGGTCAGTATTGGAGGAAATTCTATTGAGCTTTGCCATCTGAAATCATAAACATTTGTATTGGACATCAAAAATTTAAAAAGTAATTTTGAGAAATTAGCACATGATCTTCACACTGTTTTCCCAGCAAATGCCCCAGTGACATACAAGACAACTGTTTCTGTCTCAACGGAACCAGAACTCATGTTCCCTGGGGGTGGGGTGGGTGGGGAGGGGTCGGGGGTGCCCCAGGTGAGAGCAGGAGCAACTACAGAGCTGCCTGGTCCCCTGCTCTGGGTGCTGCATGGACAGAGCCTCTTGCTGCGGGGCAGGGTGACTAACCATCCCCGTATGCCCAGGCTGAAGGCCAAATGATAAGGGAATTGGGCTCGTGGATGAGAAAACACGTCCCCAAGCACGCCAGTGACACAAAGAGGTGGCATCAACAGAAGGAGCTGAGTCTCTGCACACGCCACCTTTTCACTGTTCCACGCTCTGCCTTTGCTCTTTGCCAAACACAAAGCTCTGCTGCTCTTTTCCTCTCCCCTCAAGCAACCTGATTATGGGGAAATCAATGTGACCATCCCCTTCTCCAAATCTACAGGGCAGTGACCACCATGAGCAAGGGAACTGGCTCAGGGAGGGCAGGGTGAGGCCACAGAACACAGACCCAGTGCCCTCCTCTAAAGAGCCCTTGGACTGTGTCCCGAGGGGCTGGACAGGAAAGAACCTGGAGGTGAGATAAAATCAGTGACCCCAGTTGTCCAAGGATTGGCTGTTCTCCTCTCCCCAAATGGTCAAGGGGTATCTGCTCACTACTCCCCTATATTATGGGCAAGGAAATTCCAGCAAGCATGGGGGCACGTGATGGGACCTTGAGAAGGATGCAGGCTGGGGGTGACCCAGAGGAAACGAAACTCAGAAGACAGTTCATGGAGGAGGACTTGGAGAGGTTGCAAAACATCTCTAAGTGGGGCCTCACAAGGGCGCATCACAGGCAGGGCTCTGGCACCATCCACTGAACCCTAGTTTGAGCCTTATGATTCTTTTACTTGGATTCTTTTTTTTTTTCTGTATAAAACTAAATTTATTTAAACTGAAGTTTTATATTTATCTTTTCTTTTTAAAAAATTTTTACTGGAGTATGGCTGCTCTATAATGTTGTGTTAGTTTCTACTGTACAGCAAAGTGAATCAGCTATACATATATATATATCCCCCCTTTTTTGGATTTCCATCCCATTTAGGTCACCACAGAGCCTTAAGTAGAATTCCTTGAGCTATACAGTAGCTCCTTGGATTCTTAATGATGGCTGAAAAACTGGGGAGAGAAATGCAGATAGGAAGTGATAAGCCCATCGCCTGGCCTCTGAATTCCTCTTCAGTTTTTAACCCCTCCCCACAAGCTCACAGACACTTTACTGCAGGTTCCCTCTGAATCAATCCATGATCACCTAGACCCTCCCAACCAGCACATGACCCAACATATCACCCCTAGATGAGGCCTGACCAGCTGAGAGTAGACAGAAAAAGATGAGAACAGAGCAGAGAGCTGAAACCCTCACTGCGCCCAGTCTCACCCAGAGCAAAGAGAGGCCCCTGCTGGACACTAAGGGCCCCAGCCTGGCCCTGGCCTTGGGCAGGACCAAGGGGTTAGAACAGACGTAGCTCCCAATCCCTTCACAAATACCCCAGTGTCCAGCTCCTGGAACAGAGGCTTGTCATCTTCTCGAATCTGTGCAGAGGGACACGTGGGGGATCCCACATCCCAGGCAGAGCCCTTCCCATCCCCACCCCCTGCCCAGATTTCTCACCTGGGCTCCCCACAGCTGATGCTGTTTTCTTCTTCTTCGTGCAGCAAAGGACACAAAGCCCGATGATAATAACAACAACCACAGCAGCAATACCCAGGATGGTCCACCACTGACTCTGATGCACCAGGGTCTCTCCTGAGAAAGGGCCTTATTCTATATAACACAGGCACCCCAGAGCCACAGGCCTGCTCTCCTCTCCCTGACCCTGGCCTCTGACACTCCCAGGGTCACAACCCCCTCCAGGCTCACCCCAGGCTCACCAGAGGGCACAGCGTGTGCACTGTGATTCCCGCTGCGTTCCACGTGGCACTTGACACACTGTTCCTCTCCTTGGGGAACCCTTATGGTCACCCAGGTCCGGTAGGTCCCATTCCCATCAGGCAGGACACCCCCAGACTGCTGGGCTTCCCGGCTCATGGGTTCCTCATCTGGAAACCAGGCCGCTGAGATATTCTGGGAAAAGAAGCCAAAAGCCCAGCATGTGAGGTTGACTGTGCCCTCCGAGTCCTGGCTGCGGGTCACGTTCACGGCTGGGGGCCCTGGGGGAGAAAGCACAGAGCCAGTGAGGCCCGGGGCCAAGCCCTGCTCCCTCTAAGGAAGACGGAGAGAACAGGGCTGCTGCTCCCCACTTTCCACCTCTGGCTGAGCCCTCGCCCACCCCAGACCTGCTCCCAGTCTGTTCAGCACCCTGGGGCCCAGTTCCTTTAGCCGGGCAGGAGGAGGGGCTGTGACGGGGCCTCACTCTCTTGGATCCACGTGTTGATGCTGAGGAGCGGGCCGTGCGGGGTGGGCTCCTGGGGACCAGCAGGGAACTTTCTGGAACAGGCAGGCTGGGAGCCAGGAGGGCCCCCTCCAGTCTAGGGGCTTCCTCTCCTGACTGACACTCACCTTCCCTGGTACAGTTTCTGTCAGAAGGCCCACTGCTCCCCTGGATGATTGTCACCGGGGCGGTTCATTCCCCTCCCCACCTGCCCATCTGTCTACAGTGGATTTAACAGAACAGCAAATTGCAGGACACCACGCCAACAGAGCATATATGCACCCAGAGGACAGGGAGGGTCTCTGTGGACAGAGTCACGGCGGGGAGGCTCTAGGGGTCTGGGGAAGAGGAAGGGCCCTGGTCCAGGAGCAGTACCCATTCTCTCCCTGAAGCCTGTCCAGGATTCCAGATAGCCCCGCAGTCTTCCACAAAGCTCTCCCTGCACGTGGGCCCGGTAATACTTGCTTTGAAAGCCATCTGTGTCCCCGGACTTCTCCATTTCCATGGCCAAAGTCGGACCCAACGACTAGGGTACTGTACATCGATGGGTCTCCAGGTGACAGGAGAGGAAGAGCTCCCCATCTTGGTAGAGAAGCCTGAAGCCCCAGGCGTGGTTGTCTTCTTGAATTTCACAGCCCACGATCTCCTGGAGGGAATTCACACCTGCACCCCACCCCACCCCAGCAGTGACTCCTCCAGTCCCCGTGTCCCTCTGTCCTCCCACCCAAGTGAGAAACTCCAGCCAGAGGGCTCCCTCCCTGCTCCCCTCCATGTCTTCCCAGTGCTGCTGAGTCATGGCCACCCCCCTGCTGAACTCACAGACACCTGTCCTCTGGCCCCTGCCCCCAAATCCAGTGAAACACCGCATAGCACTCTCAGCCTCTCCCCACTCTCACCTCCTTTCTCCTCCTGCAGGGCCAGGATTTCTGCTACAAGCTTTCTGAGGTCCTTCCAGGTCTCTGTCAAGTCCTTGGACTCTGTGTCCCACGTCTCAGCTCCCAGCTCCTCTGCCCACAGTCCCCGGGGCTCTACCCTGCCTGTCTCACGGTCATAGTGCAGGAAGGCCTGGCCATCCAAGTGTCCCCCAGCGAAAAAGCTGGGCTGCACAGATCCATCCCGGGACAGCACCGTGAGGTTGTAATGAAGACTGTGTGATCCTGGGGAAGGGGGAACTGCAGATGAAACAGCTTTCCAGAAACAAGTGCACATCAAATGTTTACCAGACAAGTTCTGCTGTCCTGACCTGCTCCAGGACTGAGGATGCAGAACATGCACGTGTACAAGGGACCACAATGAGAATTTTTCCAACACCGGGGAAAAAAGAAAAAGAGGAGTGAAGGAGAGGGGAATTGAGGAGTGGAGGGAGGGGTGGAGATGGGCAAACATTCAGGACAAGTGCCAGGACAGGGAGGCACCAGCTCCCTAAGGGTCCAGGCAGGAGGCCAAGGGGAGAGGCTGGCCTGCAGGGGGCAAGGGAGAGGCAGGAAGACCAGGGTGAGGGGAGGTGGAGTCAGAGGGGAGGGAGGGGCAGTGTCAGCCCAGGATCAGAGGCATCCCTGGTCAGAGGCCGGTCAGGTGAGATGCAGAGCAAGGGCTGCTGCCCGTGGGGCAGGTTCATCATGGACGAGGTGGGCTCAAGGGAGGGTGAGGCACGAGGCAGAGGGGCCTGAGGGGCTGGGCTGTGGCCCTAAGAGAGTGGAAGGTGGGCCAGTACCCCTGGGAGGTGAAACAGTGGGTCTGGGCCCAGAGTGCAAGAGGCATGGTGAGGCCCCAGGTGGGGAGGTGGCTGGACCTGCCAGTGTCCCCTGGGAGAGGTGGGTGTTGGGGGCCTGAGTCAGTGCCATGTGCCCAAGGGCCATGGAGAATTAGAAGGAGCGGTGGCAAGAGAAAATAGAACTGGAAAGCCAAGGTGCACATTGGGAGGGACCTGCACAGTGGGAGTGGTTGGGGGCAGGTCACACCTCCACAGAGGGTGTGGGTCAGGCAGCCAGCACAGGAGGGCGGGGCTGGGGGAAGACCCCCTGTAGGGAAAGGCCAACTCACCAAGTGGCATCAACAAGGATTTTGGATACATGGTTGAGGTAGTGAGAGCCCACTGGGGTCAGTGAACCTAAGAGAGGGTGATGAAGGCCAAGGAGGTGGGCAGTTGGACCAAGGGTAGTATTCCTATTGGGGAGGGAGGAAGGGCAAGGGGCTGCAGAGGAGACAGTGGTGAGGGCCTGGATTGGGGGGCAGGGGATGAGCATGCCTCAGGGGTGACTCTGGGGGCCCTTGGGTTAGGGTGAAGACAGGAGAGGAGGGGGGCTCTGGTTGAGGGAGGGTGAGGATGGCGTGGTGATTCCTGGGAGGAAGCTTGTGATTGATGAGAACGTGGTGAGGCCCCAAGGCACTCGGGAAAGGAGTGGGAGCTGGGCAAGGTGCCATGATGGTAGGTGCAGAGGGACAAGGGCAAGTGGAGTCCAGCAGCTGAGGCCTGGAGAGTGGAGGTCTCAAGAGGGTGAGGTTTAGGATGCAGGAGTGGGGAAGGGGCAGTGCTGGGTGAAACGCCCACACTGAACGAGGGCCAAGAGCAGGTGCATGCACTGGGACGGAGGTAGGAGGATGGGTGCCAAGACCGGGGGAGAGGTCCTCCCACAGGGGCTGCTCACTGTGCTCAAGGTACAATTATCGTCAAGGCCCATCACCACAGCTCCCCCTGGTGATGAAACTAGTGGGGATGTAGGGAATTCATACTGGGCAAAAGTGAGTGTGGGCAAAAGTCAACCCCAGAAATGTAAGGTTAGTAAAAGCTGGGGGAAGGTAGGAGCCATACAGGTGACTGATCCTTGCAGGTAAAGATCCATGAGGGATGAGAGGATGAGGGTGAGGATGCCCTAGGAAGGGATCAGAGAACCGCAGAGAGGAGGGAACAGCAGGGAGGGGGAGGACAAATCCTGAGGGGGCGCAAGAGATGGCAGGGGAGGAGGCAAGGAGAGAATCAGGTGTGGGAACATGTGCACAGCAGAAAATTAGAATTAACATTGGTGGTGGTGGCGGAGTGGAGACCACAGAAATCACAGGAAGAATCCCTTGGCTCCAAAACTGTCAGACCCTAACTTCTCTCAGTGAAAATAATGAATAAACAATCTATAATAAGAGTAGAGGGTGTGATGAATTGAGAGATTGGGATTGACATGTATACACTGATGTGTATAAAATGGGTGACTAATAAGAACCTGCTGTATAAAAAAATAAATAAAATAAAATTCAAAAATTCAAAAAATAAAATATAGTAAAAAAAAAACAAACGAATAGAGAGTTTTATTTGAGCCAAATTAAGGACTAGTCCAGAAGCCAGCTTCCCAGATAACTCTGAGAAACTGCTCTGGAGAAGCAGGGTTTTCAGCACAGTTGTGTTTTTTTGTTGGTGTTTTTTTTTGGGGGGGAGGTAGTTTTTTGGCTGCCTCGCACCAGAATCTTAGTTCCTGGACCAGAGATTGAACTCCGGCCAACGGCAGCGAAAGTGCTGAGTCCTAACCACTGGACCGCCAGGGAATTCCCCTTCAGCACAGTTTTATAACTTGTCTGAACAAAGAACATTAAGCAAGTCAGAGCTACATTTCTCCAAGGTTTAAAAAAAAAAAACAGACCAGCACGTACACGTACAGCACGTACAGTATGGCCTTGGCACCTGGGAAGGGAGTCTTATCATCAAAGGTGAACCAGCGTTGGAGTCCCAAGAAGAGGGGCATTTAGTCTTTATTTTTAACATGGACATTCTTTACTTCTGGTCAATGTGCCCTTTCCCTTAATAATTAAAGCAGATGTACAACGTATGTCTGACAGGCCACAAAGAGGCAATTTACTTAGTGCAAAATTCAACTTAGTTCATGTATAAGCCAGAATGACTTCCCTGTATCTGAACATGTGAAAACATATTTTGTCGCTTCTCTCAGTGAAAGTCAGGATCAGCCACGGTGCCCACAGCAGTAGGAAGTGTGGTTCAGGGCCCTTGGGCCCTTCCTAGAGCTCCTGGTCACTAGAAAGAGACCCCCAACTCCAAGGACTGAGGCCCTTGAGTGCTGCCTGCCTGGAAGCTCCCCGATTCCCGAGGCCAGAAACGGGAAGAGGGCAGAGCTGAGAACAAGAGGAGAGGACAGCGCTCAGGGGCCTAAGAGGGAGCCCCACACACCGGTGGGAAGTGGCCGCCTGAGCGTCGGACCTCCAAGAGCCCTTGATCGCCTCTGACGGGAGCAACCCGGGCTTGGGGGCAGCCTTCCCAGCCAGGGGAGTCAGAGGACGGGGATGTGTGAGGAAGAGGAAAGCAGGGAGGGCGGGTGCAGCAGTGGGAGCAGAGGGTGGGAGTTGGAAAGAGACTGAAAAGCGGGAACGTGCTGTGGTGGCCACAGGCCCTGAGCAGCTCCCGGCCCCTCCCCGACCTCACCCCGCCCCCACTCCCCACCCCGCTGCACCGCCAGTGAGACGGTCCCCGCGACGCTCACCGAATCCCACCCGGACCCTGAAACCGCCCCAGGCTCCCGGCTGAGGACCTCAATGAACGCCACTCACCAGCGGCGGTAGCCGGGAGCACAGAAAGGGCAGCGCCGGCTAGAAACGGCAGGACAAGGAGCAGCCCTGGCAGCCGCGCGGAGCTGGACCGCTGGGTGGCGCAGTTTCTCCCCGGGAGATGCCGCCTCCTGGCCTGTGGTTAAGTGTTTCTCTGACCGGCTCTGCTCCGTTCCTTTGCAACTTGCTTCTCCTTCCTCGCCGCTGCGCCTTCTTCCTTCTCGCTTGCTCTCCTTATTCTCCTTTTCTTTCCTTCCACTCTCACCCTCAGCGGTTGAGGGGTTTTAGCTGTGCTGGCCCAGGACCTGGGGATTTTATCTTTTGTGTGGCAGCTTCTAGAGGGCCTGTCGCTGAGGCTGTGATGTGAGGCCGTGATGAGGATGACGGAGGAGGAAACGGGGCCTCCTCTCAGCTCGCTGCCTTGGGGGTTCTCCGCAGGGGCCCCTTAGGCTAACGCCCCTCCTGGAGTCTTAACCACTGGACCACCAGGGAAGTCCCCGTGTTGAATTCCTGGGCTTCTGCACCCATCTTCTTAAAAGAGAGTACTGTATCTGTTCAGAAGGGACTTCATCCAGGAAAAGTAGGTGGATTACTCTCAGGGCCTGGAATATACTGATATTTCTTCTGTTTTAATGATGTTTTCCACCACCTAAACTCATTTGGAAACCCATTGAGGTGAGAAATGTCTCTCATTAAAAACAATCTAGATAACTTCTCCAGTAACCACCTGCATTGGCCCTTTAGCTCTCCTCCCTGCTGAGGACCCATCCCTGGATTATCTTCTAACATCCATCAGTTCCGCTCTCTCTGGTGACAATCTGCAGGAACATTTCCATTTTTTTGATGCTCCGGCGATTCTCAGCTCTTCACAAGCAAACTAGACCAGAAAACTGCAGAGTCTTGTGCCTCAAGCATTGGCTTGGATTGGACTCAAAGCACTTCCTCTTCAAAGGGCAGCACTTGGAAAACTATAAACCTGTTTTGTTAGTCATGATGGAAAGAGATTTCTGGAATTTCAAGTACCAAATCTACCTGAGGAAAAAAAGTGCATTGATTCCTGGTTTTGGCAATGTACTACAGTACGTGAGATGCTTTCATTGGGGTAAGATGGCTGAAGGTTGCGTGGGACATCTCTGAACTATTTTTGTAATTTTTTTGGTGAGTCTAGAATTATTGCAAAATGAAAAGAAGGAGGAGGAGTGGGGGGAGGAGGCAGAGGGGAGGAGGGGAAGAAAAGGAAGAAAAGGAGGAGGAAGAGGAGGGACATTAAAAAATGTCCTTAATGAAAAATTGAGGACATTCCAGGAAAAGAGACTCTCTTTATTCCTGAGGTTTTGGCTCCAACTCTATTGTGGCTTCCGACCTTAGTAAACTGGATTAGTGAACATGTCTAATTGCAATGACTCTTTGCCTAGACAAGAGGCACGGTTGTGTAGAAGCCCGCCTCACCATGCCCTGTCACATGTCCCATGAGTCCTTCACTCTTGGGCCTTCAAAAGAGGGGTGAAGTGTCCCTCACCAGCAGGAGGGGGCTCTGAGTAATTCCCATGGACCAGCCTTAAAGAGTGATTTTGCCTGGAGTGTCTTTCACACTTATCTCCCTCAGGACCCCAGCAGGGCCATTGGAGCTCGTAGGTGACTGATGGAGGCTTTTGGGATTTAGGATCTTGATTATGTCATCTTTGAAGACTTGCCCAACATCTGGCATGGTCTGGAAGATGACATCAAGGAGGGTATATGCAGAACCCTGGGAATTGGAGAGTTGAGTCACTTGAGAGTCTGAAAGCTCAAGAGCAGCTGCCTTCTCTTGGGCACAAACCAAGATTGAGGGGATTGAAAATACATTGCATCTCCTTGGTCTCCACGGGCACAAGCTTATTTGTGACCACAGCTGCTTCATTGGCACGAGGCTAAGGAAGCCTTGGGTTTCTGCAGGGTGTGAGAAATCAGAGAGGAGAGCAGCAGATGGAAAGGCGGAGAATATAGGGTCCTGAAATTTATTTGATATCTGCTAGAAATGCGAGGTGCCGCATTTACAAAAAAGTGTAAGGATACCAATCTCAGGATACCAGGGGAAAGGGATAAATGAAACAATCTGTAATATGTTGGCAGGAAAAACTGAGAGGCATATACATTTAGGAGAGGTATACTTATTATATATTTGTAAATTTTCCAAGATGTGGGAATGTTTCAGACATGACTTTTAAAGAAACAACACAGTCTGCATGGATGGTGGAGCTTATTTTTTAAACCCAGTATATGTCTTACTGTATATTATTTCCCAAATGTGCTTTTGCTCATTTGACTATTTTAAATTTTTACCAAACTTATACATGTATATAATTTTAAAAGGCAGAAGGTCCTACAAGACTTATAACAAAAAGCTGTGGTCCTTATTACCACTTCCCCAATCTTTAGTTCTCTTTCGCTAGATGCAAACATTTCAATACTCAGTTGGCTTTTATCTTCCTATTTTTAATAACAAGCTGTATCAGTCAGGGTTGAGTGAAGGAACTAGAGATTATTCTAGGTTTATTAAACAGGAAGGGATTTTACAAAGACTGTTAGGAGCTTTTGAAATCTTTAGAAGGGCTGAAGGAGCAAGTTCTCAGCTGAGCCTTATGGAATGACAGCCAGAACAATGTAGATATATTTGGTGTTCCTTTAATGGCTTGTATATAAATTTATCACTAATCTCTCACCAAATTCTCCTTCAACAGTGTAGTTTTCCTCTCCATTCAAATGCATGACAATTAATCAATTTTATCTTTTTCTTGGACATAGACTTCTGTAGCCAGGTGAAGGAATTCTCTTTATTCCTGAGGCCTTGGCCCCAAACTCCTGTTTCAATCTGGACCTGTTGATCCCTTATTGTCCCACATAGGTGCCTCTTGGGATGGTCCTTTAGCATTTATATATATATATATATAACATTTATATATATAGTATTTTTATATATATATAGCATTTGTATATATATATACATAAAACATTTATATATATAGCATTTTTATGTATATATAGCATTTGTATATATATACACATAAATATATATACATATATACAAATGTATATATACAAATTGTAATATATATACAAATATATATAATATATATACAAATATATGCAAATATAATACATAGATATTATGTATACAAAATATATATTTATATATAAATATATATACATATATATATAAAATGATACTGTTTAACACCTGAAGGTGACAAATTATTCTGGATTAGACATTTATGTATATAAAACAATACTGCTTAACACTTGAAAATGACAAGAGAAACTCTGGAACTTTCTTGATCCAGGGACAGGAAAGAATGACAGGACCATTGGTTGCCATGGGCACTGTTTCCACAGCTGCATTGCTGTTTTGACTGTCATTACATGTAGTTTGAAGGACTGTGCTATGAGAAAAAATATAGCTTTTTCTTGATTTAACAGTGATCTAGGCAGGACAGACAATAATAACCCCACTTAATTAATGGATAAACTAAGGCTGAGAGAGATTACACACTCTATAAAGGGGCAGAACTAGATCAGAACCCAGGTTTTCTGACTTTTTCTTTTCTGGTGTCTGTTTTCAGTCTGTAACTCATCTATGGTCAAAAAATGAGGAACTCATTTGTGGCAAAAATCATCAGACATCCTACAGTCACTAGAACAAAAACCCCACAAAGGTAGGATACCTGTTCACTACTGTAGCCTCAGTGCTGAAGTCAATGCTTGTCCCAGAGCTGGCATTTAGTAAATATGTGTAGAATGAATGAATGGGTAAATGAATGAATGGTGTAGCTGTTTATAAGTAAGGAAACACAGCTCCAGAAATGTTAAGCAACTCACCAAAAGTCACTTATCATATTTTATAAATTACAAGACATATGTTGACATATGCTGTGCTCAGTGCCCAGCAAGTGCAAGACAAGGAGGGAGCTGGTGTGTGACACTGTGAGATGGTAATGCAAGCCAACTTCCCCTGAGATCCTCTAGGCGATCAATTTCCAAGAGACGCTCATCTCTCAGAGGAACACTACCCAGCCATTGCCACTAGAGGGCTCATCAAGACATTTAATCAGGAAGATACAGGCAGTCTGGGAGCCCCTTTTTGTTCAGGCCATTTGTTTCCACGGTCTCTTTTCATTGCATTCCCCCCCACCCCCATTATCTCTTTTCCCATGCTAGCTCTATATTCAGATTAAAACTTCATTCATGTCAATTTAACAATTTTACCACATCCAAATTTTTCTAATGCCAGTTTTCATCAATCCTGACATTTATGTTATTTGTCTGACTTCACTAGTGAGTTCTGCTTTTTAAACACTTGCAGCTCTGTGATCCAGTATCCAACGATGCATTATACTTCAGCTCCATTCACAAATCGGGAATCAACTGCAAGCAGCTAAACACAAGCAGTGAATACTAATCAGAACAAGGAAGAATGGGTCTGTTGTGGTCTCAGTGTGAGAGAAAATGCCTCTACTCAGGGGAGCATCTGTACCTCACTTTGCTTGCTGCCCCATATGGTTACATGACTGATGGTAAATGTCACTGCTGAAAGCTCCATGAATTTCTTTTAAGGTTCCCAAAGAGGGTGTAGAACATTAAGATATTTCATAACTTTTGCATCTACATGACAGCAATGTCCACGAGCTTCCGCCAGGCACGTTGAAGGCAGAAGCTGTTTATATGGCTCTGCACTGTGTCTTCGGAGCCACACATAGTAACTGGCATATGTGTCCTATGTAAAGATCTGGTGGATGGTTAAGTGAATCATCACGCACCATCTCTCCCATGGGTAGAGCAGAGGAGCTGAAAAACTCTCCTGGGTGGAGAAAATCAAAAATACCTTGAAGCTGCCCTGATTCAGGGCTGCTGCCTTAAAAACTCTTGGGTGGGGTCCTAAGCCAAAAATGGAGCAACTCTACTTGTGTCCAGTCTTCAAATTCTTTCGAGGGTGAGGCCTGAGATGCTGCAAATATTTTAAAAAGCAGAATGAACCTGTCAGGGCAAATTAATGCTGTAAATGTCAGAACTGACGACACATTTCCTACTGTTCATTGTACACACGGATATGGGTTTATTTGTGTCTGCGTGTCCAAAATTCGTTTTCAGGCTGGGGGCTCCCCAAGGATGGGGAGGGTGTCTGGTTTCTCTTGCTTGGCTCAAAACTCAAAACAGATTAAAGGTTAGGTCCAAGGACCTGTCACTGAAAGCCTAGAGAAGAAAAAGCTGAAGGATAAAGGTTTTATGAGGAGGGTGCTGAGCAGTTATTCATCACTTGAGATTCAGCTCTAATGAGGTAAACAGTGAATGAAGACCTGAGTTTAACTCCACCTCTTCCACTTCCACTCCGCCACTCTGAGCGGGGGCTACTCTTCGTTGCAGTGTGCGGGCTTCTCATTGCGGTGGCTTCTCTTGTTGCAGAGCACGGGCTCTAGGCGCACGGACTTCAGTAGTTGTAGCTCGCCGGCTCTCAAGCACAGGCTCAGTAGTTGTGGCGCACGGGCTTAGTTGCTCCGCAGCATGTGGGATCTTCCCGGACCATGGCTCGAACCCGTGTCCCCTGCATTGGCAGGCAGATTCTTAACCACTGCGCCACCAGGGAAGCCCCATTGAATTGAAACTTTTAAGATGAGACTATTTTTTTTTTTAATTGAGGTGTAGTTGATGTACAATATAAGTTTCAAGTGTACAACATAGTGATTCACAATTTTTAGGTTTATAGTTATTTTAAAATATTGGCTATATTCCCTGTGTTGTACAATATATCCTTGTAGCTTATTTATTTTATACATAGTAGTTTGCACTTCTTAATCCCTTACCCCTATCTTGCCTCTCCCCCCGCCCCTCTCCCCACTGGTAACTACTAAGTTTGTTCTCTATATCTGTGAGTCTGTTTCTTTTTTATTATATTTACTAGTTTGTTCTATTTTTTAGATTCCACATAT
The DNA here is from genome assembly GCF_028021215.1 of Eschrichtius robustus. Classification (NCBI taxonomy): domain Eukaryota; kingdom Metazoa; phylum Chordata; class Mammalia; order Artiodactyla; family Eschrichtiidae; genus Eschrichtius; species Eschrichtius robustus. The sequence goes on from NC_090835.1 coordinate 85,156,670, forward strand.
GTTATAGCATACAGTATTTGTCTTTCTCTGTATGACTTATTTCACTCAGCATCATACCCTCCAAGTCCATCCATGTTGTTGCAAAAGGCAAAATTTTCTTCTTTATTTATGGTTGAGTAATACTTCATTGTATATGTATACTACATCTTCTTTATCCATTCATCTGTTGGATACTTAGTTTGCTTCCATATCTTGGCTGTTGTAAATAGTGCTGCTCTGAACATTGGGATGCATATATCTTTTCAAATTAGTGTTTTTGTTTTTTTCAGATATATACCCAGGAGTAGAATTACTGGGTCATATGGTACTTCTATTTTCAATTTTTTGAGAAACCTCCATACTGTTTTCCACAAGAGGCTGCACCAATCTACATTCCCACCAACACTGTGCAAGGGTTCCCTTTTCTCCACATCCTGGCCAACATTTGTTATTTGTGTTCTTTTTTTTGGGGGGTGGGGGCCTGATTCATAATTTAATAGGTGTGCAGGTCCGGGTCCCTTATTTCTGCTGCTCATGGGTCCACTGCTCTGGGGTCAGGGTTTTCTGCTCAAAGGCATGGATGTGCAGGAGCTCTTCTGCTAGGCAAGTGTTCACAAGCCAGTGTCTCTGAAGCAGCGGCTTCCCCTCCAACTTGGCCGACACCACCAGGACTCGGAAGCTGGACACGAAATGTCTGGGAGTCATGTCCTGCATTTCCACGTTCCCCGCCCCCAAGTCCCACTGCAGCTGCTCCCGGCGGTACTCAGCGGGCGCCGAGTTCCATTGTGGCAGCCCAACAGGGGCGGCAGCCCAGCGGGGACAGAACCCTTGCTCAGGCCCCTGCCACACTTATTTGTGTTCTTTTTGATGACAACCATTTAGACTACATTTAAAACGCTAATGTAATGGGGGGAAATGAAGAAAAATCATTACTGAATGCCAACTCGTTTCATATATTGCACTCAAGACCCCTATTCTCAAGGAATTAACATTCTAGTGGAAGGAGATATACAGTGAACAAATAAATTAAAACAGAAGTTCAACTAGTGATCAACTCCATAAAGGAAATAAATATGGTGATACATAGACCTAGAGTTAGGGGTTTTAGATAAATCACAGAACAGATCATGACTAGATTAGAAAAATAACTGTTATTAAGGTATCAAACAATACCTTCTGTAGGGAGAATGTTGAATCACTATTGCTGGACAACTTCACCAAACATTCTCGTTTGTAAAGATGGGAGACTGGACGGGAATGTGCATTCGCAGACATTTTTGTGAGACGTGACAAATGGGCGTAAATCCTGTTCAGGAACAATTCTTTAAGGGGTGTGCTTGCTCAGTCTCCTCAATCTGGGCAGCACAGTAACAGCATGTGCCAGTTGGGGTCACCTGGATTTTTCTTTTTTTTTTTTGGGGGGGGTCACCTGGATTTTGTACTGCCCTTTAACAATAACTAAAGAAAGACATTCTCTAAACATTGGGCTTTATAAAGAAGAACGGAGGATTAGCTGAGTGTGGCTGGACTCACACGCTGGAGTGAGCTGTATACAGTCACTAAATAGATGACACACATAGATATATGTAGCAAATTACAAGTGTCACAATGAGTATGATGAGTAGTATGACTTGGAAGCCAACTACCAAATCTTGTAGTTCAGGGTCCCAAGATTAAGGGCGGGATTTCCCTTACTCTTTAAGGCTTCATTTTTTTTCCTTCGGGATGTTTCTGCAGCGTCTTCACCTTGTCGTTTTCTACCTTCAGTATTGTCCAGAGACCAGATGGCCATGCATCTCTCTGTGGGTCCTTAAAGGCAGGAACCATGCCCCCCTTCCTAGCAGCACCTTGCAGAGGTGGCCACATTCTGGAGATGGAGGCTACATGGTAAGATGAGGGAGGTGGACTCAGCAAAGCCCCTGCACTTTTGGCAGAACTGCTGACCCAGAGGGACATGGGTGTCTTGGGGGTAATTAGTATGGGCCAGTTGACTTTAAGAGTTTCCCTTATCCTATGTACCCTTATGCCACTATCCTATGTACAACCCCGGGATCTGTGGAAGCAGCAAAAAGAACTAAGACTGAATTTCCCTCTAGTCCAACTGGTACTCAATTCATACTTGATGAGTGACCGGTGGGCTACCTCCTGTAGACACGGTCTTTTGGCCTGGGTGTTGGGAGGACTTGGATGTGGTGCTTTTGAGAGAACAGAAACCTGTATCCCTCAGCTAGACAGACCGAGATGAACAGAAAGGCATGGAGTGTTTGACCCCTGCTGGGCACTTAATAACTGTTTTGTTAAATGAATGGATTTAGATATGTGACCTAGACTGAAACAAATATTTGCTTTATTTCTTTGATAATACTTAATGAATATCTCTTATATTTGAGTTGTGCGTATCTCCCCCAAATAGTTTTTATGACTAAACCTGGTAGATAAGGCAATTTTCCTGAGGGCGTAACCATGGCCAGAATTAGGTAATACTCAGAGAAGACAGGCATTCTTCTGAGTGTCCCTAACATGCTTATTCCCAGGGCCGGCCACCTTCCTCATCTGGTGATTCCAGGGCTCCAGACTGGGGGAGGGGAGTGGAGGCCTGAGGACAACACACATCATACTTCATGGTCCTTTAGTGGCTGAGGAGTCTGGTTTGCTCTAGAACCAACTGTAGCCACTGCTGGGATCCTCTTTATGGTGCATGCCAATCCATGGCATGGGGATGATAAACAACTCTGGTGGATGGATTTAATGGATGCAGGAGACAATTTTCCTAGGGAGAAAGAAAGTGGTTTGTTTTTAAGACTTGGTTCCTCTCTTAACCCTGGTGGTTTGTGATTTATAAAGATCTATTCAACTCATCTCTATCTCATCTCTCTCCTTCCTATTTACCACTTTCTTCAGATCCTGATACTTACCACTAAAGATACACAATTTCCAAAAATGTTGAAGTCATGTAGGAAAAATAAAATTATTTTGATCAGTGGAATCGGGGGAGGGATGGAAATACAGATAATTCTTTTTTTAAAACTTTTTTTGGTCAAATATTTAAAAGTTAAAAATTTAGCAAGTTTGGTAATACAAACTTTCCTCTTACTTTCTGTACACTGAGTCTCTTGAATCATCTCTTGTTTTTAGTCTCTCTAAGAGGTTAAGAAGGTGCCATTGCCAGGACTTAGAGTCCTGGTTTGGAGTGAGAAAAGACTCCACCAACCTGGAGCGAGAGTATCTGACTTTTCATCACGAGCCACATGATCAAAAAGCCACTTGTTTGTGATTACAGTGAAGTTAAGAAGGGCCTCCCTCTACTGATGAATATTGAACGTGATTCATGCGTGTGTCAAGTACATGTGAAGGCTTTCATTCCCTTTTTCCTTTTCTTAGCCATCCTTCAGAGTGCCCTAGTTTCATGGTGTGCTTTTGGTGGAATTAAACTGAACACTTCAACTGAATAAAGCATTACTTTTGGCTTAATCACACTTACAAACTGATCCTGCACTGTGGGTTTGCCTCTTGGGGCAGAGATCAGTGCACAATGGCATCAGTGACCAACAGGAATGAATGAGGTTTTAATGACCTGCATGAGCTGGCCAATCATGTAAACCGCCCCTGCTGAGATTCCAGCATGCACTTCATCCTTCAGTCAGGATGGCCCCAAAGGGCCGGCCCTTCCATTTCCAGCAGAGGCCAGAAGTTGAAAGCTTGGATTTTAGACTGAAAGTCAGCAAGAGGAAGTCACAGGGTTGGCATGGAGTCCTTTTATCTCCCCTTTTAGAAACAAGGCCCCTCAGAGACAGAAAAACACCTAGAGCCCCCCTTTGAGAGCTGTCACCCATTGTCTCTCCAAGACAGAGTAGCCCTGCTCATAAAAACCTACCCAATCCTGGTTTAAAAAAATCTTCTGCAGAATTCCAGAGTGGGTAGTAGTTAATACAAAATAACATAATTTCTGACATGAGTGGATGTCCAAAAATGTTTCCAGTTTCTCCTCTTCTCTTATCCGACCAATTTCTCATCTTCTTATAAAAATTTCCAAAGTTTTACATCTGTATTTACTTAATAGTTTAAGCCTCACTCCAGCTCTCACCATGTCTTACTATATTTGTGTTTTTATGGTCCTCTTTCTGTCTGCTTTATCTCTCTCCATACTGTCTTTCCCTTCCCTCCTCTCTCCTTTTCCCTCTGTCTCTCACACCTTCCTTTGTCCCTCAGTTCTGCCCTCAATTTTTATGCTTCTTGTCCCTTTTCTTTCTCTCCATCTCTGTGTCTCTCTGCGTCTTTGCAGAGCTCTCTCTATGTAGGTTTCCTCGCCTTTGACAATTTCTTATGCCTCAGCTCCCCTTGCCCACCTCATCCTCCTCAAGTGCCCTTATTCCCATAATGTCCTTCACATTTCAGAGCCACATACTGACCACTAGGAAGCCGAATCCAACAAAGAGTGCAACAGTGGCGGCAGCGGCAGCCAGGGAAATGCAGGTGATTCTGATGGGTGTCAGGAGCCCAGGGGGTTTCACTGCTGTTACTGAATCTGTTCCCTCCGGTTTAGTGTCTGGATGTTTAGTGGTATAATCTTCTGTGGTCCTCAGGTCTGGGATGGTGTAGTCCTCTGTGGTCCCTGGATCTGGAGTGGTGTAGTCCTCCGTGGTTCCTGGGTCTGGGGTGGTGTAGTCCTCTGTCATGCCTGGGTCCTCAGTGACATGATCCTTAGTGGTCCCTGGGTCAAAAAGTGATAAGAGTTTTCTCTTGTCTTTGAGTTTTCAGGGCTGATCTCTGGGTCTTTAGTGGAAACATTTTGGCTTGTTCCTACTCAAAAAAAGTCTCTTTTAATGTGGATCATTGATGGCCCATCATCATCTGCTTTGCTTATTATTCTTCACAAGTGTCTTGCCCATTCAAATGACACTTCTCCCCATATAATGTGATTTTATTTATTTGAGTTAAGGATCATTTGATATTTTAGATTTAATTCTGATAAAACATTCTACAACATGCACTACAATATGGAGTATCCAGAGCTAAGTCATGTCCTTAGAAGATCTTCTCACCCAGCCTTTGATTCTGCCCTTTGTGGTTCTGGTCTCTTTCCATGGAAAAGTAAGCCTGACTCTTTCTAAACCTCCCTTCCCCCTGGGTTGGTATTTCAATAATCTGGGTATTCAGACTCCATGTTTCTTTGTGTCACCTCTCATCCAGTTATGCCTGGGTCTCTGGTAAACAAGTGAGGCAGGAGCCATGATTCTTATTAGAGATTGAATCCAGGTCGTGGCTTGGTATATGTTTTAGAATGAGACAGCTCCTGGGTCAGATCTGGGGCCAAAGTGGCAAGATTGAGGGCAGGTAATATTCAAGGTGGTTTGAGGGTAGGAGAAGTCACAAGGGGCTGTGGATGTGGTCTGGTTGGGGTTGATAGAAGCACTGTATTGGGTATAAGTAGAAGGAAGAGATGGATCTTTCCACCTCCCACCACCTCCACCTGCAGGGCATCAGGACTGGGAGTTTTTATTCTTATGAATAAGTGCAGCCCACATGGCATAAATTTTGGAGTTTTCGGCTCCTCTGCTTAAAACAATTCCCCCCTACCTGCTGCCGATTCCTCAGATTCCTCAAATAGGGCTCAAATATTTCATTTCCCAAGGAGAGATGAAATACAGAAACTTAAGGTCTAAATAACGAAAAGCAGAAAATTTCCTTAAAAGAGGATGTGAGAAAGATAATGAACAGGACCATCGGAACCTACTCCCCTGTGACAGGGAACTGGGGGTAGGTACCAGGGTCTGGAGCTCCCCAAGGTTCTCTCACCTATTCCACACCTTCACTCAAGACTGGCCCTGCCTGAGTCCTAAGAGGTTCCTTCTCCAGGGATCCTGGCCCCTACCTCTCCAGACCTTGGGGAACTTTTGCACTCTTCTCTCCAAAAATAGTTCACTCACCCAGTTCCAAACACCGGAATAGAAGCAGCAACAGGAGAAGGGATGAGGCAGCACATTTTCTTTTTTCATCTCAAGAGAATCCACATGGGCTGGAACCCAGGATGCTTTTTCCTCCCTCCTTCTCTCTACTTTTTCTATCTCTCCTTCTCCTTAAGCACAGAGTGGCTGTGGGGTTCATATGTGCTGCTACCAAAGGAATCCAGGATGCTTGGGTCTTCCTTCCTTCTTTCAGGGAGGAACAGCCTGCTCCTTTACTCTCTGTCAATCAAGGGAAGATGAATTTGATGCAGAGGAGGGCCAGGGCAGAAGAGAGATGTCATAAGTGCAAGAAGGGGATCTTGGCTCTGCCCAGAGCCCAGAGTTGAGCATAACAGGGGATCAAACTTGTCAGCGTGGGTGGCATCGCTTTCTGATGCAGAGCCCTAGATGAAAGCTGTCCCCCACACAATGTCTCAGTGCTCAGGGAGGGGCTTGGGCTTCCTTTTCCACAGGTGGGAGTGGTAAGGTTGGGGCGACCAAGGAGGGTTTATGGCAGGCCTGCCTGGGGGATAGTGCATGGTGAGAAGAGGGCTAGATGTCAGAGGGCACAGAGCACCTTGGTCCTTAACAGCAAGGAGGAGCGTTGATGAGGGGGGAGAAATACCCAATCTCTCTATCTTTTTAAAAATGTTTATTTATTAATTTGGCTGCGCCTCATCTTAGCTGCAGCATGCAGGATCTAGTTCCCTGACCAGGGATTGAACCCCGGCCCCCTGCATTGGGAGCATGGAGCTTTAGCCACTGGACCACCAGGAAAGTCCCCCAATCTCTATCTTAGAACTGCCCTCTTCTCTCAGTCATCCACCCAAGTCCTTTTCAGTGGCTCATTTCCTACCTGCAGATTCATCTCCTTGCTGCTATTACTTGAATGCCCTCAACCCACCAAGATTTCCTCAGTGACCAGATGAAATTAGTTCACCTCCAAGAGTCCCATCGGGCTTGGAATGAGAATACCCATATTCCTTCCTTTGCTGATTCCCATCCCTGCATCGTTCAATATTGTCCAGAAAATTATAGCTGCTTGTTTTCATTCAGAGTCAGGAAGTTTCCTGCCATTTGTGGGGCCTCCCTCTTTCTCAGAATCCTCTTAAGTGGAAGAGGAACTCGGGAATTACAGGACGGCTGGAACCATGTTCCCCTCTCAGATGGCAGCTGATTCCCTGAAAGTCAATTTAGTGAATGGCTGGTTTACCAAATTTAATTGATTACTTCAACTACTAATTTTATTTGAGTGGATTAAATATTATTTAGATGAATTAAGAAGGTATTTGTATATATTTAATATAACTAATGAATATATTTTAAAGGGCTATCATAAGGAATAGATATTATTTTTTAAGTCAAGAGGTACAATTTGCATATAATAAAATTCACCTTTTTTCATGTATAGCTCTATAAAGCTTTTTGTTTTGTTTTATTGTAACATTTTTTATTTTGAGATTATTTTAGACTTATAGGAGAGTTGCAAAGATAGTACAGAGAAATTATATAATTTATACAATTACAGAAACTAAGAAATTAACTTTGGTATAATACTATTCACTAAATTACAGAATTTATTCAGATTTCATGTGTTTTTCCATTGGTGTCCTTTTTCTGTTCCAGGATCCAATCCAGGGTTCCACATGGCATTTATTTATAGGTCTCCTCGGTCTCCTCCAATCTGTGACAGTTCCTCTGTCTTTGTCTTTCACGATGTTGACACTTTTGAAGAGTATCAATATTTTATAGAGTGTCCTGAAACTTTGTTTCTTTTTAAAAAATTTTTATTAGAGTATAGTTGATTTACAGTGTTGCATTAGTTTCTGCTGTACAGCAAAGTGTATCAGTTATACATATACATATATCCACTCTTTTTTAGATTCTTTTCCCATATAGGTCATTACAGAGCATTGAGAAGAGTTCTCTGTGCTATACAGTAGGTCCTTATTAGTATCTATTTTATATATAGTAGTGTGTATATGTCAATCCCAGTCTCCCAATTTTCCCCCCGCCCCCGCCGAGACTTTTCCCCCGGGTAACCATAAGTTTGTTTTCTACATTTGTGACTCTGTTTCTGTTTTGTAAATAAGTTCATTTGTACCATTTTTTTAGATTCCACATGTAAATGATATCATATGATATTTGTTTTTCTCTGTTTGACTTACTTCACTCAGTATGACAATCTCTAGGTCCATCCATGTTGCTGCAAATGGCATTATTTCATTCTTTTTTTATGGCTGAGTAATATTGCACTGTATATATGTACCACATCTTCTTTATCCATTCTTCTGTCGATGGACATTTAGGTTGCTTCCATGTCCTGGCTACTGTAAACAGTGCTGCAATGAACATTGGGGTGCATGTATTATTTCCAGTTATGGTTTTCTCTGGATATATGCCCAGGAGTGGGATTGCTGGATCATATGGTAATTCTATTTTTAGTTTTTTAAGGAACCTCCATACTGTTCTCCATAGTGGCTGTACCAATTTACATTCCCCTGCAACTTTGGTTTGTTTGATTTCTTATCACTAATTTGTTTTTGTGGTTAAATCAGGGTCATGAATTATTGGGAAGGATACTGCTGAGATGATGTTCCCTTCTTAGTGCACCGCATCAGGGAGCTCGTGGTATCAACGTGCCTTATCACTGTGATGCTAACCTTGATCACTCGGTTAAGGTGGTGTCTGAAAGAATTCTCCACTGTAAAGTTACTATTTTTCCCTTTATAATTACTAAATACTTGGGGAGGGGTATTGAGACTATGCAGATATCCTATTTTTGCTTAAACTTTCACGCACTAATTTTGGCAAGTATTGGCGCATCTTGCCTGCAGCTATTATTATTGTGGGTTTGTCCCTCCTTCCTTCTGTATTTATTAATTGGAATTCTTCTGTAAGGAAAGTTGTGCCTTCTCCCCAATTTATTTATTCAGTTATTTACATCAGTGTGGACTCATAGGTATTTATTGTGTTCTGTGAGTTTTGATATAATACTATCACAATTTATTTTGTTGCTCAAATTTTGGCCATTGGGAGCTCTCTCAGGCTGGCTCCAGTGCCTTTTTAATATTCCCTATCCTTTTTTCAAAGTACTTTTCTCCGCTTTGGCATCACAAGATGCCCCATGCTCATTTTGGATTTTCTCTGCCCAGGCCCTGGAATCAACCATTTCTATTAAATTTTTTTTTTCTTAAATAAGCTTACAGACAGTGAAATGCACAGGTCTTAAGTATTCAGTTAGGTGTGTTTGACAGATGTCTATTTACATGTGTAACTAGCAGCCCAACTGAGATATAAGACATTTCTATCATCCAGAATGTTCCCCCTTCCTAAAAATTCTCACCCCTGTGGGAAATTAGTGATCTGCTGTCTGTCACTGTCGATTAGTTTTGTCTATTCTAGAATTTCAGACAAATGGAATCATACAGTAGGTTCTCTTTTGCGTTTGGCTTCTATAGAGCTGTTTAAAGCTGTTTTGTTAATAGTATTGTAAAATGTACATCAATGGCCTTGGTCCTGTTAAGAAGGCTCTGGTAAAGGTCCAGACTATGAGAACCATGGCAAGGGCCAAGCTGATGAAACAAAGGTGAGTGATTCATTTGCACAAGGAAGGATCATCAAATGCGTGTGATAAGCAAGTGGCACCAGAACCCTTGACAAGGGCTTGACTTTCAGCAAGAGCCCAGTGCTGACACACAGGCTTTTTGTCCCTGTTCTGAGGCCTGGTTTTTCAGGGACTGCTGAGAGCCTGGCTCCTGGCAGCACAGGCTGGGCCTGCCCTTGCAGAAACTCAGAGCACGTTCTCCCTGCCCAGGACTGCCACTGGGGCTGCGGGCCCGCAGGAGAGAAAGGAGGTGACTTACACATGTCTTCCCAGTGAAGAGCAGACCTGTGTGGCCAGGAAACCAGGGAATGTGCCACGCCTGGGTACAGCCCCATTAACAAGGCCTTCTCTGCTTCAAAACCGGCGTGATCACTCCCCTGCCCCCTTGTGGTCTAATCTTGCACAGACTGTTTTCTTGTTGTGCAACACAAACCTGTGAAGTCCAGCATCTGCCTTCCCCCATCTTTCCTGATTCCATTCTTCTGTCAGCCCGGAGGCCTCCAGGGAATGGGGACAGAATGGGGAAGAAAATGGGACAGATATAAAGTCTGGATTTCACTCTAGGGATTTGAGAGCTGGGAGAACACAGGGAAGAGTGGTCTTTAGGATATAAGGAACCTCCATTCACAGTGATATATAAACACACACCCACAGAGTCTGGTTCCGCATATATTAGATGCATTTATTTAATAATTCAGTCACAGGACTGTCAGAGGCTGAAGCAGAGCTGGGAGGAGCAGCCCTGAGGGCAGGAGGGGCAGACACTCAGAATCCCAATCCAGGTCAGCTCCCTCTCTGCCCCCGAGGATGGTGATGCTTCTGCCTTCAGGGGCGCTCAGGTCACTTGTGTCTCCCAGTCAGCTCCATAGCTGCAGCAGGAGACAGCTCTCCTCTGCAGTCAGTTACAGTGGCCCTTGACCCTTCTGGAACCTCATAACAGCTGTGAGTGCATGGCCATGGGGTGGTAAGAGGTCTACGTTGAAGAGGTTTCTTAGGCACAGAGAGTTTCTCTAGAAAACAAGAGGCTGAATAGTTTCAGAGTCTTGCCCCCCTCTTCAGTGCTCTCCGATCCCAAGCTTCTCCCCTCCTGCCAGCTTTGCCCCTCCTCATTACTTCTTCTGGTCTCCTTCTTCCCCTCATCAGTTTCCTCTGAATATGTCTTGGCTTTTTGACTCTCTGTCTTGCTGACTCTAACCTGCTGTTTCTGTGTCTTTCCTGATTTTCTCATCCCTGTTACTCCCACAGTGACTCTGCTCTCTCTAGCTTAGTTCCTTCCTCACTTGCCTGCTCTCTTTCCCTCAGTAAAAGGGTTTCCTATACATCAGGCACTCATGAAATGGAAGAGGAGTCCAGTGAGGAGAATCACAGCCATCGCAACCAAGGCCAGAGTAACTAGGAAGACTTCCCATGGCCTCAGGTGTCCGCTAAGGTTTTCCTCTTTCATTGGAGGAGCAGTGCTTGTGCTGGTGACACTGGAGATAGTAGCTGTTGTGTTAGTTCCACTGGACAGTGTGGTTGATCCAAGGGAGGTGGCTGTAGTGTTAACATTAGAAGTTACAGCTTATTAAGGAAGGATGGCTGATTAGTTCCACTGGAAATTTTGTTTCCAGGTGTTGTGCTAAGTGCCACATATGAATTAGTACTTCAAATACTCACAATACCTCCATGAGGTAGGAACTGCTACTACCCCCATTTTATAAATAGAGAGATTGAGGTTTAGAGAAGTTAAGCCTGGTCCCAGGTTAGAGAGCTAGCAGATCATGTAACAGGGATTTAAACCAAGGCAGCCTGACATGAGAGCCAACCCTTAACCCATATACTATTCCACATTCTAAGTCACGTGACCTGGGGAGTCACATGACCCAGGGTCACAGGTATTAATCCTTCTCTAACTATTCATGATACTCTTCAGGTAAAGAATATAAAAGAGACAGTTGAAGGGCCCATGTGTATATATTGAGCTACTCTCCAAACAGAATTGTACCCTTCTTCCAGAGGAGAAATAATCAAGGGGAAGTTTGGGAGGGGAAATAATGTGCATTTTCACTATCTGGTAATTCTTATGCACACAGAAGTTTTGGAGCCACCAGGTACAGGATCCCACATGACCTTGGCACCTGGCCTGGCAGAGAACTAGCCAGGTAGTAGCTGGAGGAGATCAGGTCTCCCAGGATTCCAGGAAGGGACCCAACCTCCTTGCTTAGTGAGTCAGAGTTAAGGTGAGGCCCATGCTTTTTCCTTCTATCTCATGCCTCTTTCCTACCTGTTCTGATTTTCCATCCCAATAACAACCAAGCTCTTGGCCTCCCAGAAGCCTAAATACTCTCACCTCACCTATGGCTCTGTTCTTCTGCTGGGATATAGGTTTTCTTCCCCTTACCTATTCCTTTCTTAGTATTATCTGGACTAACATAAATATTGCAAATTTAGGCAGAAGACCTAAATAGACATTTCTCCAAAGAAGATATACAGATTGCCAAAAAACACATGAAAGAATGCTCAACATCATTAATCATTAGAGAAATGCAAATCAAAACTACAATGAGATATCACCTCACACCAGTCAGAATGGCCATCATCAAAAAATCTACAAACAATAAATGCTGGAGAGGGTGTGGAGAAAAGGGAACCCTCTTGCATTGTTGGTGGGAATGTAAATTGATACAGCCACTATGGAGAACAGTATGGAGGTTCCTTAAAAAACTAAAAATAGAACTACCATACAACCCAGCAATCCCACTACTGGGCATATACCCTGAGAAAACCATAATTCAAAAAGAGTCATGTACCAAAATGTTCATTGCAGCTCTATTTACAATAGCCAGGACATGGAAGCAACCTAAGTGTCCATTGACAGATGAATGGATAAAGAAGATGTAGCACATATATACAATGGAATATTAGTCAGCCATAAAAAGAAATGAAATTGAGTTATTCGTAGTGAGGTGGATGGACCTAGAGTCTGTCATACACAGTGAAGTTAAGTCAGAAAGAGAAAAACAAATACTGTATGCTAACACATATATATGGAATCTAAAAAAAAAAGGCATGAAGAACCTAGGGGCAGGATGGGAATAAAGATGCAGACCTACTAGAGAATGGACTTGAGGACATGGGGAGGGGGAAGGGTAAGCTGGGACAAAGTGAGAGAGTGGCATGGACATATATACACTACCAAATGTAAAACCGATAGGTAGTGGGAAGCAGCCGCATAGCACAGGGAGATCAGCTCTGTGCTTTGTGACCACCTAGAGGGGTGGGATAGGGAGGGTGGGAGGGAGGGAGACGCAAGAGGGAAGAGATATGGGGATATATGTATATGTATAACTGATTCACTTTGTTATAAAGCAGAAACTAACACACCATTGTAAAGCAATTATACTCCAATAAAGATGTTAAAAATATATATTACAAATTTAGATTTAGGGGAAGAGTCCAAAAACTTCTTGTTAATGCCTCTGATTAGGGTTATGGTCAGAGTCAAGAGAGAAACTAGAGGAATTTCCTGGCAGTTCAGTGGTTAGGACTCCATGCTTTCACTGCCAAGGACATGAGTTCAATCCATGGTCTGGGAACTAAGATCCTACAAACCACGTGGTGCAGCCAAAAAAATAAAGAGAGAGAGAGAGAGAAACTTAGTGAGAAATTGAGATGGGAAGCTGGCCTATGGACAGGGAATAGATTTGTTTTGTTTTGTTCAGGGGCATAAACAAATGAGTCAAAGTCAAGGAGGGGCAAATTCTAGAAAAAACTCAATCTGTGCAAGTGTGGAACAGCCCCCTGACAAGTTTAATTAGAGGGAAGGTGGCTGCTGTCAGAGATGTTGGAAATGGATTCCTGCCTACTGTGGGTTGTCAGGCATTAACTTTAAGATCACTTCCAACTCCAATGCATCTGTATTTGGGATTGGTTGATTACAGAAGAAATAGTCCAGACTTCTGGGCAGAAGAGTTGTTACTGGGAACAGAATAGAGAACAAATGCTGGGTTGGATTGAAGAGAATAGGGCAAAATATTGGTCCTGACTTCTTTGATGAGAATGAGAGCTAACAGGCAGAGTGTGCATCCCAGGACCGGACAGCATTTCCCCCAAACACTACTCAAACTTCAAGGTTATCTTCTTTTAAACAAAATTACTCACTATTTCCTAAAAGTAGTAGAAGATGAAACAACAGCCAGCATTCAAGGGAAAATGTTTTTCTCTTCATCTTGAGATTCTCTGCCTGCCAAGCCTGGAAGGGAGCGTTCCTGAGTCCCAGATGTGATTAGGCCTAGAAGGGAAAGAAAAAGAACTGAGGGTCTTGAGAAAGAAGAGTCTCAAGTTGGAGATCTGAGGCTGGAGTTCTGGGGGTTTTGGTCTCCAAAGAATGGGTCTACAATGGGAAGAAAAACACCAGTAGGCAGCACCTGGGGTTGCAGACTGGGGACGCTGGATGCCTGGTCCCTTAGGATCCCTCCACAGAATGTCACCTCTTTCTTTCTCTTTCAAAGAAGGTGTTTATAGTGTCATCTGGGTTGGGCCGGGGCTGGGTATATGGCCTGTTGTTCTTCCAGCTGTGGGCAGGTAACAGAATACCTGAACTCAGAGAGGAGAGGTATAGAGGCCAGGAGATCCATGAGAATGGAGAGTGACATGGTCGCATTAGGCAGGGCCTCGGGAGGAAAAGGAAGTAGTACAGTTCAAGGGGATCATGTTGTCAAAGTGGAGGGGACTCACCCTCTGAGGCAGGGATGGGGCTAAAAACCTGTTCTAGCTCAAGAACTTGTTTCCTGGAGAGAAGTCCTGAGTAACTGGGATAACTGTGTGGGGGCAGGGTGTGAGAAGGTAGACTTGATGAGCAGACCTTAGTTGGAAGGACACATAAAGTGAGATTCACTGTGAATGGGGACGGCGGCCCGGACCTCTGGGTGCTGGTGAGCATACGGTAGGCACACATCTTGAATGAGGTGGGAAGAGAGACTCATGGATAGACTCTGGGATCTCTGAGGCATGGGAGGTGGGGGTGGGGAGAGCAGGGCTCGGGCTGTTGAGGAGATGGGACCAGTGGTGTACCAGTGTCAGTGTATACCTGTTTGCAAGGACCCCAAATTGTTAAAATTTCAGGATTTTTGCAGCACAGCCATCATTAAAAATTTGAGTTCTTTTTTTTTTTTTTAAGGGTATTGGATTTTTTTTTTAATTTTTATTTTATTTTATTTTATTTATTTATTTATTTATGGCTGTGTTGGGTCTTCGTTTCTGTGCGAGGGCTTTCTCTAATTGCGGCGAGTGGAGGCCATTCTTCATTGCGGTGCGCAGGCCTCTCACTATCGCGGCCTCTCTTGTTGCGGAGCACAGGCTCCAGATGCGCAGGCTCAGTAATTGTGGCTCACGGGCCTAGTTGCTCCGCGGCACGTGGGATCTTCCCAGACCAGGGCTCGAACCCGTGTCACCTGCATTGGCAGGCAGAGTCTCAACCACTGCGCCACCAGGGAAGCCCAAAATTTGAGTTCTAATGTGATACTATGTGTAATCAAAACAAGCTGTCTCTACCCCCTCCAGCCATGGAGGCTTCCTGGATGAGGAACCATTTCAGATTTCTTTTTTTTTTTTGGAGCGCCATGCAGCTTGTGGGATTTTAGTTCCCTGACCAGGGATCAAACTCAGGCCCTCGGCAGTGAGAGCACATAGTCCTAACCACTGGACCACCAGGGAATTCCCCTGAATTTCAGATTCTTTAAATGTTTGGGTGAAAGAATATTCACTGTGTGCGAGGCCTGATGGAAGTGAGCTGACAAGCAGGAGATGAAGATTCATCCCACAGATATTTAGTGATTTCCTACTATGTGCCAGACATTGTACTCCAGTAAACAAAACAAATAAATTTGTGTTATTTTGGAGCTTATATCTAAGATATGAGAGAACTGTGAATGACTGAGTTTTAAAAGCAGGAAGAGAATGGAATGTGGTAGAAAATGTGGTGTTGGATGGGGAGTGGTCAGGAATCTAGATTCTAGGATGCCCTAGGAAAGGGCTTGGTAGTTGATCTGCCCACTGTTTGCGATAGGAAGTCCCATATGGGTGACGGATGAGGAGTGTGGTCAGTAACAAGTCGGTATTGGGATCTTAGCACCCTGCTCTAAGGGTAAAAATCCCAATAACATTTCTAAGTAGAAAGATGTTTTCTCTACAACCAATTAGAGTTACAGGACTTGTTTTACAGTGCAGGTTTACTCATATATTAGCACTTTTCTCATCTTTTTAGTGGGGATTATAATCTGAACTTCATAGGGTTGTTGTGAAGATTAAATGGTGGTATATTAAAAAACTCACAGAAGTCACTCAGAAGCAAAGAACAATAGCAAAACAAACACAAAATTTAAAAGATAAGCATTTCATCAGGATACAACATACATTAATAAACTTTTATTTTTTAGAGTATCTTCATAGACTGTCTAGTAATTTTCTTCTTCATCACACAACATCTGGAGGAGACACAAGAAGGGAGGAAGACTCTTTTTAAGGACAAAGTCAAGCTCTGGAGGGCATTGAAATGACCTGGGTGGAGGGAAGATGAGGAAGCAGCTGCCATAAGAGTAGTCACTGTGCCCATCCCCACACCCTGTCAAGCAACCTCCTTGATCCTGGGATTCTGAGTTATGGGGAGAGCCAAGGGAATACATTTACTTGACATCATTTCTAAGCCTGATGAGGCTGTGGGTCTCTTCCAAAACAATATGCTGCCTGAGTAACCTCGTTGGTCAGACATGGAGAGGCTTTCCTTGGTCCTGTCCTTGACCCAGGCCATAACCTATGGCCATTCTCTGGGAACATTCTGGTTTCCCATCTTGACTCACTCCCCCATCATTGTTCTTTGTCTTCTCCTCCATGACCCTTTCCTCCGCCAAGGTTTCCTCCCTTAGAATGTCTCCCATTATTCAGTGTCCATAGCCATGCCCTCGTCAATGACCTCCTCTAAGGTCTGCCCTGTGGTTGTCACTGGTGTGGCCTTTTCCATGGTCTCTTTCATGGCCTTAGGCCTGTGGTTTCCATCATGGCCTCCACAGGAGACACCTTGATGACTCATTTCCACAATCACCTTCATGACTGTGGCTCAATTCATGGCCCGCATTGTAGCTTTCTTCATGGCCAAGGCCACAGGCCCCTCCATGGCTCAGTTTATTGTCGAGGCTGCAGAACAATGGACCCAGGCCAAGGTCATGGGTGTAATAAGTGTCAATGTTTCTCAGAAGCAGAAGAGTATCCCTCTAAAAGAGAAAGATGTGGATATTTTAAGAGAGTACTCCTCTCACATTTCACAATACACCTGGTTGACTAAAATCACAGACTTTCACTTTTTTTCAGGTATTTATCTTTATTTTACTGAAACTGAAATTAAAATTAATAACAGTAAGCCAAGTAAAGCACAGCAAATGTATTGTAGAAGATATACATTAAAAGGTCAGAGGTATAAAAATGAATGGTTTATCCTTTTCCATATTGTTCCTGCTTTGAGGATTTTAAAAAATTGAAGTATAGTTCATTTACAATGTTGTGTTAGTTTCAAATGTACAGAAAATTGATTCAGTTATACCTATATATATAATATATACTATATATATTCTTTATCAAATTCTTTTCCATTATAGGTTATTACAAGATATTGAATATAGTTCCCTGTGCTATACAGTAGGTCCTTGTTGTTCACCTGTTTTATATATAGTAGTGTGTATATGTTAATCCAAACTTCTAATTTATCTCCCTCCCCCTGACTGTCCCCTTTGGTAACCATAAGTCGGTTAGTCTATTTCTGTTTTGTAAATAAGTTCATTTGTGTCATTTTTTTAGACTCCACATATAAGTGGTATCATATGATATTTGTCTTTCTCTGTCTGACTTACTTCACTTAATATGATAATCTCTAGGTCCATCCATGTTGCTGCAGAGGGTATTATCTCATTCTCTTTTATGGCTGAGTAATAGTCCACTCTGTGTGTGTGTGTATGTGTGTGTGTGTATATATATATATATATATATACACCATCTTCTTTCTCCATTTATCTGTGATAGACATTTAGGTTGCTTCCATGCCTTGGCTACTGTAAATAGTGCTGCTATGAACATTAGGGTGCATGTATCTTTTCGAATCAGAGTTTTCTCCAGATATATGCCCAGGAGTGGGATTGCAGGATCATATGGTAACTGCCTTTTTAGTTTTTTAAGGAACCTCCATACTGTTTTCCATAGTGGCTGTACCAATTACATTCCCACCAACAGTGTAAGAGGGTTCCTTTTTCTCCACACCCTCTCCAGCATTTATTATTTGTAGACTTTTTAATGATGGCCATTCTGACTGGTGTGAGATGACACCTCATTGTAGTTTTGATTTGCTTTTCTCTAATAATTAGCAATGTGAGCATCTTTTCCTGTACCTATTGGCCATCTGCATGTCTTCTTTGGGGAAATATCTATTTAAGTCTTCTGCCCATTTTTTGATTAGGTTGTTTGTTTTTTGATATTAAATTGGATGAGCTGTTTGTATATTTTGGAAATTAACCCCTTGTTGGTAGTATTGTTTGCAAATATTTTCTCCCAATCTGTAGGTTATCTTTTTGTTTTGTTTATGGTTCCTTTTTCTGTGCAAAAGCTTTTAAGTTTAATAGAGACTAAAAAAAAAAATAGAAAAGATCAATGAAACTAAAAGATGGTTCTTTGAAAAGAGAAACAAAATTTTTTTTTAACTTTATTTATTTATTTATTTATTTATTTTTGGCTGTGTTGGGTCTTCGTTTCTGTGCGAGGGCTTTCTCTAGTTGCGGCAAGCGGGGACCACTCTTCATCGCGGTGCGCGGGCCTCTCACTATCGTGGCCTCTCTTGTTGCAGAGCACAGGCTCCAGACGCGCAGGCTCAGTAGTTGTGGCTCACGGGCCTAGTTGCTCCGTGGCATGTGGGATCTTCCCAGACCAGGGCTCGAACCCGTGTCCCCTGCATTGGCAGGCAGATTCTCAACCACTGCGCCATCAGGGAAGCCCAGATAAACAAAATTGATAAACCTTTAGGCAGACTCATCAAGAAAAAAAAAGGGAGAGGGCCCAAATCAATAAAATCAGAAATGAAACAGGAGAAGTTACAACTGACACCATAGAAATATGAAGGATCATAAGAGACTACTAAGAGCAACTGTATGCCAATAAAATGGACAACCTAGAAGAAATGGACAAATTCTTAGAAAGGTACAATCTCCCAAGACTGAACCAGGAAGATATAGAAAGTATGAACAGACCATTTACTGGTACTGAAATTGAATCAGTAATTTAAAAACTCCCAACAAGCAAAAGTTCAGGACCAGATTGCTTCACAGGTGAATTCTACCAAACATTTAGAGAAGAGTTAACACCTATTCTTCTAAAACTTTTCCAAAAAATTGCAGAGGAAAGAACACTTCTGAACTCATTCTATGAGGCCACCATCACCCTGATACCAAAACCAGACAAAGATATCACACAAAAAAGAAAATTACAGGCCAGTGTCACTGATGAACATAGATGCAAATATCCTCAACAAAATACTAGCAAACTGACTCCAACAATATATTAAAAGGATCATACACCATGATCAAGTGAGATTTATCCCAGGTGTGCAAAGATTTTTCAATATCAGCAAATCAATCAATGTGGTACACCACATTAACAAACTGAAGAATAAAAACCATATGATTATCTCAACAGATGCAGAAAAAGCTTTTGATAAAATTCAACATCCATTTATGATAAAAACTCTTCAGAAAGTGGGCATAGAGGGAATATATCTCAACATAATAAAGGCTATATGTGACAAACCCACAGCTAACATCATACTCAAAGGTGAAAAGCTGAAAGCATTTTCTCAAAGATCAGGAACAAGACAAGGATGCCCATTCTCGCCACTTTTATTCAACATAGTTTTGGAAGTACTAGCCACAGCAATCAGAGGAGGGAAAGAAATAAAAGGAATCCAAATAGAAGAAGAAGTAAAACTGTCACTGTTTGCAGCTGACATGATGCTATACATAGAAAATCCTAAAGACACTACCAGAAAACTACTAGAGCTCATCGATGAATTTGATAAAGTTGCTGGATACAAAATTAATATACAGAAATCTGTTGCATTTCTATACACTAACAATGAAAGATCAGAAAGGGAAATTAAGGAAACAATCCCATTTACCATTGCATCAAAAAGAATAAAATACCTAGGAATAAACCTACCTAAGGAGGCAAAAGACCTGTACTTCAAAAACTATAAGACACAATGAAAGAAATTGAAGATGACACAAACAGATGGAAATATATACCGTGTTCTTGGATTGGAAGAATCAGTATTGTTAAAATGATCACACTACCCAAGGCAATCTACAGATTCAATGCAATCCCTATCAAATTACCAATGGCATTTTTCACAGAACTAGAACAAAAAATTTTTTAATTTGTATGGAAACAGAAAAGACCCTGAATAGCCAAAACAATCTTTTTTATTTTATTTTTTATTTTTAGCTGCATTGGGTCTTCATTGCTGCACGTGGGCTTTCTCTAGTCGTGGCGAGCATGGGCTACTCTTTGTTGCAGTGCGCGGGCTTCTCATTGTGGTGGCTTCTCTTGTTGCGGAACATGGGCTCTAGGTGCACGGGCTTCAGTAGTTGTGACACATGGGCTCAGTAGTTGTGGCTCGTGGGCTCTAGAGTGCAGGGTCAGTATTTGTGGTGCACGGGCTTAGTTGCTCTGCAGCATGTGGGATATTCCCAGACCAGGGATCGAACCCCTGTCCCCTGCGTTGGCAGGTGGATTCTTAACCACTGCTCCACCAGGGAAGACCACCAAAACAATCTTGAGAAAGAAGAATGGGGCTGGAGGAATCAGGCTCCCTGACTTCGGACTATACTACAAACCTACACTAATCAAAACAGTATGGTACTGGCACAAAAACAAACACATAGGTCAATGGAACAGGATAGAAAGCCTAGAAATAAACCCACATTTATATGGTCAATTAATCTATGACAAAGGAGGCAAGAATATACAATGGAGAAAAGACAGTCTCTTCATAAGTGGTGCTGGGAAAACTGGACAGCTACATGTAAAAGAGTGAAATTAGAACATTCTCTAACACTATATACAAAAATAAACTCAAAATGGATTAAAGATGTAAATGTAAGACCAGATACTATAAAACTCCTAGAGGAGAACATAGGCAGAACACTCTTTGGTGTAAATCACAGCAATATTTTTTTATGGATACATCACCTAGAGTAATGGAAATAAAAACAAAAATAAACAAATGTGACCTAATTAAACTTAAAAGCTTTTGCACAGCAAAGGAAACAGACTTTCACTTTTTAAGAGAACCCATTAAAATTTTTTTCTTCATAATCTTTTAACTTCTCTGTGTCTCTCTTCATATCCATGTGTTATCTTTTATTTCTCTCATTGTGAAAACATCAAAATAAGGAAAAATCAAATAAAATAATAACCTCACTGTGTCTATTTTCTAATTTACTATGCTGTACCAATATAATGCGGTGGAATTTGCAAAGCAAAAATAAATCAACATCCCGGTGTTCAGGGGATGGACCACCAAAGAACAGGAATCCATCATTGTATTACTAAGGAAATGCATGTTTGTGAGACCAGGTATAACGTTTCTGGATGAGCCACAGTTTTGAAATCCAACATATTGCCTTTCAGTTAAAAGCATGGATTCCTAAAATTAAAAGATCCTGGGTTGAGTTCTCTGCTGTGTGCCCTTCAGTAAGTTTGTTAACCTCTTTATATATCCTTGCATATGAAATGTGAATAGTGTCCTTATGTATGAATAGTGTCCTTGTATATGAAATGAAGATAATAATAACACTTTCCCCATAGTGTTATTGGGGGGATAAAATGAAATAGCACATGTAAAATGCTCGCATAGTACCTGCCACAAAGTAAGTGCTTAATGAATATTAGCTACCATTATTATTGCTATTACCTCTTGGTTTTGAATAAGAGAGTGCCAGCATGTTTAGGAGAAAACCAGTGGAAGTGAGTCTGTATGTGGTGCTCTATAATTCTTGGACATTTTAGAGTTTAAAAGGAATAATCTATAGTTGGAGTGGTCTTCATCATTTATACCCTGCTATCTTCCACACATTGTTTAAGGTACCTCTCTATAACAAAAAATATAAAATAAAAAATTCAGAACAAAAAGAAAATACATTGGAATAGGGGAGCAAGTCCAGGTGAAAATCTGAATGCAGAATGCAGTCTGGAACTGGCGTGCGGGGACAGCTCTCTCAGCCTCCACAAGGAATGTTAGAAAGCCCGTGAGCCCTGGCTGAGCTCTGGAAACCTCTGCGCCTCATCAGGCCGTTTTTATGTCTCCCATCCTCTCTGGTTTCTACCCCTGTTTTTCTGCCTTGATATTACTTCCCTTACATTATTCTACTGTAATATTTTTTGCTTGTAAGATTTTTGTTAATCACCCTACCATGCTTCTCTGCACCAAAAGATATGTTTATAAACGTAAAAAAAATTTCCTGTGGCTTGTAAGTGTTAAATTTCTCAGTCCTCAATAACATTTTGGTGAAAAATAAATGAAAATGTTTTTCTTATGCAATGTTTTTATCTTTCCCCCTTCTCCAACTCCGCGATGTTTTTCCATATTTTCAAGAAAATGTGTAACATGAACCTTCCCAATATAAAAAATAATAACAAAATTTATAGAGTGCTACCAAATGTACTATCCTAAGGGCTTCACAGCAATCTCATGAATTGGGTACTGTTATCACCCTCAGTTTTACAGATAAGCAAACTGAGACCCAGGAAAGTGAAGGAATTTGTGGGAGGCCACGCTGAGTTTAGATTTAAAACCGGAAATTCTAGTTCTTCAATCTGTGCTCTTAGCAGGTATGCTGTACAGCCTCTGGATCTTCCTTTCATCTTAAGATAAAATATTAGGGACTTCCCGGGTGGCGCAGTGGTTAAGATTCTGCCCTCCCAATGCAGGGGGCCCAGGTTCGTTACCTGATCAGGGAACTAGATCCCACATGCATGCTACAACTAAGAGTTTGCATGCCACAACTAAGGAGCCGGCAAGCCACAATTAAGGAGCCCGCCTGCCGCAACTAAAGACCCAGCACAAACAAATAAATAAATAAATATATTTTTTAAAAGATATAAGATTAATCAGCTGGAAGTAAATGTACAACTTATAATGTCTTTCTCCTTGAAAATCATGCAAAATATCCAACTGTGATCTAAACCAAGAAACTCTTGAATGACACACTATTTATCCTTATGGAGAACGGTGTATAAGCCAGGGAAGCGTGCTTCATAGTAAGTTGCTATTTCCCAGCAAAGTTTTACAAATCTTGAATATTCTAAAATAGGTAGACAGACAGATAAGGTGGGTTGATTTGCCATAGGGTTTTCGCCTAGGTTAAATAAGGCACTGCCACTCTTATTATTTCTTACTGATGCTGTGTTTGCTCTGCTTTCATGAGTTGCTCCCCCCAGAAGGATGTATTCTTTGACAGGAGATGGAAGAGAAGAGATTGTTAAGCAGAAATCTTTATCACCCCTGCTACCTCACTCTACAATATATCTGAATCAATAACATCTTAACATGTCCAAAAATTCCCAGTTTATTACACTTCTCTTAGCCCCTAATAGGAATTTATGTGAGGCAAGGGAAAACATGAAGCCCTCCTCTGGGTATACGATGACTAAATTAGAAGAGATTTTGAGTTATCCCCTTTATTTGCACCCTGGAATTTTTTGCACCTAGGGAAATCCACCATAATAATATAGGAGCTAGAATGTAAAAGGTGGGTGGGTGGCTATAGAAGGAAAGCTAGAAAAGTATAACTAGCAGATGCTTTGACCACAGGCACAAAATACATACGGAAGTTGAAGATCTGGAAGATGATTCCCATAAGATATCCCACACCTGCATAATACTCTTTAGAAAGTCTTCATATACCTCCAAGGGTATGGGCAGACTCCATTTAAAGATCATTGCACTAGGCCAACAGTGCAAAAGCGCTTAATCCTGTCAACATCCTAGACCTCTGCTTGAGGAAGACCTCAAACTTCCTTGGTGAGCTGGGGCTTTGTCGGGTTAAAACATGTTTCGTCCATGTAAGCGGATCCCATGATGAAAGTTGAGTCATGATGCTTCCTAACTCTATGTACACACTCCAGTTTCTGGGAGTAGCGAGATATTCACAGTGTAACCATGTCAATTAACCACAAGCTGAATTACGTACTCACCGTGGTTTCATCTCTTCATCTCCCACTGTCTCAAAGTGCCCATTGCTGTTTATCTTTGGAAATCAAAATTTTTATTTACACGATATGCCTGCTGGGTAATAATATTTTTACAGCTTTACTGAGATATAATTTATATAGCATATTCACCTGTTTAAAATAGATGTTAATGGGGTTTAGTATATTTACAGAGTTGTTATTAATAAGCCCTTTCAATTTGCAGACTAAAATATTTCTTCCCTGTTGTTCTTTTAGTTCCTCTGGTCTACCTCTTCCTTTTTTCTCTGTTTTGAACCTTACTACTTGTGTGTTAGTCCTCCTGAATCAATCCTCCAAGTGTGTTCTATTTTCTGTGTCAGTGATTTTCATCTCTGGTTTGTTGTATCTAATTGAGCTACTTTCTCCACTTGCTCTTCTAGATAACTAACTTTATTCTCATCCAGCCTCTTTGCATTTGTCTATTAGAATTTTAAACTTGAAAATGCATGTTTTACATTTTTTAATTATCTAAATGGACTCCCTTGCCTTATTTTCACGTTTTTCACATTATGCTTTCCACAGTTCACACCAGTGGGAGGCAACTTTCTAGGGGGTTCAACTCAGCTTCTCCTTCCGGTTGCTGGGTCCCTGTAGGTAAGATAATGATGATGTTGATGATGATGATGATGGGCCTGTACATGGCTCAGCATGGCCTCACTGACTAGGATCAACTGTCTGGTTTGCGGACACTTGAGAAACCCAATGAGTGGTGGAAGGCAGAGCAGTTTCCACTGCTGTGAGTTGGGGTGAACCCACCAACAACCTGCTAATTCTCTCCTGAGGCCTCTGTCCCCGGTGGAAGTCGTGTCACTGGCCTCATGGATTCAGAGCAACCCAGCCTTTCAAAGCAGCTCGCCTCTGTCCTCTGAGACCTGCAGGATCAGGGAGCCTTCTATCCTAGACCATGAAAGGGGTATGTGCAGCCTTTGTGGGAAGGGAATTCATGAGAACCTCAGGCTTTACCCCAAGTGTCTCTGCCATGACCCTCTTGAAAGGAAATCTTAGCAGGCCAGGAAGTCTTTCCCTTGATAAAAACAGGAAGCACTTTCTCTCTGCTTCCAAAGGCAGCACTGAGAGTGAAAGTATCAACCAACACCTTCATTCTGACAATTAACCCAGGTCTAGAGCAAATGTAAATGGCCTGGAAACTGTGACTTTGAGTGACCTCCCTCCCCGCCCCTCCCCCCACCCAACAGCATACCTCCTCTGGTCATGCTCTGGGTTCTGCATGTGCTACAACATAGTCTCTACCTACCACAGGCCTAATCCATGAGCCTGTAGGATCCGGGCACTGCCCTCCCTTCTCATCTCTCCCAATTCAATTCCCCTCTCAGTCTGGGAGATTCTTGGGGGCACAGGGTTCCTGCTCGGGGCAAGAAGGATTAGAAAAAGGGGACAGATATGGATGATGTCTCTGGATTTTACTGTGGAGATTCTGAATACCAAGTGGATTCCAGCATGGGGTTCTCTCATACAACCGGGAAATTCAACTCGGCGCGGCAGACACCCACTCATGTGCACACACAGGTTCTCTCTGTGATATAGTTTGTATGTGTTTATTTCTTAGCTAAATGACCAGCAGAGTCTCCTCTTTCCAGTGTCTGGTAAAAGCAAGAGAGAGGGAGGAAGTGTCTTCCCCAAGGCTGGCAGAGACCCAAACAAAGCTGGGAGGGGACTCCTGGGGACGAATGAAAGGACACTCAGGTCTCTGGTCCCCCAGGCTGGCTCCCTCTGGGAGGAATGTGGCTCTCTGGCTTCAGCAGCCGCTTAGAGCCCATCGTGGGTCTCTCTCATCTCCATGGCTACTGAGGATACTGGTCTCCTCCAGAATCCGTTAGGGCTCCACCCAGACCTGTGGTGGACTCCATGATTCCCTCCAGGGCCTGGGCCGAGGTTGGGGCCATGGAGTCGGTAGACAGCTCTGTCAAAGACATTTCTCAGGGACAGAGAGTTTCTCTAGAAAAAGAAGGCAGAATCATTTCAGAATTGGATTCCCCCGCACCCCCGAGAAGCCTTCACCAGGGACTCCTTCTGGAATCTTCTCCCCCTTTAAAGCATTTCACTCATTCAGCAGTCCTTCCACCAGTCTTTATATCTTCTTTTGCTCCCCTTTCCCCACAAGTCAATAGCTTCCTCTGCACATTGATTGGCTCCTCTGGTTCTAACTTGCTATGTCTCTTTAGTAACTTTCTCCTGATTTTTCTTTCCTCCCTACTCATCCCTAACTTGTGGCCCTACTATTCATACCTCATTTCCCTATGTTCCTGCTATTCCTTCCCCCCAGGCACTTCCCACCAGTGCCTATATATTAGGCACTCACCACACAGAAGTAGAGTCCAACAACTAATCCCACGGCCACTACAACCGAGACCAGAGTGATGAGGAAGATTTCCCATGGCTTCAGGGACCCACTGGGCTTCACTGTATTCACTGGAGTTCCAGCACTTGTGCTAATTCTGTTGGAAGTTGTGTGTGTTCCAGTTGACAAAGGTGTACCAGAGCCTCCTGTGGTTGCACTGGATCCAGTGTTGGAGGCCATGCTGGTCCTACTGGAGGTTGTGCTGGATCCAGTACTGGAGGTTATGCTGGTCTCACCGGAGGTCATACTGGATCCAGTATTGAAGGCTGTACTGGTCCCCCCAGAGGTTGTGCTGGATCCAGTGTTGACAGGTGTGCTGGTCCCTCCAGAGGTCAGGCTGGATCCAGTATTGGAGGTTGCGCTGGTCCCTCCAGAGGTCAGGCTGGATCCAGTATTGGAGGTTGCGCTGGTCCCTCCAGAGGTCACGCTGGATCCAATATTGGAAGTTGCGCTGGTCCCTCCAGAGGTCACGCTGGATCCAGTATTGGAGGTTGTGCTGGTCCCTCCAGAGGTCACGCTGGATCCAGTACTGGAGGTTGTGCTGGCCCCTCCGGAGGTCATGCTGGTTTCAGTATTGGAGGTTGTGCTGGATCCACTGGAGGTCACTTGGGACCCAGAGTTGGTGGCTGTGGTGGTAGCACCATAGGTCGTGCTGGATGTAGTGTTGGAGGCTGTCCCAGTCCCACTGGAGGTTGCACTGGATCCAGTGTTGACAGGTGTGCTGGTCCCTCCAGAGGTCAGGCTGGATCCAGTATTGGAGGTTGCGCTGGTCCCTCCAGAGGTCAGGCTGGATCCAGTATTGGAGGTTGCGCTGGTCCCTCCAGAGGTCAGGCTGGATCCAGTATTGGAGGTTGTGCTGGTCCCTCCAGAGGTCACGCTGGATCCAGTATTGGAGGTTGCGCTGGTCCCTCCAGAGGTCACGCTGGATCCAGTATTGGAGGTTGTGCTGGCCCCTCCGGAGGTCATGCTGGTTTCAGTATTGGAGGTTGTGCTGGATCCACTGGAGGTCACTTGGGATCCAGAGTTGGTGGCTGTGGTGGTAGCACCATAGGTCGTGCTGGATGTAGTGTTGGAGGCTGTCCCAGTCGCACTGGAGGTTGCACTGGATCCAGTGTTGGCTGTGGTGGGTTCACTGGAAGTTGGGCTGGGTGTGCTACCACTAATGGAGGTTATGCCTAATGATAATCATAAATGATGATATATATTGAGCATATATACTTTCTGTTCAATGGTTGGTTAAACTTATTATGTGGATAATTCTATTTAATGCTCACTACTGCCCAATGAAATAGATATTATTATTCTCAACAGCTAAGATGAAAAAATTGAGGCTTAGAAATGTTGACACTTGCCCAAGTTTGTACAGCTAGTAAGTAGTAGAACAGGAATTTGAACCCAGGCCATTGAATCTGCACTTTTAGCTACCATGCTAAGTCACCCTCCACATCCACCCCCAACACCAGGGTTACATGACCTAATTTCACTGATAGTAAGCTTATTCCATCATCTGCTGTACAATATTCAACACAGATAAAAAGTATTATAAAGGAGTTGTAGAACCCAGGTGAAACTAGTATATATTGATTAATTCATTATTAAAGTGGTATTGCTTCTTTCTTGGAAAATATTTCTGAGTGTTATTCAGAAAACACCTATATTAGAATTATCTGGGGAGCTTGTTGAAAATAAAGATTTCTAGGCAAACCACTCCAGACTAAATGAATCAGAGTCTGAGATAGGCCTAGGTATCTGGGTGATTACATATGCATTAAAGTTCCAGGGGCTCCTGATTACAAGGCAAAGGTTAGAAAAGAGCAAGTTATATGTAACTTAAATATATAAGATCTCCCAGGATTAAGGTCTGCAAATCAAGATCTACAAGTATAGGGAAGCATTTCCACCTTCTTGAAGGCTCAGCTAGAGTTAAGTTTGTGCCTGTTTTTTGCCTCTCACTACCTTGAAGGACAAAGATGCTCAGCCTCTCCAGATAAACAAAATTTATCTCATTTGTGGCTCATTTTACTATTAATTTGGACATGAGTGCCTAGCACCTCACCCCACACATGTGTAGCTTATTTGAACTAACATAGGATTAGAGTTTAGCTCTATTTGGGAAAGGACCCCTAAAATCTGCAATGGGGTACAAATTGGAGTTAAGGTTAGAATCATGAGTAAAACTAAATAAGAAACTGAGATGAACAAGAGTAGGGGTGACGTGAAAGAGGGAGTGGATTTGATTTGAGAAGTTTTGGAGAATAGAATAGTTGCGTTAAAATTGTATGAGGGCTAATTTTGATTCAGAATGATGAATTCTCGGGGCAGTACCCTGATGGTCTAGTGGTTAGGATTCGGCACTTTCACTGTCGTGGCCCGGGTTCAATCCCTGGTTGGGGAATTGAGATTGTGCAAGCCGTGTGGCACCGCCCAAAAAAAAAAAAAAAAAAAAAGAATTCTCTAAGAAGTCATGCTTCCTAGTTGCACAATAGGAGACGGCCCGAGGAGTGTTTAATAGAGTGTCAGAGGTGCGGAGCAGAGTGGGAGTTAGTTTTGACTTGAATCCTTTTCTACTTGGCCTGAGGCTGACTGAGGCTGATTGTGGAATAGGGGTTAAGGACACGAGAAAAATTAAGTTTTTATAATATAGAAGAGTGATATTTTAAAATAACAGTCGGGGCTTCCCTGGTGGCGCAGTGGTTGAGAATCTGCCTGCCAATGCTGGGGACATAGGTTCGAGCCCTGGTCTGGGAAGATCCCACATGCCACGGAGCAACTGGGCCCGTGAGCCACAACTACTGAGCCTGTGCATTTGGAGCTGGTGCTCCGCTACAGGAGAGGCCGTGACAGTGAGAGGCCCGCGCACCGCGATGAAGAGTGGCCCCCACTCGCAGCAACTAGAGAAAGCCCTCGCACAGAAACGAAGACCCAACACAGCCAAAAATAAATAAATAAATAAAATAATTTAAATAAATAAATAAAATAACAGTCAACTCTTCTTGTTATTAATATTTAAACCCCAGCCATATCTCACAGGTTGTTACGATTTTATAGATGCAGAAACGGAGGCACAGAGAAGTTAACTCACCCAAAGTGTACCGGTAACAGATGGAGCCGTGATTCAAACATAGGCAATTAGAGACCAGAGTCCACAGTTTTAACCACTGTGCTCTGACTGCCTCCCAGGTGATACCTTATTAGACTGAAGTGATTGGAGTGAAATGATGACCCTCACTCTATGGCGGAGAACCAGAGTTATTCCTAGTGCTGGTCATCATCTCCCACAATCCCTCAAAAGTTCACAGACCACCAACCTTTAAAGAAAAGCACTCACCGTATTCTGAAAGTAGGAGATGCAACAGTAACCAGTACATAGGGCAAATGTTTCTTTTCTGCATCTTGATCTGCCTCTTTGTGGCTGGTAAAAAAGATGCTTGGATCCCAAATGTGACGAAGACCTAGAAGGCAAAGAACAGTATTCTTGAGAAAGGAGAGTTCAAGGTGAAGAGACAAAGGCTGGAGCTTCCAGGAGCTTGGGTCTCCAACATATGTGTTCTTGGAAAGAATCTTGAGCTTAGCGGGGTGGGAGACTGGATACCTGGGCTGCTTGAGCTTCCTCCACACGATGTTGTTGCCCCTTTCTTTATCATGGAAGAGCTGCAGGAGCCTTTATAGTTTCATATAGGGGAGGGGTTGGGAAGTTGACTTCTTCTGCCAACTATGAGCAGGTAACAAAACAATACTGAGCCTGGGAAGGAATAGACTGGGGTTCAAGAGGAAGGTGAGAAAGGAGAATGACATGATCATACTAGGCAGGGCACTGGGCTGGGTTTGAGCAGGAAGTAGAATGGGATAAAGGAATCAAGGTTGTCAGAGTGGAAGAGACCCACCCTTGAGGCAAAAATAGGGCCAGAAACCTGTTCCAGTTCAAGACTTTGTTTCCTGGTCAGAAAGTCCTGTGTGCATGCTTTAAACACGGAAGAAGCCCTAATAGACTGAGCTGAAGTGCAGGACCCGACATCTTTGAATCAAAAAAAAAAAAAAAATGAGACCTCAAAGAGAGCAGTAACTAGGGATCTGGGCTCCTGGGATATGGGCAGAAGACAGACGGTACATTGCTGAGCATGCAGTAGGCATCAACAATGCACAATGACTGAACAGGAAAAGAGAGATCCATGGGTAGTGTAGCCGTCTTTGGGGTCTCTGGCGCATGGGGGATGAGGGTGGGGGAGAGTGTTGAATATGCAGGAACAAGCCACCTGTCACACTCATATCAGGTAAAGGGGTGGTATAGGGCCCCCCTTTTTAAAAATTTTATTGAAGTATACTTGATTTACAATGTTGTGTTACTTTCTGCTGCACAGCAAAGTGATTCAGTTATATATATATATATATATATATATATATATATATATATATATATATATATATATATATATATATATATATATATTCTTTTTCATATTCTTTTCCATTATGGTTTATCACAGGATATTGAATATAGTTCCCTGTGCTATACAGTAGGACCTTGTTTTTTATCCATTCTATATATAATAGTTTGCATCTGCTAATCCCAAAGTCCCAATCCTTCCCTCCCCCACTCCCACAAAGGCCGCCTTTTGATTCTCAACCATAGGGGTTCCTGTCTTGTTTGTTTTCGGAGTAATTCATAGGAACTTTTCTTCCCTGAGATCCTTCAGATGTTCCTTCTCATCAGCCTTAATGAAGCATCTCTCAGCAAGGTATACCACGGGCACCACATAAGGAGACTTCAGGTCTGTTGGGGGAGGGAGATACTTAGTCCAAGTCCTCTAGGAACTTCGAGTTGGGTCTGGACGCAGATATAGCAGCAGAAAGGACACACAGTCAGCTAAATGAGCATGACTGAAGAGACCCAAATGAGTGGAGGGTTGGGGAGTTTATGGGGAAGGCTTCTTGTGGCCAGGGTAAGGGGAGTGGGATTGAAGGGAGTTCCAGTGCACAGTCTGTATGACCGAAGTCAGCTGTCTCCATTCCCTGTCAATGAGGAGAAGCTTCGTGGAAGAGGCGACATCTCAGGTAGTTTATTTATAGGTGAATGAGTATCCCCGACATGTAAAACCTGCTAGAAAGAAGCTGGCAAGCAGGAGGTGGCTGGAGGCATGAAGGAGCTTGTAATAAGTCAGTCTGAGAGTCAGGAGGGACAGAGTGTGCTAGGAAAGGCTTACATGCCTAGCGGCTGTGATGGGTGGTTCCTGAGGTTGAGGTGTGAGGGGCCAGTCAGTGACAGGTGGGGTCTTGAACTCCCAGAAATCCTAATCTGTGGCTGTAAAGCCAATAGCACTCTAAGAAAGAAAACTTTTCTTCCCTCTAGAATTAATTGGAGGCAGAGGTCTTGAATTCAAATCCAGATTTCACCTTTTAGAGATATCCTAAAAAAGTTTTACATGCATACTTATCAGTCTAAATGTAATTAATATCTTTACGATCCTTCAAAACAATACAAGGACCTTGGAACTCTTTCATTCTTATTACCTGTCTCCCAGCTCAAACCCTAACATTATCAAGTATGTTAATTCTATCTTGTTTTTTAACCTCATGAGAAATTATTGCTATCTGCTAACACACTATAAGAATATAGTCACACAGCTACATTAAGCTGCAAGAGAGACTGGGAAATATAGTCCTTTGCTGGGTGGACATGTGCTCAACTAAAACTTGAGAATTCTATTTTCAAAGATGGTTAATGGATATTAGTAGACAACCATAAAGCTATGACAATATCTATAGTTTTTTGTGGATCTGATCCTGTTGTCTATTTGTTTTGTTTTGTTTCTTGCTGGCTTTCACTCATGGTGCCTCATTTGTGATTTGAGATTTATGACTATAAATTTATTTTTCTTGGGTTGTTATCTGTATAAGTCCTTTGAAACCCAAGATGAGTTCTGATCTTCCACAGTGAATTTGCATGTTTTTGCCAAGCATAGGGAGGCAATACCACTTGAAGATTCCTTTAAATTAAATTATAGGCTTGAGCTCTTTTGAATTACCTAGGTTACATGATTTGGGGCTGCAAACCATGTAAAGTATTGTGGTTACAAGTTATTTCTCAAGAGGTACTTCCCCCATCTTCCCTTCCTCAAGAGGTACTTCTCCCATCTTCCCTTCCCCTGCACTGAGTTTAGAGGTAGGCAATTTTGCTTGCATTTCCTTAGAGGAGGGGCGGGTTTGTTTTTGGTTTTGTTTTTTAATATTTATTTGGCTGCGCCGGGTCTTAGTTGCAGCACGCGAGATCTTCATTGCGGCATGCAGGATCTTTTAGTTGTGGCATGCAGAATCTTTAGTTGCGGCACTTGGGATCTAGTTCCCTGACCAGGGATCGAACCTGGGCCCCCTGTATTGGGAGCATGGAATCTTAGCCACTGTACCAGCAGGGAAGTCCCGGGATGGGTTTGGTTTTAGTTTACACTCTCCCTTTCAGATTTATGTGAAGGTCTACTACCAGAGTCCTCACCTGGGTTGGTCTGACTGAGGTTGTGCTACCTGAAGCTTAAATGCACTGGTTGGGCAAAAGTTGGCTTGAGTACTCTTACCTCCTTAGGTTCCTACCTTAACTTAGTCTTTACTTTTAGCATTCCTTACTGTCCTGCTGAATCAATGATACTTTTAAGAAGCTTTTTTAGTACACCATTTTTAGTTTTTCAACATATTTTAAGACACCTAGCCCATTATAGAGCCAGAAATTTAAGTCCTCATTGGATTGTTCTGAGAAATAAATGATGGTGTATTTAAAGGCACAGCACAGTGTTTGGTGCATAATAAGCATGCAACAATAAAGGACAAAGGAAGAGCATAAATATATAGATGCCAAGTGTATTTTGAGATTTTAATAGTAGCACGTTGCAGTGATTTTCTCCTTACTTGTCATATAGCATTTGGAAGAGACAAAGAAGTGGGGAGGGAGAATCTTCCCAAAGATGAAGGAGACCTGGAGGACATGTGTAGGTCAAAGATGGCTTTCTGTCTACCTAGTTTGTATGATTTGAAGCTACAAACCCAAATGAAGAATGTTATGCAATTACAAATTCTCAAGGGAGGTTTTTACTCCCCTCCACTCAGTGTCAAGTTTAGAGACAGACATTTGTCTCAGTCGCCAATGTGCAAGGTGGGCAATACAATTTCATTCTAGTTTAACCACTGAAACTTTAACCCTTTTAGGTCTCAGCTTTCTTTAGAGTCTCCTATTAGACTCCACCCCTAATGCAGGTCCTAGACTTTGTCTCCTGTACCCTAAGTGCTAAGAAGCTGTGAGAAGATAAGCTTAAATTCACCAGATATGGCAAATGCCCTCAGTGTGACAGCTGGTTCAGAGCTCTCTTTCAGCCTCCCTGAGTCTCTGCCTTCTCTTGGTTGTTGATGTAAATATTACCTACTATCTACCCAGCTGATTGATATAGTTACAAAGATTTTTTTCAATATTTTATCCAGTAATTTTTGTTGCTTTCATTAAGAGGGGTGGTTAATGCATCTTGTCCACTATTTTGCCAGAAAAGTAGAAGTTCTCAAAAGGTTGTTTTGAGATTACAAATTTCAAAATTGTTAAATGATAGTGGCTTTAAAGTTACGTAGTACAATGCTTAGCACTTAGTAAGCACTCAGTAACAAAGGGAAAAAGGAGGGGAAAGAATGCTCAAACAGATAAACAGGAAGCAAGTCATCTTGCTACCACAAACAGTATGAGCTGTGTTTTTTAAGGCTGTAATAATATCATCCTTCTTCCTACTGGTCACACTGCGTCATGAGGAAATAAAAAAAGAATTCCAAAGCGAAAGGGCACAGGTTATTACTTGTGCATTAGGAGAGCAAAGAGAAATTGTTGTACAGTTTGTTATTGTGACTTCCTAAGAGGTTCTGAACTATGGTTAAGCTTAGGGAGAATCTTTACTTGAGCTCAGGTCCAAATCTGATGAGGCTGCAGGTCTCCAGAAACACTCTCTGTTTTTCTGGCTGCCCTGTTGGTCAAACCCTCTATGATCTCTATCTTTTCTCTGGCTCTTTTCTTGACCTTGCTCATGACCATCTCCATGGCCAATTCCCTGAAGACCTTTTGGAAGCCCATCTTGACCCACTTTATGGCCACTGCCTTCTCCTCCATGATCCCCTTCTTCTGCGATATTTCCTTTTCCAGAGTGCCCTGCATTATCCAGTCTATGTCCATACTCCCCCTTCCTCTATGTCTTCCTTGGCAGCCTCTTCTGTGATCCACTTCATGGCTCTTGTCATGGCCTCCTCCATGTCCATAACTCCTGCCAGGATTTATACCATAACCACCCCCTTGGCTGTGGCTTAATTCATGGCGCACTCCATGGCCTACCCTGTGTCCAGAGCCATACGCTCCTCCATGAACCAGTTCATTTTCTAGGCTATAGAACATTCCAGAGCCCAATCCTGAGTCCAGGTCCAGACCAAGGCCAATTCTGTGGTCACGGAGGTTATAAATGCCTTTGTTTATCAGGGGAAAAGAAAAGTCATTCTAAAAGAGAAAAAAAATATATTATTAGAGTTAAATCCTTTTCTTTCAGATCATTAAAACTTGGATTGTCAAAAATCACAAAATTTCACTTTTCGTTCATTCTTTGTGTGTGTCTCTCTTCCTCTCATTTATTTATTTATTCACTTCTCTGAGAAAACAGCCTTCCTGATTATTGCACTTGCATATTCTCTATGTGAATGCTACGATCATTGCTGTGTACCTTGGCAAATCCGCATCCTGTACCTAGAGTACAGACTCCCAGAAATAGGGAGTCTTTCATTGAGTTAATCAGCCAAGAAAGTTGCGCGTCTATGAGGAAAGGTAGAAACAAGAAACTTATGAAAGTTCAT
Source organism: Eschrichtius robustus (assembly GCF_028021215.1). Classification (NCBI taxonomy): domain Eukaryota; kingdom Metazoa; phylum Chordata; class Mammalia; order Artiodactyla; family Eschrichtiidae; genus Eschrichtius; species Eschrichtius robustus. Next base: position 85,191,717 of record NC_090835.1, read on the forward strand.
AAAATAGAAGTCAGAATAGTAGTTACCCTTGGCTGGGCAGGTATTGACAGGGAGGGGACACCAGAAACTACTCAGATGATAGGAATGTTCAATATTTTGAATGAGATGGTGGTTATTCGGGTGTGTACACATTTTTAAATTAATCAAGCTGTACACTTGAGATCTGTGTACTTCTTATAAGTTTTACTTCAAATTTTTTTTAAAAAATAAATTACTGTTTTTTAAATTTTATTTATTTATTTATTTATTTATAGCTGTGTTGGGTCTTCGTTTCTGTGCGAGGGCTTTCTCTAGTTGTGGCAAGTGGGGGCCACTCTTCATCACGGTGGGCGGGCCTCTCATTATCGCGGCCTCTATTGTGGCGGAGCACAGGCTCCAGACGCGCAGGCTCAGTAATTGTGGCTCACGGGCCTAGTTGCTCTGCGGCATGTGGGATCTTCCCAGACCAGGGCTTGAACCTGTGTCCCCTGCATAGGCAGGCGGATTCTCAACCACTGCGCCACCAGGGAAGCCCCTCAAATTTTTTTTTTAAGATAAAGGAAGCCCCATTAATAACTAAAGGTTGGAGAACCAGCTTTAAACACTGTGGCTAAGAGAACAGGCTCTCCTGTGGAGCAGACTTGGATTAGAGCCCCAGTTCTGTCACCACCTCGCCCTGTGATCTTCAGCAAGCTACTTCAGTCTCTGACTCCAGTGTCCTAGCCTGTAAAATGGGATAATAAGAGTACATGCCCCAAAGGTGGTTAAGCAGAGTTAAGGAGAAACAATGCTCTCTTGCACTTTTAGTTCTGGACCTCACACCTAGTAAACAGTTAATAAAATGCTAGTTATTATTATTACATGTTTATCTTAAACAATTAGAGGATTGTTCATGGCTGGTGAGTCACATTTTGTTCATGCCATAGGGAAGGATCAGAGGATCTGAAATAAGAAACACAAGTAAGTTGATTATAAATTATGCCAGCCGTTTGTGGCTGGTGTGTGAATTTTTCATTGATTTATTGTGTATTTACTCGGGCTCATCCTACACATGCTGAAGACCACTTCAGGAATACATACTGCCAAAATGGGAAAGTATAAATATATGTTTTAAAAGTAGAACAAGAAAGATATATTAGAATAGGAGATTAAGACCAGGATGCAGAATAGAATGCAGAAATGAAGTCTGCTGCTGACATGTGGCTGTCACCCCTCCCCTGTCCCCAGAGAACTGCGGGGGACTTTAGGCCTTGAAACAGGTGAGCTCTCACAGCATCAGAAGCCTCGCCTACACAAGGGCAGGAGTTTCTGGGGCTTCTGTCCTTGCTAAGGGTATTTTCTTGTTATCCTCCCTTAGTGTGTAGTCGAGTATTTTGAAATGGCCAGCCTATCTGAGCTGTGCTAAGAGGTACCTACAAAAGTGAATTTCTTTTCACTTGGGTAAAATCATAAAAAGAGGGGAAAAGAGCCCTGCACTCTCACCCCAGGAAGTAGCATGTGTTAATATCTATGACCGTGAAAAATCTGTTGGGGGCCTGAATGATCATCACTTTCTAGAGATCCTTTTTCTGGTGCTATATAGTTCCAGCTATTTTATAAAAGATATGCTTTCCCTTATCCTTGCCTCTATCCACACCACATAGACCCATACACTTACCTCTCTCTTGGGCCCCCACTTCACATTTTTCTTTTTTTTCTACTTCTTGCTATATAATCTATCATTTATATTTTCTGTGTTGCTCCCTCTTGTGGTCTTTGTATTATGCTATGTGAGAAAGTAAAAATCAGACTGAGAAAGTAACAATCTACCCTGCTGTTCACCAGGCTGGGATAACAATGTGGATCAAACCAGATGCAAAGATTACTGGAAAGAGTATTTTTCCCAAGGACACGCTGCAGCTGTAAAACATCAAAACAGCCCCCTTCTTTGAGTGACTTACTCACTTTCAATGATTTTGTCAGTGAAAAATTTAGTTCTCTAAAATAATAGAATATAGCAAATTTGCTGCCTGAAATTATATCAGTAAGAAGGAAATATCCCATTCTTGTCTGGAGAATCTAAGTTACTTTGGCACAGAGAAGCAGCCTGGATTTCCTACCCAGAAGCAGATGAGTTTCTGAATAACATTCCACATCTCTTGTAACTTTGTACTTTCCAAGGAAACCAGGTCCACTTCACAGTCTAGAGCTGCTGTGGATCCTTGTACACACAGCCCTGCTTTGTTTTGAGCTTATTAAAACTCTGCTTCATTTAACTTTCACCCAAACTCCACGCTTCCCTCAATACTGTAATGACTCTTTTCCTTAGTTGGTAAGAAGCTCCTTAGTCCCTCTAGTGTACAGTCTCCTTTGGTGCAACAAGCCGATAAATCTGACTTTGTGAGACTACAACTTTACTCCTGCAACTCTTATGTTGATTGGGTTAGCATATGTGTGACTCGCCACACACTGACTGCTTTCTCGTTCTGAATATCTTGCGGGTCCCATTCCCATTATTCTATTCCCACTCATGATCCATCTTCTAGGTGGGTTCCCCCCATCTCCATGTACAGTAACTCACCAGGCAAAACTCAGTCTACTCACAGTCCAACACCAACCATGACTGCAGCCCAAGAGATGAGGATGATGCCTCAGAGCCGCAAATATCCACTTGGTTTAATCATATGTGCTGGTGTGTGGCTCACGCTAACTGTGCTTGTGCCCATGGAGACTGGGCTTGTTTTATGGGAGATGGTGCTGGTTCCAGGAGTGGTGGTTGGCTCATGGGTAGATCCTGTCCTGGTGGTCCTAGTACCTGGCACTGATGTGTTGGATGATGTGCCAATAATGGATGTGCCCAGGCCAGAGGTGTTTGGGGCTCTCCCAGGGACAGTATTCCTGGTAGCAGGGGATGTGGAGTCCATTCCAGGAGCTGTGGAGACAGAGATGGGTGTAGTTGGTTTGGTTCCAGTGATCCTAGTGTCTAGGAAACAGGTCACACGATATGATGCATTGGTAGTGGAGATAATTAACAGGGAGGCAGGTGTCCTTAGAGCAGAGGGGTTGATATAACACATCTCTGGTGCTGGTGGTTTGAGGAGAGGTGTTGTGGTGGGACGAGAGATGGTAGAAAGTGATTCGCCTGAGGCCATGGTCCCCAGAATAAAGGTGAGTGTCTTACAGAAGAGGAGGTAGAATACGTGCATAGATGGTGCTGCTGATGGTGGAAGCAGAAGATTAAGGAAATGTGGCCATGACCCATGTGGATGTGGGAGATCTATTCAATTACGGAAGTGGTCACCCACAGAGAAGAGGGTGGGTTGGGATGAAAGGAATAGGGTCTGATAGTCTTGTGATGTAGTCACTGGGTATAAGGATGGTGCTGGAAGAAGAGATGATAGAATAAGATTTTTCCATGGATGAGGCAGTGCTCATGGCTTGGAGCAGAGGTGACATAAGCTAACACAATCGTGGTGATCAACAAAGTCGAGCTGAGTGTGCTCGGAACAGATGACCCACGCGAAGAGGCTGGCGACCCCAGGGATGGAGGCGGGGTGGGGGCGGGGGACTCAGACAAGGTGGGAGGACAGGAGAGGCAGTAGAGGTGGTGGTGTTGGCAGCAATGGTTGTGTTTAGATGAGACGTGGCTACACTGATACAAGAACAGTGTCCGTCACTGGAATAGCAGAGGGTGGCTCAGAACAAAGTGGGTAGAATCAGTTCCAGTATGAGTGCTGATGGCAAGCGCAGAGGTGGTTTTATTCAGAGCGAGTGCCAGAGAGCAAGTGAAAAAAGAAAATAGTTTGGTCTTGGACTAGAGCAAGGATTGGCAAGCTTTTCCTGTAAGGGGCCAGATGGTAAATTTTTAAGCTGTTTGGTCACAGTCTCTGTTACAGTTACGCAAAGTAGCTGGAAAGCAGCTATAGATGTAAACAAATAGGTGTGACTGTGTTCCAACAGCACTTTATTTGGAAAGACAGCTAACAGGCCAGAGCTGTCTTGTGAAGTATCGTTTGCATCCCCTGGACCAGGGGTCAGTATGTTGAGGCCACAGTAGTTTCAGAGGCCTTGGCGGGCACAGACTCCAGAGTGGTTCCTGAGGCTGTGGTAGAAGCTATGGTGAGTGGTCTCAAAGCCTGTGGTGGTTTCATTGGTGGAGACTGTGGTGGGCACAGATGTCATCATGGAGGCTGAGGTGCTATCAGAGGCTGTGGTGGTCTCAGCGGGCATTGTGGTAGCTGTGGAGGGCACAGAACTGCAGCTGTCACAGAGATTTTAGTGGAGACTGTTGTGGTATCAGAGGCTGTGCTGGCAGCTGTCCTGGTCTCAGAGTTGGTGGTGGAGGCCATGGTGGTCTCAGAAGATGTTGTCGTGGTCCTAGAGCCAGTGGTGGACGCCGTGGTGGACACGGATGCTATTGCTGAGGACGGGTAGTCTCAGACGCTTTGGTGGAGGCCTCGGTGGATTCAGAGATCAAAGTAGAGGGTGTTGTGGGCACAGATGTTATCGTGGAGGTTGTGGCGCTCTCAGAGACTGTGGCTGAGGCCAGGACGGGGGACTCGCCCAAAACTCCGCCCCCCCATCAGAGTGGCTTCAGGGTGGGAGGAGGGCATCGGCCGGGGCCCAGGCGGGCCGCTCCTTGGGGGGAGGTGGGGACCTGGTGGGATCCTCAGATGAGCCTACTGTCGCCCTCTGCCAGACTCCGCTCTGTTAGGGAGTGAGATTCGGGAGCCACAGGTCAAGTGGAGCCTCCAGGGAAGGAGGGCCGCGGACTGGGGAACCCAGAGCCCGTGCTGCCCTGCCCCGGGCCGCCCTGCTCAGGCTCCCCCTCTGCTCTCGCACCTGGAGCCTGCTCTAGCCCTAGGGATCTTGGGTGCTCGCTGCCAAGGCGTGCTCTCTCTTCCCCGGGAAGGGGGCCGGGGAGCATTCCCTGCCTTGCCACTCACTCATTAAGTAATTTTTCCTAATGAGAGCCCAGCTCCAGAGCATGTTAAAGAATTTCCCCTTAGATATCAAAGTGATCATTAGCCTGGGAGAGAGAAGTGGGAAGGGAGACATTCAGGGCCGTGCCCTGGGGCCCATGGCACCCACTGTCCCTGTTTGCTTTGGGGAGATGTAGAACCTCCCCCACTCCCCCAAACACACGCTTTTTGACCCCCAATGCTCCATATTGGTGCCTTGGCAGGGAGGCATTGGTCGAGTTGGATGTTTTGCTTTATTTTGTTTTGGTTTTTTAATTAGGGTCCAGGCTGGGGAAATTCATGGTTAGAGGCTGGGGTTAGGGGGTATCTGCTTTCCTCCCAGAGCGAGTGACTCTCCTGTCATGGCAGCTGCCACATGCTGAGTCACCATCTACCCAGAGACTAAAAACCGGGCAGCTTCCTCCTTTTTCCTATGGCACTCCAGCCCTCTTCCAGAACCCAGGTGTCCCTCTCTGCCTCAAGGCTCTCTCCAGGGACCTAAGTCTGGGGTCCCTCTGGCACCTGGCTTGCCTCCTTTCTGGCACTCGCGCTACAATTCTGCCCTTAGCAGAGCAGATCTCCAGGTGAAGATTCAGAGAGCCCCTCAGGCCTCAGGGCCCTCCCAGCCCAGGGCTGGGTCCTGGCAGATAATCCACTGACATGAGTGTACGGATTAGGATTACTGTCCATGATGGGCTTCCAGCTTCCTGCAAATGGGGATGCCAAAAGTGGCAAAAAGCTGCTCGTGGCCCTGCTGTTTGATTCTGGATAGAGTCAAGGTTGGAAGGCCTGTGTGGCAAACTAGAGTGCCTTTCTGGTCAGCAGAGATGCTGATGCTATCCTCTTCCAGTAAGAGTGAGACCCAAGGCTACATGGATGATGGGCGGTGGTTTGGTTGGGACTGACATTTGGGCACGGAATGGTTTTGGAGCAGGGCTGCTCTCCTAACATGAGTATGGAACATGGCAGATGTGCCTAAATATTGGGCTTAATTCATTAGAGTCTTGTTTTATTCTGTGTAGTACTGCCTTGTGATAACTCTTACTGAATTATTTAATTTTAATTTTCCTGTATTTGTGTCCCAGATGAGAACTATGTCTTATACTTCTTTGTAATCCTCAACAGAATGTATAATAGGTGCTTAGAAATACTTGCTTATTAATTAACCCATTTTCTCCTCATTTTGTCACCATGCAAATGAACCAAGCATGAACTCAGGCTGGCTCTTCTGGAAATCCAGGAATGAGCCATTTTAGGAACTGTGGAAATTCAGCCTCCTCTTCCTCGACCCTCCGAAGAATTCCTGTCTTCCAGCCACTCCTGCTCAAGGTCATCTGTAAGGTCACAGCCAGAGCCAGGAACACCAGTCAGGACTTTCTCCCAACTGATAGTCCAGTAATTATGATGCCTTACTTTATAAATATTTTACACTTTATTGTAAAAAGACCAATAGATAGAAAGAAGTTATCTGTCATCAGCTAACTCTCCCTTACTCCCTCTGCCCAATCAGTAATAGGTGAAAGGGCTTTAATAAATTGGAGAGAAAATCCAGAAAACATACACAGATGAAATGTCTGCAAGGAGAAAAATCAGAATCTGGGGTGAAGGTGTGGAGAGAATAGGGGCAGTAGAGAAGATGGATGACTCCTACAGAAAAAAGCCAAGACTTTGGGGCTTTGCGGGGAGAGAGGAAAATAAATGATGAGTGGGGAACACCGTCAAGGGAGGTCTGGGGTGGGGATCCATGGATGAGACTGCAGGCCAAACAAAAATCCCTCCCTGTGTGCCCACACACAACCCAGCAAGCCAAACCAACAGGATGCCCACTGCAGACATTTAGGAAAACTGAGGGATTCAGGAGGGAGAGAGAAGAGCCATCTGGGTGACAGATATTTATGATCTTTTCTGGAATTTTTCTGAGAATGGAGAGGGTGGAGAAGGAAATTCTCTTTTCTTCTCAGATCCCATTTTTTCATTAAAAAAAAAAAAAAGTCAAGGGCCCTGGGAACTCAGAGACAAGCCTGTTTACACACAAACTCTAAGTAATAGTAGATGGAAATAATATAGGTTGGTCCTGAAACCCAGAAGCTCTGTCTTTCGACTCCCCCTCCCCATAACCCTGACTTACAGTCAGTCTGGAGCATTGCCTTCTAAGGCTCCCGAACTTCCCTTCACTGTGCTGTCCCTCCCAAAACTCAGAGTCCTATATTGATCCCCACCCCGTACATCCATCAGACACCTTTTCATTTTCAGATCATCATCTTCTATCGAGAACACTTGCCTGTATTATTCGTTCTTTCTTTTCTATACCCCAAACTCATATCCTTTTTGCTTATCACTTCACCCCTTGACCAGTTTCAATAACACAGCAGTTGAAGGGTTGATGTGTTAACCGTCAGTACTTTGCCCTTCCTGGAGTCCAGGAAATAGGAATTGTGGGTCTCATTTTCCATCCAGGAAAGGGGTAGGGCATGGAAGAGCTGGGCGTGGGCGATTTCTGAAAGATCATCATGGGGAAGAGATCTGGGCCATGCCGAGAGTCTGTTGCTCCATCAGGTGGACTGGGTAGGAATTGGGGCCCCCATTATCCTCTGGGTCATTGTTCTCAGTGTTCTGGATCAGTGCACGGCGTGTTCGTGCCAAATAGGAGACCTGTGATTGGGAAGAGAAAGGAGGAATGAGTACCATCTGCCATGCCATTTACTTTCCTCGACACCCATATCTCAGGTCCTTTGATTCTATTCTCCCTGACCCTGGACGTTGGCTTGCTCCTTTCCCAAGATTCCGTTCAAACCCTAATCCTTATTCCAGCCCCAGATCCGGTACATTGAGTTCCAGACTTCATCTCCAGTTCTCTCCTCTGTCTTATTTTCCTTATTCTAATATCCCCCATTCTCACACCCCAGACTCTATCTCCAACTCCAAAATTTTCCCTACTTTACACCCTTTTTTTCTCAGCCACTGCTTTCTTCCCAATTCCACTATTCATGTCGCATGCATCTATTTTCTTTCTCCATAGTTTCCACCACCACAATCCCTCTATTACCATCCTCCACACTATGCCCCTTTTCCTAGACTTATTAGTCCCTCCAGTTCTGATCCATAACATCTCCTCAACTCCTTATCCCATGGGTTCACTCCCCTGGGCATCACTCTCCCTTACCAAGAAGATCAGGCCAAGGAACACCAGGAGGAGAATCACAATCAACAGGACCACGATAACTATGGCCCATGCAGGGAAGGAATCATTCTCCCCCATCTCTCCAGCATGGAAATCTCCTTGTGAGCCATCTTTGTTCTGGTGTGGATGGCTCTTGTCAGGGGCTTCCGACATGATCGACCTGGTGGCTGTAAAAGAACCAACTGGCACATGACGGGAAACCTCAGTTTTATTTGGACAAGGAGAGGTAGTACTAATAGATGTGTGTCCTGTGACCTTCACTGGAGGTCTTATACTCTCTGCGGCTGCTGTGACTTTTGTTGAATTTTCTGTGTGTTTAATTGGGGATTTTATGGTCTCAGTGGCCAATGTGGTCTTTTCTTGATGTCTAGTAGATTCTGCTGGAGCTCCTGAGTTCTTGTAATGGGTCCATTTGGTCTTTCCTCCATGTTCTGTGGGCTTTGCAGGGGCTCCAGTGCTTCCCTCATGGATCAGTGTGGTCTTTCCTTCATGTCCCATGGGTTTTCCTGGGGCTCCACTGGTCCTCTCATGGCCTGATGTGGTGCTTCCTCCGTGTGCTGTGGGCCTTTCTGGGGCCCCCATGGTCCTCTCGTGGCCCGACACGGTGCTTCCTCCATGTCCCGTGGGCATTTCCGGGAGCCCCGTGGTCTTCTCGTGGCCCGATGTGGTCTTTCCTCCGTGTCCTGTGGGTGTTTCTGGGGGCCCCGCAGTCCACTTGTGGCCCGATGTGGTGTTTCCTCCATGTCCCATGGGCGTTTCTGGGGGCCCTGAGGTCCTCTCGTGGCCCAACGTGGTGCTTCCCCCGTGTCCCGTGGGCATTTCTGGGGCCCCCGAGGTCCTCTCGTGGGCTGACACGGTGCTTCCCCTGTGTCCTGTGGGTGTTTCCGGAGCCCCCGTAGTCCTCTTGTGGCCCGATGTGGTCTTTCCTCCATGTCCTGTGGGTGTTTCTGGGGGCCCCGCAGTCCACTCGTGGCCCAACGTGGTGCTTCCTCCGTGTCCCGTGGCTGTTTCTAGGGGCCCCGTGGTCCTCTCATGGCCCAATGCGGTGCTTCCCCCATGTCCCGTGGGCATTTCTGGGGCCCCCGCGGTCCTCTTGTGGCCTGACATGGTGCTTCCCCCGTGTCCCGTGGGTGTTTCTGGGGCCCCCGTGGTCCTCTCATGGCCCGATGTGGTCTTTCCCTCGTGCCCCGTGGGTGTTTCTGGGGGCCCCGCAGTCCACTTGTGGCCCGACGTGGTGCTTCCTCCATGTCCCGTGGCTGTTTCTAGGGGCCCCGTGGTCCTCTCATGGCCCAGTGCGGTGCTTCCCCCATGTCCCGTGGGCATTTCTGGGGCCCTCACGGTCCTCTCGTGGCCTGACACGGTGCTTCCCCTGTGTCCTGTGGGTGTTTCCGGAGCCCCCGTAGTCCTCTTGTGGCCCGATGTGGTCTTTCCTCCGTGTCCTGTGGGTGTTTCTGGGGGCCCCGCAGTCCACTTGTGGCCCGATGTGGTGTTTCCTCCATGTCCCATGGGCGTTTCTGGGGGCCCCGTGGTCCTCTCATGGCCCAATGCGGTGCTTCCCCCGTGTCCCGTGGGTGTTTCTGGGGCCCCCATGGTCCTCTCATGGCCCGATGTGGTCTTTCCCTCGTGCCCCGTGGGTGTTTCTGGGGGCCCCGCAGTCCACTTGTGGCCCGACGTGGTGCTTCCTCCATGTCCCGTGGGTGTTTCTAAGGGCCCTGTGGTCCTCTCGTGGCCCAACGCAGTGCTTCCCCCATGTCCCGTGGGCATTTCTGGGGCCCCCGCAGTCCTCTTCTGGCCTGACATGGTGCTTGCCCCGTGTCCCGTGGGTGTTTCTGGGGCCCCCATTGTCCTCTCATGGCCTGATGTGGTCTTTCCTCCGTGCCCTGTGGGTGTTTCTGGGTGCCCTGCAGTCCACTTGTGGCCCGATGTGGTGCTTCCTCCGTGTCCCGTGGGTGTTTCTAGGGGCCCTGTGGTCCTCTCGTGGCCCAATGTGGTCTTTCCTCCATGTTCCACAGGCTTTGCAGGGGCTCCTGTGAGTTTTTCATGGCCTGATGTGGTCTTTCCTCCATGTCTCGTGGGATTTTCTGGGGCTCCTGTGGTCCTCTCATGACTTGACCTGGTTGGTTGTTTTTGTTCATTAGGTTTTCCTGGCTTTTGTGTGGTCTTTTCAGTGGTCTTGTCTGAGGTGGTACTTGGTGTTACAGTTTTAGCTGGGTTACTTGTTACTGTTGATCTCTTTGTTGTGCACTTAAGACAAGTTGTCTTGCTCTTGGGTGCTGGGGTTGGATGTTTTTCGTGAACCAATCCTTTATCTGTGTTAGTGGAGTCATTAGTATAGATGTTGTGTTTGTTCTGGGTAATTGGGTCTTTTCCTTGATTGCTGGGGTTTTGTTCAGAAGTGGGAGGAGCATCTTGAGTTGCAGAGCTTTTGGAGTTATCTACAGCATGGTGAATCAGCTTGGAGTGGTGTGTGGTATTGCATTGGTGTTTTCGCTTATGGGTTTCTGTAGATTTTGAGTGGTCTGGGGAGCTGTGTTCTGAATGAAGAGCAGTGTGGTCAGAGCGGGTAATAGAAACAGGGCCTGGAGCCAGAAAGAACAAATGATCAGATGTTGGGTGTTCACGAGTTTTCTGGAGTTCTTGAAGTGTGGCAGCACCTGTGAAGGGAGAGAGGCAAATAAGAAACTTCCTCCATGCTCTTCCCTGCTTCCCTTCTCACCTCATCTCTAGGGGTCCCTTTGTTACCCAAGATGTATCTCCCCAGCCAGTCTCTTCAGAATACTCTGGTATCTAATCCCCATTCTCACCTCCAGTTTCTGGACCTTTGTTGAGGCTGTCCTTTCAGCAACAATGCCACCTCTTTCCTCTCCACCTCTACTCTTCAGTTCTCCATTTCAGATCTTTCTAGCTGTATGGCATCTTTCCTGACCTTTCTAAGCAGACAAGATCCAGCTTCATCTCAGTGCTCAAAAAATTTTTTGTTAGTTACTCTTTCCTGCTACCTTCAACGTGACATTACAGTTGTTTGTGTGCCTGTCAACCTCTACTCTCTGTCTGGCTTATCACATTGTAAGATTTTGAGAGGAGATATTGATTGGCCTTATGCTCCACAAGTGCTGTTTTAGAGTTTATATACTTATGGAATGGAGCTGCCTTTCCACTGCAGAGCTGAGAGGAAAGGGAATAAATGTCAGAATCTCTATCTTTCCATAATAGTCCAGCTCCATCACAAATGTGACTGTGTGAGAGACTGAGGTGAGACCTCTGGCAAAACTTCCCACAGAGATTAGTAAGTAGACACAGGTGATGCGTGAGAAGATAAGAAGAGGGATGGACGGTAGGTAGAGGAGGGGGATGGGAACCTTTCATTTTGGTGATGAAGGTTGACCTGGATGCAGGGAAGCGGATGAGATGACTCAACCCTTATGGTTCCCCACTGGCTCCCCCTCTTCACACACCTGAAGCCATCTGAGATAGATGAAGGTGACCCTTTTGAAAGAAAAGGATATCGACTTGGGGGTCCTGGGAGGTGTGAACAAGGCAGCTGGATTCTGGCAGGGACCGACTATGTTTATGGACAGTGTGTGAGGGAAAACACCCCTATCAATGAACAGATGTGGGCCTTAATTCCATGGAAGAACAACCAGTGGGAACAGAGGAGATGTCTCTGATATCTAACCAGGACAGTAAGAGCCAGGAGAGCGGGAAAAGTGAGAGAGATAGCATCGTTACATAACTGAGCTTTCCAGACTTTGTTAGTTCAAGGTGGCAACCAGAACCTGGACACACTCCCAGTCACAGGAAACCACAATCCACCCACCTCCCTGCTGACTCCTTAAGAGGGTTGAGGGTTGGGGAACTTAGTCCTTGAAAGAAATACGGGTGGACGAGAAGGGGGTGAGGGTAGGAGGTAAGCCCAAGTCCCTGATGGGATTCAAGGTTGGGGAGAGAGGAGGGCTGAACTGCCAAGCCCTCACTTCACCGGGCCGGGTCCATTCTCTGATTCCCTCGGCAGCAATACCGACTGTGACCCTTGTTTATTGGGCCCCTTCTTGGGGCCAGGAGCTCGGCTAATTGCCTCATAGTCATTCTCTTTCTGGGTTGTCTTCTAAGGTGATTGATCTCCCAGCTCCCCACAAGGCATCTTAGAATCTGTCAATGTCCCTATTTTACAGCCAAGAAACTTGAATTTCTTGGAGCAATGGTGACTTGCACACAATCCCACAGCCAGAGCAATGGCCCACCTTTCTGGAACACTTACTGGGAGACAGGCAGGTCCTACGAAGGAGGGTGTATTAACTCATTTACTTTTTACAACAGCCATTTGAGGTTGAGAACTATTTGTTATTCTCCCTTTTTATAGATGAGGAAACAAGGTTCAGAGAGGTTAAGTAATCTCCCCAAGGACACTCAGCAAGTAAGAGGTTGAGCCAGAACAGGAACATACATTCTGGGCTCCCAGGCCCAGGCTTTAACTGGTTAAGACCACACTATACAGCCTATAGGTCAGCCCAGTCTCTTGGAGAAGGAAGAACACTGACATTTGTGGAACCTCTGAAGGATGATGTTTATATATTTGTTTAGGGACTTCCCTGGTGGCGCAGTGGATAAGACTCGGCGCTCCCAATGCAGGGGGCCCGGGTTCGATCCTTAGTCAGGGAACTAGATCCCACATGCATGCCACAACTAAGAGTTCTCATGCCGCAACTAAGGAGCCTGTGAGCCGCAGCTAAGACCCGGTGCAACCAAATAAATAAATAAATAAAGTGTACAACTCAGTGGGTTTAAAAAAAAAAAAAGACCAAAAACATATATTTCTTTATTTAATCTTCACCACGAACTTGTGAGGCAAGTGTACAATCTTACTCTTTAGCAGGTGAGGAAAGGAAGTTCAAAGAGGGTGAGTAATTGGCAAAGAGGCTTTTCACTACACCCCAGATGCTTTTAAATGTGATAGGAGATGACTAAATATCCATGGAGTGAATAAATGTGCAGGCAGCAGCCCGGAGTGGCAAATTCCACTGGCCTTAAAGAATCAGAGGAGAGGATAGAGTCCAGGCACTATCCCTCACTAGGTTTGCATCCTTACTCAGGTCACTTAAATGCTCCGAAGCCCCATGTCCTCAACAGTAAATAACGATGATGTCAACCTACCAGTGTAGTGTGAAGACTAAAGGGAAGTATGGAGCATAGAAGACTCTGGAGCGTAGAAGACTCTTTGAAGTGTTTGCTGAATTCAAGTTGTAGTCTTTGAAACAATCTCATACTTTGCTCTGCTCTTCTCCTGGTAGTAAGGGGAGGCTGAGCCTGTGGCCTTGCCCTCCTGTCTTCTGCAGCTCCAGGTGTCTCTCCTGGCTTCCCCCCCTACCCCCCGCCACCCCATACACTTCTGCATCTACCTTGACCACACCTTCAACCCCCCCCACCTCCCCCCCACCCCCCCCACCCCCCCGCAACCCGCACACACACATTCCTGAGCCGCTTCCCCGTGCTGTGTTTTATCAACATTGCACTCACCAGTTTCTAATGTATTACAAGTGCGGTTTACTTCCCACAGTGGCAGGGACTTTTATGTGTTTTATTCATTGCCTAGGTCCTCCAGCCCAGAGCAATGTTTGGCCCATAGGAGGCACTTCATAAGTATTTGTTGAATGGATGAATGAGAGAATATTTTAAGACTGATGAAAACTCTTCAGAAGCCATGCCAACAACCTTTCATTATGCATATTAAGTAAGAAAACAAACATAATTGTGGCCTCCAAAGGTTGGGAGACCAAGGGTAACTTCTGCTATGTTAAGTAATTGAGCCCTGAGATGAAAAGATGTTGAAAGAAGGTCTCTCGCCCACCTGTTTTGGGATATTGGTCGTTATTTAACCACAGGAGCCACATAGTCAATAACTAGACTCAGATAACTAGATTTTAGAATTCCAGATCTACATCACATAGTTGTGGAACCATTGATTATAAAATCGGGAGTTGAAGCTCAAGGGATTCCTTGGTCCTGAGTCTTGAGGCAAATCAGTGACCTAACCCCCAGGTTGAGATGACCATCTCTTCTCCCCAGTAGATCTATCATTGGTAGCAACTTTCTTTTCCTAGGAAGTTTCCACCATGAGATATTCATTTCACTGACTACAATAGTGGTCAGAAAAGAATTGTTTTGGTCACTGAGGTATAGGTAGAGAGCAAAACCTGGCTTTAGCACAAGACACTGGTGGTAGATACTCAGCCTGGATAAAAGAGTAAAAACAAATCCCACAGCATCAAAACTGTGTACAGTTCCAAGGGTCTGTTCTATCTGCTTCATTCACTGGTTTGAAAAGAAGATGGACGTCCTACTAAGTGACTCGTGCTATGGAGTCTCTGTCAGAGCAGCCTCACGCAAAAGAGTATTTCTGATGTTTCTTGGTGTCCCATCCCTCAAAAATGGCTTACTCCATTTGCAATAATGTGCGTAAATGTTTGTTAAAGTGTCTATACAGTTTAAGTTCAATATGTGACCTAAAACACAGACATAGTAAAAAAGATGAAAGAGAAAAACACTCAAATGTTTGCATGGACAACTACAGAGTATTAGAAAAGATTTTCTTTTTCTTTCTAATTTTTTCCATTTTTCAGCTTCTAGATTGAGCATATATTATTTTTGTCATAGAAATTAAATCAAATAACATTTACTATAGGAAAATATCTTTTTTAGATTCTCCTCAGGCAGGACCTCAGCCCCATCTGTGCTTTCTTCAGTGATGATTTAATCTAGATGCTGCACCTGTGGTTCTGTGGCTGCATGATGCAGACTCTGGGGTTCTAGGATCTAGTTATCTGCGTCTGGGTATTGACTGGTCCTGTGGATAAGTGACAGGGCGTACCCCAGACCTGTGGGCTAAAGGTCTTCATCCACTCCTCTTGTCACTCTTCCCTCCGTACCCTGGCCGCACTGTCTGCTGGACACAGTTATGTGTCAGCCCTGACTTACACTCCACTTCCACCCTGACTCCATCCCAACCCCACCCCAGACTCAAGCCCTCCCCCACCTATCTCCCCCTTGCTCTTCTCTGCAGAATATGAGCGCCCAGCGGCTCTTCCCTCCCCACCCGTGCCCTCCATCCCAGCCAGCCAAGCTCTAGCGTGGCTGTCTCCCAGACCACACACACAGAGCCCAGAGTGTCCTGCTCCAGAATTCGGATTTTGAGTGTGCCCTGTGCCTGTCCTGTGCCTCAGAGAAAATCTCCCTCAAAAGTGAATGTGAGGAGGGACTTCCCTGGTGGCACAGTGGTTGAGAATCCGCCTGCCAATGCAGGGGACACATGTTCGATCCCTGGTCTGGGAAGATCCCACATGCCTCGGAGCAACTAAGCCCCTGCGCCACAACTACTGAGCCTGAACTCTAGAGCCCGGGAGCAACAACTACTGAGCCTGCGTGCCACAGCTACTGAAGCCCACGCACTCTAGGGCCTGTGCTCCGCAACAAGAGAAGCCACCACAATGAGAAGCCTGCACACTGCAGCGAAGAGCAGCCCCTGCTCGCTGCAACTAGAGAAAAGCTCGCATGCAGCAACGAAGACCCGACACAGCCAAAAATAAATAAGATAAATAAATTTTAAAAAATAAAAATAAAATAAACTGTAAAAAATAAAGTGACTGTGAGGAAAAAAAGTGAATGTGTGTGGAGATGATTCGGGACTCATTCCCTTCTGCCCCCTACAGGTTCCTCTTCCTGGGCAGCAGCAGGACAGGAGGGGATGGAGAGTGGCAGGTGGGACAATCAGCCTGACAGGAAGGGGAAGAGAAGGTGCGTGGGACTGGGTGGTGGGCGGCTCAGGGCGGCTCTGATGCCTCTGTCCCCAGACCCTCGAGGTGGGGGGAAGGGCATCAAATCAAGGCACTGCTGAGACCCAGCAGAGACAACTTAGAGATGCCTCAGCCCCTGCCCCTGCCCCTGCCGTCCACCATCTGCCCAGTCACCGGCTTGCATCCCCTCCGGCCCCAGCATGACCCTGAGCTCAGGGAAGGAGAAACTTCCTCTAACATCACCCTCGATCAAATACCATTGGAAGGAAAAGCTGCTGCTTCCCCTGCCCACAGTGCTGCCCAGAGCATCCAGACTCACGACCTTCCCGGGCCTGGTTTGGGATCATCAACGCTGTTACCGTGGATGACCCTATGCAGTACGTAGAGAGTCTCTCTGAATCTATTTTTGCCAAGTGTCTACCTTGTAAGACCCTCCTCTGAATCGCCCAGGCCCCTCCAAGCTGCCCCTATGTTTGGGCATCTCTGCTCCCCAGGTTCAGTCACAAAACTCTCTTAACTAAGTGAACTAATTTTGCAATTTCACTTTATCTTGTAGGGTCTATTTTGCTTGTCAAACTTTTCTATCTTTTCTTTCTTTTTTTTTTTTTTAATGATTCAGCACCTCTTTTTTTTTTTTTAATTTATTTTATTTTATTTATTTTTGGCTGCGTTGTGTCTTTGTTGCTGCACTCGGGCCCTCTACAGCTGCAGTGAGTGGGGGTCACCCTTCACTGCGGTGTGTGGGCCTCTCATTGCGGTGGCCTCTCTAGCTGCAGAGCACGAGCCCTAGGCCCGGGCACCCCAGCAGCCATGGCTCGCAGGCTCTAGAGCGCAGGCTCAGCAGCTGTGGTGCGTGGGCCCAGTTGCTCCGCGGCATGTGGGATCTTCCTGGACCAGGGCCCGAACCTGCGTCCCTTGCATCGGAAGGCGGACTCTTAACCACTGCGCCACCAGGGAAGCCCTCTTTTCTTTTTTTAAATTTTTATTGGAGTATAGTTGATTTACAATGTTGTGTTCGTTTTAGCTGTACAGCAAAGTGAATCAGTTATACATATATGTATATCCACTTTTTTAAAAAAGTTTTTCCCCATATAGGCCACCGTCAAACTTTTCTATATTCACTTTCTTACCAAAGCCCTGGGATGTTTCGGAACTGTAAAATGGGGATAAAACCATACACACCTTATCGAGTTGTCATGCGGATTAAATAAGTAAACACAGATGAAGTGCCTAGAACAACGCCAAGCGCGTAGTAACTGTTGATGTCAGCCAGGCAGCATCCTTCCCATTTTACAGAAGCCCAGACTAAGTACATGGGCCAGAGTCAGGGCTGGAACCCAGATCAGAACTGAGCAGGGCTCTTGGGAAAGAAATGCACCTTATGCCCCCTGAGGACAGCGGCGGGGGTGGCGTGGTGGAACCCCTGCTTGCCTCTGTGACTTTGGACAAGCCCTTTACCTCCCTGAGTCTCATTCTCCTCACTATAAAATGGGACATTACTAACCACCTCAGGGGATTTGAGGACATGAAATGAGATGAAGTACCTCGAGCGCCTGTGAATTCCCTGCACAGAGCAGGGGCTCAGGGAGTGTAAGGTCCCTGCCGCTGCCTACTCAGGACTGCCAACCCAGCCAGTGTCTTTACCCAGACTAAAAGAAGCCCCCCTCTGGTGGCTGCAGCCTTGCAGGCCATGTCTTGAGGAGCAGAGCATAGGCTGTAATTCATCTCCGACATGCCCCTTAGCTGGCAAACTTGAGCAGTGTACACCCTAGACAACTGTATGCAGTAGCTCCGAACCCACCCCCTTTCCCACCACATAGTCACTTGCTGTTCATTTCTGTGATTGGTCGTTCAACCACATGAATGCTAAGAAACAACCCCTCTCTATTTTCTATCCCCCCATGTGATGGTGACCCCTTCGCCTCTGAGGGTACCTTACCTGCCTCCTGGGAAGCTAGAAGGAAGAGGAAGCAGCACTGGAGGCCAAAGATGGAATGGATGCCGTGGGCCGGCTGGGCCATGTTGGAGCTGGATGGCTGCTTGAGGCCATGGGCTGGGGTCCCCTCAGCTTATATGGGCCCAGGTTTGACGTCATTGGGGCTGGGGCCCCTCAGGCCTAAATCTTAAACAAATGGAACTGCCCCACCCCACAGGGGTGCCCTGATAACGGGAGACCGCAGCTGCTTCGTCATGGAGCGAGGAACGTGGGTGCCTACTGAAAGGGTGGGATCTGGGGGCAGGGAAAGTCAACTGGGAGGGACAGACTCCTGCCCCAGCCCCAGTGGAAGGTGGGGGGTTGGGTGGGCAGCCTCCAGGGTTCTGGGCAGGTGGGGAGCAGATGATAGGTTCCAGAAGGACTGAGTTCTGCCTGGGGCTGGATGGGGAGGGGGCTGGTTGGATGCCTGGATTCTGGGAGGAGATTCAAATTCTGGTTCTTCTCCAGCTGCACATTCACCCTCCCACTTCTCTCGCGTCAGCCCAGCTCTCCACACCCCTTACTCACACAAGGTCACTCTTTTTGCCCTGGGTGGAGCTGTCCATGAGTATCAGGTGAAAGAGCAGAGAAGGGGGAAAGCCCTCACATAGCCCACTGCTGCAGAGACAGGTGCTTCCAGGTGTCCAGAGATGACACAAGAAGTGGGGACAGTGGGGGCAGTGGCAGAGACAAGACAGCTATGGAACCCCAGGGACTGACATCCCTCACCAGGGATGCCAGCAGGTCCAGGCCACCCAGAGGCACTGAAGCCAAGATATTTGGCAGAGATGCTCAGCGGACAGGGGCTCTGCCTTCCCTCTCCCCCCCCTCCCACCTCAGCCCAGCGGCAGTCTCTTTGCCTGCAAGCCCCCATCCACCCCTAAAGAGAAAAGCAGACCTCTCATTTCTAGGAGCTCCCTGGAGTCTCTCTCTCCCCTTTGTCCTGATTCCTTGCCTGAAGCAAACATTAGCTCAGAGACTGTCAAAATTCATACACTGCGTTCCCAAGAGACAGTGGCTGAGGCTGGAGTAAGGGGAGGACAGGCTACCTGGGACTCTAAGGAGAGAGAAAGCCATGGGTCCAGACGTCTAAGTCACTGTCTCTATCACCCACTTAATTTGTTCACTGTGGGTCTCTGCTACTGGAAAGTCAGCACCCTGCAGGCGAGGTCTTTGCCATGATTGCTGCTGCATCCCCAGCACCTGGGACAGGGCCTGGCACACAGGAGACAATCAATAGTGTTGACGCGGCCGAATGGAATGGAAGCCAGGGCTGGCTACTGCCTCTAGGGGAACGTGGAACAGGCAGAGGGGGTGGAGAGGGCTGGACCCAGAGGATAGGAGGCCAGGGCCCTGGGGCAGCGGGGCTCACGGGAGGACTAGAGGGCCAATATGTGAATCCGTCTCAGTACTTGGCACGACTGGTCCCTAAGCCCTAGGCAGGGCTGGAATGCGAGGGAAGAGGAGCGGCCAACTGCTCATTAATGCAATTAATGGGAGGTTAATTAAGCTCCATGGAGTCATGCCAAAGACCGACTGCTCAGAACTGGGCAGGCTTCCTCCCAGGCAATGCGTCCTGAAGGATGGGGAGACTGAAGCAGAGGCAGACCCCTCCCCTGCGGCTTCATCTAGACGCAGGGCTGACTGACAACTCCTGTTTCCACTAGTCTGCTACCCCACACTTTCCCCCAGGGACCCAGGCCTCAGTAGAATAAGGGACAGTAATACTGCTTATATCACAGGGCTGCTGTGAACTAAAATATGTACAGTATCTGGCACATAATGTGTTATTTAAGTGTTAGTTATTATTATATATATATATATATTTTTTTTTTTTTTTTAATGTAATGCTTGTAGGACTAGTCCATTTATTTCCCTAAACTCATTATTGGAATATGTTCACTTCCTCTAAATTTTTTTTAAATTAATTTATTTATTTATATTTATTTTTTTGGCTGTGTTGGGTCTTCGTTTCTGTGCGAGGGCTTTCTCTAGTTGCGGCAAGTGGGGGCCACTCTTCATCACGGTGCGCCGGCCTTTCACTGTCGTGGCCTCTCTTGTTGAGGGGCACAGGCTCCAGACGTGCAGGCTCAGTAGTTGCGGCTCACGGTCCTAGTTGCTCCGCGGCATGTGGGATCTTCCCAGACCAGGGCTCGAACTCATGTCCCCTGCATTGGCAGGCAGATTCTCAACCACTGCGCCACCAGGGAAGCCCATATTATATATTATTAGTTATTATTATTAATGAGGAATATGGAGCACAGAAAGGTTAAGTAACTTGCACAAGGTCACACAGCTATAATGGCAAAGCCAGGATTCAAAACCCAGATTATAAACTAACTTCACAGAGTTGATTCTTCACTGCCTAGAGCTGAATTTAGCACCTCCATGGGCTGGTCAGCCTGCAGCGCTCCCAAGCCTCTCTTTCAGTGGCCCCAAACCCCCATTCCTGCCCGGTCAGTGTTTCCTCTCAGCCACCCAGACTGCGGTTCCCTTTTCCCCTCATCCCTCCCTAAGTGTGGCAAGCTGTCATCTTTTACCCTGAAGCCCCTGTTCTTCTCAGAGTTCTGGGGCACCAGGTCCCAGCTCCACTGGCCTCAGGGACCCACACATTTGGACCATAGCTTCACTCACCTTTTTTTTTTTTAAGATTTTTTTGATGTGGACCATTTTTAAAGTCTTTATTGAATTGTTTACAATACTGCTTCTGTTTTATGTTTTCGTTTTTTGGCTGTGAGGCATGTGGGATCTTAGCTCCCCTACCAGGGATTGAACCTGCACCCCCTGCATTGGAAGGCGAAGTCTTAACCACTGGACTGCCAGGGAAGTCCCCACTCACCTTTTTGATACTATACAGTAGGCTGACAGTTGCTGCCACCAAAGTGAGAGTGATCAACACAATGGCCCAGTCAGGGACAGAGCCCTTCTCCTGTGGCTTTGGGCCTGAGGAACACAGGGAGACCTCAACCCCCTGACCCCCACTGCCCTCTGTGACTTTCCATCTTTCCTTCTGTGACTCTGACATCTATGTAACTCTAAGACCATGTTTCTCTGTGGAATTCTGTCTTGTCATCTCGGGAACAGAATCTCAGTGGAGGGGGTTTTAAAGGGCTTCACTCCAAGCCCCAGTCACCTCTTCCTGACACCTGTGGACGTGTCTGTCAGTCTCTAAAGTCCTCACTGACATCCACGTCTCTCCGTCTTTCTGAACCTTCCTCCATATCGCAGGCTCTATTGTCCGTGTCTCTCTCCATCTGTGATGTCTCTGCACTGTGAGGGTCCCTGGGTGGGTCTCTCTCCTTCTTCTGAGCCCCCCTGTCCTCCCACCGCCCCACCCTAACTCTGATCTCTAAGGGGAGCCAGAGTCAGTTGTGTGTTTTCCCTCCACTCATTTCCTGCCCTCAGACTGCCTGGTGGGGAGACTAGGATTGAAGGGGAGGGAAGGAGGGAGACAGAGGGAGGAGGGAGGACAGGATCTGTGGAGGGGATGCTTGTTGCCCTGGAAAGACAGATTGGGCCATGAGGAATAAAGTTGAAAACCTTTTGAGGAAGCAATCAGGTAACAAGACATCTGGCTGCTGGTCGGACCAGAGGCTTGAGGGGGAACCAAAACCCTTTTAAGTATTGGAGACATCCTCAGACATACTCAAAACACAGTTTAAAGCAGGTCCTAATGCCTGTCCCTACACTCCTCTCCAGGAGCTGAGCTGCCTGCAGGTCAATGACCCAATGCAAACAAGAGCACCTTACAGGTCGGGACGCTGAGCTCAGGGGATGTGGTGGCCGCCCCAGCTGTGGTGGCAGTGGAACTTCCTGAGACAGCCCCACTTGGTGTGGAAGTCCCAGGCACAGGTGAAGCAGTCCCAGGGGCTGTTGTGGCCGAGAAAGATCCCAGAAAGGCAGAGGGGAAAACAGCTAGAGGAGATCTGAGCGAGAACAGAAGCAGAAATTCCATCCAGTGCCCCCTCAATTGAAATCCTAGCCAGTTTTTGGTAGAAATTGATAAACGGATTCAATGAAAATGAAAGGACTGAGAATAGCTAAGACAGTCTTAAAGAAAAACAAAAGTGGAAGACTTACACTAGCAGACCTCAAGTCTTGCTACAAAGCTGCAGACATTAAGGACTGTGGCACTGGAGTAAGAACAGACAGAACAGGAGAGAGTCCAGAAATAGACCCACACATACATGGTCACTTGACTTTTGATAAAGGGACTCACACATTTCAATGGTGGGGAGAAAGGGAGGGTCTTTGAAATGAATTGTTCTGGGGCAACTGGTTATCTGTAAGGGGAGAAAAGGAATCTTGACTCCTACCTCACTCCATACACAGAAATTAATCTGAGATGCATAATAGGCTTAAATTTGAAAGCAAAAATAATAAAGTTTCTGGAAGAACGTGTAGGAGAATATCTTCATGACCTCGAAGTAGGCAAAAAAATGTCTTAGGCAGGATACAAAATGCACTAAGAGAAAAAGTTGATAAGTTGAAAAGCAGAAGGGGAGCCTTTGTATAGCCACCAAGGCCAGGATACTGCTTCAGTGAGGTTCCGGGGAACTAACAACTTACTCAGGGCTGAACACAGGAAGCCTCCACCCAAAGCTATGGGCCAAGCCAAAGAGTTCTGCAGAGATGGACTGAGCAACAGAAGTATCACCTGGCAAAGTTGATACCACTCCTGACGTGCTCCCCAAAATGGTCAGAGCTAAAGTCTGAGGACTGCTGGGCAAAGCCCCAGATGTTGAAGAAACTTGAGAAACTCACAGAGATGGTGGGGAGACCTGCAGAGATATCCCCAGAGGCAGTTGGGAGACCAGCAGAGACATCCCCAGAGGTGATGGAGATGCCTCCAGAGTTAGAGGTCCCCAATGGGATCAGCTGAGCTGTTGGAAGAAGAAGAAAGATGATAAGATGGTGTTAGAAGAGTTGGCCATCTCCCTGGGTCCAGAGTCCACATCTTGACCCCAGTGCCTCACGTCAGAGCCCGGGTGCTCACTGTAGCCAGCCAAGGCCTGCAGGCCCAAGAGTAGCGCCAGTGCAGCGTCCATGATGCCTGCTGAGGTGCGTTTCCAGGACTGTCTCCCCGGCTCTTTAAAGGCTTTGAGGCCTTATTACAAGTCTCGGAAGAGCCAGGTGTGCCGGGGCCTCCATCAACACCAGGATCTCCATCCCCAGGGAGAGGCCACCAAGCTGTCCCCAGGGGACTAACCTGTCCCAGCCTGATCCCAGGAAGCCATGGGTGAGGGGGAGAGTGAGCAAGATCCTGAGGACTCCCCTACCAGGCTCTCAGGCTCTTTCCGGATTAGGGATCTAACCCCCAGGCCCAAGTCAGTCCCCAGCCCAGGTCCTCTTCAAAGGGAAGAGACCCAGGTGTCCTATTCCCAAGGTCCTCTTGCTCCTAGAAGTATAACCATTGGGGGTGAGGATATACGGGTCCCTTGTGGAAGCAGGATTTGGGAGCTGGGTGTGGGTGGAGAACGTCACTATCTGGGGACTGCATCTGACCCTTAGGAGAGCCCAAGGCAGGGCAGGAGGGTGAACACCTGAGCCATCCGTCGTTCCCAATGGCTGCAGCCCACAGAGCTTTCCATTCCTTTGGCTGAGAAGGGGTAACGGGAGAAGAGAGACACCTGGTAAGACAATCATCGTGTTCAGGGACAGTGCAATGAGCAAGTTCAGAACCCAGCTCTAAATCCACCGCACTGGAATCCACCACTTCTAAGCTGTGCAGGCTTGGGCAAGTCACATGACCTATCGAAGTCTTCCTTTCTTTACCCCTAAAACTGGGGTAATGTAGTACCTACTTCAAAGGGCCATAATAAGCATTAAAGGAAATAATGTTTCTAAGGTGCCTAGCACACAGAAGCCTCGGCTATGATTACATGGAAAGAAGAGGGCCAGCTGAGAAAGACATGGGCGTGCTCCCACTCTCCTCTTAAGAGGACTCAGATGCCCCAAGGCATCTCACTATGTTCTCACCTTCTCACCTATGTCTGATGATCTTTTTGTCTATTAATTCTTCCCACTCTGGGCTTCCTGCTCTCCAGTACAAGTCTGGGAGCCCTGGGATCGCACTTTGTTTACTTTTATGGGATAGACAGTGTCTCCCTCCATCTCTCCATTTCCCTGGTCCTGCTTTTTTTTTTTTTAACATTTTTATTGGAGTATAATTGCTTTACAATGGTGTGTTAGTTTCTGCTTTATAACAAAGTGAGTCAGTTATACATATACATATGTCCCCATATCTCTTCCCTCTTGCGTCTCCCTCCCTCCCACCCTCCCTATCCCACCCCTCTAGGTGGTCACAAAGCACAGAGCTGATCTCCCTGTGCTATGCGGCTGCTTCCCACTACCCATCGGTTTTACATTTGGTAGTGTATATATGTCCATGCCACTCCCTCACCTTGTCCCAGCTTACCCTTCCCCCTCCCCGTATCCTCAAGTCCATTCTCTAGCAGGTCTGCGTCTTTATTCCCGTCTTGCCCCTAGGTTCTTCATGACCATTTTGCTTGTTTGTTTTTTAGATTCCATACATATGTGTTACCATACGGTATTTGTTTTTCTCTTTCTGACTTACCTCACTCTGTATGACAGACTCTATGTCCATCCACCTCACTACAAATAACTCAATTTCGTTTCTTTTTATGGCTGAGAAATATTCCATTGTATATATGTGCCACATCTTCTTTATCCATTCATCTGTTGATGGACACTTAGCTTGCTTCCATGTCCTGGCTATTGTAAATAGAGCTGCAATGAACATTGTGGTACATGACTCTTTTTGAATTATGGTTTTCTCAGGGTATATGCCCAGTAGTGGGATTGCTGGGTCGTATGGTAGTTCTATTTTTAGTTGTTTAAGCAACCTCCATACTGTTCTCCATAGTGGCTGTATCAATTTACATTCCCACCAACAGTGCAAGAGTGTTCCCTTTTCTCCACACCCTCTCCAGCATTTATTGTTTGTAGATTTTTTTTTTGGCTTGCAAACAATGGTTGTATTTATTTGCTGGGTCTGGATGATCACGTGTGCCCTCTGTCCTTCAAATGACTATGAATAAATAGACGGATGGTTGTGCATGGGTCATGGATTTGGCTGCTCTCAACCTCTCCTTTCAATGATAAATTATTGTTTGTAGATTTTTTGATGATGGCATTCTGACTGGTGTGAGGTGATATCTCATTGTAGTTTTGATTTGCATTTCTCTAATGATTAACGATATTGAGCATTCTTTCATGTGTTTTTTGGCAATCTGTATATCTTCTTTGGAGAAACGTCTATTTAGGTCTTCTGCCCATTTTCGGATTGGGTTGTTTGTTTTTTTGATATTGAGCTGCATGAGCTGCTTGTAAATTTTGGAGATTAATCCTTTGTCAGTTGCTTCATTTGCAAATATTTTCTCCCATTCTGAGGGTTGTCTTTTGGTCTTGTTTGTGGTTTCCTTTGCTGTGCAAAAGCTTTTAAGTTTCATTAGGTCCCATTTGTTTATTTTTCTTTTTATTTCCATTTCTCTAGGAGGTGGGTCAAAAAGGATCTTGCTGTGATTTATGTCATAGAGTGTTCTGCCTATGTTTTCCTCTAAGAGTTTGATAGTGTCTGGCCTTACATTTAGGTCTTTAATCCATTTTGAGTTTATTTTTGTGTATGGTGTTAAGGGGTGTTCTAATTTCATACTTTTACATGTACCTGTCCAGTTTTCCCAGCACCACTTATTGAAGAGGCTGTCTTTTCTCCACTGTATATTCTTGCCTCCTTTATCAAAGATAAGGTGCCTGGTCCTGCTTTTGGCTTTTCTCCCTGACTCTGCCCAGGGTCCTCTCTGCCTCCATGTACAGGGGCCCATTGGTTTTGGGGGGAAGAGGGAGAAGATGAAAAGGGAGGCAGCTAAGAAGACAAAGGGCATGTGCCTTCGTGCATTCTAGGCGGTTTACGTGACAAGTTTGTCAGTCTGTTGAGCTTACCCCTGTGTCTGGCAGAATGACGGATGGGTTCTAATCTCTCTGCTACTGACTGTGTGACCTTAATAAGTCATTTACCCTCTCTGAGCCTTTGTTTCGCAGTTTTTAAAGAAAGAAGGTAAACTAGATGGGCTCCAAATTCCCTCTACAAATCTGTCCTTGTGTTTGCCATTTTGAGTGCCTTGTGAAAGGGTGTTGGCTGGGAGGATGAGGGAATCCCTTTTGCCGTGAGTGCACAAGGCAGGGGGGTGGGGCGGATATTTGATGAAATTCGTGTCCCTGCCTGAGTAGCTAGGATATTTTAGAGCAACTAAAACAAAATATTCAAAGACGAAAGTTCCCCCTTACCCAGATTTCTCACCTAGAAAGCCACTGTGGCTGGGGGAGCAGAACACCTGGGTTTGGGAAGAACTTGTCCTAACCCACCCCTCCCTTTTGGGCCCACATTCCTGAGCCCTTCGGTGGCAGGGATGATAGAAATTAATTGCAGTTAATAATTAATCCCTAAAGAGCAATGAGAGGCCCAAGCTTGGGTGGGGCCCAGACACCTGCACAGAGGGATACCTCCTCAGCTTCCCTCTCTGTGAGACCAGGGACCCACCCCCTCAAGCCTCGAGACATGGGGGAGAAGTGGGGCACAGGATCGAGGAAAGGGGACCGCTCTCTATTTCCCAAGCAGCCCAGTGAATGGCCCTCTCCTGGGTCCTCAGAGCCAAACTGAGAGAACCGGAAAGTCCAGTTCCCCAGCTTCCCCCTCCCATCTCCCCACACATACCTGTGCTAAGGATTGAGTGGCGAGTAGGAAGGCAGGCCAGTTAAGGAGAGGCCAGCAGGCCTTCAGACATCTCTTCTGTCCATCTGAGAAGCAAGAAGCGATAGAGCCGCGATGGGGGCTGGGCTGTCCCTCTTCATCCTCCTGACCCTCCTCGCCAGCTCACAGGGAGCAGGTAAGGTCTGGAAGGCTAGACACCTGGGTGCCCAAGACAAGGGTCCGAGAAAGGGAATGAGAGAGATGGAGGCACCCTAGTCCTGAGCTCCTGAGTGTTCAGGGCTGAACTCCTGCAACGAGAGGGTCTGGAAGGGCCTTGTCAGGGAAGAGGAACGCGGGTGGGTGTGGGGCAGGAGGGGGTGCCCGCATCTCCGAGAAAATCCGGCCCTGGTGGCTGGGTCCTAAGCTGCGCTTTTGGATCCCTAGGGTCAGAAATGACTTTGCAACTGAAGATGAAGGACTCTTTTCTGGCAAATTCCTCCTATGATTCCAGCTTCCTGGGACTGCTCGAGAAGGTAGTCCTTGGGGAGGGAAAAGGATGGGGCTGTGTGAACTTGGAGTGCATTTCTGAGCCAGCTTGGGCCTCTGGCTGTCTCCGGGGTGTGAGTGACAGCCATCTTACACCTCGCCCTCTAACCTTTTCTCTCCCTCAGCTCTGCTCCCTCCTCCACCTCCCATCAAGGACCAATGTCACCCTGCATCATGCAGGATCCCCACACCACGTCACCTGCAAAGTCTGAGAGCAGTCGAAGCCTGTGCCCTTCTTGGCTGGGGCATCCTGTCCCCGGGGTGCAGGTGCAATGCCTGACCCTGTCTTCCAGCAGGCCCTCACCCTGCTGAGTGGCAGTAAATATGCTGAGCTCAATGACTTGACTTCGTGGGTTCATGAGCAGAGGGGCTGGCAGGAAAATGGAACTGGACACTCAAGTCTCTGACTCTCCCTTGTTAAGCAGAGGGTTTCCAGGGTGGACGCTCTCTCTCCTAACACCAGTGTCAAAGGCCAGAAGGAATGTGGGGAATTAACTGTTGGACACACACACACACACACACACACACGCCGCGCACACATACACATGTGCATATACACACACACTTCAAGCTGAGTTCTTCAGAACACCTGGGAATAAAGAAAAGGAACATTTATTGAATTCCTGCTTTGTTCCAGGCGTGAGGCTTTCCCATTTCAATGCTTGCAACAATCTTGCATGTAGCATAATAGGTCTCATTATCCGATTTTACAGATGAGGAAATTGAGGCTTAGCGAGCATAAGTCACTCACTGAGGTCCATTAGCAGTGGAGAGATCTGACACCAGGCAAATGCCTTGGCTTAAGCAAGGTTTTAATTTCATCTCCCCCTGCTTAAGCTTTGGGGCTGGGGGCTCAGGAACCTCAGACAGGGATGTGAGCAGAACACCCCCAGGATATGGGCCCCCTCACCAAGGGATCCACACAGGTCAGTCTGGGTAGGACGTGGCGTGGGGGCCAGTTCAGGTGAGAGATGAGGGGTTCAGCTTGTGAGAGGATGGCCAGCCTGGCAGAGTGGTGGGGAGAAGAGGATGGGTGTTCTTGTGCTGGTAACTATGGGAACGTGTAGTCCCACAGGCCCACTCTTAAATCCTAGGTGAGTTTCTTATTCTCTTAGAGCCTCCATTTCTTTACCTGCCAGATGAGGATAATGATAGTACCTGCTTCCTAGGATTGGTCTGAGGATTACATGGATAAGTTACCTAGGGCACTTGCCATGGTACCTCTCAGATAGTGGGCCTGGGAGGTAAGGATCGTTATTAGGGTGGAAACCTGGTCCCAGCATATAAATCCTAGTCCCCCAGGGGTCCTCCTTCTCCTGCCTTTTTTTTTTTTTTTTTTTTGGCTGCACGGCTTGCAGGATCCCAGTTCCCCAACCAGGGATTGAACCCATGCTCCCTGCAGTAGAAGCGCAGACTCCCAACCACTGGGCCACCAGGGAATTCCCATCTTCTGCTTTTCTTGAGGCAGGTACACGTCTGACTCCACACTCAAGATGATCTTGACTTCTTACCGGCTGTCTCAAAATGCAAGCATGCAGCCCAGACTTGACCATGTGGAGGGCATTGGTATGACTGCCTCCTGTTCTCCACAATACCTGTTCTACCAACCCCGTCCCCCACTCCCCTGCACACCATCACCACCATATGAAACTAGAGACTGACTCCTTCGGAGGGAGGGGAAGACAACAGTTCCATATGGAGTATCCCTGAAAATGAGAAAGCATAGTAAAACAAAATTCCTTTAGTTTCCTTGACAATTGTCCTGAGACTATGGGCCTGGAGGAGAGGTAGCTGGGGGCTCCAAAGGGCCCCAGTATTTCATGACTGGCCCCTAGCCTGCACTGGCGGGCAGGTGACACCCATGGGTCAAGTGAATAGGCCCCAAACAAGTCAAGGGATTAAATGTCTGGATCTTCAAAAGGCTGGAGGAGCAGACAGCTAACTGCTTTTTTTTTTTTTTTTAATTTTTATTTTATATTGGAGTACAGTTGATTAACAATGTTGTATTAGTTTCAGGTGTAAAGCAAAGTGATTCAGCAATACATATACATGTATATATTCTTTTTCAAATTCTTTTCCCATTTAGGTTATCAGAGAATATTGAGCAGAGTTTCCTGTGCTATACAGTAGGTCCTTGTTGGTTATCTATTTTAAATATAGCAGTGTGTACATGTCAGTCCCGAACTCCCAAGCTAACTGCTTCTTAACCTGGTTCTCGAATCTCAGGGCCTGGGATCATAGGGCTGTGATTTCCAGATTCTTTTCTCAAAGAATTCTCTTCCCAGACTCTAGGCAGAGCGGGGCAGTAAAAAGAATGCTTTGGGGTTCACTAGACCTAGGGGTGGCAGAGGCTGCTAACTTTCCTCTAATAGTCATTCCCCTCCTTTTGGATAGTGATGTAAATATTAGCTGAGCACGTGGCTATGTTAACATTTCCCAGCCTCCCTTGCAGCTAGGAATGGCTTTGTGATCAGGTTCTGTCCAACGGGTTGCAAGTAGAAAGGAAGTATGTATACAACTTCCTGGTAATATCCTTGACAGGAAAGTCACTTCCTTTCCTTTCCCTGCTCCCAGAGGGAAGAAAACAAAGTCTTTACAAAGGCCTACAAGGTCCTAGACCAGCACTTTCCAATAGAACTTCTCATGATGATGGAAATGTTTTATTTCATAACCTGCACTGACCAATATGGTAGCCACTAGCCACACGTGGCTATCAAATACTTGAAACGTGGCTAGTGTGACTGAAAAACTGAATGTTTAGTTTTATTTAATTTAGATAATCAAGTGGCTACCATTTTGTGGCTGCCATTTTGGACAGCACAGGTCTAGATGATTGCCTTGAGCCTTCCCTGACCCCTACCACATCCCTTACCTTCCTGAGTTCACCTCTCACTCTCCCCCCCGCCCCCTACCACCTCCTTGCTACTCTTTGAGCTCTCCAGGTGTACTCCCATCTTAGTGTTTTGCTCTGGCTCTTCCCTCTACCTGGAACACTCTTCTCCCAGACATCCACTTGGCTAATTCCTGTACCTCCTACAAGTCTTTACTTAAATCTCACCTTTACAATGAGTTCTGCCCTGACCCATTTCATATTACAACCTGCCTCCCTGCAACACACATATGCACCCGAGCCCCCTACCTTATTCCACCCTTTTCCCCCCTGGCATTTATGACCTTCAGACACACTGGTTTATTTATTTACATGTGTTATTTCTGACTTTCCCTGCTAGAATGAAAGAACTACAATGGCAGAGAGATTTGTTTCATTCATTGATGAATCCAACTGTCCAGAATAGGGCCCAGCATATAATAGGTGCTCAAGAAATACTTGTTGAACTGGGGGAAGGGAAAAAGCAAGGTGCTCACTCCCTCCTTTTCCTTTCCCTCTGGGTGGGATGTGGATATAGTGGTGGGAGAAGATCTTAGACCCAGAGTTGGGAAGAGTGTATCAAAATGTCAGGAAAGTAAGATCAAAAGGGGTATGGGACCCTCTATCGCAGAGTCCTGCGCTGCTTCTGCCAAGCAAAAGAAACACCCATCTCGTCTGGGCCATTATCTTTGTTGTTGTTGTTTTTTAAATAACTTTTATTTTTTATTTTTGAGTTGAAGTATAGTTGATTTACAATATCAGTTTCAGGTGTACAACACAGTGATTCAGTATTTTTATAGGTTAGCCACCATTATCTTTGAAGCTTGGTTACAGCAGTTAGAAAACTTGCACCTAACTTACTGGGTTGAATCCCAGTTGACACTTTGGACTAGTTACTTTCATTCCCTGAGCATGTTTCTTCAACTCTAAAATGGAGCAAATATCCACCTCATGAGGTTCTTGGGAGGATTAAATGGCACCACAGAGGACTCAGCCCAGTATAGGCCCTCCACATACAGTAGCTTCTCAGAGCTGCTGGACAGAATGTCACTTGGGTGTGGAAGGGCCAGGCCCCTGAATTCCACCAATGAGACAAGGTGTTGGAGGTGGAGGTGGCTAGGTGGGCATCTGTGCATGTGTGTATCCCTGCCTGGGGCTGGGCGGTGTGTCCCTGGCACTCTGGTTTCAGGTACACAGAAGCAGGGGGGAACTCAATCCCCAGCACAACCTACAGCTCCCCTTAGGCCTGCAGGAAGTCCCTGATCCTCTCAGCACCCTTGGCGATAAGGCCAAGAAGCAGGGAAGCTTCCTTCCGGTGAGAAGCAGAAGAGGGAGGGCCTGCAGAAGTCGGGCCATTGTCAGTAAGTGCAGGAAGTAGGTGGAAGCCAGGTCACTGCTCCCAGGCCCTACCGAGAGCTCCTCCTTCCTCCAATGAGGGCGGCCCCGCCCAGCACCCACACTCCCACTGTGGCCCAGAAACCAGCGCTAAGAGGCCACCCGCCTCTCTCCCAGACCAAAGTGTCAGGGAACAACCAAGAGGCGGAAAGTCACCGCTGGGGGAAAGAGGGACAAAAGGACCACAAGCAGACATGTTTGGGTTCTTAAGTTTATCTGAATTTCCTCATTCCTAAACTTCCAGGTGGGACTGCATAGGAGGGAGGCTGCGGCAAAAACATGAGCGTCTCGAGGACACCCAGTCACTCTGACCAAACCAGTCTGTTTCCTCATTGACGAAGGAGGGAACTGGACCACACGGTCTCTGAGGCTCCACGGCACCATGACAGTTGCCGAACCTGTCCTCAAAGGCGGGTCTGGGAGGCAGGAAAGCTACCAGGGATGGTTAGAGCTCAGAGCTCCCCAGGGCTGGGAGACACATCCATCAAGTGCCGGATGTGAGAGGCCGCCTTGTCCAGTTTTGACAATTCCAACTGGAGGGAAGAAAGCTGGGCAAGGAGAGAAGCAGGTGAGGATCGAGGTATAGCCTCCCCCCCCCACCCCTGTCCCCAGCCCACATTCCCTTAGGGAGTCGGGCATCCTGGGTCACCTGCCCCAGCCTCACCCTCTGCTGCCTCTGAGTCTCTGCCTCTCCCTCTGATGGGGTCCGGGCTATGAGGCCATCAAGCTGCTTCTGCAACTTGTGTCTTCGGGCAGCTAGCCGAGGTAGGTGGGTCTGGGGGTCCACCAGGCCCTGCGGAAGAACAGAGAGAAGGCTCAGACATCTGCAGTCCACCCAGCATGCCCTTCCCCCCATTCTAAGATCCCTCCTCACTTTTATAGAACCCGCCCCTTGCCCTCCTCCCAACATCCTTTTCAACCCCACCCCTCCCTCCTCCAGTCTCCTCTGGTCACCTGCAGCTCCATGTAGACCTGAACGGTGTCACTGAGAGGGGCCTGGGCCCAGCCCGAGGGAGCTGCTGCAGCTGGGGGTAGAAGGCCCACAGCCCCACAGTGGCCCAGGGTGCCCAGGGGCTCCAGGAAGGCCTCAAAGAGGCCCTGGTCTCCTGGCTCTGAGCTCTGCAGCAGCACTGGGGAGGAAAGGAAACTGTCAGGGTCAAGAGATCAGCTCCTCATCCTGCACCTCCTAACTCTGGGCTCTGTCCTCCAGGCTCCCCCTCTTCCCCACCAGCCCCTCCTGTCTGCAGAGACTCAGGAGCCCAGGGCCCGCCTCACCTCGCGGCCGGGCCTTGGTGAGCTGGTACGTGGCGCGGAGAGCCCTCAGCGCCTGCACAGCCTCCTGGACCCGGGAGAAGTGCCGCTCCAGCTCGGGCTGGTGCCAGTGCTCCTGGAGATGGGCACCCAGAGTCGATAAGCGGGCACCTGGGAGACTCGGTCTCAACTCTCCTGGCTCTAACCTCCACCCGCCCACCCCTATCTCCTTAGAGCAACGATCTGCTCTCTCCACCACACACATAATTCACCACCTCAAGGAATGGAACATGGCAAAAACCGGGGTGTCATCTAAGAAGGTCTTAGATGATCGCTGGTTAATGTCTGTTTAGTCACTATGACTGGAGATGACAAAACAACCAAAAATCAGAATTTAAAAGATATTATTCAAAACTCACAAAATCAAGTAAGTAAAAAAGAAATTGAGTTAAACTTTAGAATTATTTTTTGGGTGAGTTTGTAGCATTTTATCCTTTTCAAGTTATTAAAGCTTAAAACTGCACTAAGATTTTTGGGATATCCTATCACTAACAACTAATCTCATCACAACCATGACATGTACTATTACTAACCGATACACAGTCACACAGCTAGTGTCAGTCTGGTGACAACGTCCTACTCTAACCACTTGCTAATACTGCCCCCAACACACAGCCCTACAGGAACAATCCATCCTCCCAAAGACTCCACGGCAAAATACAGACCACCACTGTCAACGACCCCACAGCAGCAAGCCCTTCTAGAAGACTGCTCCCCAAGCCTTTACCAGAAGTCCCACTCCAAGACTCCATGGACGTGACTCACCAAGCTGCGGGCACTGGGGTAGGGGGCAACACAGATGCTGGGGGCAGGGGCGCCACCAGGCCTGGGCGGGAGCCTCTGCCAGAGCTCTTCAGCCAGGAAGGGCATCAGCGGGGCGAGGAGGCGGAGACCGACGTCAGCACAGGAGAACAGGACCTGAAGAGGCCCCGGGGGGTGGGGCAAGTGCAACAGCACCGGCTTCACAGCCTCCTAGGGAGGAGGCCAACGGGTCAGGGGACGTCCACGGCCATGTCCTTCCTCCACATGCTCGCCGCCCTACCAGTGGGGATGCTGTGGGTAAACACGGGCAGGAGCACCCAGCATCTCTGAGACCATCAACTGTCCCTGGACACAGTGTGGAGCGTGTGACAACGGGAAATCTAGGGCAGGGACTCTCAGGGATGGGTGGGGAATTAAATTGTTAGGGAGGTTTGTGTTGTTTAGGATGAAAAACACTGAGTTTTTTTTAATCAAAAAGAGACAGAAATTTTTTAAAAAGTTGAGAAACAGAAATCTAGGGCAGTGGTCCTGGGCCATCAGTGTCAGCATCACCTGGGACAAGAAATGAACATTCTTGCCAGCCACCCCCCAACCTGCTGGCTGAGCTGCTCTGGGGGTGGGACTGACACTCCGCGGTTAACAAGCCCTCCCTCTGAGAGAAGCCCTTGGTCTAAAGACCCCTACTCTTCCTCCCTGTCCGCTCCCAGCTCCCAGCCTGCCCGGGGTCCAAACTGAGCAATCACAGGGACTAAAAAAAAATCTCCATCTGCCTCCCAATCCTGCTTTGTCAGACTGGGTTTTCTAGAAATCTCCCCTCCTCCTCCTCTCTCTTCTGGTGACAAGCAGGGAACAGCGCCCAGGCCAGTCCCAGGGAAGAGGGGAATTAGGATTTCCCCATCTCATCTGTCTTCCTGTCCGGAGGGCAGAATTAGGAACCCAGTTCAGAGCTCTCCGCTAGGGAAGAGGAAGCAGGTCTGCAGAGGGAATGCCCTCGCCTCACTCACCAAGTAGACATCACAGAGGTTGTGAAGCCAGAAGTGGTGCAGGGCGTGGGTGACGAGCGCGAGCTCGCAGGTGAGGAAGCCCCGCTCGCAGTCCCGGGCAGTGCGGGCCAGGCAGCTGAGGATCCAGGCGTCCATGGGGGAGGCGGGGGACAGCTGCGGGCAGAAGGGGCTTCAGGGTGGGACAGCTTGACTCCCACTCCGCTGCCTCCTCTCCTTCTAGATGCCTCCACCAAGCCTCAGATGTCGGACTACCCAGCTCCCAAGCACCCCTTCTTTCTCTCTTACCTCCTCTGCAGGCTGGGGTATGAATTTCTCCCCAAGAGCATTCAGGATAAAGCGCAGGGCATTCCAGATCTTATTGCAGAAATGTCTGAAGCTCAGGACCTCAGAGACAGACAGGTGCAAGTCGCCCCCTGGGAGGGAGAGACAGGAGGGAGCGTGCACTGGTGGTGGCTGCACGGGGAGTCCTTGGCGCTGCCCTGCCCTGCCCCACCGCACAGGGGCCGCTGCCGGCTGCCCTCGCCCGGGCTTACCCAGGGCCCCATGGGAGCACAGGGCGAATCTCAGGGCATCTGTCCCACACTCGGGGATCCCATGAGGGAAGTCCTTTCTCTGCAACCAGAAAGAGAAGAGGGGTAGCAGCTGCCTATGAGGCTGCAGGGCCAGAAGCTGGGTTGCAGAGGAACCTGGTGGCCACGAGCTAGAGGCTGGGATGGGTCAGACACTGGCGACTCACCTGTGCTGAGGCTGCGATCACCAGCTCTGCGGGGTCCAAGTTCCCATCCCTCAGCTTCTCCTGCAGCACCTGGGGTGGGTGAGTAATTCACTGGCCTCAGTGGAAGACCCTACCCCTACAAGGGCCCCGCCTACTGACCCTCCCAGCTCCAGCCCTCCCTGCCGGCCCCTCCCCTGCCTTCCTCTCTCCTGAAAACCCCATCCCTCTTCAGGCCCTTCATCCTGACCTGCAGTTCCACCCCACTGATGATGTCCCGTGGGTCCAGCACATTCCCCAGCGACTTGCTCATCTTCCGGCCCTGCCTGTCCCGAACCATGGAGTGCAGCAACACCTGGGGGCATGACGGGGGTCAGCAGAGGGGGGCCTGGAGAACTTTACCCTGGAGGATCCCCTGGCTGTCCTCCAGGCTTTAGGGGTTAGGCTGGGTAGTGAATCAGGACAAAGGAACTGGGAACACAGAAAACCCCACATTAGGGGTTAGAATGGACAACAAGGCTTGGGGAAGACTGGGGAGTCACAGAGAGGGGCAGGGTACCAAAGGGCCATTACCTTGCTGAAGGGGAGCTGCCCTGTGAGCTGGGTCCCCAACATGACCATGCGGCCCACCCAGAACAGCAAGAGGTCACTGCCCGTTTCCAAAAGTGACAGGGGGTAGAAATGAGCCAGGTCTGGGGTCTAGGAGAAAAAGATAAGCAGTGAGAGGCCTAAGCCCAGGGCCTCCAGCTTTTCTCAAGACTCTCTGGGGGCCCTGGGGGCCACTTCCTCATCCCCACCTTCACTCTCTTCCTCTCAACCCACCTCACCTCTTGGGGCCAGCCCAGGGCAGAAAAGGGGAAAAGAGCCGAGGAGAACCAGGTATCCAGGACATCGGGGTCTGGGAAACAGAATGGGGAATGGGAACAATTGGAACCTCAGCTTCAGAATCTCAGCCCACTGCTACCCACCTTTCCAGCCCAAGCCCCACCCACAAACCTCAGCCCACTGCTACCCACCTTTCCAGCCCAAGCCCCACCCACAGAGACCAGGGGTCGAGCCCTCTGCCCCATTCCCAGCTTTCCCGACCCTACCTTCTCTACCTCACTACCTGCTCCCTCAAACACCCAGATGCCCTCCCCTGCCCTCCCCAGCTTCGGTACCCACCCCTCTCCAGGGTCAGCTCCGCCCCTGGTCTCCCTGTCAATTCTGCAGCTACTTCTCTGGCCTCAGCCTCTGTCCGCCCGACCACCCAACAGTCCTTCGTGTCGCCCTGCAGAAGTAAGGGGTAGGGAAGAGTGAGGAAGAACAGCACCTGACAGGTGTGAAACACCACTGAGTTTTCATGTTCTCAGGTGGTCTGAGAATGGCCGGCACCCTCTGGTGGTGGGATAAAGAATCGCCAGCTCAGGAGCTCTGATCACACAACAGATGTTTACGAGACCAAGACCAGAAAGCACAGCAAAGGCAGGGAGCTGGGACCAGCACTGGAAGTCCTCGGACTCCTGTGCTAAGGCTCTTTCAGCCACACCCAGCCCTCCCTTCCGCTTCTTCCTACCAACCTGTGTGTGCTCCTCTACAACCAGGTAGGCTGGAATCTGATGACCCCACCACAGCTGCCGGGAGACACACCAGTCCCTGCCGGGAGGACAC
This sequence comes from Eschrichtius robustus, assembly GCF_028021215.1. Classification (NCBI taxonomy): domain Eukaryota; kingdom Metazoa; phylum Chordata; class Mammalia; order Artiodactyla; family Eschrichtiidae; genus Eschrichtius; species Eschrichtius robustus. The sequence goes on from NC_090835.1 coordinate 85,228,538, forward strand.
GAGTGATTTCCTAGCATAACCAGTGGGCCCCCTCCCCATCTCCTGAGAGCCCCCCCTTCTCCTCACCCAGTGTGGGAAAACCAGTGCTGCCAGTTCTTCTGGTGGAAGGAGGGACTGAGCTCCAGGGCCCCTGACTCCACAGCCTGGAGGGAAAGGACCTTTAGACGGTGCTTCCCTTCCTGCACCTCTCAACCCCCCATGAATGGGACAAGTGGTCTCTGAAGTGGTTCTAAAACTCAGGAAGAACCTCCCAAGCCTCCTGAGAAGATTCTGGGCTTGAGTGAGGATGCAAGCCAGCCCTTTCTGTGCACCAGGCCTCCATCCCCACAGCTCTCCTCTCAACGAGCACAGCTAGAGAGGTCTGGGGGGCAGAAGGGCCCCCAGCCTCCCTGTTTCTTCATTCCACTGCTCAGGGAGTCCCCCGGCCCAGGCCCCAGGCCCTCCTCACACTGCAGCCTCACCTTGGCAGCTCTGTCCCCCATTTCCTGGCAGCGGACAAACCACTGGCTCTTCGGTAGGTATTCTACCACATCCCCGGAACGGCTGAAAGGGACACAGGACCCGACTACGTGCCAGGCCCTCAAGCGCTGAGGATACAGCAGCAAACAACACTGACACAGAGCTCGTATTCTAGCATAAGGGGTGCACAGCCCATCCTGCGGTCACTCTTAAGCTTCATCCATTCCCATCTGGGGTAGTCCCTACGGAAAGGAGTGAAAATGGGGTTACCTGCAAATGGGCAGCACCATAGGGTGGTCCTGGAATCCCCGGAACAGGCCCCGTTCCCTCAGTGCCGACAGAATCTTTTCCCGGGCCACAAATCGGTGAAGACCCTGGGGAAAAGCAGCAACAGGAAAGCTTAAAGGCTGCTAGGAAAACAAGAAAGTGGGAGAGGGGAGATGGGGCAGAGGGTGCCCCCAAAGGACGGGGTATCACTGAGCTGGTACTACCTGCAGCCAGTCCCCACAGAGGGAGGTCATGGTCCCATCCTCCGCAATGACACTCAGGGGGATCAAGCCGTGTCGGGCCCCCAGCTCAGCATCGGCAGGGCTGTGAGCTGGAGTCACCTTCACTGCCCCTAGGGGAGCAGAACTGACGTAAGCACTGAACCCTGACCTTGACTTTTTCAGATGTATCATCATCGCCCACGCTACCCTATCTCTCTCTCTCGTCCCCCAGAAGCCCTGACTTCCTCTCTCTCCCCTGCCCCCACTCACCTGTGCCCAGGTGTGGCTGAACAGCACAGTCTGTGATAAGGGGGAGAAGCTGCCCCGTCAAGGGATGACGAAGTTGTCGCCCATGTAGATGCTGAAGGGAAGGGAGAGGGAACAAGGACAGGCATGTGTGTGGGATGGAAGGGTCTGGGGTGGGCATGAGAACCCTGGGAATATGAGGGTGAAAACCAGAAGGTAAAGAGCCAGAGCAGGGCTCGGTAAACTTTTTCTTAAGGGACCAGAGTATAAATATTTTAAGCTTTACAGGCCAAGAGGCAAATTCAGTCTCTGTACAAAAACTCCACTCTGCCACCATGGCCGAGTTAGATAACACATGACGTAGCTGCAGACGATACAGAGGGAACGAGGGTGGCTCGTACAAAAACAGGCAGCAGGTGGATCTGGCCCACGGGCCATAGTTTGTCAGCCCCTGAGCTGAAGTGTAACATCAGGAAGAGAAGGGAGTAGACTCGGAGCCACTGGAGAACTGAGATGAGGGAAATCTTAGGAAAAGGAAGAGAAAGGAGGAGGAGCTGCCATTCTAAAAGGAAGGGAAGAGGATGGGGGTGGGAAGGCCAGGTGGCAGAGAGCGCGCTGTGTATTACCGTGTATCGGGAGTCATCGGGATGGATGGCCACAGCCACGTCTCCAGGCAACGTCTCTGGCCTCGTGGTTCCTACCACAACTTCTGCATCTGAAGACAAAATTCAAGCGCTTAAAGTTGGTCCTCACCCTCACCCCACACTCCTGACAAAGCTAAAGCCAGAAGAACTGGCAAAGGGAGGGGACAGGGATGGTCAAAGTTGAGCAGGCCCCCAGGAGTAACTAGAGAAAACTAGGACCAGTGTCTACAGGAGCCTGAGGTTTCCCCCAAGCTAATGACCAGAGGCCTGAGGGGGTGTCTGGTGCTGCGGAATTCCTCAATAACTTGCTTGTGAGACAAGGACAGAATGTTAATAAATACAACTAGAATCCTTGCTTGGTGCACAGAGGACACTGGGGGTTCTCGGTGCCCTGATCATAAATGCTGTGCATTCTTTGGGGCAAGCAGCAGCCTCTCCTACAAGAAACCTCCTCTGACTATTCCAGCTCATCTATCTTCCCCTTCTCCAAACTCCTGGGAACACTTATTGTTCAAACCACACTGCAGAACTGATCCTTTGTCTCTTCCGGGGGTAGCAGCCTCCTGCAGAATTATGCTAAGCTCCCACAGGGCAGTGACCACGTGCACTTTTCTTACATGGCCCAGGATACCCAGGGTGAGTGCCCATGAGGACGCAACACTACCAAGGTTCCTTATGTCATGTGGGAGATAGGCTGGTGGGTTCCCTCCATCAGCCCAACATGGGCTTGAGAAAACAGGGGAAGCAGAGACAAGTGGGTGACCTTTCTGAGGACTACCCTCACCAGGCTCTCCATCCACGGGGAAGGCCACGGAAAAGAGGAGGCCAAAAGACACAGGGGTGGGGGAGTCAGGCAACCGAAGCTCCGTGCAGCCAGGGAGGGGCCGACTCTCCACCTGGAGGTGTGGAAAAAGCAGGGTCAGAGAGCAGCCTTTCTGCAAGGCTTGCACCCGGCTTCCCACTTCCATTCATCCACGGCCCCGCCTCCCTGCAACCCATCTAAAAGCCACTTGGAGGATTCAGGAGCCACCTCCCTTCCCTCACCTAATCCTTGTGCAGCCACAGTTACAGAAAATATTCACCAAGCACTTAAACCACGCACAGGTGTTGTGCCGAGCACCTTCCAGGAGTTCTCACTGAATTCTCACAACACCCCCATGACACAGGCATTTCCATCCCGCCTAATTTACAGACTGAGGAAACTGAGGCTGACAGAAGCTAACAGCCTGCCAGGAGCCACACAGCTGGGAGGTGGCCAGACTCAGATGTGAATCCAGGCAGTCTGGCTCCCAAGTCCAAGCTCTCCCCCTGCCTCAGAGCTCTCACAAACCTGCCTCTCCTTCTCTGCCTCACCTCAATATCCGAGATGGCAGAGCGTAAAGCACACGACCAGCTGACAAGCTGCCGGCTCCGGTACAACAACCCAGCCTTGTAGAGCCGCACGAAAGCTTCTGTCACAGCCACTGAGGAGCCCTAGAATGATCTGAGTGTCCACATCCAACAGCCTCTTCTCAGCCCATCACCCCACTCAGGGACCCGGGCATCCCACCCTGCTACCCCAACACACACAGCAACCCGCCTCCCTGCACAGAGCTCTAAACACCTCCCCGACACCCACAGGGACCACGGCATGGAACACTCACGGCATCCATGGTAAAACACTCTCGGTCCCAGTCCAGGGAGGCCCCCAGCACTCGGAGCTGCTCACAGATCTCTCCACCTTTCCTGGAGTGAGTACGGCATTGGTTTAGCCTCTAGAAGCTAATGGACACAGACAAACCCAGTATGGGGCCTTCTATGACACTGAAAGAAGCATAAAGTTCTACAGTAACGGGAAGGGGCAGCTGATTTGTGAGAAACCCAAAGAAGCTTTACAGAGAAGATGGTATGTGTTAACAGACCTGGAAGAAAGAGGGTAATTTCAAGTGGATGGAAAGTGGGAATGGCTGAGGAGAGATGATGAAATCTAAGCAAGGGAAAATGGGATAAATAGAGGGAAAAACATACATATATACATACATATATATGCGTACATATACACAAATATCTACATTTTAACATATACAATACACACACACACAAAGCTTGGAAACCCCACCAAATGCTAAGGGGCTTCAGAGCTTAAGTCACCACAGGAAATTAGGACTGAATGGAAAAAGCCTTGACTACATGTTAGGAGAGAGGGGCTGGGAAGCCAGGACCCAAACCTGCTGTCTCGGCCCCTCCAGTCCTGCCCACCATACTCACTCCTCCTTCCACTTCCACACCTCCCTAAGGAAGTCTTCCCGGCTCAGCTCGTGTCTCCTCACTCCTCGCTCCTTCCACAGCTGTTTCTCCACCACAGCCTACAGCAAGATGAGGGGGCAAACAGAGAATCAGGTCGCTTTGGGGGAAGAACTCTCTCACCCAAGAAAAGGAAAAGTGGCGAAAGACATACTTGAGTAGCAATCCCTGCATGATCTGATCCAGGGACCCACAGCACCTGATCCCCACGCATCCGGTGCCTGCAAAAGAAAAACCGTCATGGGACTTCCCTGGTGGCGCAGTGGTTAAGACTCTGAGCTCCCAATGCAGGGGTCCGGGGTTTGATCCCTGGTCAGGGAACTAGATCTCACATGCATGCCACAACTAAAAGTTCACGTGCCGCAACTAAGGAGCTGGCGAGTGCAACTAAGAAGCCCACGAGCCACAACTAAGGAGCCCACCTGCCGCAACTAAGACCCGGAGCAACCAAATAAATAAAATATTTTTAAAAAGAAAAGAAAAGAAAAACGCTCACAGGAATCCCTGGTCTTACATGTTTGTTTATCCTCACTCCTTCCCACTTTCTCCTTCCCCTCCAAGAACTCAAGCAGCCCCATTCCCGTCTCACCAGCGCACGAGGGCGTCCTGTATGGCTACGGTCAGCGCATGCCCAATATGCAGGGAGCCCGTGACATTGGGGGGTGGGATACACATGGAAAAGGTCTCCCGTGTGGCCTGGGGCAGCCTGGCCTAGAGGAAGGGAAAGTCAAAGGGCAAGAGAGGGCTGCATGTTCCCTGGGGAAACAGCACACTCTGGTGTCTCCAAGGCAGAAAGAACTGCAGGAAAAACAGTCGGGCAAATAACAGGGAAGGGGAAAACCTGTGGACACCTTGGAGACACCAGAGGGAGAAGGCAAGCTCTCCTTGCTTTTGGCAGCCCCTGCAATGTGGCTGGTTGCGAGCTCCAGACTCATGCCCACCAACCTCATGGGCCATTCTGCCCTGAGGACCATTTAGCACCCCTCCCTACCAGGTACTAACCTGATATTCTGGTTTGAAGAAGCCCTCTCGCACCCACCAAGGGTACCAGGCAGCCTCAACATATTGGGGACTGTATGCAGGAGGCAGGGGCCGGGAGACATCTATGGAGGAAGAGGAGAGCTCCACTAACTCCTGAGTTTTGTTCCCAGGTTGCATTTCAGCAGACCAAATGGGCAACCAAAATGTGAGGGAAAAGGCCTTCAAGTGTCCTAGTTACCTTTCTTTTCACCATGTTCCGTGGGGATTTCATACAACACTATCTCCTTAGGAGTCCAGGCCTTACTGGATTCTGCAGGTGACTGCGGAGAGGAGGAACCAGAAGGGGGGATGCAATTCGAATATACCCCAGGTATCTGGAATCCAGCCAGTCTCCTCCTCCAGCTCCCTCCCAAGATTTCTCAGAGAACCAAGGACAAGCTGTCTGACCCCTAACCTTGGTCTTCTGGGCGATTCCAGCCTCCAGCGCCGCCTGCTTCTGTCGCAGGCGCTTCTGTTTGGCTTCACGGTTCCTCTGCGAGATGGCTGATCCATTGGGCTCTGACTGGGTGGAAAGGGGATGGGACCTGGGGAGTCCCCTTGAGGGCCTCAACCCCCAGAGTGGTGGTCGAAAAGAGGCCAGAGGCAAATGAGGCATCGGGAGTACTTGGAAAGGGGCCAAGGTCTGTTCCAGAGAGAGCACATTAGGAAGTTAGGGAGGTGAGGGAGGGTCACACCTCCCAAAATCACATCCTCCTCCTTATTCTCTGCCTCCCTCCAAGCACTGGTCTGTTATTTTAAGTATCTATCCCATCCCTCACAACCCTTCCTCTGTGAGGACTAGATTGCACGGTGTCGACAGGGCTCTTCCAGGACAGGGTAGGACTCTCAGGCCCTCAACCTACTCATCTGCGACGTGGGGGTGACCGCGGACACACAGGAGGGGAAAGGACTCAGGGATTCTGGCAGATGATGGACATTAGCGCTCCCGAGAGCCAGCAAGGAGTCCCGCCAGGGTTACTACTTGTCCGCCTGCCCCAGAGGCCGTCCGCACTGCCCCCAGCCAGCGCGTGCCAGGCCTTCCCGCCCGTCCCGTCGCGTGGGTCCTGACCCCGCAGCACCTCCCACTCCCCGAAAGCCTGCCCGCCGCGCGCTCACCCGGTGAGCCCGCCGCTATCCCAGGGCGCCCTGCGGCTGCGGGCGATTGGGGCGGCGGCGTCAGGCGCTCGAGCACCAGCTAACTGGACCCCGGAACTTGACTCGCGGTCACCGCGGCGCTGGGAGGCGGGTCCCCGCCCGGGCGCATGCGCGGTAACTGGCCTCGGCCCCACCTCCTTCCCCTCCAGGTCCAATGGCTGTCGACGCGGGGAGGAGGGCGTTCTCCGCCGAGCGGGGTGGCCTCTCGGGGAGGCGCCGGGGGCTGCATGGTTCACTTTCACAACTTTATTTAACAAGAACAGTCCCGACGTGTGAATAAAAAAACTCCTGATTTCCGAGGCCGCACCCGCCTCCACGCGGCCCGCCCTCCCGGGTCCGGTCCCCCACTCTCAGGAGTTGTGCTTCTGCCGCTTCCAGAAGCGCTTGACGTCGCCGTGCCCGGCCGGGGTCACCACCATGAGCCGCTTGGCCGAGTTCTCGAACACCAGGACGCCCAGCTCCCGAGCGTGGGCCAGCAGCAGCTCAAAGTCCACTTGCGACAGGAACTGGTTATACAGGACGCCTGGGGTCCGCAGGTCAGGAGCGACGGGGAGAGAGAGGAGGTGAGAACCTGAGGCGCGGAGCCCCTGGGTGGCAGCCTCAGGGCAGCGGTCTGGGCTTGCCATCCACCACGTTTAAATACTAATCTTCTATGTTTGCCTCTTCCAGGGCTCATCCTAACACTAGTGTGATCCAGCCATATTCAGGAAAGCAGTATAATACAATAAGAAAACCCATTAATGCTTACCAAAACCAGAAAAATTGCTATGAATTATCCCTCCCAATTTCCCTCTTCTAGCTAAATCCAAATTGCACTGATTTGAGACAATTTATTTACTGCCACCGACTCACTCCAAAATAAAACGTTCATGGGTTTACCAGCCCATGCAGTAAACAAAAAATAAAATGCATGAATAGCTTTTTCAGTTCATCAAGACTGAATTGTCCTTCCTCTGGCCAATGACCAAGAATCAACCGCAAAAGCCACTCACCTTCGGTGAACCGGAGTCTGTCCCTTTCCAGCTCCCACAGCCGAATCTGGTCCGTGATGGTGGGGGGCAGCACAGGTGTCTGCAGGGGCAAGGGATGGCTGTAAGATTCAGGAATACTACTCCAGACAACTCTAGCCCTCCACTCATCCCCCAGATTTGGGTGCCCCTTTCTCTTTTCCATCACTTCATCACCAGGTGCCAAGGGCTGTCAGCCTCCAGCAGCTGTCTGTACCTCCAGTCTCCTGTTTGTACCTGTTTAAGCATCACTGGGTGGGCCCTTGTCCTTAGGAAATGGATGATCTAGGAAAACAGACAAGAACTGGGATCAAGGGCTTAAGAAAGCAGGAGAGCTACCTAAGCTGTCACCTAATGTCACTGAACATCAACTGTTTAAAAACTCATGGGCACATGCCTGTCAACAGTTAAACCCATCCCAGTTTAGCTGTTGTCCCAAGGTGCTGTTCCCACTGGTGATGTCTGCTACTCCTTCTTTTGACACATCTGTCCTTTCCATAGTCTCGTTTTTTGTTTTTTTTATCTTTAAAATAACAGCAACTATTATTTTTGAGCACTTACTGCATGGCAGGCTCTGAGCTAAATGCTTTACCTTTATTTCACTGAATCCTTCCAATAGCCCTATGAGGTGAGAACTCTCATTATTTCCATTTTCCAGATGAGGAAACTGAGACTCAGAGAAGAGAAACAACTAGACCATCTCTGCAGCTAGGAAGTGGTGGTGTCCTTCTTCCATGTCTTTTCCCCTCGACGGTCTACCTATTCCCACACCTAGAGCCTTGATTTCTCGTCACCACCACCTACTATAACAGACCCCATGCTAGCCTTCCATGAGGTGACCACCCTGTACCCCACAGGCCAGGTGCAGCCTTTCTTCCCACCTGCACCTTCCCCAAGAGGCGATACCTGTTGGGCTGTGATGCCACTAGCAATGGCCTGCTGCACACTCTCCCGGGTCACCTGTGCCACCACCATGTTGGGGAAGCGATAGAGCATCTCAGAGAAAAGGGCAATGAGGGCGATCTGCAGCTCCGACTCTGACCCGAGGATAGGAAGAGAGGATTAGGAGGCTCCTCCACACCCAGAGCTCAAGCCTCAGAGAGCTCTGTAAACCACCAAGTTTACATGACCAGAAACTGGCAGTCCCTCCTCCTTCTTTCCCCTTCCCCACTCCCCTCCCCAGCCTGCTCTCCCAGGGGCCCTCTGTCCAGCCTCACCCGTGTAGGCATACAGCCGGTAATTGGTTTCCACGACAATGAACCCTGGCTGATGCACAGTGCCCCCAGCCCCAGAAACACCTGACGAGAGATTGATGGCCAGTCGCGTGGGGTAGTAACGCCGAGATTTCCTCTGGAAAGGAGAAGGGAAAGGCAATAGGCCCTCTCTCCAGCGTCACTGCCCTTCATCTTCCTCCTCAGACATTATAGATTCCTTCCAGTGCACAGAGCCTCAACTCCCAATTTCTCTCCCGAGGGACCCAAGCATTCAGTCCTGGCAACTGCTTCCTGCCTCCTGAGACCCCACTCCTTTTTAAGGCCAAGGCACCATACCACCCTGCCTCTTCCCTAGAAGCCATGTATCTGGGTGCTCATACCTTCCTCTGGAAAACAAGCCCAAACTCACGCAGATGTTGCAGGAAGTTCAACAGAGAATCACTCATACCTTCCACAGAGTAATCCTAGGGAAGAGAGATGGCCAGCTGGGGTCCAAAACACATCTCATCCTCCCTTTCCCAACCCCATACACTCACTCCCTCTTTTCCCATCTTTGTTCATTCTTATCTTTCACTGTATTGCCCCATAACCCCATTTCCCTTTCCCATCTCTCTACTCTTTTCCCATCTTGCCCACCCAAGCCCCCAGCTTACCTTGCCCAGAGTAGAGAAGCTGAGCTGGAAGAGAAAGGAGAGAATCTCCACTAGGTCCATGCCCCGACTCTAGGGAGGAATGGGCAGAGACAAAGGGGGAGGGATGGGAGGGAGGAAATGAGGAGAAAAAAATCAGGGAACAGAGTCTACAGGCAGCAGTCTCTCAGTGGGTCCTGGGAAGAGCAGAGCATGCTGGCAGGCAGCCCCTGACCTGCTCACCTGCGCTGTCTGCAGATACTGCAACATAAAGTACCAGAGCTGGGCCGGGGTGTCCAGCAACAGGAACTGGAAGCCGGCAGAGGTAATGCAGGGCGGCTCTCCAGGTTCAGCACTAGAGACAGAGAGGGCCCATGGCAGAGGTGTGCAGAGAAAGGCCACCATCCCACCTGTGTGATCACAGTTTTTTTGGTTTATCTCTGGCCGTACTCTGCTCAGCTCTCCTTTTACAGTCAACCCTCTGCAATCCTGACCCGATGTGGACACTCAATTTAGCAGGGACCCAAGGAGATGGCAAAACAGAGCCGTGTACCTCTGGCTTCCTCACCTCTTCATGAGCCCAGCCTGGCTAAGGAGCTGAGCCAAGTCCTGGCTGACGGCTGCACTGGGGGATCCCACCATGAAGTGCAGGACCACCTGAGGAACAGAAGAGAACACACAGTCGGATGACTCTAAAGGCCGTGGGAAGTAGGAGCACAAGCAGAGACACACACAGAGTCCCAAGTCCTCACCTCCCATCGCTCCTCGGCATACTTGTCAAGTGAGGGGACATCCCGGGCGTGCTTGTCTGGTCCCAGCTGACTTGTGTCATCAGACCAGGCCTTGCCCCTATGCCAGGACGGCCGAGAGTAAGGAACCCTGCCTGTGTTCCCCACCCACCCTTCTGCCCTCTTTCCACCTTCGTCCCCAGGGGCCATGAGTGGGAGACATTTCCTACACCATGTAGCTATGTCTGGTCCAACTTATTCCTAAAGGAGCTTCCAAAGTGCAGCCCACAAGCTTCCAGAGAGGGCCCCTCAGGAGCTTCCCCTCCAGCAGTTTAAAGAGCAGTTTAATCACTATTTCCCCTGCCTAGCTTAGAAAAGGTGTAAGTGACATACCCACCCAGAAGGGCAATGCGGAGGTTTTGGCGGAATATGGGGTTGAGGATGAGGCCCTGGAGACCACCAGGGAGCAGCTGGGTGTGCCAGATACGGAGGCCGCTCAGCAGCCCCGTGCTTTCCTCCTGAGCTCTGGAACAGAAGCAGAGAGGTGAGGGGGATGTCCGGAGAACAGAAAGAAGGAGGCCCATAAAGGCTTCCATTTCTGCCTGTTCTGAACTGGTGATCCTTGGAACACTGTTTCACGTGAGAGTAAGATCAGTGTCTTCTTAAGGCAAATTTCTTTACTGTAACACCTACCAGAGCCTTCTTACAGACCTCACAACTCTCCAAGAGGCAAAATACAGTAAACGGAATTTCCCAAAACTTGCTTAATTACAAGTTTTGTGGTGTTCCCATCAATATTTCCTGGAAGTGTCCCAAGAACATCAGTTTGGGAAACCTGGCTATTGAGAAATTTGTATCTGGCTGAGAATGCAGGAGACACTCACTTGCTGAATTCCTTCTTCACCCACAGGGCTACAGCAGCTTGCGGCAAAGGCTGCTCCAGAAAGAGCATCCGCATCACCCAGTTCTTAGCCAAAGATGGGAGCTCCCTGTAAGACAGGAGAGGGAAAATGTTAATATCAGAGCTGCCTGAGAACTGCATCCCTGCTCTCAATGGCCTCAAACACCTCACCTCACCCCCCACACTTTTACCAGTCTTGCTGCCCCCACTACCTCCATCTGGTTTGGCACACTTCAATCTCCAAGCCCACGAGGGCTAAGCTTCTACCCACGAGAACTTATTCCAGTCTGCAGGCCTCATTACATTTCCCCACCATGGTCCCTGCCATGAAGGGGGTCCTCACCTGAAGACAGCCAGACAGGTGGCAGGGTGCCCATACAATCGGTCCAATACCCCAGGGCTCAGGCTCCCTAGGAATTCCTGCAGGTTCCTGCATTGTAGGTGTACTCGATTCAGTCCACCCCTGGAAGGGGTGCTCTCCATCACCTGAGAGGGGCAAGTGTTAGTGTTCCCCCACAGTCCACGCCAGTGTTGCCCCTCACCTTTCTCACTCTGGCTCCAGAGCCACTGGCCCCCACAAGAATGCATCTTTTCTATGGTTTCCTTTTTCATGTCACTCATCTCTTGTTTCTCCCAAACCTGACCAACCTCCCCTCTTTTCCTGCCTCTTTGCCCCACTGCTGGCCTCAACTCCAGTCTTCTCTAAATTTCTAGATGGCAGAATTGTTAACTGTCCCATATTTGCAAACTTTGTATTTCAATGACTTGTCTCATCTTTACCTAAGCAGTGACAAAGAGACTTGTTGGAGCCCAACCCTCTCTCCCTCCTACCTCTCCTGGTCTGAGCAGCCTATAAGCTCCAAATCTGTCCGTTCTTCCCATCTATTTCTTGGCCCCATTTCTCGTGCTGGGCACGGCAATAACTACCTTACCCCTCCATGTCTCCCAAATCCAATTCCACCTCTTTCCTCTTCCCGCCCCCAAGACTACTTCACCCCATTCAGCCTGACCCACACCGCTTGATCTCCTAACTTGTCCCCTACTTTCCTCCCAGTCCTCGCCTCTCATTCAACTCTCTTCCTCTTATACCTCCGCCACCGCTTCTCTCCCAGCCCCTTTACCACTCAGTGTCGATCCCCCCTCGTGCACTCCAAGTCTCGTCGCTTAAACGGAGCCAATGTCTCTCATTGGCTCCGGGGAATAGGGAAAAGGATGGCGGAAAATGAGAGAAAAAAATGGGAGAGGGTCGAAGGATTTCACCGACAGGAGACCAGAGTGGAGGATTCAGAAAAGAAGGGAAGGAGTGGAGAAGCAGGGAGGACGAGAATCGGCGCTGCGCTCGCCCGCCGCAGGGCATACTGGGAATTGGAGTCTTGTCTTTCCCCACCCGGGAGCAAGCTGAAGCGCGTCTGACTACAACTCCCAAAAGGCATCGCGGGGAAGCCTAGAGGGGAGAGGCTGGCTTTTACTTGAGAGAGTCGGGGCCACCAGAGGTTGGGCCGCTTTGTTCCGCGTCACTCTCCACCCTCTCGGCCAACGGCAAATCTAACCGACCTGAACTGGAGTGGGGACGCTGGGAGTAGAAATGCCCTGAGAGCTTCCTGGCGGAGGCGCAGAAAAGACATGGTGGTGAGGCGCTTGGGTTTGGAGACGCACGAAACTGGGTTCTTTGAGCTCAGTTGCTCCCCGTGAATTTGGAATAATGCACTATCCAGAGCATTTTCTCGAATTAGGAGTTAATTCGATCCAGTGCGCCTTCCTCGGCACGTAAGTACTCAATAAATCTTAATTGTCACGTCCTCCATGCTTCCACCCACCTCCCCACCTCCCGTTTAATTAGAAGATCCTAATAAATGCAGTTTTAAAAAGAAACCAATTGTTTGGTCTGATTTGATTTATGAAACTACTGCCGGGTAAGGGAAGGGAACGTCTTCAGCCAAAGCCAGAGCTACACGTTTCCCCACATTCCTATAAGGCAAGTTTTGTTATTCCCACTTTGCAGACTAGAAGACGGAAGCTCAATGAGATTAAGAAGTTTGCCCACGGTCAGACAGCTAGAAAGTGCCCGAACTGGGAGTTGAAGTTCATTTGCGAGTGACCAGGAATCAAAATGGTAAGAACTAAGACTTTGTTATACCTTGTAGCCCACCCATGCTTGTTTTGTTGTTCCGTTTCTTTAGCAATGTTTAAAATCCTCAAAGAATGACACAAAACTGACAAAGCTTCCTTATGGCAAACGTTGAGTAAGGTTAAAAGACAAATTACAATCTGGGAAGAAATATTTGATAAAATAGACAAAATACAAAGAACTCTTGTAAAGCAATAAGAAAAAGAAACAACACAGTTGAAATATTAAGAAATAACAGGCAATAAACAGAAGAAATACAAGTGCCTTGTAACCAAATGAAGAAACTCTCAACTTCACTCTTAAGGAAAAGTAAATTAAAGAAATAATAAAAAGTCCAATTAGAAAAAAAAAAAAGGATTGACAACCTCATTGTTGGCATGAGTATACATGAGCACTTAACCATACTCATTTTTTTTTTCCATACTCATATATTTTTGTGGAGGGTTGACATAGGCACACCTTTCTAAGGGTAATTTGGCGGTATGTACCAGTGATTTTAATGTAATTACCCTTTGACCTAGCAACTCCCCCGTTAGGAAAGTAGCATACTGGAATTCTGCCACGTAGGTACAAAGATATACATGCAAAGATGTTTACTGAAGTGTGTTTGTTGTTGTAGCATGAAAACAATGGAAACAGTCCAAATGTCCATCATTGGGAGCTGGTTAGATAAAATGTGGGTCATTGCAATGTAGAATACTAGGCAGCGCTTGCAGAGGAGGTCACTGTCTGCATACTGGCCTGAGCTACGTACCACCTATCATGACGGGGACAAGAGCAGATTACAAAATGTCATACCTAATCCAGTGCCACCTCTGTAAAAGAAGCTTTTATGTGTGTGTTAAACTCAAATAGGCCATATGCTTCATTTTGACTAGAGCAAGCAAGGGGGGAGCTGGGCAGACTGGTCACAGTTCCCTACAGTGTAGGGAAAACTAGGGCTACACTGTCCAGAACAGGAGCTGCTAGTCACCTGTGGCTATTTAAATTTGTTTTTCTTCCATAAATTTATTTATTTATTTATTTTTGGCTGTGTTGGGTCTTCGTTTCTGTGCGAGGGCTTTCTCTAGTTGCAGCAAGCGGGGGCCACTCTTAATCGCGGTGCGTGGGCCTTTCACTGTCGCGCGGCCTCTCTTGTTGCGGGGCACAGGCTCCAGACGCGCAGGCTCAGTAGTTGTGGCTCACAGGCCTAGTTGCTTGGCGGCATGTGGGATCTTCCCAGACCGGGGCTCAAACCCGTGTCCCCTGCATTGGCAGGCGGATTCTCAACCACTGCGCCACCAGGGAAGCCCTATTTAAATTTAAATTAACTGAAATAAAATTTTCGATTCAGTTCCTTGGTCACATTAGCCCCATTTCAAATACTCAACAGCTACATGTGGCTAGTGGCTACCTATTGAACAGTGCAGATATAGACCATTTCCATGATAACAGAGTTCTCTTGGAGAGCCCTGCCCTAAGGGATGCAAGGTGTCTGATGTCAGGCTGAGCACAGGCTGGGTTCCTGGAACTGGCCTTCAGAAAGAAAATCACCCTGGGCTCCTAGGAGCTGAGATTGTGGAAAGAGCTCCCTGACATAGGGCTATCCACCCTGTGCTTGAAAACGTCCTATGTTGGGTAATGGAGAGCTCATGCCCTCCTCCCCTCGGGTAGCATCCTGGAGAGAAAGAACAGAGCCAGGAGCTGACGGGCCTGTTTTCCACCAGCTTCTCCATTTCCCAGCTGTGCTGCCTTGGGCATGTTGCTAACCTAACGAGAGGTTTTCTTCTCTGTGAAATGGCAATAAGTTTAACTACTTCCTGTGTTGTATTAAATAAGATACAATATGTAATAAGTATGGTACCTGGCACAGAGAGGGTGCTCAGTAAATAGCATCATCATTACTAAAAAACCAGCCAAACAAAAAACATGTAAATTCGCATCTGTAGTAGGTCCTACAAAGAAGAGAGGCATGTGCTCAGAGAGCATCAAGGACATTTGACCTGGTCGGGCAAGTCAGGGAAGGTTGCTGAAGGACCAGCAGGAGTTGGGAGTTGTTTTTGCCTTTAACAAGGCAAAAACAGCAGGGAATTATGTTCCAGGTGGAGGAACAGCAAGCTATAAATGCCATGTGGCAAGAAGGACTGAGTCCATTGGAGGGACTGAAAGAAGGCCAGTGGTGCACAAAGCAGGAGGAGGGGCAAACTTGGCCAAGAAGATTTTGTTCTTTATTTTAAGGTCAATGGGAAGCCATTAAAGGGTGTAGAATAAAGGAATGGGGTCAGATTTGTGTGTTTAAAGATCACACTGGCTGTAGGCCTGTAAACAAACCAGACAGGAACAGAAACGGATCCTGGGAGACTACTGCAGTGGTCCAAGCAAGATGGAGGTGGTGTGTGCTCCGATCGGGTTGGAGACAGAAATGATGAATTTAAGGGAAATATGGAATCAAAGGCAACAGAGCTTCTTGACAGACTGGACTTGGGAGGTGAGAGTAAGGGAGAAGGGGTGTCAATGATGATGCCCAGGTTTCTGGCTTGCGCAGCTGAGCTGCCATTCACTGAGTCAGAGAACCACGGAGGAGCAGCAGGTTTGAACATGCTGAGACTGAAATTCAAATGAACCCTAGGTGGTTGTGCAGGTCTAGAGCTTAAGAGTTCTAAGCTCAGAAATTTGGGAGTTCTCGGCTCACTGCCATGGCTTCTTTTGCTCACCATTCTGGGTTCTGGCCTCTAAACTATTGTCTTGTCAGTGCTTGTCTTAAATTGTGGGTCACAGTGGTCTGACCTGTGTAGGTTCCAGCAGGACTCAGACCTGTGACCTGGAACCCCAAGGGCCTATCAATACAACCGAAGATTAAATTATCTTGTCATCCTCATTATCCAGTTGGCTCATTTTGTAAATGTCATCAACTGAGACCCCAGGGTCTTTATTTCACATGAACTGCCATCAAGATGGGTCTGCCTTTTCCCATACTTGCAACTGATTTTTTTTTTTTTTCATTCCAACCAAATTTGAACTCTGTTAAATGTTTTCTTGGCAGCTGTGGCTCATCCTTCCAAGCCTCTGAGATAATTTAGGGTCTTGGCTTGGCTCTCAAACAATTCAAACCTATTTGTAATTTGAACACTTGATCAGTCTAATACAGGGATTCTCCTCCTGGGACTTCCAGACCCTGGGGTGCAGGCAGTGGGAGAGGGTTTCCTAGAATTTGGGCAAGAAAAGAATTAATCTCTATTTTTATTAACCTCTAACTGAAATTTAGCGTTTCCTCCAAATATGACTATGAGCAAAACCCCCAGTATATTAGCAGTACCTGTCACTTGTCACTAACAGACACCACAGCTATTCTCATATCCCACTATAGCTGTAGAAATCTCAGAATATCATTTATGCTCATTACTTTTTGAAAATATCAATAATTATTACACCTGCTACTAGGCTTATTATTAAATATATTTAAAAGAAGCACATATGTTACTATATCATTTTTTTAACATTTTGGTAAATGCTTTGATTTCCTGTTATATATATGTAATCATAATTGTGTATTTTATATATATATGAAATACTTTTAAACGGGTTTTAAAACATAATTCTGAGGAGGAATCAGTAGACCTCTCCACACTGCCAAAGGGGTCCATGGGTCAGACAAGGTTAGGACCGCTGGCCTAATCCACCTCCCTCCAGGCCTCCTGCAGAGCTCCATATTCATGTGGGACCTTAGGTCCCACAGGCGAGGGCCTGGCTTATGCAGAAACAGAACGCTATGCTGGGAAAAACACATGTTAGGAAATGGAGTGGGAAGAAGAGGGAAAAAGAGGGGAAGGAAGAAAGGAAATGGGTTTGGGGGGGCAGGAGGCAGATTTCACCAAAACCCCAAGAAACCCACTCGTAGCTGTGGAAAACTCAACCTTTATTATTACCTGCCTAGTGCAGGGGATTAAAATAGCATTGCGCTAGATCCATATATTAGTGTAAAAATCTGTGTCTCTCCCCCCCCCAAAAATGTACAAACCCCAAGTGATTATAGAAAAACCAATGTGGCAGCTACCATAGAGATGTCCAACCCCAGGGCCACGGGCCATTTCTCTCTTTCCCCCCTAATCCCAATACTTATTCCACAGAAACATACAGGCTTAGAGAAGTTCTACCTACAACAGGGCAGGTGGGAAGTGGGGAGGCTGGGGGGGTAGGGATCACCCCCAAGTCCAGTGTTTCAGAGGATGGAGGAGGGAGAGGCCAAAGCTGAGGGCAATCCCAGGAGGAGGCACAAGGGAACCCCTTTCTCCCTTTCTTGTCCTCCTCACTCCCCAGGTTCTCAGCCAGTGGGGTCCAGTGTGTGACGGAGAGAGAGAGAGAGGCTGGGGGCAACAGCCTTCTCTCCAGGTACCAGTGTTGCCCAGGGGGGCCCAGGTGCTCCAATGGGCCAGGTCCAGTGTCTGCCCTATATTTTCTCCCACCTCCCCCAAGAGATGGCTAGAGGAGGTCAAAGAGGATCCCATCCACAGGGCCAGCTGGGTGGGTGGCAGGGGCTTCTAAGAGAGGAGCAGGAAGGGGGCATGAGAGCATATCTGGGGAAGGGAGGGCGTCAGCTCCCCGGCAGGCCCAGCCCACCTTAAGCCACACTGCCTCTCTCAGAGGTGAAGGGCGGTCACGAGGGGGAATGGAGTGGGTTGCGCTTAGCTCCTCTTGTTTAGTGCCGCTGGCCTTCCCTGAATCCTCCCTGAGGGAGGGGCGGCTGGGTGTTGTGATTCACACTGTGTTGAGCGCATCTTCTGCCAGGAACCGATGCAGTTGGGAAAAGGGTGGTCGCTGCTCAGGCTCCCGGCTCCAACACCGAAGCATCAGCTCATACAGGCCCAGCGGGCAGGCCGGGGGCCGGGACAGGTACACCTGCATTGTGGCAGCGTGGATGAAAGGCAGGCAAATGTTCTTTAGTCCCCAAGATGACAGGCTCTGGCCCTCCCGGACCCCCAGACCCATCTTCCCTCCCCTCTGCTCTGACCTGCCGGCCCTGGTCCCGGAAGAACTCCCCCGCGTTCTCGATGACTTGCTCATCGGTGAGCTGCCCAAAGGGCTGGGCCCTGCAGAGCATCAGCACCTCCCACAGGGTCACCCCAAAGGCCCACACGTCACTGGCAGTCGTGAACTTCCCCTGGTGCATGGATAAGGCAACAGAGGTGGAGAAAGGCATCAGTCAACAGAGACCCTCCTCCTCTCCCCAATGGGACCCCACATCCACTCAGCATCATCCTCACACCCACCTGACTCCCTCCCAACCCCCGGCGCTCCACCCTCCTTAGCTGGCCCTCTTTCCCACTAAGCCTGCTCCTCTCCTCTGGCTCTGCCTTCTTTCTTGTGCTCTAGTCCTCTCCTTACCTCTTCCCGTTTCTACCCATCCTGCCCCCCATTTTCTGGTCCTGACTCTCCCAACTCATCGCCTTCTATCTCTAGCCTCCTTATCTCTCTTCCTCTCTGCTACCCTGACTCCATCTCTCACACTCACTCTTGGCTCCTGGACCCTTTCCAATCATACCATAACTCTCTGCTTTCTCCAGTCCCTTGAGCCAGAGGGAACCTTATAGAGCATTGGTCCAAACCCCCACTTCAGAGATGAGGAAAACTGCAGTCCAGGGAAGGCAAGTGACTGAACGAGATCCCAGAGCTTAAGTGGCAGCCAGTGCTCCCCTAACCGCCCCTCCCTTCCCGCCTCTCTCCGGGCCTCTCACCATGAGGATGCACTCCCAGGCCATCCACCGGATGGGCAGCACCGCCCGGCCCTGCACACGGTAATAGTCCCCGGCGTAGAGGTTCCGGCTCATGCCAAAGTCAGCGATTTTGATGGTGAAATTTTCCCCAACCAGGCAGTTCCTTGTGGCCAAGTCCCGATGCACAAAGTTGAGTGTGGCCAGATAGCGCATGCCCGAGGCAATCTGGGCCGCCACATGCAGCAGCATCGGGTAGCTGAGTATGGAAGCCGACAACAGCGGGTTATAGGGGCAGCTCTAGACTCGTCCCCACCTCACAGATTCCTGGGAGATGAAGGAGAGCCCTCTCCCCAAGACTGGGTTACCCCTCCTCCTGGTGCGGAGATGGAAAGCCCTGGTGGAGGCCAGCGGGTAGGTGCCCACTCAACCTTTCTTTAGCTCATCCGACCCCAGGGAGCTACCGCTTTTGTTATGCTCCACAATCTGGACTCAGGGACAGTGAGGGCGAGAGAGCACAGGGAAGTTCCTGACAGGGTCCAAGTCCCTTCACCACCCTCACTGTCGTAATCTCCAGCCTTTCTGCCCCTCAAGTTCTAGATGAACATGGCCACATGTGTCTCATGCCAGGCCCCCTCCCGGAACCTCTACCTGCCTGCCCATCCCATGTTCCCCCTTTCCCTCTAAGCTGGAGTGAGGGGAGCAGAGGAGACCCCCTTGTGTACCTGATGGTGGGCCCCTGGGCCGCCTCCCCATCTCTGTCCTCCTCCACCGCCTTGTCCTCTAGCTGGTGGGCACTGAGGAACTGGTTGAGGTCGCCATTCTCCATGTAATCAGTTATCATGCAGAGGGGGTCGTCCTGCACACACACGCCCAGGAGCCGGATGATGTTTGGGTCCTTTAGCCTCGACATGATCTTCACCTCCTTCAGGAAATCATTCCTGGAGAAGCAGGGAGAAGGTGGCGGGATGCCGAGGGGCTGACCTGCAGCTTCCCTCCAGCTCCCACAAACCAGTGCCCCACTCCCCCACCTCTACTCACTAGTCCCCAGACACTCCCCCACTGTTGGTCTCCACCATGTTTCTCTCTAGATCCCTCCCCTCTCTTCATGGCCTCCCCCCTCCCTTCTTCCAGATGCCATCCCTGGTCCTCACCTGGCATTCTTGGTGGCATCTGGCCGCAGGATCTTGACAGCTACCAGTAAAGGGTGTTCCTTGCACACACTAAGGGGGAAATCAAGACTGACCAGATCTTGAGGGTTCTCTACCTCACACAGGTGCACCTGGAGAAAGAAGGTGATTTGCTATGGGGTCACAAGGTTCACCAAGGAGACATGGTCAATTGGGACAACACAGATGACGGTTTCCCAGCCAGGGGGGATGTTTGGGCATGGCATCAAGAAAGGCAGAGAGGCAAACACTGCTGATGGCTGGGCAGGAATCCTACTTACCTCCCCAAACTGGCCCTCGCCAAGCTTCTCCTTGAAGCGGAGCCTCGACCGAGGGAAATCCACTCTGGGGGGCCCATCCCCAGCTGCCCCTGGGGGCAGTGCAGGCACAGCATAGGTATTGCCTCCAGTGACACCCTGCAGGGTGACAATGTCAGCCTCGGCATAATGGGGGACGCTGTTCTGGGGAGGTGGGGGCAGAAGCGGGGCACCTGGCTTCTCAGGCTCCATATAGTCCCCACTGCAGGCTGGAGGGATGAGGGAAAAGAAGACAGGACGAGGCATCAGGAACAGCCCCCGAGAGCCACGGTTCTCCACACCCCCGTCTCCCAGAGGCGCCCCGTCTCCCAGGTGGGTGAGAGACTGGGTCTACCCTCCTCTTCTTGGTATTCCACCCGCCAGCCTCAAAACAGAGAAGGCGCTGGCATGGGATAAGAGTTAGCTGCTACAGAGCTTTCAAGGCAGTGGAAATGGTTGAGCAAAGAATGTCATAAAGTCTTGTTCTCTAGAGATCCCAGCACAGTACAAGACCATGAAAGAAGTCTTGGCTGCAAGTGGAATTCCTCTACCCACCATTGGAAGAAGGATGGTCCCAGCCATCCGGTCACCCTCCAATTTCCAAACCCATGACCCAGTCACCGCCAGCCACTGTCATTCACGTAGCCATTCTACCGGTTGCTTTCATCCTTTCATCCTCCCTGCCGTGGCTACCCAAGCCCTCCCTGACCCAACACACCAAGCTCAAAGACAAGCAGAGACAGGGGCACACAGAGGGAAAGGAAAACAGTTCCTCACAGCCCGCACAACATGGAGTCTACAGACAGAGGAGAGGAAGCAGAGCTGTCCCCCCTTGGCCCTGGGGAAGGGGTGACGAGAAGAAGGTAACACAGAAGAGAAGGGCAGACAGGAAGGGCGGGGGTGTGAGCAGAGAGAGGACAAGTTGGGGGAGAGGGCAAGCACTGGGGGAGAGGCCGTCCTTGCAGCTCTAGAGAGAGGGGAGAGTGAAGGAAGGTTTCACTTCAGGCTCAAGAGAGCCTGGAGCCACCATAGCAACCTCCTGTCTGGCTCTGGAGAGCTCAAGAGATGGGGTGGAACAGGAGGAGGGGAACAGCTGAGAACCAGGGAGATTTCTACTCCTCAGCTCAAGGGGGAGGCCTTAAAAAGGAGCAAGCAGCAGCAGAGGACAGCTAAGGGCACAGGAGCTTCCTCCTTGGGAGCTCAGGAGAGCAGAAGAGGCCACAGTGGGGAGAGGAGGGAGTGCAAGGTGTGAGGACTTTTCCCTGCCCCAGTAGAGGTATGGGGAGCCTGGCAGAGACTAGGGGCAGAGGGGCTTACCCTGGGTGTTGGTGGGTTTGGCCCAGGCGGGTGTGGGGGGGCCCGGGCCTCGAGGGGGGCGGGCGTAAGTGGCCAGAAGGAGACGGTAGGCTGGATTGGAGAGCAGCAACGCTGTCGGGAGAAGGAGGGGGGGAAACACGGGGAAGGGATGAGACTCAAGGCTAGACAGACAGGGAGACACAGAATAGGGCAAGACTAGGGCTGATGAGAACAAATGTACTAAGAGACAGAAATGGAATAAAACAAGCATCTGGAGAGTGCTGGATAACTGGATGGATAGGTGATGGATGGACGAACAGATGATGGATGGATGATGAATGACTGGATGGATGGATAGTGAATGCATGGATAGATGATGGATGGATGCATGGTTGATGAATGGATGATGGATGGACGTATGAATATATATGGATGGATGAACAAACGGATGAATGATGAATGGATATATAAATATAGGTAGATGGATGGAATGAACATGGTGAGTCTAGGAGAGAGGAGAGGAGCCAGAAAGACACAATGAGAGGGCACAACAGAGACGAGAGAGGGATGTGTGTGGGACACAGAAACAGGATGAGAGCACTGGGGACTGTGAGTAATGCATGGAAACTTCCTGAGGGAGATGATATGGTAAAGGACGTGGAGTAACACAGAAGGCTGTGACCAGGGACACACAGAAATAAGAAAATGAGTTGAAACTGGGGAAGACAGTAAAAGAAAGGAATGGTAAAGGAGAGGAAAAAGGATACACTAAGAAGACAGGCAGAGGACGGAGGTGGGACTGGAACAAGGAAGGTCTTACCAGAGCCGTTGGGGACACTGGGAGCAGAGTGGGGCGGATTCCCACGAGGCCGGGGCTCCTGGTAAGGGGGTGGTTCTCGAGGGCCGGGGCGGTTGTTGATGAGGATGGTATCCCCAGGGACAGAGAGGTGAACCGTCAGCTCCTCTTCTAACACCCGACGCTCGGCCTTGTCATGGGGAACGGGAAATATTAAGCGCAGCTACCGCTCAGCGCGCCCTTCCCAGCTCCTGGTTAAATCCTACACCCGTGTTCCCTCCTTCAGTGCTCACAAAGTCCTGTAGTCGTATGTATTACTAACTCATCTCACAGGTAAAGAAAGACTCAAGGGCATTTAAGTGGGTTCCCTGATGTCCCGCAATGGGATTCCAACCCAAATCCTACCAGTCCATAACTATTAACTTTAACGCATATCACCACCACTGGACTCTGGCCTGGAAGACGTGGGCTTAGGGTGTGCCGCACTTCTTCCAGTTGCTCCTCTAGCTCCACTCGCCACCTTCTCCCGCTGGGCTTCTGCCCCAAGAGGTCGATCAGTGTGGACTGCATCAACGGGCTGGGTCTGGGCTGGCCAGATAGGAGCCCCAGCAGGAGTTTGGAGGGCAGACAGGAAGTGAGGTCAGGGTGTTTATTCTCCCAGCCCCTCCCTAAGGGATGGACCCAGGTGAGCTGCATCCTGGAACCAAAGTCCATTGCCCCTCTCAGGCGCCCTCTCCACACACTCCTCCTAGATTCCTCCCGCGTTCCAGTGACTGCCTCCTTCGCTCACCCCACAGACCCAGGGATGGTAGCAGCTCTGCGGTGACCAGGCCTGGGGAACTGCACTGCTTCTCGTGATTTACGTACACCCTGCCCACATCTTTCTACGTGGTCTCCTTACTAAGCCTCCCTCAAATTATTCTCATCCGACTGTGCTCTATGGTCCCTGCTGGATCCTAACTAACGCAGGAGTCCCGACACACACTGGTCTCACTCTCCACACCCACATCCTGCCCATCCCTCCCCAGGCTGCCCCACCCCCAGTAGCCCAAGGGTCCCCACCCCACTCTGCCCACCTTGCTGAGGAGCTTGCGCCAGTGCAGCCGCCACAGCATGAGGGCGATGATGAGCAGCAGCAGCAGGATGATGGCCACCAGGCAGCCAATGAGGATGGCAGTCGGGCTCCCCTCGGCCTTGGCCACGGGCTGCTGGCCCCTGGGCTCCAGCTCTGGTGGAGGCAGAAGGGTCAGGACCAGGGGAGGCTTCCCACCCAGGCTGAGGGGGCCCAGGGAGGACTGGTGACAGGACCCACACGCCCTGGCGGGGGCCCCAGGGCAGCTCACCCAAGCTGCTGAAGTTGGTGGGAGGTGGGCCGGGTGGCCACCAGGGGGCTGGTGCGAAGGTGCCCCCCAAAGCCAGGGAGGAGTCATTCATGACATCTGGGGAGAAGGAAGAAAAAAAGGGAGGTCAGATAGGGAGGAGGCGACCAAAGGGAGGCACACATGCATGAGACCAAGGGAATTCTATTATTTGGTGAGGAGTAGGAGCAGGGCTGATACTCAATATATGTACCAACCAACCAGGATAGGTGGTGGAACAGGATCCTGGAGGGTCCTGGATGGTTGTGGTGGTGCTGGATGTTAATCTTTTAGTTGCTGGATTGTGGGGAGAAGTGGGACTCCTGAGGAGAGCCCAGGGTGGGGATCCTGGCTGTCAGGAGGCTTAGAGAAGAGGCTATTTCTCAACCAGCACAGAATATTTCAGTATTTTAACAACCACACTGTCATACTGCTCAACATCAGTCGTGAGTGAGGGGCTCATAAACGAAAGACTGAGACAGGCAGGGGGAAAGGGGGAGGAAAGTGTTCAAATTATTTAGGGCAGCCTTACTTGTAAAGTCTCATTGGTGCCGGGAGTGGTTATTCGAGGGCACTATGGGTTAGTAATACCAGAGGCTGGGAACTGGGCAGAGACCAGGGGCTTACCAGAGATGAAGGAGATTTCGCTGAAGAGTAACCACGGCCCAGCAAAGAGGAAGCGACACTGCAGAAAGCGGCCCACTCGGCCACCCAGGGGCACTGACACAGTCCGGGCTCTGGGGTCCCTCAGGCTGCCCCCCAAGGCATGGCGCACGGGCTCCCCCTCCCAGGCCATGGCAGGGCCCCTCTTGAAGCGACACTCCACCCCGCCAGGCAGGCGGGCTCCCAGCGTGTGCATGTTGTTACAGTGGACCTGGGGGAAGGAAGGAAGGACACAAGGTCAAGTCCAGGAGAGCCCGAGCGAGCACCCCAGGGCACTCACCCTGGTCTCAGAGCCCTCCCTGGGAGTTGGCCGCACTTACCTGCATGGCATGGAAGGTCCTCAGCCGGTCAAACTCAAACTCCATCTCCACATAGCCGCTGGGAAAGCTGTGATTGCTCCATCCCACATAGTCATAGCCTGGCCAGACCCGCAGCTCCTGGCTCTTCCTAAAGTCATCCAGCCCCACCACGCCATCTGCCAGCTGGCCCAGACCTCCGTACTGCAGCCTGGAGAGGAGGGGAGCCGAGGAAGAAGAGGTTGGAAGAGAAGAAAGTGTCACCTATCTGGGTGCTCTACAACCCCCATCCTCCAGTGGCCTGGCCAGCGTAGCCCAGCAACCCCCCACCCCTGCCCCAACCTCACACAGCTCTCTCTTACCCTCACCCAGGACTCTCTAGGGCACCTTGAAGTCACATGCTACACAAAGGCACCGCCTCTAAGGGACACCGCTCAACCTATGATGTGTGTATTTATTGTGACAATTTGCAACAGATTTAAGTGTCTTACCAGAGGCAGGCCTTTCTCTAATTCGCACAAAGTGTCACATTAGCTAGTGGTCACCTTGCTATCCCTAAATCCTGGTCCTGTCCCTTGAGCCCCACCTAAGCCATCCCTCTCTGCAGTTCTTCCCTCTCACTGCCCAGACAACCCCCTCCCCAACCCACTCCATCCACTCTCCCACCCCAGGCTCCATGTCCTGCGGGGCCCGCTTCTTTCACCCGCCAACGGTGTGTGTGGTGTGTCCATCGTAGGTGGAGTCGTTGAGGTGCACGGCCTCAGATAAGTACATCGTCTGCCCCACAGGGGCCATGTAAGACAGGAGTCCATCTGGGGCAGGGGGAGGAGGGGCGTTAGGGGCACGGAGCCTCCATCCCCCACCCCTGCATCAGGCCTGGGCAGGTTTCAGGTCCCTCTCTCGTATCCCTCCACAGGCCGCTGGCATGGAGGAGGCAATGCTGGCCAGTCCCCTCCTCACTCAGAGTGACAGATTCCCAACAGGAGAGAGGATCCTAGATGCCCCTCTCCCCCATTCCCACTCCCCAGTCCCCAGGACAGGAATGAATCCTCAGGGGTCTGAATGACTCACCCTTCCAGAGGCAGCCATAGAGCTCCACCCGTAGACAGACGCTCATGACTCGGTCCGCCCGGGGATAGAAGCGAACCAGTCGGGCCACCATGGGGGGCCCAAGGTCCTTCAGCACCACTCCCCCAGGATCCTCATTACCTAAGATCACCTGTGGGCCAGGACGCAGGGGTGGATGGGGGAGGAAGGCTCCAGATCGGATCTAATTTCCCAGCCACCAGCTGCTCCCTGGCCCAGCCCACAATGGCCACAAAGAGACCCATGAAGGGTGGCACTGAGCACCCAAGGCATGGAGTACAGCCAGGCATTTGTAAGACAAGGGGCTGCAGCAGAGCCCCCTGACACCTCTCTGGGCCTGACGGTCTGTCCTGACCTCTAAGTCTCTCATCCTGTTGTGCCCAGATTCTACCCAGTCCCTCGCAGCTCTGCACCCCTGCTCTGGCTTCCCCTCTTCCTGCACCCATTCCCTCTGTTCACTCAGCAGATGCTGGCTAAGCACCCACTCTGCACCAGCCAGGCACATTCCTGGGGGTGAGAATCAGTCCCTCTCCTGTAGGACTGACAGTCCAGTAGGAGAAACAGCTGTGACAAACAAGAGGCAGCTGGAGGTGGGGAGTCAGATAAAGGCTCTATGAGGAGGTGATATCTTCGGGGAGAACTGAATGGAGGGAGGAGAGCCTGTGGACAGCTGGGGGAGGAGCTTTCCAGGCACAGAGAACAGCAAGTGAAGGTGTCCTGAGGCTGTGGGGTGAGCATTTACCAGGAACAGCAAGAAAACCAGCATGGCCTGGGTGGAGCGAGAATGGGGAGAGGGGTAAGGGATGTGGACAGGAGCCAGCACAGGCTAAGCTTCTGCACCCACGAAGGACCTCAGCTTTTGTTCTGGCAGCGAGGAAAGCCAGCAGAGGGCTGTGAGCCAGGTGTGAGGCATCTGCTTTGCATTTTCTCAAGTACCCTGGATGTAGCCTCCAGGTGGAGATTTGACTTCAGGAGAGAAAGAAGCAAGGAGAACAGTTTGGGGACTACTGCATTCATCTAAGCTGGGGATGGTGGGGGCCTGGCCTAGGGGTAGAGGTGGAGGTGGTAAGAAGTGGGCAGATTCAGGAAATATCATGGAGGTGGAACAGACAGGCCTTGCTGATGCTTTGGAAGTAGGAGGTGGGAGAAAAAGAGGAATCAGGGATATCATCTTAGCTTATGGTGGTACCATTTCCTGACCTGGAGAATGCTGGGGGAGGAGCAGGTTTGGGATGGGAATGGGGCTCAACGTCAGCTTGAGAAGTTTATGGTAAGTTTGAGATGACCATAATACATCTAGGTGGAAAGTGGTCAGGTTTGCAACACTAGATGGAGCTCAGGGGAGATGTCCGGGCTAGAGAGGGCGTACACTGCAGAGTCATCAGTGGATAGGTGGTACAGCAGGGGGACGGAGGAGGGCCAGCCTTCCCTGGGCACTGTCCCTGCCAGCCTCACCTCCTGGCCCCAGCGGTCTCTCCAGTCCATCCAGCGGTGGCCATCCCGGGAGTAGCGCAGCCGGTAGCTGGGGGAGAACTCCTTGCCCAGGCCCCCTGCGTGCCGCCCCTGGGTGCCCACCAGCGCCACCAGGTGCAGCCGCCGCAGGTCCACCTGCAGGTACTCCTCCTCCTTGGGAAACACCGGCCCTGCAGGGCACCATGCCCCATCTCCATCGCTGCTTTCCAGCCTGGGAGGGGGCAGGAAGTCACAGGGAACATCTGGCCCTAGGTCTGCCTCTCTCTCCAGTATTTAACACACACCCCCCAGTACTGTGGGGGGCTTCATCGGCATCGACCCTCTCAGAAGCCTCTTGGCTTGGGCAGAGGGTTGGAAGGGCAAGTAGAGTCCCCAGGGGTTCCCTCCGGGGCAGCCCAGGTGTGCCAGCTACCTGCTGTGGCGAGCAGCAGTGGAGTCTGACCAGGAGCTGGAAGCAGAGATGTCACCATCCGGGATGGTCCGGTCCTGCATGCCCAGGGCATAGCGGCACTTGGCTGGGTGAACACAGGCATACAGAGGGTCAAGGCTCCCAACTCGGTCTCCCAAGCCCCATCCCTCAGGGACCCAAGAGCCAGTCTCCTCACCAGGGTCAAAATGTCCCTTCATGTCAGCATCTCCTGTTGCCACCAAGAGCAGCAGCAGCAGCAGCAGTAGAAATGAGAGGGCCCCTGGCCCCATTGCTCTCGATCCCTTGGGCCTATGGGGGTGGGGGCAACATCTCTGCAGGGGACATAATGAGGGGGGAGGTTAGTTAAAGGGCAATCAAGAAGACTGGCTCACAGCCAATAATGAAGAGACAGAATGGGCTGCTTTGGGGATAATAGCAGTGAAATGACAACAACAGTCACTGTTTAACTGCATCAACAATATTTTTAGAATGCTTCCCATGTGCCAGACACTGAGCTAAATTCTGGTCCCCTCCCCACCTAGGAGACCAGAATTCTAAGCGAAGCGGGGGACCCCAGCAACCTTCCAATCTCAGTGTCCTCTGTAGCCCTGCTGGCCCCTGACCCAGCAGCCTCAGCCACACCTGGGAGCTTGGGAGAAATGCAGAATCTCAGGTCCCAACCTAGACCTGCAGAATCAGAGTCTGCATTTTAACACAATCACCAGGTGACCTGTGCCTATTAAAGCTTGAGAATCCCTGCTTTTTTTCCCCCTCACTGGGCCCCTGGCAGCTTGCCGCCTGAAAACCATTCCAACTACAACTTCTTATGAACCCAGGTATCTACCCTCCCCAGACTCAACCCCAGCCCCAGCCCCAGGAAAATCGATCCTGATCTGTCTTCTTCCCAGCAGAGGTCTGCTCTGAGTTCTCCAGGCCCTGGAATCCTTTGGGACCCCTAGTGCCACCCCTCAAACCCTGATCCTCTGCCATTCGGTCCAAAGCATTCCATCCCCTCTCCCTGCTCTGCCTTCCCTTCCTAAGACCTCGACATCCTATCCCCCCAGTTCCCAGTTTCTGAAGGGGGCTGCCTCAGAAGGAAGAGCCCAGGGCTGAGGAAAAGGCTGAGTTGCCTTGGAGATGAGGGCGGATCTAAAGACAGGGAAGCCAGGTCACCCCAGGAGGTAGGAGGAGTGGGGGGATACTCCCCCATCCCTTTGTCCTCCTCCAGCTGCTCCCACAATGCTCTAGGGCAGGAATGTAAGAGGCAGCTGAGACCCCACAGCTCCAAAGCAGCAGCTGAGGTGGCTGACTGAGTTATGGGGGGACCCAGGTATCAAAGGAGAGCTGGAACCGGAAGCATCATGCCTGGTCCCTTGGGGGTCTGGGAGCTGGCACAGGGGAGCAAGCTGCCGGAGCCCCAGGCAGCTGGCCTGGAATTCCTGGGTGCTGCTCTCCACCCCCACCTCTCTCGGGAACAGCAGGGCCCTTGTTCCCCTGGGTAACCTTCATGCCTATCCCAGATGAGTCATCAGAGCCAGACGGAGCAAGCAAGAGGAGCCCGGGGCAGACATACAAAGACAGGCAGAAGATAGAAGGCAGGGGGAGACAGGGCGAGAAACACAAAGCAAGAGGTAAACAGAGCAGGCTTCGAAGCGCAGGGCACAGAGCCAAGCAGAGAAACACACAGAGAGACGTCTGGGGCAATCTGTTCTCTGACACCCTGTCACCCCATTTCTCTCCACTGGGTCACAAACACCAAGGACAGGCCCAGAAAACCTACCCCAACCCCACTACAATCAATCAGTCAATCAGGCCCCCCATGTGCCACCCCTGGGTGCAGCATGAGGCTGGAAGCCAGGGGCTGGAACACTCTGCCACAAGCCCTTCACCCTCTTCTCCCAACCCCCAACCCTCACCCCAGACAACACCCACACAGCTCTGTACACACACGCACGCACACACACGCACACACAACTGTCTTACAGACTTTCAGAGACAGACACATGTGACATCCTCATAAATCCATTACACACATAGACACCCCAGCCAAGGCAAACACAGACGGACACTCACGCACACATCACCTCCATCCACACCTCGGCATTCTTTCAAGTTCAATCCCATCACTTAGTTAATAGTCATCTTCAGACACCTGTGAACATGAAATGACAAACATTCTCCTACAATCAGAGGACAGTGTGAGGCACACACTCAGGTCCTCAAGCACAGGATCCCAAGAGAACTGGGGCCCACCCCCTAATACTCAAGGTGACCAAGCCAGAGGGAAGTCAAGAGAGTGGGGAACAGAAGGAAACTTGGGTGGCTGGAGTAACCAAAAAAAAAAGTCATTTCTCTATTTTCCCATATGCTCAGCTTTCATCTCCACTGTACCACTCAATTCTGGACACACTATGTGCCCTCAGCAACAGTGAGTCTGAGCACCAGACTCTGGCTGGGGGTAGAGGTGCTGGAAAGGAATGTCCAGCCAGCAGGGGACCTGTAGGGTGAAGGCTGGAGAGGAGGGAGTGGGGGAGGGACACTGAGGATGGTGCTCACTGGGCAATGACAGTAACTCCTGGCAGAACCAACTGACCATCCAACCCTGGATGAGCGGCTGTCACTGGCAGGTTATGGTGTCAGGCCCTCTCTCTGCTGGGCTGAGGCCAGGCTGCCCAACTGGGAGCTGGCTGGATGGAGGCTTAACAGTTAGTAGATGCCCGCAGAGACTGGCCAAGTAGGAGGACAGGCCCACTTCTCCAGGAGGCATGGAGATGATTCAGTAGGACCACATATGAGCACCTGTCTTCCTGGGGTTCAGTTCCTCTATACTGGGTAAAGGCGGTCCTTCCTCAAGGCTGGAACACACTTTCTCGGAAGTCAGGGGGTCCCCCCCCATTTTCAGACAGTAAGCCAGAGCACTTGGGAGGCGGGCAGGGACAGACTTAGCGGCGCTGGACAACGAAGTCCAGCCCGGGAACATCTTGCCTCCCGGCCAGGCCCTCATCCTTTGGCCACCGCGCGTCCCCGGAGCCCCAGGCCGCCGCCCCCGCCTCTCCGTCCCGCAGGGGTCCTCCCGCAGCTCTTCCTACCTCTCATCGCTCTTCACGGCAGACCCCGGCGTCCGACCCCGAAGCGGGGCCTCCTCGGCGGCGGCGGGGCGCGGGGAGGGGGAGGCGGAGGGAGCCAAGAGCCGGGAGCGGGAGGCGCCGGCGGGGCTCGGGTGTCGGGAGGCGGCTCCCGAGAGCAGCTGTCGGGGGCCTGTTCCGGGGAGAGGAGCCAGGGCTGGGGCGGCTCGGACCCAGGCGCCGCCTCCCCCTCCCTGCTCCCCCCTCCGCCCGCTCGCCGCGCGCTCGGGCCGCTGCCCTCCCTTCCCCCTCCCGGGCTGAACCAGCCCCGCCGCTCCCACGCCCAGCGCCGCCCTCCCGGCCCCGCGCTCCTCTCCGCCCCGCCACGCCCACCCCGCATTCCCCCGCGCGCCCCGGCCTCCCCCAGGTAACCGCGCCGTCGTCCCCGCCGCCGGCTCGGCGCTGCGTGCCCATCCCCCTCCACCCACCCACGGCCCACTCCCCCAGGATCCCCACAAAGAAGAACGGCCCAAGCAGGGGGCCAGCGGCTAACCGCTCAGGGCCTCTCCCACTCCCAGGCCCCACGAGGGGATGGCCCGCCTCCCTACTGCCGCTTTTCTGGGCTCAGTTCCTGGAGAGGGAGGTGAAGGGGAGCAGCCCCAGGGCACAGGGAAGGAGCACGTTCCCACAGGCCCGGCGCCCGGTCCAGCAGCAGGAGTTTGAATGGGGGAAGGGAGCAGGGCTCACCTGTCCAACCTGGCCTCCTAGACCTACTCTGTTCACACCGCCAACCTTGCTTCTGTCTGGCACCCTCTGAGCCTCTGGTCCTCTACACCCCAACCCAGCCATAGGACCAGCCCCCTCTCTCCCAGCCCCTTCCTCTCTCTATTTCCACCTCCAGTTCCTCCCCATAACTCCACAAGGCCCTCCCCAGTCCTCTCAAGGACCCTGGGGTCCAGACTCCGAGGTCCTGGTTCCCCTGGGCTCCCTGCTCAAAGCTCGGGAGTGCTCTTCAGGGCAGCCAGCTCTGCCCTGGTGGGGTCGGAGGGTCTGACCGCTGGCAAGGATAGGCCCGGACAAGGTGAGTGGTGGGGATGAGGAGGAGGATAGGGGGGCAAAGAGAAAATCACGCACAGACAAAAAGTAACAGTACACGAGACCCAGAGAAGTTGGGTGCAGAGAGACTAGGTACAAACCCAATGTGAGAGAAAGAGCGGGAGAGCTGCTGGGTGAGGTGGGCAGGACAGAAGGGCTGTGGTGGTAACTGTGCCACCCCGCTCAGCGCTACCTGGGGCCCCACCACCTCTCTCCACACCCCACACCTACCAATCACCTGCAGGGTAAGGTCTCACGCCACTGCAGATCTCTGCCCCATTGCACCTCACAGTAGATAGATATAAACTCACCCTACGTGCAGTCCCAGACAACAGTCCCAAGAAAGAAACACGAAGTCCCAGACAAGTACACAAAAGCACTGCCAGGAAGAGGCTGGCCCTTGGGAGAGGCCAAGGCACATATGGGCACGTACTCCAACTCACGGGTCAACACACAAACCCTAGGGCGCCCCAACTGCTGAGGGACTCACTAACAGACAGCCCCATGGCCACCCTGAGAATTACCTCTTCCCATCGTCCCCTCCCACCAAACCCCCAGGGTTCCCCCGGCGCACCTACCCCTCCGGAGAGGGCCGCTGGGGAAGCTGGGCCCGGAGAGGCTGGGCCGGGGGTGGAGCCAGGCCGGGGGTGGGGCCAAGGTTTCCCAAGTAACCTCACCTGGGCGGACTCTCAGCCCCTCCTTCCAGGGCTGTGCTCCCGGGAAGCCCCGGGCAGGCGGCCCGGCTGAGCTGCAGCCAGACCCCTCAGGGAAGGAGGAACATCCCCTCACACCCCAGTGGGACATTCCACAGCGCAGGCCCACGCTGACCCCGGCCAGGTGGCATGGCGGTGCCAGACAGAGGGGTCGACTGCGGAGAGTATAAGAAACCATAGAATCCTGAAACCCTTGCTCCCTCTTCTCCCCCAGGAGAAATTCCTAGTCGGTGATGCCCACCTCAACCCAGCCCAGAGCTGGAGGAGTGGGAGGGATGCAGGGCTGGGGCCCAGTGGAGTCAAGTGACAGCGGAAAGGGGGCTGGAGCCGGCTGGAATGCCAGGCTCTGAGCCGAGACTCTTAGGGGCCAGAGAGGGAAATCCCAGCCATTCAGGGGCCCCCAGAGTAGTACCAAAGACCTAGTGTATCCACCCACCCATCCGTGGTCCCCAGAGCCCATCCCATATCTCCTGAATCACTCACAGCTCCAGAGGCCCCCATGTCCTCCTGAGCCCCCAAAGGACCCTCTACCCCTCCCCCATCCGTGTCCTCCAATTCAGGGCCTCCCTCCCCTTCAAGCCAATGGCCTCCTGCTGCCCAGGAAAGAGAGGAGGAGGAACAGCTGAAAAAATGTGAGGAGAGGCATGTAGAAGAGAGCAGCTTCAGGCCTGCAGACTACTGGGCCACTACAGGGAAGCCCAGCAGGACCAGTGAGAGAGAGGATGGGCCAGATGGGCCCCACACAGAAACTGCTGTCCCCTTCCTGGGAGGTGCAGCTGCCTCTGGGTCAGCAGCTGGGGAGAGTGAGAATCCACTGGGGGGTGGGGGGCAGAGTGAGGGGGTGGACAAGGCCCTGGGTGTGAGTTGGGCCTTGATACCACCAAGTCCACATGGGAAACTGAGGCCCAGGAGCAGGAGGAGGAAGAGATGATATAGCACAGGGAGAAAGATGAGACAGAGCTCAGCTGTGGGCAGCCTGGGGGATGGAAAGAGATGGGGCCATGGTGATGGAACTCAGAGAGGCAGGAGATAAACTGAGGCTGAGGCAGAGGGGAACTGGGGATCAGAGAGAGGAAAGGGATGAGAGGGCATACGGCAAAAGGTGGGAAGAGTGGAGTTTGGGGAAAAGGGCTGGGTGAGCAAGTGAACTGGAGTGGAGACGATGGGGAAAGGGTGGGGGGACACTCAGAGAGGAGGGCAGGAAAGAGAGGGGCCTCGAGAGGTGATACACCAAGGGGACGCCAAACAAGGACAAAGGGGAGAAGAAGCAGTTGGAATGAAACCCAGAGATGGGAGAAGAGGAAGATGGAGGCACGGGGACTGAAACGAAGGGACTGGGGAGAAGAGAAGAGTAAGGGGCTGAGAAGGGAAGGGACAACTGAGGGACAGACCAGGGGAGACAGAGGCCCCAACTCCAAAGATTGAAGCAAACCTGCTTCTGAAGGCAGGACACAGAGGCCCCAGACCTCTTGGTTGGTTACTTGGATACATCCTAGTCCTCAGCCCATCTGCCACACCACGGCCCCCAACTCTATTCCCCATCCTTTCCCTCCTCCCCACCCCTCTGGCTCAGGCACACTCCCCTCCTCCCACCACACCTCCAGCCTGGACTGCCCGGTCCCTCCCCAAGAGGGGAGGGCCCAACACCAGTCCCCACTCCTGCCCTCCCTGTTCGGCTCTCGCTTCCTCCCTCTCACCTCCAGCTCAGGGTTATCCTGGGTCCCAGTCCCCCCAGTCTCAGGCCTTTAGGGTTCTGGCTCTAGGGCTGCCAAGGCCGCCTGGCTTTGTCCGCCCATCCGGAGCCCCGGGAGCAGCTGCCCTGGCCAGCTGCGGCGGGCTTCGACGTGACCATGGCAACCCAGCCCGATCCCCTCGCCGAGCCTCCCGGCCCCCGCAGAGAGGGAGGGAGCAGCCAGGCCAGGGAGAAAGGGAGGGGAGGCGGAGGACTGTGAACCGCAGGGAGACCGCAGACAAAGACCCCAGACAAAGGGAGATGAAGGGAAGCAGCGCGGGAGAAAGCAGCAGCGGCTGGCTGTGGCTGAGAGCTTAGGCAGCAGGCATTAGGTCCTGCTGAGGGAGAGAATCCAGGCAAGAGGGACAAACAGACAGGAGGTGGGAGAAGAGATTAGCAGTGGTCCTTAGGAGGTCTCCTTCTGCGTCCCTAACAATTCATTTCTTCCGTCAGGGTTTTGTACTCTGGGGAGAACCAGAATACCAGTTTCCTAGTTGGTGAGTGCCCCCCCAAAGTTGTACCAAAGCATAGGAAGTACCCAAGGCCTAAAGGCACCCTCAGTTTTCCAGAACAATCCCAATTCAAACATATTCTGACCTGTCACCTCTGAAGTACAAATGTCATTGTCAGACAATGTACTCCAATTCTTGATTTGGAAAATATGCTTCCCAAAGCCAAAGGGGACTGATTAGGCTTGGAGAAAGTAGGGCCAGGAGGGAGCAGTAACGAGGCCTCACATGCGAGGAAGCAAAGTACCAAAAGGGGAGGAGAGAAAGCAAGGCTTTGCCGCTGAGAAGCAAGGAACAAAACTGCCACTCACCATCTAGCTCCTCTTGCTGAGTCCTACAGCCTGCCAGTCCCCTCATCAGAAAGATGGAGCTAATAGACCCCTGGGGGTCTGTTGGGATGATAATGTGAGATGGCGTACAGGCCCCATTGATGGAAACAACCATCCAAACCCCACTAACATGATCTCCATCTGTGGCTTTCTCATGTGTCACTTGGGTCCCTGAGTTCCATGTCCCAATTCATTCCACAGTTATGAAGGGTTTGTGCAGGGCAGGGTTCTGACAGTAAGAGCTATGAAGGATACATAGAGGAACACAACCCACTCTGGGCATTTACAGTCTAGAGGGGGAGCCAGGCATGTATGTGTATATGTGTGTATAAATATGTATGTATATATGTATATATATAAATACGCATATGTGTATGTGTGTATGTTTGTATATGTATATAATCACAGAAGACAGCCTGACCCATGCTATAGTCAGAGCTGGAAGAGGCTGTGGGAACCCAGAGGAGGGGCAGGCCAGGTCCTCCTGAGTGGGGGCGAGGCAAGATCAAGGACAACATCATGGAAGAGTTGGAGCTGGAACTGGGTTTTAAGTCAGACAAAGATTTGCAGAAACGAAGCAAGGCCATTCCTGGCTAATAGCAGGGAGACGTAAACATGGTTCTGTGAAAACGTAGCTGTGGCTGGAAGGCAGAGCCTGTACGCGTTAACCCCAGAGAGGCAGAGTGAGGTGGGGTAATCTCATTAGTAGTTTCATTTATTCTGAAGGTGAGGAGGAAGGGCCTTGGGCCTTTGAGCTGGGAAACGCATGATTAGATGGGTGTTATTTTAAAAGTGGTTTCTGGCAGCAGCACGTTGGATACACAGTGCAGAGGAATGGCTGAGGAGAAGGGAGGAGTTCATTCCCCCTTTATCTCATCCACATCCGCCCGGGGTTCTCCCCCGCCCCCCAACCAGCAAAGCCGTGAGGAAATGGTGAGATCCTACAGAAAAGCACATGCGCGGTTCTCTCCCGGTGTTTTCACCTATCATTTGGTTGTTTCCTTGGGGCCTCTGAGGTGGATGGGGCAGGGCTCTTCTTAAAAAGGGAATCGGCCCGGAGAGGTTGTAACTTGCCTTAGATCTGTAGCAAGTTGCTGCTTTCCACCCAGGACTTCTAGATTCCTCCGCCTCTCTCTTCCAAAAGGGGGCGGGGGCTAGGAGGGAGATCCAGAACGGTTTCCTGAGTGGCTGGACTAGGCAAAGGCCTGAGCCTCTTGAGTCCTGCCGCCTTGGAAACCGCACCTTTCTTCAGTCTTTTGTAGGCCCCACGGTCCCTGTAATTAACAGAAAGACCACTGGGGGGCGCTCGCTGCACAGGTGACCAACACTACGGTAATTACTGGAGAAAGTGAAAACCTGGAGGGAAGGAGCTTCAAGCCTGGACGTGGAACCGGGGCGGGCAGAGCTCTGGAGAGGCAGCCAGGGAGGGAGAAAAGAGAAAGGCTGAGCGGAAGCTTAGGGTAGCTGCGGGGCTCATTAGTGTGAAGTATGCTGACAGTCACATAGCAGAAATACTGTTATTTATGGACAGAAGCTTAGAATCTTCACTTTCTCTTTTCTATCATTCCTTGCCAAAGCCTGTGGCATTCTCGGCAACCCTTGGCCTCTTCCTGATAAAGGCTGCTGATTACTGAGCCTTGCTAGGTGCCAGGCTCTGCCCTCAGCACTTGCCCAAGTCATCGCATTTGGCCCTCACTGCAGCTCTGTGAGGTGGCATTTTGAGATACTTCCACTTTTACAGGGGCAGAAACTGAGGGTCAGAGAAATCAAGTAACTTGCCCACAGACACATACACAGCAGTTGGCAGATCTGGAATTCAAACACAAGTCCTTTTGACTCCAAAGTCAAAGCTGGACTGGAGTGTCTGAGCTATCGTTATTTGTCCAACTCTAGGGATCTGTCATAAATCCTCACCCCTTCCTTTATCGTCCTTGAAGATCTTGGGACATTGTCCTTAACTCCTCTAACTTCCTTCATCTCCCAAGAATACTAGTGGTCCAAATTTTTCTTGTTTGTGCACAATGTACAGAGATTGAACGATGGCTAACAGTTTGCCCAAGGTCACACCAGAAGTCAAGGTCAGTGCTAGGATAGTATTTCTCAAACTGAGGTTCCATGAATGCTCTGTGAAAATTATTAAATTCCATGTTTTTGTTTCATTGGTAATTTTTTGGAAAGTATTTTAAGCATGTTCTGGATCCTATGTAACTGATCTATAGGGCCCTGCATGTGAGTGCCTGCATTTGTGTTGTGTGTTTACCTACTTGTGGTCAAGTTAGCACTTCTTTAATTGTCTGGGTTGCGTTCTTACCAAGTGAAGTCCAGGGGACACGTACTAACAAAGATTTCTTCGTTATTTGAACAGACACAAGTAGGGGGAGAACTGAATCATGCTGGGCACACAGTGGAATATTGTGTCAACTTCAAAAGAGCCAGTTAGGTATTATGTGTTCACGTTGCCAGCACCAACTTCATTTCAGAAAAAGGACACTATTCATCACATCAAATTACTTTTAGGTTAAATTGTCTTTCCATTTTTGTTTGTATTTATTGCAACTTTGTTTTGGGTTTTTGACTGCTTAAGTACTGAAGCAGGAAGAGTTCATAGTTAGCTGTGTTTGCACACATTTGTTATAAAAATAATTTAAGTCAAGTCCATGAGAATTGTATGTCTTCCAAAAGGGTCCATACGTTACTCAAGTTCTAGCCCTCAGTGCAGGGCTAAACTCGACTTGGGCCTTCAGGAGTCTCCAAAGGAAACCTGTAGTGTTGGAATCTCTGTTAAAGTCCAAACCCCCACCCTCCCCCAAAGATCCAGCGCAAGGAAGTTAGAGCTGGGGACCTCAGGGCTGCTGAGACTGAGGGAGGGAAGGAGGGGTCACAAAGTGAAGCGGTCATAGGGCAGCACCTGGGGAAAACTCCAAGAAGAATTTACATGACAGAACCAAAAACTGAGGTGAGAGTGTGTAGAATGTGAAGGTGTGAGAGAGACCACCACAGGCTTTAAGTAGAAGGAAAGGTGAATTGTAAAAGATGATGTTGGGCAGGTTTATCAGTGAGAATGCTTGTGGCTGCAAGTACCAGAAAAGGCTTAAACAAACAAATGAAAAAAAAAGAAGAAAAAAAAAATTCTGGGTGAAGAAGTTTCCTGGGAAAGAAATGTTCTTGGTTAATTTGGTGGCTTTATTATGTCATCAAGGACCAGCTTCTTTCCAACTTTCTGCTCTCCCATCCTCAGTGTGTCAGGACTCAGCCTCATAGACTTTGGTTGGCCGCCTCAGCTGCAGA
This sequence comes from Eschrichtius robustus, assembly GCF_028021215.1. Classification (NCBI taxonomy): domain Eukaryota; kingdom Metazoa; phylum Chordata; class Mammalia; order Artiodactyla; family Eschrichtiidae; genus Eschrichtius; species Eschrichtius robustus. The sequence goes on from NC_090835.1 coordinate 85,266,700, forward strand.
CACCACATCCCACATCCTCAACAGCAATGTACAGAGGTGGAAAGCTTTTCCCAAAAGTACCCCCGCAGACTCCCCCCTAACTCTCCCCGCCATGTCTCACTGGGCCCAGAGCCCCACTCCTAAATCCATCATGGGAAAAGGAATGGAAATGGTGTGGCTGATTTAGAGCAATCATAGTAATATATCTCTTTTGGCCGTGAAGGGACCGTCTTCTCTGAATATATGGGAGGGCAGCACTGAAACAATAAACAAATAAAATTTGTAAAAGCTTTACCCAGCAAGGAAGTAGGGATGGCCGTTTTGTGAATGCCAAAAGTGTCCTCTACAAAATGCTTTCATGAGATTGGACAGGCTTTCGTGAAGGGACTTGCCCGCCATGCCGAGGGGTTTGGGTCTTATCCAGTAGGTTCTGGAAAGTGTTTTTAAAAATTGAATCTGGGCATGATTAGATTTGCATAATGCTATAAAGAATTATATGAAGGTGATCACAACTGGCTGCTGGACAATCATCGACAGGAAGACACTGGACTTCACCAAGGAGGATACTCCACGTCCAAGGACAGAGGAGAAGCCACAGTGAGACGGTAGGAGGGTCGCAATCAGAGTAAAATCAAATCCCATAATTGCTGGGTGGGTGACTCACAGACTGGCGAACACTTATACCACAGAACTCCACCCACTGGAGTGAAGGTTCTGAGCCCCACGTCAGGCTTCCGAACCTGGGGGTCCGGCAACAGGAGGAGGAATTCATAGAGAATCAGACTTTGAAGCCTAGTGGGAATTGATTGCAGGACTTCGACAGGACTGGGGGAAACAGAGACCCCACTCTTGGAGGGCGCACACAAAATAGTGTGTGCATCGGGACCCAGGGGAAGGAGCAGTGACTCTGGGGGAGACTGAACCAGACCTACCTGCTAGTGTTGGAGGGTCTCCTGCAGAGGCGGGGGCTGGCTCTGTTTCACCTTGGGGACAAGGACACTGGCAGCGGAGGTTCTGGGAAGTACTCCTTGGCATGAGCCCTCCCAGAGTCTGCCATTAGCCCCATCAAAGAGCCCAGGTAGGCTCCAGTGTTGGGTTGCCTCAGGCAAAACAACCAACAGGGAGGGAACCCAGCCCCACCCATCAACAGTCAAGTGGATTAAAGTTTTACGGAGCTCTAACCGCCACAGCACCAGTCAGCTCTACCCACCACCAGAGCCTCCCATCAAGCCTCATAGATAGCCTCAACCACCAGAGGGCAGACAGCAGAAGCAAGAAAAACTACAATCCTGCAGCCTGTGGAACAAAAACCACATTCACAGAAAGATAGAAAAGATGAAAAGGCAGAGGGCTATATACCAGATGAAGGAACAAGAAAAAAACCCAGAAAAACAACTAAATGAAGTGGAGATAGGCAACCTCCCAGAAAAAGAATTCAGAATAATGATAGTGAAGATGATCCAGGACCTCGGAATAAGAATGGAGGCAAAGATTGAGAAGATGCAAGAAATGATTAACAAAGACCTAGAAGAATTAAAGAACAAACAAACAGAGATGACCAATACAATAACTGAAATGAAAACTACACTAGAAGGAATCAATAGCAGAATAACTGAGGCAGAAGAACGGATAAGTGACCTGGAAGACAGAATGGTGGAATTCATTGCTGCGGAACAGACTAAAGAAAAAAGAATGAAAAGAAATGAAGACAGCCTAAGAGACGTCTGGGACAACATTAAACGCAACAACATTCGCATTATAGGGGTCCCAGAAGGAGAAGAGAGAGAGAAAGGACCAGAGAAAATATTTGAAGAGATTATAGTTGAAAACTTCCCTAACATGGGAAAGGAAATAGCCACCCAAGTCCAGGAAGTGCAGAGAGTCCCATACAGGATAAACCCAAGGAGAAACACGCCGAGACACATAGTAATCAAAATGGCAAAAATTAAAGACAAAGAAAAATTATTAAAAGCAACAAGGTAAAAATGACAAATAACATAGAAGGGAACCCCCATAAGGTTAACAGCTGATTTCTCAGCAGAAACTCTACAAGCCAGAAGGCAGTGGCATGATATACTTAAATGATGACAGGGAAGAACCTACAACCAAGATTACTCTACCCAGCAAGGATCTCATTTAGATTTGATGGAGAAATCAAAAGCTTTACAGACAAGCAAAAGCTAAGAGAATTCAGCACCACCAAACCAGCTCTACAGCAAATGCTAAAGGAACTTCTCTAAGTGGGAAACACAAGAGAAGAAAAGGACCTACAAAAACAAACCCAAAACAATTAAGAAAATGGTCATAGGAACATACATACCGATAATTACCTTAAAGGTGAATGGATTAAATGCTCCAACCAAAAGACACAGGCTTGCTGAATGGATACAAAAACAAGACCCATATATATGCTGTCTACAAGAGACCCACTTTAGACCTAGGGACACATACAGACTGAAAGTGAGGGGATGGAAAAAGATATTCCATGCAAATGGAAATCAAAAGAAAGCTGGAGTAGCTATACTCTTATCAGATAAAATAGACTTTAAAATAAAGAATGTTACAAGAGACAAGGAAGGACACTACATAATGATCAAGGGATCAATCCAAGAAGAAGATATAACAATTATAAATATATATGCACCCAACATAGGAGCACCTCAATACACAAGGCAACTGCTAACAGCTATAAAAGAGGAAATCGACAGTAAAACAATAATAGTGGGGGACTTTAACACCTCACTTACACCAATGGACAGATCATCCAAAATGAAAATAAATAAGGAAACAGAAGCTTTAAATGACACAATAGACCAGATAGATTTAATTGATATTTATAGGACATTCCATCCAACAACAGCAGATTACACGTTCTTCTCAAGTGCGCACGGAACATTCTCCAGGATAGATCACATCTTGGGTCACAAATCAAGCCTCAGTAAATTTAAGAAAATTGAAATCATATCAAGCATCTTTTCTGACCACAACGCTATGAGATTAGAAATGAATTACAGGGAAAAAAACGTAAAAAAGACAAACACATGGAGGCTAAACAATACGTTACTAAATAACCAAGAGATCACTGAAGAAATCAAAGAGGAAATCAAAAAATACCTAGAGACAAATGACAATGAAAACACGACGACCCAAAACCTATGGGATGCAGCAAAAGCAGTTCTAAGAGGGAAGTTTATAGCTATACAAGCCTACCTAAAGAAACAAGAAAAATCTCAAGTAAACAATCTAACCTTACACCTAAAGAAACTAGAGAAAGAAGAACAAACAAAACCCAAAGTTAGCAGAAGGAAAGAAATCATAAAGATCAGAGCAGAAATAAATGAAATAGAAACAAAGAAAACAATAGCACATATCAATAAAACTAAAAGTTGGTTCTTTGAGAAGATAAACAAAATTGATAAGCCATTAGCCAGACTCATCAAGAAAAAGAGGGAGAGGACTCAAATCAATAAAATCAGAAATGAAAAAGGAGAAGTTACAACAGACACCGCAGAAATACAAAGCATCCTAAGAGACTACTACAAGCAACTTTATGCCAACAAAATGGACAACCTGGAAGAAATGGACAAATTCTTAGAAAGGTATAACCTTCCAAGACTGAATCAGGAAGAAATAGAAAATATGAACAGACCAATCACAAGTAATGAAATTGAAACTGTGATTAAAAATCTTCCAACAAACAAAAGTCCAGGACCAGATGGCTTCACAGGTGAATTCTATCAAACGTTTAGAGAAGAGCTAACACCCATCCTTCTCAAACTCTTCCAAAAAATTGCAGAGGAAGGAACACTCCCAAACTCATTCTATGAGGCCACCATCACCCTGATACCAAAACCAGACAAAGACACTACAAAAAAAGAAAATTACAGATCAATATCACTGATGAATATAGATGCAAAAATCCTCAACAAAATACTAGCAAACAGAATCCAACAACACATTAAAAGGATCATACACCACGATCAAGTGGGATTTATCCCAGGGATGCAAGGATTCTTCAATATACGCAAATCAATCAATGTGATACACCATATTAACAAATTGAAGAAGAAAAACCATATGATCATCTCAATAGATGCAGAAAAAGCTTTTGACAAAATTCAACACCCATTTCTGATAAAAACTCTCCAGAAAGTGGGCATAGAGGGAACCTACCTCAACATAATAAAGGCCATATATGACAAACCCACAGCAAACATCATTCTCAATGGTGAAAAACTGAAAGCATTTCCTCTAAGATCAGGAACGAGACAAGGATGTCCACTCTCACCACTATTATTCAACACAGTTCTGGAAGTCCTAGCCACGGCAATCAGAGAAGAAAAAGAAATAAAAGGAATACACATTGGAAAAGAAGAAGTAAAACTGTCACTGTTTGCGGATGACATGATACTATACATAGAGAATCCTAAATCTGCCACCAGAAAACTGCTAGAGCTAATTAATGAATATGGTAAAGTTGCAGGATACAAAATTAATGCACAGAAATCTCTTGCATTCCTATACACTAATGATGAAAAATCTGAAAGAGAAATTATGGAAACACTCCCATTTACCATTGCAACAAAAAGAATAAAATACCTAGGAATAAACCTACCTAGGGAGACAAAAGACCTGTATGCAGAAAACTATAAGACACTGATGAAAGAAATTAAAGATGATACCAACAGATAGAGAGATATACCATGTTCTTGGATTGGAAGAATCAACATTGTGAAAATGAGTATACTACCCAAAGCAATCTACAGATTCAATGCAATCCCTATCAAATTACCAATGGCATTTTTTACGGAGCTAGAACAAATCATCTTAAAATTTGTATGGAGACACAAAAGACCCCGAATAGCCAAAGCAGTCTTGAGGCAAAAAAATGGAGCTGGAGGAATCAGACTCCCTGACTTCAGACTCTACTACAAAGCTACAGTAATCAAGACAATATGGTACTGGCACAAAAACAGAAACATAGATCAATGGAACAAGATAGAAAGCCCAGAGATTAACCCACGCACCTATGGTCAACTAATCTATGACAAAGGAGGCAAAGATATACAATGGAGAAAAGACAGTCTCTTCAATAAGTGGTGCTGGGAAAACTGGACAGCTACATGTAAAAGAATGAAATTAGAATACTCCCTAACACCATACACAAAAATAAACTCAAAATGGATTAGAGACCTAAATGTAAGACTGGACACTATAAAACTCTTAGAGGAAAACATAGGAAGAAGACTCTTTGACATAAATCACAGCAAGATCTTTTTTGATCCACCTCCTAGAGTAATGGAAATAAAAACAAAAATAAACAAATGGGACCTAATGAAACTTCAAAGCTTTTGCACAGCAAAGGAAACCATAAACAAGACGAAAAGACAACCCTCAGAATGGGAGAAAATATTTGCAAATGAATCAACGGACAAAGGATTAATCTCCAAAATATATAAACAGCTCATTCAGCTCAATATCAAAGAAACAAACATCCCAATCCAAAAATGGGCAGAAGACCTAAATAGACATTTCTCCAAAGAAGACATACAGACGGCCACGAAGCACATGAAAAGATGCTCAACATCACTAATTATTAGAGAAATGCAAATCAAAACTACAATGAGGTATCACCTCACACCAGTTAGAATGGGCATCATCAGAAAGTCTACAAACAACAAATGCTGGAGAGGGTGTGGAGAAAAGGGAACCCTCTTGCACTGTTGGTGGGAATGTAAATTGATACAGCCACTATGGAGAACAATATGGAGGTTCCTTAAAAAACTAAAACTAGAATTACCATATGACCCAGCAATCCCACTACTGGGCATATACCCAGAGAAAACCGTAATTCAAAAAGACACATGCACCCCAATGTTCATTGCAGCACTATTTACAATAGCCAGGTCATGGTAGCAACCTAAATGCCCATCAGCAGACAAATGGATAAAGAAGTTGTGCTACATATATACAATGGAATATCACTCAGCCATAAAAAGGAACGAAATTGAGTCATTTGTTGAGACGTGGATGGATCTAGAGACTGTCATACAGAGTGAAGTAAGTCAGAAAGAGAAAAACAAATATCGTATATTAATGCATGTATGTGGAACCTAGAAAAATGGTACAGATGAGCCAGTTTGCAGGGCAGAAGTTGAGACACAGATGTAGAGAATGGACATATGGACACCAAGGGGGGAAAACTGCGTTGAGGTGGGGATGGTGGTGTGCTGAATTGGGCGATTGGGATTGACATGTATACAGCGATGTGTATAAAATTGATGCCTAATAAGAACCTGCAGTATAAAAAAACAAACAAAACAACTAATACTAAACTTTCATTGGGTTATTTGTATGGAAATATGTTAATATAAATGTTTCAGACATTACATGAAATTTCTAAAAATCTTATATTTGTATTTGTATGGAAATATGTATGGAAATATGTTAATATAAATGTTTCAGACATTATATGAAATTTCTAAAAATCTTATATTTGTATTTGTATGGAAATATGTATGGAAATATGTTAATATAAATGTTTCAGACATTACATGAAATTTCTAAAAATCTTATATGTTCTGGTATAATGTTATAAGTAATAATCCTAGTTATTACTTTAAAATGTATATCTCAGAAATAATTAATTTTCTTGTCAACTGCATTATTATGAACTTTCATCAAATCTTTAACCGTGGTCATTTTTAAGTCTTTTGTCATTTACAGACAGTTCTGGGTGTACTCTGATGATTTTGCAAATATGTTCCTATAAAAGGGTTCCATCTTCAAGAAATTCATGGAAAAGACTCTGACAAGTACAGTTTTCTGGTAACTGACTGTACTGCTGAACTGAATGAATAAGCATTTTCAGAACTCTAATGAAAAACTGATGAACTCATAAAAGTGCTAACAAAAGATCAAGATGAAAAAAAAAATTAATTACATGGGACTGAGTGAACTGAAGAGGATGAGTATAATTTTTGTGACTTTTTGTCTGAATTAAAAAAAAAAAAAATCCCACAAGGACTCAGAGGCAAAGAATATACAAATCAATATTCACTGCAAAGTAAAGGAGCTGTTACAGTGGAGGATTACTGGACTGAATGTCAATATTATGACATAGTATGAGTGTGTTTCATGTTTGGTAATTGCAATCATCGTTGCTTTTGTTGTGGTCATCCATGTACAATGCTTGGTGTCAGTCTATTTATCTCTTGTAAAAATAAAATACAGTGTGTGTGTGTGAAAAAAAAAAAAGCTAAGAGAATTCAGCACCACCAAACCAGCTCTACAACAAATGCTAAAGGAACTTCTCTAAGTGGGAAACACAAGAGAAGAAAAGGACCTACAAAAACAAACCCAAAACAAGAAAATGGTCATAGGAACATACATACCGATAATTACCTTAAAGGTGAATGGATTAAATGCTACAACCAAAAGACACAGGCTTGCTGAATGGATACAAAAACAAGACCCATATATATGCTGTCTACAAGAGACCCACTTTAGACCTAGGGACACATACAGACTGAAAGTGAGGGGATGGAAAAAGATATTCCATGCAAATGGAAATCAAAAGAAAGCTGGAGTAGCTATACTCATATCAGATAAAATAGACTTTAAAGTAAAGATTGTTACAAGAGACAAAGAAGGACACTACATAATGATCAAGGGATCAATCCAAGAAGAAGATATAACAATTATAAATATATATGCACCCAACATAGGAGCACCTCAATACATAAGGCAACTATTAACAGCCATAAAAGAGGAAATTGACAGTAACACAATAATAGTGGGGGACTTTAACACCTCACTTACACCAATGGACAGATCATCCAAAATGAAAATAAATAAGGAAACAGAAGCTTTAAATGACACAATAGACCAGATAGATTTAATTGATATTTATAGGACATTCCATCCAAAAAGAGCAGATTACACGTTCTTCTCAAGTGCACACGGAACATTCTCCAGGATAGATCACATCTTGGGTCACAAATCAAGCCTCAGTAAATTTAAGAAAATTGAAATCATATCAAGCATCTTTTCTGACCACAATGCTATGAGATTAGAAATGAATTACAGGGAAAAAAACGTAAAAAAGACAAACACATGGAGACTAAACAATACGTTACTAAATAACCAAGAGATCACTGAAGAAATCAAAGAAGAAATCAAAAAATACCTAGAGACAAATGACAATGAAAACATGACAACCCAAAACCTATGGGATGCAGCAAAAGCAGTTCTAAGAGGGAAGTTTATAGCTATACAAGCCTACCTAAAGAAACAAGAAAAATCTCAAGTAAACAATCTAACCTTACACCTAAAGAAACTAGAGAAAGAAGAACAAACAAAACCCAAAGTTAGCAGAAGGAAAGAAATCATAAAGATCAGAGCAGAAATAAATGAAATAGAAACAAAGAAAACAATAGCAAAGGTCAATAAAACTAAAAGCTGGTTCTATGAGAAGATAAACAAAATCGATAAGCCATTAGCCAGACTCATCAAGAAAAAGAGGGAGAGGACTCAAATCAATAAAATCAGAAATGAAAAAGGAGAAGTTACAACAGACACTGCAGAAATACAAAGCATCCTAAGAGACTACTACAAGCAACTTTATGCCAATAAAATGGACAACCTGGAAGAAATGGGCAAATTCTTAGAAAGGTATAACCTTCCAAGACTGACCCAGGAAGAAACAGAAAATATGAACACACCAATCACAAGCAATGAAATTGAAACTGTGATTAAAAATCTTCCAACAAACAAAAGTCCAGGACCAGATGGCTTCACAGGTGAATTCTATCAAACATTTAGAGAAGAGCTAACACCTATCCTTCTCAAACTCTTCCAAAAAATTGCAGAGCAAGGAACACTCCCAAACTCATTCTATGAGGCCACCATCACCCTGATACCAAAACCAGACAAAGACACTACAATGAAAGAAAATTACAGACCAATATCACTGATGAATATAGATGCAAAAATCCTCAACAAAATACTGGCAAACAGAATCCAACAACACATTAAAAGGATCATACACCACGATCAAGTGGGATTTATCCCAGGGATGCAAGGATTCTTCAATATACGCAAATCAATCAATGTGATACACCATATTAACAAACTGAAGAAGAAAAACCATATGATCATCTCAATAGATGCAGAAAAAGCTTTTGACAAAATTCAACACCCATTTCTGATAAAAACTCTCCAGAAAGTGGGCATAGAGGGAACCTACCTCAACATAATAAAGGCCATATATGACAAACCCACAGCAAACATCATTCTCAATGGTGAAAAACTGAAAGCATTTCCTCTAAGATCAGGAACGAGACAAGGATGTCCACTCTCACCACTATTATTCAACATAATTCTGGAAGTCTTAGCCACGGCAATCAGAGAAGAAAAAGAAATAAAAGGAATACACATTGGAAAAGAAGAAGTAAAACTGTCACTGTTTGCGGATGACATGATATTATACATAGAGAATCCTAAAACTGCCACCAGAAAACTGCTAGAGCTAATTAATGAATATGGTAAAGTTGCAGGATACAAAATTAATGCACAGAAATCTCTTGCATTCCTATACACTAATGATGAAAAATCTGAAAGAGAAATTATGGAAACACTCCCATTTACCATTGCAACAAAGAGAATAAAATACCTAGGAATAAACCTACCTAGGGAGACAAAAGACCTGTATGCAGAAAACTATAAGACACTGATGAAAGAAATTAAAGATGATACCAACAGATGGAGAGATATACCATGTTCTTGGATTGGAAGAATCAACATTGTGAAAATGACTATACTACCCAAAGCAACCTACAGATTCAATGCAATCCCTATCAAATTACCAATGGCATTTTTTATGGAACTAGAACAAATCATCTTAAAATTTGTATGGAGACACAAAAGACCCCGAATAGCCAAAGCAGTCTTGAGGGAAAAAAACGGAGCTGGAGGAATCAGACTCCCTGACTTCAGACTATACTACAAAGCTACAGTAATCAAGACAATATGGTACTGGCACAAAAACAGAAACATAGATCAATGGAACAAGATAGAAAGCCCAGAGATAAACCCACGCACCTATGGTCAACTAATCTATGACAAAGGAGGCAAAGATATACAATGGAGAAAAGACAGTCTCTTCAATAAGTGGTGCTGGGAAAACTGGACAGATACATGTAAAAGAATGAAATTAGAATACTCCCTAACACCATACACAAAAATAAACTCCAAATGGATTCGAGACCTAAATCTAAGACTGGACACTATAAAACTCTTAGAGGAAAACATAGGAAGAACACTCTTTGACATAAATCACAGCAAGATCTTTTTTGATCCACCTCCTAGAGTAATGGAAATAAAAACAAAAATAAACAAATGGGACCTAATGAAACTTCAAAACTTTTGCACAGCAAAGGAAACCATAAACAAGACGAAAAGGCAACCCTCAGAATGGGAGAAAATATTTGCAAACGAATCAACAGACAAAGGATTAATCTCCAAAATATATAAACAGCTCATTCAGCTCAATATTAAAGAAACAAACACCCCAATCCAAAAATGGGCAGAAGACCTAAATAGACATTTCTCCAAAGAAGACATACAGACGGCCACGAAGCACATGAAAAGATGCTCAACATCACTAATTATTAGAGAAATGCAAATCAAAACTACAATGAGGTATCACCTCACACCAGTTAGAATGGGCATCATCAGAAAATCTACAAACAACAAATGCTGGAGAGGGTGTGGAGAAAAGGGAACCCTCTTGCACTGTTGGTGGGAATGTAAATTGATACAGCCACTATGGAGAACAATATGGAGGTTCCTTAAAAAACTAAAACTAGAATTACCATATGACCCAGCAATCCCACTACTGGGCATATACCCAGAGAAAACCGTAATTCAAAAAGACACATGCACCCCAATGTTCATTGCAGCACTATTTACAATAGCCAGGTCATGGAAGCAACCTAAATGCCCATCAACAGACGAATGGATAAAGAAGATGTGGTACATATATACAATGGAATATTACTCAGCCATAAAAAGGAACGAAATTGAGTCATTTTTTGAGACGTGGATGGATCTAGAGACTGTCATACAGAGTGAAGTAAGTCAGAAAGAGAAAAACAAATATCGTATATTAACGCATGTATGTGGAACCTAGAAAAATGGTACAGATGAGCCAGTTTGCAGGGCAGAGGTTGAGACACAGATGTAGAGAACGGACATATGGACACCAAGGGGGGAAAACTGCGGTGGGGTGGGGATGGTGGTGTGCTGAATTGGGCGATTGGGATTGACATGTATACAATGATGTGTATAAAATTGATGCCTGATAAGAACGTGCAGTATAAAAAAACAAACAAACAAAACAACTAATACTGAACTTTCATTGGGTTATTTGTATGGAAATATGTTAATATAAATGTTTCACACATTACATGAAATTTCTAAAAATCTTATATGTTCTGGTATAATGTTGTAAGTCATAATCCTAGTTATTACCTTAAAATGTATATCTCAGAAATAACTAAAAAAAAAGAATATTGAAATCATATCAAGCATCTTTCTGACCACAACGCTATGAGATTAGAAATGAATTACAGGGAAAAAAACGTAAAAAACACAAACACATGGAGGCTAAACAATACATTATTAAATAACCAAGAGATCACTGAAGAAATCAAAGAGGAAATCAAAAAACACCTAGAGACAAATGACAATGAAAACACGACGACCCAAAACCTATGGGATGCAGCAAAAGCAGTTCTAAGAGGGAAGTTTATAGCTATACAAGCCTACCTAAAGAAACAAGAAAAATCTCAAGTAAACAGTCTAACCTTACACCTAAAGAAACTAGAGAAAGAAGAACAAACAAAACCCAAAGTTAGCAGAAGGAAAGAAATCATAAAGATCAGAGCAGAAATAAATGAAATAGAAACAAAGAAAACAATAGCAAAGATCAATAAAACTCAAAGCTGGTTCTTTGAGAAGATAAACAAAATTGATAAGCCATTAGCCAGACTCATCAAGAAAAAGAGGGAGAGGACTCAAATCAATAAAATCAGAAATGAAAAAGGAGAAGTTACAACAGACACTGCAGAAATACAAAGCATCCTAAGAGACTACTACAAGCAACTCTATGCCAATAAAATGGACAACCTGGAAGAAATGGACAAATTCTTAGAAAGGTATAAACTTCCAAGACTGAACCAGGAAGACACAGAAAATATGAACAGACCAATCACAAGTAATGAAATTGAAACTGTGATTAAAAATCTTCCAACAAACAAAAGCCCAGGACCAGATGGCTTCACAGGTGAATTCTATCAAACATTTAGAGAAGAGCTAACACCTATCCTTCTCAAACTCTTCCAAAAAATTGCAGGGCAAGGAACACTCCCAAACTCATTCTATGAGGCCACCATCACCCTGATACCAAAACCAGACAAAGACACTACAATAAAAGAAAATTACAGACCAATATCACTGATGAATATAGATGCAAAAATCCTCAACAAAATACTGGCAAACAGAATCCAACAACACATTAAAAGGATCATACACCACGATCAAGTGGGATTTATCCCAGGGATGCAAGGATTCTTCAATATACGCAAATCAATCAATGTGATACACCATATTAACAAACTGAAGAAGAAAAACCATATGATCATCTCAATAGATGCAGAAAAAGCTTTTGACAAAATTCAACACCCATTTATGATAAAAACTCTCCAGAAAGTGGGCATAGAGGGAACCTACCTCAACATAATAAAGGCCATATACGACAAAGCCACAGCAAACATCGTTCTCAATGGTGAAAAACTGAAAGCATTTCCTCTAAGATCAGGAACGAGACAAGGATGTCCACTCTCACCACTAATATTCAACATAGTTTTGGAAGTCCTAGCCATGGCAATCAGAGAAGAAAAAGAAATAAAAGGAATACACATTGGAAAAGAAGAAGTAAAACTGTCACTGTTTGCGGATGACATGATATTATACATAGAGAATCCTAAAACTGCCACCAGAAAACTGCTAGAGCTAATTAATGAATATGGTAAAGTTGCAGGATACAAAATTAATGCACAGAAATCTCTTGCATTCCTATACACTAATGATGAAAAATCTGAAAGAGAAATTATGGAAACACTCCCATTTACCATTGCAACAAAGAGAATAAAATACCTAGGAATAAACCTACCTAGGGAGACAAAAGACCTGTATGCAGAAAACTATAAGACACTGATGAAAGAAATTAAAGATGACACCAACAAATGGATAGATATACCATGTTCTTGGATTGGAAGAATCAACATTGTGAAAATGACTATACTACCCAAAGTAATCTACAGATTCAATGCAATCCCTATCAAATTACCAATGGCATTTTTTACGGAACTAGAACAAATCATCTTAAAATTTGTATGGCGACACAAGAGACCCCGAATAGCCAAAGCAGTCTTGAGGAAAAAAAACGGAGCTGGAGGAATCAGACTCCCTGACTTCAGACTATACTACAAAGCTACAGTAATCAAGACAATATGGTACTGGCACAAAAACAGAAACATAGATCAATGGAACAAGATAGAAAGCCCAGAGATAAACCCACGCACCTATGGTCAACTAATCTATGACAAAGGAGGCAAAGATATACAATGGAGAAAAGACAGTCTCTTCAATAAGTGGTGCTGGGAAAACTGGACAGCTACATGTAAAAGAATGAAATTAGAATACTCCCTAACACCATACACAAAAATAAACTCAAAATGGATTAGAGACCTAAATGTAAGACTGGACACTATAAAACTCTTAGAGGAAAACATAGGAAGAAGACTCTTTGACGTAAATCACAGCAAGATCTTTTTTGATCCACCTCCTAGAGTAATGGAAATAAAAACAAAAATAAACAAATGGGACCTAATGAAACTTCAAAGCTTTTGCACAGCAAAGGAAACCGTAAACAAGACGAAAAGACAACCCTCAGAATGGGAGAAAATATTTGCAAACGAATCAACGGACAAAGGATTAATCTCCAAAATATATAAACAGCTCATTCAGCTCAATATTAAGGAAACAAACAACCCAATCCAAAAATGGGCATAAGACCTGAATAGACATTTCTCCAAAGAAGACATACAGACGGCCACGAAGCACATGAAAAGATGCTCAACATCACTAATTATTAGAGAAATGCAAATCAAAACTACAATGAGGTATCACCTCACACCAGTTAGAATGGGCATCATCAGAAAATCTACAAACAACAAATGCTGGAGAGGGTGTGGAGAAAAGGGAACCCTCTTGCACTGTTGGTGGGAATGTAAATTGATACAGCCACTATGGAGAACAATATGGAGGTTCCTTAAAAAACTAAAACTAGAATTACCATATGACCCAGCAATCCCACTACTGGGCATATACCCAGAGAAAACCGTAATTCAAAAAGACACATGCACCCCAATGTTCATTGCAGCACTATTTACAATAGCCAGGTCATGGAAGCAACCTAAATGCCCATCAACAGACGAATGGATAAAGAAGATGTGGTACATATATACAATGGAATATTACTCAGCCATAAAAAGGAACGAAATTGAGTCATTTTTTGAGACGTGGATGGATCTAGAGACTGTCATACAGAGTGAAGTAAGTCAGAAAGAGAAAAACAAATATCGTATATTAACGCATGTATGTGGAACCTAGAAAAATGGTACAGATGAGCCAGTTTGCAGGGCAGAGGTTGAGACACAGATGTAGAGAACGGACATATGGACACCAAGGGGGGAAAACTGCGGTGGGGTGGGGATGGTGGTGTGCTGAATTGGGCGATTGGGATTGACATGTATAAAGTGATGTGTATAAAATTGATGACTGATTAAAAAAAAAAGAATTATATGAAGGCAAAGTGGAATTAGAGGCAAAGGTCCCAGTAATAAGGCTATTTTTTATGTGCTTCTAATTCTAAATCATATACATACTAGGAAACCAGAACTGGCAGGTGGATGGATAACTTATCATGCCCGCTGGATCACAGGGGCAGCAAAGACCGCCCCTCTTGGAGATATTCCACCGTGAACTTCACAGCTCTTCAGCCATGGGTGGAGCTAAGCTGAGTACAAACAGAAGACTCTTAGTGCCTGCCTAGGACCCAGAACCACCCTGTGTGTGTGGGGTGGGGGGGGGCGATCAGAGGTCGGGGTGGGAGGGGGCTGATAATGTTTTAATCAAAGGAGGTTCACGCAAGTGCTAAATTCTGCCACTATGCTCCTGAAACAGACCACTGTGTCCCCTTTAGGGTGCCAAAAGTGATATTTTTGATAATTTAAGCATCATGCTATAAACTATACTCCCATCTATGACACATCCATGGGTGTGGGACATCTCATGTGTCTCTCACCTAGACTCCAGGGAACCCACTGGCAAGGGCTTCATAATGACCTGCCCCCCCTGACCCGAGGGCAATAGTGATACAGACAACGTGGCCCATGTCATCCTCTGCACTGCCTGAGTCCTTCCATTCATGAAATAAATAGTCTGCCACCACCACACAACCACGTGACCATCAGCTGAGGCTTGAAGTTCACATCATGTCTCTGGAAAATAGCCTTCAAACTTCACCTGTCCACTTGCCACTGCCCACAACCAGGGGCCAAATGCAGTGTATTAGCCACCTTCTGGAGGCTTTCCTCCAGCCTCAGCAGGGCTCCCACCTGGAGTGAGGCTTGTGCTTCATGAAAACCCTGGTCTGAGGAGTAGGGGTTGGAGGTGGGAGGTGGAGGAAGAAACTTTTCTGCAGAGATCTATCCTCCCCATCATGGAATCAGCCTTTTAATTTATTGAACTGACGTCATAACATGAGTTCCAAAACATTCTACATACAGAGTGAAATTTTTCAAATTGTGAAAGAATCTCTCACTTGATAAAAGAATCACATGAGGGACTTCCCTGGTGGCGCAGTGGTTAAGAACACGGGTTCGAGCCCTGGTCCAGGAAGATCCCACGTGCCACGGAGCAACTAAGCCCGTGCACCACAACTACTGAGCCTGGGCTCTAGAGCCCATGAGCCACAACTACTGAAGCCCATGTGCCTAGAGGCCATCCTCCGCAACAAAGAGAAGCCACTACAATGAGAACCCTGCGCACTGCAACGAAGAGTAGCCCCAGCTTGCCGCAACTAGAGAAAGCCCGTGCACAGCAACGAAGACCCTACACAGCCAAAGATAAATAAATTAATAAATTAATTTTTAAAAAAAAAGAATCACCTGATCCCATTAAGTAGCATCTTCTCTTAAAGTTTCCATAGTGTGTGTGTTCACATCAATAGACACTTAACAGGGACTTCCCTGGTGGTGCAGTGGTTAAGACTCCACGCTCCCAATGCAGGGGGCCCGGGGTTCAGTCCCTGGTCAGGGAACTAGATTCCCACATGCATGTGGCAACTAAGAGTTCGCATGCCACAACTGAGGAGCCCACCTGCTGCAACTAAGACCCAGCGTAACCAAATGGATAAATAAATAAATATTTTTAAAAAGTAGAGCCTTGGGCTTCCCTGGTGGCGCAGTGGTTAAGAATCCGCCTGCCAATGCAGGGGACATGGGTTCGAGCCCTGCTCTGGGAAGATCCCACATGCCGCGGAGCAACTGAGCCCGTGTGCCGCATCTACTGAGCCTGAGCTCTAGAGCCTGCGAGCCACAACTACTGAGCCCGCGTGCCACAACTACTGAAGCCCGCATGCCTAGAGCCCATGCTCCGCAACAAGAGAAGCCACCGCAGTGAGAAGCCCGCGCACCGCAACGAAGAATAGCCCCCACTCACCGCAACTAGAGAAAGCCCATGCGCAGCAATGAAGACCCAACACAGCCAAAAATAAATAAAATAAATTAAAAAAAAGATTTGAGCATTTCACGATACATAAATTATATCTCCATTTTAAAAAAGAAGAAAAAAAATTAGAGACTTAACAGAGGGAGGGACTGAAAATTTCTGTCTTCCAAACAACGGAACAATTAGAAAGTAAGCAAATGAAAATGGAAATCTGAAACTCTAATAGTTTAAAATTTTTTTAAAAAGTTATGTAGCTGGTTTTCCTGGACAGGAAGCTAAAATTCTGGGCTGGTATTCAACTCTGGATGACCTTCAAACCAAGCAGGAGCCTCAGCTGGGTGTCTCTGGGCTGCACAGCTGGAAGGGGATGTGCAGTGGGGAAGGCCCAGGACAGGGTGAGAGGCAGGCAAGGGGCCGGGTCTTGCTGTTTGTTCACTGGGGTGTTCTTCACGAGATCCTTTCCTCACCTGGAGCAAGAACACATCTCCTCAAGGTGCCATTTGGGAGTTGAGGAGACTTTTTACCTTCACAGAAAACCCCGAGGAAGGTTGGTTCTGAAGGTTTTCAAGGCCGAATATAAACAGTACCAAGTCTTTGGGTGTGCACTAGTTACCGCCTGCCAGACACCTGCCGCCCAGGACTTGGGGCTATCTCTGTTCTAAGTGACAGATGATATTTTGATATGGTTTTCGCATCATCAAGATACAGGCAAATTCCTTTCTTTATTTTTTTTTAAATCCCTTTCTCAATCTTAAAATTCCTAAGATGGACCTCCTGACCCTATTTATTTCTGGATCTTTCTTCCCTGTTTGTGTATAGAAAGCTCCCTGGGAGTAAGAATTGGAAGTGGGTTGTCTTTACCCACATCTAACATGTACTTACCTTTGCTCCAAACTCCTCGCTATTGAGCCATTGAATTTCTGAGTGGATGAAGAGATCGATGAGGAATTAGTGCTAATATTAACATTATTGGACTAAAATATGCATCCCATTCTGTGATGAGAATTGCTAAGTGTTCTGTGGGAGTCTGAGGACGAGTAGAGTTGATCCCTGAGTATTAGGCTGTCCCTTTTGGTTGCATCTGGATGTGATTTGGCACTTGTGGGGTATGGAGTCCGAGGTAAGGGGTGCCCAAGAGTCTGCTGTGGGTTTTTGAAGCTGAGAAGGTGGGAGGAGGAGACATGAGAGTGGTTATGACAAGAGGGAACTGAGAAAAGTAAGAACATTCAGTGCTTGTTTTGTGCTTCTAACATTTTTGACCCTGGGGAATTTTAAAGGACTTTTTCTAATATTTATCTTAGATGGAGGAGTCATAAATATCCCAGGCACTATGTAGGGGTTGGAAATAAATGGTAAATGAGACGAAGTTCCAGCCTTCAAGGAGCTTTCTAAGTTTGTTCTTTAGCCCCACAAGGACACGGCGGAAATCCCAAGAGAGGCACTTTGACTGAGGCCCCAGGGAACACCCAATGCCCAGATGTGTGGACAGAGACACAACTCCCAGCAAAAGCAGAAATCCTTTAGAACGCTGCTGATTGTGAGGAATAAGTCAAAATGGCAAACCTGCAGGATAACATCCTGGCTCATTTCTTTTTTTATTTTAGCCTCGCCACACTGCTTGGGGATCTCAGTTCCCTGACCAGGGATTGAACCTGGGCCATAGCAGTGAAAGCACTGAATCCTAACCACTAGACCACCAGGGAACTCCCATTGGCTCATTTCTTATACAAAGGAAAACACGGAGGGTTTGCTGAAGAAAGGAGGAGAAAGCAGCATAATGGGAACCATGTTGCAAAAATGTAAATTGCTCCCTGGTGATTGCTAAGATCTTGATGACCTGATAAAATTGTGTATAAGGCAGAGCAAACACACCCTTGTGATAAAGCCAGAAATTTCATCCACAGTGAAGGATGCTACCAGAGGCAGGGTCAGGGTGGGTTGGGGAGGATCAAGATTGGTGTCTGGAAAATTAGTTGGGAGGCTGTTGAAACTGTTTCAGTGAGCAGTGTTGAACGTTTGAATGAAGACAGCCACCAAGGGGCAGGTAGGGACAGACGGGGCACAGATTTCAAGGCAGGAAGGACTGATGTAAGGGGAAAGTGAGGAAGATGACTGTGATCTTTCCTCACATACCATGTTACCTTGCCATGGGATGAAGACCCCACTTCAGTCCAACGCTTTCACTTTATAGCAAAAGGAAGACATTAAAACCCAGGAAATGGAAACCCTCATCTATGGCTGAACTGAAAGTTGGGGGAGGAGCCCAAGTAGAAGCCAAGTCTCCCTTCCCTGGTCCCACCCCTTCCACAGGTGCTTGTTAGAGCCAGCCAGGCCCTTTCCACACACCTAGGCCTGGGCCACACCCCCTCCAGTGAATCAGAATCCCATGGCTGTGACCATGAGCTATTCCAGGGCAGTGCACAAGCTTCTCTTCCTGCCATGACCATGATAGCACATCCTGTCTAGACCACACTTTTTCTCTGTTTCATAACTGCATTACATAATTGCAGTACATTACGTATTCCTACTGATAATTGGAAAGGCGCTGAGTGTTGGATGGAGAACTATGTGCAAACAAAATCCTTCTTCATAGGCCCATTAACGGTAATAAACTAGAACTAATTCGCAAACATTTCATTGAAACTGCAGGAGAGGGATGCCTTTGGAGGCTGCTCTCCAGTAAAGAAGGGTTAATGGACAATCATTGTTCAGTCAGCAGTTACCAATCTAAGTTTTGTAAAATTGATCATCTCTTTATGAAGTTTATTTTAGTAAAAATAAAGAATATTTTTTAACATAAAGCACAAATCTTAAAATTAAAAAAAAATTGTGGTAAAATGCACATAGTATGAAATTTACCATTTTTAAGGGTACAGTTCAGTAGTGTTAAGTACATTCACGTTGTTGTGCAACCATCACCACCATCCATCTCCAGAACTCTTTTCATCTTGCATGACAAGCTCTGTACCCATGAAACAACAACTCCCCATTCCCACTTCCACTAGCCCCTGGTAACCACCATCCTACTTTCTGTCTCTACAAATTTGACTATTTTTCTTTTCTAATTTTATTTTTTAATTTTTATTTATTTTTTTGGCTGTGCCATGCAACGTGTAAGATCTTAGTTCCCTGACCAGGGATCAAACCCGTGCCCCCTGCAGTGGAAGCACAGAGTCTTAAGCACTGGACTGCCAGGGAAGTCCCTTGACTTTCTTTCTTTCTTCCTTCCTTTCTTTTTGGCTCTGTTGGGTCTTTGTTGCTGTGCGTGGGCTTTCTCTAGTTGTGGCGAGCAGGGGCTACTCTTCGTTGCAGTGCACAGGCTTCCCATTGTGTTGGCTTCTCTTGTTGCGGAGCTCGGGCTCTAGGCACACGGGCTCAGTAGTTGTGGTTCGCGGGCTCTAGAGCACAGGCTCAGTAGTTGTGGCGCATGGGCCTAGCTGCTCTGCAGCATGTAAGATGTTCTTGGACCAGGGCTCAAACACGTGTCCCCTGCACTGGCAGGCGGATTCTTAACCACTGCACCACCTGGGAAGCCCTTGACTACTTCTTATAAGTGGAATCTTACCTTTTTGTGGCAGCTTATTTCACTGAACATAATATACTCAAGGTTCATCCATGTTGTAGCATGCATTAGAATTTCCTTTCCTTTTAAGTTGAATAATATTTCATTTTATGTACAGACCACATTCTGATTATTCATTCATTCACTGATGGACTCTTGGGTTGCTTTCATCTTTTCGCTATTGTGAATAATGCTGCTATGAACATGGGTGTATAAATATCTCTCTGAGACTCTGCTTTCAATTATTTTGGGTATATCCCCAAAAGTGGAATTGCTGGATCATATAGTAATTCTGTTTTTAATTTCTTAAGGAACCACTACACTGTTTTCCATAGCGGCTCCACTATTTTACATTCCCGCCAAAAGTGCACAAGTGTTCTAATTGCTTCATATCTTTGCCAACACTTGTTATTTTCTGTTTTGATAGTAGCTATCCTAATGGTGAGGTGGCATAAAACCTTTTTAGGACATAGGTTTACTAAAGGTTTTGATCTCTCCTACCCCTGACTTTGCATAAAGTCCTAAATTCCTTAATCACAATGTTTTCATCCAAGGAGATTTTTTGGAACATAACCCCCATGGTTAGAGAAGGAATACTCTATTGTCATCTTAAAGTCTTTACCAACTAGAAAGGTAAAATTTGAATTGTTTTAATTTTCTTTCATTAATAGTGAAGTTGAACTTTTCACTAAATTGTTATTTATGGTTTCTCTGTTGTGAATTGCTTGTGTCTGAATTTCTTACATGCTACAAAATAAAAAAGAAATAGCTATTGACTGCTTTCTATGTGTCAACTACTGTTCTAAGAGCTTTACGTGTAGTTACTCGGTTAATCCTGACCCACCATGAGGCAGGTGCAATTATTATTTTATAGAAGAAGCAGAAGCATGGAGAGGTCAATGAACTTGCCCAAGGTCCTACCCAAGGAGTCTGGATTCAGAGCCTGTGTCCTTATGTACAAAATGGCCAATATTTTCTTAATTTATTTGTTTGCTTTTAATTTTTTTCCATTAACTATAAAAATGAAAACAAAACTGTGGTTAAATTTATCAGTCTACTCCTTTCTTTTATTGGACCATTTTATTCTTTTAGCCAGCTTAGAACATCCTCTTCTTTTCAGATAATAGAAAATATTTGGATTTTTGTTACATTAGATGTTTCACATATATGTATTTTCCCAAATAATCATTTCTCCCAAACTATTTATTGAATTATATTTTTCTTCCATTGTTTAGTGATGGCACCTTTCTGCTGGTTTTTATTTCCTAATTGCTGTTTTCTTTTAATGAACATTATATGTTCAGTCATCTCTTGGAGGATACTGAAGTCTCTTTCTGGTTGTTCTGTTCTTTTCACTTCATCTGGCATGAATCTGTCTCTGGAGTGTTGGTGTTGCTAGCTGCTTTCTTCAGTGTTAATTTTTGTGTATTTTGGAATTTTAGTTTCCAGGTTCATTTCCAGGTTTTCTCTCTCTCATGTCTGGTTCCCTAGACCAGCAGAAGATGGGCTTCCAAGACTGCCCTCCGTTCCTCCAATACCTCCTTCTTCAACCCAACCCCTCCCTCTCCACAAATAGCCCTTCCCTTTACCTTCTCTCAAAGTTTTTCACCTCCCCATGTCTGGTCTGCGCTGGCCTGACCCCTCTTACCCCAGGATTGACAGATCCCTGGCCTCCTCTTATATTTTTGAAGTTATGACAGTGGCCTGTCCAGTCTCTTAACCAGTTTTGCTGCAGGGAATGGAAAGTTTGGAAACCATGGTGTTGGATGGGGGAGGAAGAAAGCTCTGGGGGAGGTACCATAAGTGTTTTCCTTTGGTTGTCACTGAGTGTAAAAAAAAAAAAAAAAAAAAAAAAAACAGACACTTGCAGCACAGTAAGGGTTAACCTCCAGCCCTGGGCCCCAGTGGATCCCTGTAGCAGCAGGGTGAGGAGGGGTGGTGCTGCCCTAGGTAAGGCCGGCTGTCGGGCTGTCAGCGTCTATTTGCCTGAAGGTTGACAGGCTTCATGCACAGAACTCACCCAGGCAGAAGCAGCAACCAAGAACAATGAACTTGACCCAATAATAACAAAGTCTTGAACATTAAATTTTAAGTGCCTTTTTTTGCTCTGTGAGTGTGTGTGAGTGTGTGTGTGTGTGTGTGTGTGTGTGTGTGTTTGGTTTTTGGTCTTGCATCAGGCTGTAAACTCCTTGGTTGCAGAGACCACATTTATCTTGTTCACCATGTGACTAGCATGGAAGAGGAATTCAGGAAATATCTGTTGACTAAAAGAGTAAGTGGATGTTGTTTGCCACCATCCCCAGTCCAGTCCTGCCTCCATCCCAGTCAGGAAGAAGGCTGAATGTCAATCCGGAAGCTGTGGTCCTACAAGCTCTGCAAGACCCTGGGGCCTACAGGCATTGCTTGGATGCCCCACTAATGAAGTGGATCACAAAAGACAGGAAAGGCATCTGACCACTGGGCATAGACACCCCCCACACCCTGCAGATTTGGTGTCTCGAGGGTTCCAGTTCAGTGGGTGTGATGCTTAGAAGGAGATGGAGACAGTTGCAATATACCTGGATGGCTAGATTTATGAGCACATGTGAGACTTCCCTCAGATCCCCAGAAATACTTCGGCAGAGAAGGGGACTTTGTAGGGGTTGGGAAGAGACGCTAATATTTGGGTTATTACCTTAAGATGACCCCATTTGCATATCCTTGCAGGCTAGTGAGACCCAGAGAAACTCAGGTTACATTTTTGAACTCAACCTTGAAATACTACGTGCACCACAGACTAATTACTACCGCTGGGGTGAGAGCCCCTTGTTCTGTTGGGGATAGTGGCAGTGACAGTGGCTCTGGTGGAGTCACTGCAGGTGACCTTGGGTAAGGTAGACTGGAAGTTCAAACAGAAGGAGAATAGAACGCAGTTTCATTAGAGCTTCTGGGCATGTTAATTCCTCTGTGATGCCCTGGAAGATATGAGGTAAGTGGGTGAGGTTGGTATTTGGAAAGCAAACAGGCAAGACAAATGAGTTCTTATTCAAGAGAAATGAGCTTCTAAAGAGTTTGAATCTCTTCCTCAATAAGAGGAGAATCATGAGGGAAGGGGCCAGAGCACCTTTACAGTGCCAAGCCTGGGAATGTCCCCATTAATGTGGGACCATAGATGGGAGTAGGAATGGGGTAGCTATTCAGCCTCTTGAGGAAATCTGAGACAGGCATTTCTTTCCCTTCAAGCCCAGGGAAAGGGGCTTCATAGTATCCTTCAGAGAGCTTAATGTGTGTTCCCTGCAGTGTGGAGGACTGGGTGAGCTGGTGGCTGGCTCATTCTGAAAATCAAAAAAACAAATTGGCTAGCTGCCCTGATGGTGGAACAAGAGAGGCTGCTGGGCTGAGAGGCTGCCAGCCTTCCCAGATACCACCACTGGATTTATGATGTTTCCTGTGGACCAGATGTGGGGCCTGACGCAGGGTGATGTTAGATCCTGTCCAAAAGTGTCACCTGGAGGGATTGGTGAGCCTGATAGAGTCCTGCCAGACTTGTAGAGGCTGGAGAAAGAAATATAGTTGACTAGCCTAAGCAGGGCATTTGACCACATCCAACAATCAGGGAGTGAGAAATCTTAGCAAAGGGAAGGAGTTGTCTCCAAAAGTATCCACAAAAGTGCCTAATGAAAGGAAGGATCACCTATGCCTAAAAACCCAGGGATGACTTATGCCATCTCACAGGAGTTCTAGCCAAATAAATCCTCTCCTGGCACCTTTTGGCCTCTCCCTCTCACCACTCCAACCCTGTTGGGGTCCAAGGTCCAAGGTGAGTTAGCAAGATGATGGAGGAAAGACAGAAGCACGCATAAAGGATGACCTGTATAGTAAGTATACAGGAGCAGCTGCTGGGGGAAAAAAGCTCTATGTTAAAAAGAGACAAAAGTTAAAGTATTTCTCATGGAATAGTTCCAGCATAAGGACTCCTGGGCTGGATATGGTAATTCCACCATGTTGGGGACCCTGGGTCCTTCTGTCTTGCTGTTTTGCCCTTCCCTGGAATGCTGCTCTCACCTGAAAGGTTGAAATGACCCATCACCACATCCTCTGGGTCCTTATTCCAGCCAGCAGGAAGAGGGAAAGGGGAAGTGGAGCACCATGCCGGCCATCCAGAGCATTATCAAAAAGTTCCTCACTCACTTCACTCAGACCCTTTTGCCCAGAAGTTAGTCACATGGTCACACATAGCTTCAAGGGATGCTGGGAAATGTAGTCTTTATTCAGGGTGGCTACAAGTCCACCAAAAATTTGGGAGTTTTATTAGTAAGGAAGAAGAGGTGAATGAATATTGGGGGACAATAGCAGTTTCTGCCACAAAGCAAGAAATGGGAAATGAGAGATCACTGCACACTTCAATTCCCAGTGAAGGCAGCTGGTCTGTATATGGCACAAAGAAAGGGAAGAAGCCTTGAGTTTAAATAAAGTTTGAAGTTTTACCATTACATGAAACCAGACCATTTAATTACTAAACTTTTGGGGAAATTAGACCAGGTGACCTTTGATTACATACAATGACCAGAAAGGTCATGGAACCTGTTTTAAATGTCCATCAAGGAGCAGAAGGAGAATGGGTCCCACAAAATGGGTTTAAAGGGACAAAGAGAAATGAAAATAAAATTGCTTCCTGATCTCACCTTCTATTAGTTAGAGTAGGCTAGGCTGTGGTAATTAACACACACACACACACACACACACACACACACACACACACAGTTTCAGGGCTTCACATAATACAAATTTATTTCTTATATAACAGTGCTGAGAAGGTTTGCATTCCAAGAGCAGCTCTCCTCCTCATGGTCTATCAGGAACTTGGATTGATAGTGGCTCTGCCAATTTCAGTTAATGGCTTCCACGGTCACCTTTGGTGTCAAGCTGCCAATCAGCCAGAAGAAGTGGGAAGAGAAAGGAGGAGGAACGTGGGAGGTTTTTAATAGATCAGGCCTGGAGTTTGGTATGTACACTTCTGCTCACATTCCACTGGAGGTAACTTGGTCTCCGTTGGAGATACCTTGGTCATGTGACCAAACCTGTTTGGAAGGGTGTCTGGGAAATGTAGTATGTGTACCCCAAGAAGAGAGGCGTTTGGTGTGTAGCTGGTGGTCTCCACCATTATGCCCCATGATTTTTCTTACTCAGTGTATAGTTGTACCAATGTAATGGTTATAACGAGTCACCAAAAATCCAGAGCCTTTGGACCAAAGATGATTTCTCGTAGTCTTGTGCCAGGTCTAGAGAATTAACCATTTAATATGTTGGCTGGAACTTTCCTCTAATACACTGAAGGAGTAACAGAGTCATGAAAGGAGAAAGAGAAGGAGGCTGGTACAAAGCTTATAGGTCCTGCACCAGCAATATCCCTGGCATCCGTGCAGACTGGGCTCTGGGGCAGGATGCTTGGGGTGGCACCTACATAGGGTTTAGAATTGTGGAGAGCTCCAGAACCATGCCAGTAAGTTTCATAGCAAATGTTAGAAAGCAAAGGAGAATATCCATGTGTAGGTGTTAGAGATCTCCCTCAGGGGGTCACATGAAAAGACGGCAGTTCTGGCTCACACCCTCAAGTCAGGAGCAGTGGACAGGAGGAGTCCACCCATCTCCCATGATTAGTGACACCAAGGAAGAGAGAACAAAAAGAGGAGGCCTAGAACATTTGCAAGAATGATCAGGAACTTGGGCCAGGGGTGTAGTGCTCAGTAAGGCTGAGGACCCTCAGAGCAGCATCCAGGGAGCGGCTTTAAAGTCTGCCACTTACTGCATAGCACAGGGAACTCTATTCAGTGCTCTGTGGTGACCTAAATGAGAAGGAAATCCAAAAAGAGGGGATATATGTATACGTATAGCTGATTCACTTTGCTGTACAGTAGAAACTAACACAATATTGTAAAGCAACTATATCCCAATAAAAAGAAAAATAAGTAAAAATCTATGTCATGGAAGAAAAAAAAGTCTGCCATGACTAATGGGGCATCAGCCCCACTAGGGGAGCACTGGACCCACTGTCTAATTACTTTTGTGGTCAGGCTTTTCCTGGCAAAGTGAAACAATGCCATGAACAACTCCCAGTGACAGAGAAAATAATGATCTGCTGAGAGATACGGAAATAGCAGGCGGCCATTAGTAGGAGCCACCAGGATCTTTTTAGGATCAAGCATCATGGCCATCACCAAATACTAGGGGCATGGGAAATTGTGACCCAATGATATGGGTTTTATGAAACAGCCCCCCACCCCAAGTGCCCAGAACTCTTCAGAATCTTCCCCTGGCGACTCTAAGGGAGCCACAGCCCAGCAGCAGGAGTGTGAGTGGGGTTCACCCTGCCTCTGTAGCTCCAAACCAGCTTTCCCCCCTCATGAATGATGCTCCGATGGCCTGTAGATATAGTGGCACAAGCCACAGACTGTTCAGAGCAACCATCTCCCATACTCCATTTTGTTCCCAACCTGCTCCTCTTCCTGGTTGGTCCTGACTGCGCTCCTTCTACTATCCTAGACTTGCCTGGGAACTCGGGCCCCCTGGCTTGGCACTCAGCTCTCTCCCAGGCCTTATCTGGGGCCCATCCTTCCAGCCTTTCCAACTTCCATTGTCTAGGGTAAGATACCCCTTCTAGTCAGCCCCTGAGGACTGGATCAAGTCTAGACTGGTACTTCAACCATCCTCCAAAGGTGGAGGATGCAGTACTAGTCTTCTGCATTTCTCAGGGCAGCCTCAAGCCCCTCAGGCATGAGGAAAAAGCTCAAGGCAGGTAGGATTGGGCAACCCATGCCAACCCTGGGCAACCCCAATGTTTCCCAGTGGGAGAAATGAAGGACTTGAGATGGGACTCCAAAGCGTGAAGGGGCAAGACTCTAGTAATGGAAACACCTGGCCTTGTCCATGGAGTGTGCTTCCTCTGAAGCAGCCTGTTAGGTAAGTAGGTAGAAACCAGCAAGAGCAACCTTCCCTCTACCCACGTGCATTGAGCCACCACTCGGACCAATTTGTCATACAAGAATTGGTCAATCCTTCCTGAAATTTCAGTTGTCCAGGTTGGAGTCCCGAGCTGACAGGCAAAATTCTAGATCATAGTGACTGGCTGGCATCTTCTCCTGCCTGATGGCTAAATTCCACTAGACACCCAATGCAATTCTTGGTGGCATTTGGGTACCAGATAATTCCCATGCCCATTTTGGGTTTTTTTTAGCTTCTATATTTAGATACCAAACCAGAAACAAACACACCGTGTTCTCACCTTCACCTGAGCATGACAAGGTCCAGGTACACAAAAAGTGTCCTGTTGCTTTAAGAAGCTGGAAGCTTTATCAGACTGCTTGAAGAACACCTGGGAAAGCCTTGGAGGCAAGGACTATATCTCCAGGGTAGTCTTTTGAGCCAGCAGGGCTCTCATCTCCACCCTTGACTCAACCAACTGGCTGCTTAGGACTCTATAACCAAAGAGCAGTTTATGAACCCAAAGAGTGCATAATTTCCTTAATTTGTGGGCTCATAGATGTCAGCTCTCAGACTCCTGTCTCTTCTTATTGTGAGTTACACTTGTGATCTGGACCTGGAGCATCTCTGAAACGGCATTTACTTTCCACTACTCTGCCCTTTGGCTATTCTTTTTTTTTTTAATATGTATATATTATTTATTTATTTATTATTTATTTTTGGCTGCATTGGGTCTTCGTTGCTGCGCGGGCTTTCTCTAGTTGCGGCGAGCGGGGGCTACTCTTCGTTGCGGTGCACGGGCTTCTCTTGTTGTGGAGCACAGGCTCTAGGCACTCGGGCTCCAGTAGTTGTGGCTCGCGGGCTTAGTTGCTCCGCGGCATGTGGGATCTTCCCGGACCAGGGCTCAAACCCGTATCCCCTGCAGTGGCAGTCAGATTCTTAACCACTGGACTACCAGGGAAGTCCCTATTCTTTTCTTTTCTTTTCTTTTCTTTTTTTTGGCTGCGCCGGGTCTTAGTTGCCGCATGCAGGATCTTCGTTGCGGCATGTGGGATCTAGTTCCCTGACCAGGGATAGAACCTGGGTCCCCAGCATTGGGAGCGTGGAGTCTTAACCACTGGACCACCAGGGAAATCCCTTGGCTATTCTTTTTTAAAAATATATTTATGAAGGTATAATTGACAAAAAATAAACTGCACAGATTTAAAGGGTGGACTTCAGTCAGTTTTGTCAAATGTATACACCCGTGAAGCCATCATCACAATCCCACAAAGTTTTCTCTTGTTCTACGTAATTCCCTTTCTCCTCCCCCTCCCCACCCCCATTCCTAAACAACCACTGTTCTACTTACTGTCGCTATAGATTAATAAGCATTTTCTAGACTTTGATGTAAATGAAATCATAAGAAGGTACTTTGGGGGTAGATGGGATGTGACTTCTTTCACTCTGGCTGTCCACTTTTAAGAGACACCATTCTGATGAAAGACAGTTCATCTCAGAGAATCCTGCCAAGAGCTCAAGCCACTTGCCTGTGCAGTGACTAGGTGTTATGAATTCTGGTTAGGCTATATAATTTCTCCACAAGGATACCAATTCTACTTTCTGCTTAATGGATCTCTCTTAACCAACAAGAATAATTTGCACTCTTAAGTTTTTGCCAGAATACATAACCTTGAACATCACTCCCTCCCTCCCAATTCTTATCAGAAACTCAGTTAAGTGAAACAAAGTCCATGTAGGATTCCTCGAAGAGTATGTAGTTCCTCCAGGTCTGTAGATTGTGTAATTACATTCACTGCCCTGTGAATTTGGATTGCATTGCTTTAAACCTTTATAGAATCTCTTATAGGAACTTCCCTGGCGGCACAGGGGACACGGGTTTGATCCCTGGTCTGGGAAGATCCCACATGCCGCGGAGCAACTAAGCCCCTGTGCCACAACTACTGAGCCTGCGCTCTAGAGCCCACAAGCCACAACTACTGAAGCCCACGAGCCTAGAGCCCGTGCTCGGTAACAAGAGAAGCCCCCACAATGAGAAGCCCCAGCACTACAACCAAGAGTAGCCCCCACTCGCCGCAACTAGAGAAAGCCCACATGCAGCCAAAAATAAATTTATTTATTTTTTTAAAAAAAGAATCTCTTATAATGAATTGCGCTTTAGCATTATGCTGTCAGCTTGCAGGGACTCAATATGAGTTGGGTATAATGTTGAAGAATTTATAAATGAGATGGTACAATGTTTGGAATTTGTTTTAAAAGATCCCCAGGGGGGAAAATGTGGTATGGGTAGATTAAATGAGTATGACCAAATTTTGTCAGTTGTTGAAGCTTTGCGACGGATACAAGAAGACTCACTATGCTCTTTTCATTACTTTTGTGTAGGTTTGAAAATTATCATTGTAAGCAGAGTTGTTTTTTTTTTAACACAGCTCGTCTCAAGACTTAATGAAGCTCAGGTTCTTTATGTCTTGGCACAGAAGGAATTCAGCGAGAGGCAAAGTGATAGGTAAGTAGATTTATTAATATTTTTTGTAAAGCATCTGCAGGAAAATGGGGCTCGAGAGGATGGTCATGTCCCAGGTCTTGGGCAAGTTCCTGGGAAGGGCTGCCAAGTGAGGGTCCTTGGCTTCGGGCAGGAAAGAATTCAAGAACAGAGCCATAGTAAAGTGAAAGCAGAGGTACACATTCCATAGACGGAATGCGGTCTGACTCAGAAGGTGCGCATGGCCTGGAAATATGGGGTGCTTAGTTTTTATGGGCTGGGTAATTTCATTGGCTAATGAGTGGGAGGATTATTCCAACTATTTGGAGAAGGGGCGGGATTTCCAGGAATTGGGCCACTTTTTGGCCTTTTATGGTCGGCCTTGGAACTGTCATGGCACCTCTGGGTGTGTCATTTTGTTGCCAAAAGTGGGGTCCGGCTGGGCTGCTTGCCTCTCTAAAGCCAATACTAGAGGGGCAATGTTGGTGAAAAGGAAAGTTTGCTTTATTTCAGAGGCTGACAACGAGGGCGGGGGGTTGAGGGGGAGACTCCTGCCCAAAGGCCAACCCCCTCCCCCATCAGTGGGCAAGAGCTTTTTTTTTTTTTAAGCTTTACTTTTTTGGTAACTTTTCTCTTTTTTTCTTGTTGGTTAGGTAATGGTCTATCTTAAGAAACTTTTCAACAAACCAGCTTTTGGATTTTGTTAATATTCTCTATTATATAAGTTGTTGTTCTCTATTTCATCTTAGTGTTTCATTCTTTCTTGCTTCTTTGAGTTTGTTCTGTTGGTCTAAGTATTGTTTTAGCCATGTCCAATTTCAACCTGTTGTGTTTTCATTATCAGTCAGTTTTCAGTATCTTTTTTTTTTCTTTTCATTTATTTATTTGGTCGTGCTGGGTCTTAGTTGCGGCATGTGAACTCTTAGTTGCAGCATGCATGTGGGATCTAGTTCCCTGACCAGGGATCGAACCCAGGCCCCCTGCATTGGGAGCTCAGAGTCTTAACTCCTGCACCGCCAGGGAAGTCCCGGCAAGAGCTTTTATAGGCAGAAGGAGGGGGCTACATGCAGAAACAGCACAGTCAGCTCTGACAGTCATCTTGAAATTGGTCATGCAGTGGTCTAATCAGCGTCATCTTGATTTGTTTTAAATACAGTTAGCCTTCAGTTCCAGGGTGGGTTTGTTCCCATTTCTTTGAGGCCAGTTCTCGGAATTGTGGCCACTTATGTCATGGCTACAGTCTGGTCATTATGTAGTTAAATTCTTCTACCTGGTGGGGTTTTCAGTATCTACAAGACAGCTCAAAGAATATGGCTCAGAATATTACCTATAGCCCTTGAGGAGGAACTAAAAGTCCTTGACTTTGCTTATTGACTAAATTATTATTATTTTGTCCTGTTTGACTACTTTCCTTTGCTTCTGCATTTTCCTCACTTCTCTGATTAAACTTATTCTTTGGCTAAAGTTTTTCTACAGACAAAAGGCAGACTGAGGACATGGGGTAGGAGTGGGTGTGGGGGAAGGGCCATAGGGTTCTACTCCATTTAGCATCCTAGTGTATTACAGTGAGCCTATAATGAGGCTCAAGGTCTACTGGAAGTTGAATCTTGCTGCCATCTTGGGCCTAATAGGTTCTAACCAATTTTTGTCATATCTTCAATGGCTATGTCATTCTTTTAAAGGTTGTGCTCTGTCCCCTTCCCTCCTGTCTCAACTACAGTACACTTTCGATGAGAAACTAAGGGTAATTTTAAGGCTTAAATAAAATATTTATTTTAATCCAATGCCTAGCACCAAGTAATCACTTAGTAAACAACAGTCATTTATTTTATGATGATTTTATCAGAATTGATTTGTGTGTATTAGTAGCCTGACCTACTTGGAATTTGGAGGTTTCCTTTGATATTGGACAAAGAACAAAGGGGAAGAAATGTCTTCTTTTTGAGAGGTTAGTTATAGGAGGTATTCTGGGAGCTGACTGGATATATAGAATTTCTGGAAGAAATTTTAAGGTTTCCAGAGTCTCAATCCAGAAGATGAAATTTTAGTATGAGATATTTTAACCAAGAGTGCAAAGATAGCTTAATATTTTAAAATATATACAAATTTGTCACACCTGTAAGCCAAAGGAGATAGACCACATGATCATCTAGATTATTAATAGTTAATAAAATTGAACAATTAATCCTATAAGTATATAAAAAAAGAATTCTTAGAACGTAAGAATAGAAAGATACTTCCTTATCATGCTAAAGAATCAACAAACAACATAACACATACTGAAACATTCCTATGATTAGGCAAATTTCCCACTATGGCCAATATCATTAACTATTATTTACATTTCCTAGACAATCATACATTGGAAAGGAGGAAAAGATCAAAGTATTCTTACTTGCAGACTTGATTATCTTCCTAAAAAATCAAAGAGTATCAACTGTAAAACTATTAAGGGCAGATATGTGGACAACTGCAAAATAATATATAAAAGCAATAGATTTTCTATTTATCAGCAACAGCCTGTTGGAATATATAATTAGAAAATTCTCATTCCCAATATTGATATATAAAATACTTAAGAAACATACTCAAAAGAAACACATCCATTCACATCCCTGGAAAGAAGATTACAAATGTTTTTGAAGGACCATAAACATTAATGCAAATACCCCTAGTTCTTGATTGTGAATCCTCATTATTGTAAATATACCAATTTCCCCAAGTTATCTTTGAATATAAGGTAATTACACTAATAATAGGATTTTTAATGTAATAAATTTTTAAGAGATTTTTTTGGGGAAAAAAAAAAGAATGAAAGGGTATCAGACCTACTAGATGTTAAAATATAATGGAAAGACCCAATAATTAAAATCAAGTGTTGCTGGCACTAAAACAGCTTAATCAATGAAACAGAACGTAAAGCCCAGAAAGAGACCTAAGTTGTATATAAGAATTTGGTATATAAAAATCGATAAACGGAAACCTCAATTAAAATAGTCAGGAGGCCAGAAGGGGGAGCTCTCACACCCTATGACAATAGCAAAGCCCAACAGGAAAAAGAGAGACTTCCTCTTCTTCCTGGCAAGAGCTCAGCCAATGAGAGGCTGTCACAACTCAAGCAATGACAAGCCACTATACTTTGAACTCTCAATTCCTCCAGTGGACTGTTTACTATAGCCCTCCCAACTTCCTTTTCCCCTTTTTAAAAGAGGTTTTTAAAAGAGGTTTTCCTCTCCTTCCTGCGCAGGGACTTGCTCTCCGCTTGCTGTGGTTACTGGCTCTGAATTGCAATTTTTTGCTGATCCAGAGTAAACTTACTTTTGCTGGAGAAGTACCTGGCAATCTGTTTGTTTTAGGTCAACAGGTATACGGTAAAATATGCATTTCAAACTAGAGGGAAAAGAAAGCTTTATTACATTACATAAATGGTATATTGGTTCTAACCATATGAAATACATTAATGATTAGGATTGTCTCTCTCTACTCAAAATCAATTCCATATGAATATAAATGTGGAATATGTTTAATGTGGAATTGTACAGGGGAGGAAGCCAACTTTACTGTATGCTTCCTGGGTTAATCTTTAGTCTTGTTCCATTCCTAAGAGAAAGCAAAGGATAAGTAAATTGTGACCAATCTTTCGTTTTTGCATCTTGACATAGTCCTCAACTTCTCTCATCTTTTGTAATACTAATTCCTTTACAATGTCTGAGCCTTTATTACATCCAGTTTCAATTCCTACAATAACTGGATGCTTGGATCCTATGCTTCCATGATAAGACACTGCACTTGGCTGATTTCTTTTCATAATGCCCTTGCTAAATACTTAAGCTCTTGTGATAGACTTCTCAAGATATGTCAGGATTTCTCATCTCTATTTTATAATACAGTCATATCTCAGTAGCTGCAGGGGATTGGTTCCAGGACCCACAAGGAATACCAAAATTTGGTGATGCTCAAATCCCATAGTCAGCTCTCTGTATTTGCCAGTTCCACATCCCCAAATTCAACCAACCTCTGGCGGTAAACATAGCACACGATCCGCAGTTGGCTGAATCTGTGGATGCAGAACTCGAAGATATGGAGGGCCAACTATATTATATGTCTCTATTGTACAATAAAGAATTTGACTGCCCTTTGTCCCTGGGTCCTGGAAAAGACCCCAATTCCTTGGCATTTCTTGAGTAATAGGAGTATCTTTATTATTCATGAGTCCCTTGGATCACACCTGAGTTCATGCTAATGAGATGACTTCGGATCAGAAAAATCAACCATGTGATTAAAGGGTTGGGGCTTTGAGCCATGCCAACCTCCAGGGATGGAAGGGGACCTGGATATTGAATTCAATCATGTGGCCAATTATTCAATCGATCATGCCTACAGAAGAAAACCCTGGACACTGAAGTTTGGTGGAGCTTCCTGGTTGGTGAGCACAGGGATGTGTGGGGAAGGTGATGCCCCCTGATTCCACAGGGAGAGCACATGGCAGCTCTGTGTTTAGGAACCTCCCAGGCTTTGCCCTATGTGTCTTTTCATTTGGCTGGTCCTCCTGATTTGTATCCTTTACTGTAATTGCAAGTATGACATTTTCCTGAGTTCTGTGAGTTGTTCTAGCAAATTATCAAACCTGAGGGGGTGTCATTGGAACTCCCCAGATTTGTAGCCATTTGGATCAAGTGGCCTGGGGACCCCCAAACTTGTGACTGGCATCTGAAGTGAGGGTTGTCTTGTTGGGGACTGTGCCCTTAACCTGGGAGCCTAATGCTAACTCCAGGTGACTAGTGTCAGAATTGTGCTGCAGTATTCCAGTCATTTGTGTTATTTCCTTGTCAGGGCCTTGCTGGGATGCCCCCATCTGTGTGATCTCATAAAGACAAAGGGAAGGCAGATTTACCCAAAGAAACAAACTCCAATGCTTTTTGTTACACATTCCTACATTTTTACAATTTCTTGCTTATCAATTCTCTGATTTTTGTTTCTCTGATTTTACTAGATTATCTAGATTTTGGCAAATGCTAACAGTATAATTGCATAAGTTTAACCTATATGCCTTTAGGATACATTTCCTACTGCCTCCATTTTTTTCCGGAACTTCCTCCATTGTGTGTGTATGAGTGTGTGTGTGATATTCATTAACCTGAGTTTTCATCAGAAGTTTGCCATCTTGATGTTTCCTTTACCATGAACAAAACAATGAATGGATTCTGCGTAACAAATAAGCAAGTGACTATTGTACAATACAAGCTCAAATATACATTGCTTAAATGCTCTGAATTGGAGAGAACATTCTACTTTCCCATTTTTATTTTGTGCTGGGAAAAACTGCTCCTCCCCTAGGCTGTATTGAACTGAGCTACAAATGCCTAGTGCTACCCACCTACCAACAGATTTTTGTTGCTCTGGGGATTCTTGTTATCACTGGGACATCCTGTCTCTTTCACGCACTGCAGTACTTCTCAGCAATCGTCACAGCCTGAGATAGTTCCCTTCTCAGTAGGGCTTCCTTTCTCGCCTCATAGATGTCCTTCAGTTGATTCTCACCGTGGCTTTAGTTGACTGCTGGCTTCTTGCCACCCACCAGCCAGGGCAGTGCAATGATGCAATTATCAGCCACATTTCCAGTTTTATTTTAGCTTGTTCAGGAGCAAAGCGATCATAACCTCCAGCTCTTAGTGGGGGGTTTTAACTTCCTTATTTAATTTTATGGAAATGTTCATGAAAAGGAGCCAGATCTGATCTATGTCCTACTGATCAGAATTGAAGGCCACCCACCCTTTGCTACTGTATAATTATCTGCATTACATGAAAAAGGAAAGAATCTGTTTATATCCTGGAATCTTACTTCGAGGGGGTTCCTCTGATGGAAACTTGCTGAGTAATTCTGCTCCCCCAGGATGGCAGAGGATGGTGCTGACACCAGGTACCCTTGTCATTGGCATATGGCTTCATAGCAACTCCATCCCTCCTGCATTTCTTCTATTTGCCTGGTGTACAGTGTGGCCTCAGACATCCTGTTCCCTCCCAGACCCTCCAACTCATCCTATAGATATTGAATATCAGACCAAAATGAAAACGTCTTTAATCTAAGTTTTCAAAATAGTCATTAATTCCGAGATAGAAAAAGTTTATCTAAGTGGACTCTAGGTCTGATGCATCAGCAAGAGAGGCTGACCCAGGCATTCTCACCTGAGTCCTCTGATGGGGTTTTTACACCCTGGCTATTACCCTTTGTGTTAATTTTGTATGTCAACTTGACTGGGATAAGAGATGCCCAGATAGCTGCTACATTTCTGGGTGTGTCTGGGAGGGCGTTTCTAGGAGATATTAGCATTTGAATCAGTAGACTCAGTAAAGCAAATTGCCCTCCCCAATATGGGTAGGCATTATCCAATCTACTGAGGGCCTGAATAGAATGAAAAGAAGGAGGAGGGGCAAATTCATTCTCTGTTTGAGCTGGGACGTCCATCTTCTCCTGCCCTTAGACATCTGCACTCCTGGTTCTTGGGCCTCCAGACTCAGACCAAATTACATCACCAGCTTTCCTGGTTCTCCAGCTGCAGACAGCAAATCATCGGACTTCTCAGCTTCCATAATTGTGCCACATATGTATACCAATACAGAATATATAGAGAGAATATATATATTTCTGTTTCTCTGGAACAGAGAATCCTGACTACTACACTCCTGAATCAGGTCATGTTATCTTAATGCCCACCACACACCCACACCCCTGCGCAATCATCGGAAACTCCTGTCACTCTGGAGGAAAAGATGGAAATTCAGACTTATTAATCTGCTACAAAAGGCTCCTTTAATATATATATGGCATCTCATCTCCAAAGTGAAAACCGCTCCTCCATTCCAGACAGGTGAGCCTTCTGCTGCTCACCACCTCCCGGCCTCCAGATCCTCCTGCTCCAGCCGCTTCGGGCTCACCCCCACCCCCAGCCACGCATAAACTGCTGTGGGCAATCAGTTCGGCCTTGTATTTTAACGCTAATTGATTAGAGTTCTTTATATAGTATATAAGACAACTTTTTTTTTTTTTTAACTTTTGGGTTTATTTATTTATTTATGGTTGTGTTGAGTTTTCGTTTCTGTGCGTGGGCTTTCTCTAGTTGCGGCAAGTGGGGGCCATTCTTCATCGCGGTGCGCGGGCCTCTCACTATCGCGGCCTCTCTTGTTGCGGAGCACAGGCTCCAGACGCGCAGGCTCAGTAACTGTGGCTCACGGGCTTAGTTGCTCCGCGGCATGTGGGATCCTCCCAGACCAGGGCTCGAACCCGTGTGCCTTGCATTGGCAGGCAGATTCTCAACCACTGCGCCACCAGGGAAGCCCCAACTTCTTTTCTTTTTTTTTTTTTTTTTTTTTTTTACAATAAGGAATTCATTTAAATGAACAAATCTTATGACCAGTCGGAGGAGTAGGCAAAACAAGAGAGGAAGCAGCCTCTCTACTGCCAATGCCTTGGCTGAAAGGTACACCAGCATAATAGGGGGTCATTTGTATCCTAAACAATACAACAGAGAAACTACTGGAGGGGGGTGGAGTTTACCAAAGACATGGCTGTGGTGGAGGCCTTTCTTTTCCTTTTAATATTTCAACTTCTATTCAAGAAGGCTTGGACTTTCTGTGGACAAAATATTTTAATTTTATTAAATATTAAATAAATGAAAATATTTATACAAATATCTCATAAAAGATATTTAAGCTTAGAAAGTAATGATACAAAGAGTGATAAAATAACATTTTTTTTTTTAACCTGAGGTCAATTCCATCTAAAACAATTCAAGCCACCTGTAGCTATTGATTTTATTGCAATAACCAACAGAGACCATGGTTACTCAACCTACCACCCCTGGCAGAAATCTTTCATAACTGTGATGATAGTGAAGGAAATATAAAAACGGCCAACCTCTTGAAAAGATGGAGCTAATTAAGGTGTCTGATGTGCAAGAAAAGTCTGAGGATGTTCTTAGGGAAATTCAGGAAGGAGAATTAGTCCAAGTGCATCCACGTTAAGCTTACATGAATCTTTCATCGGTTGGGAAAAATTCAAAAGTTTGACATCCCACTGTGTGAGTGAGACCAGGAAGAAACAGACGGCTCCATATATTGCTGGCAACAGTGCAAACAGCACAATCCTGTGTGGCAGAACCTACGGTATGTACCAGAATTAGAAATGCATTTACCCGTCGACCCAGAAGACCCCTTCTGGGAATCCATCCCATAGATTTGCCCACACAAACATAAACTTGCTTAGGTATAAGATTATTCATTGTGGCATTATCTGTAATAATAACTAACCAAAAACAACCCAAGTGTTCAGCAATGGGGGACTGATTAAACAGCCAACTCTGGTATATCTACCAATGGAATACTGTCAAAAAAAACAGAGGAAGAGATTTATGTGCTCTGGCATGGAAGGATTTCCAGAGTAAGTAGTTAAAATTTTAAGAGGAAGGAGCAAAATATGTGTAATATGCTTTTTTGAGTGAGAGAGGAAAAAATAAAGGTACATTTGCATAAAGAAACGTCAGAAGGATAAATACGTCACTATTATAATAAAAGTGGTTACTTACAGGGGCAAAGTGAGAGAAAACAGAGGGTGGGAACGGAGTGAGAGTGATATTTCTGATGTACCTTTTAATGTAATTTTCATTTTAAACTATATAAATGTAATAACTACTAAAAAGATTAGAAATTTTAAAAATCCATACATGATTTGTTAAAATCAAAGAATACAGAGAGCAGATATTCAGTAAGTGAGAAATAAAGAACATGCGTCAACAATATTTGGGTTTTATTTTTCTGAGCAAGCCCCTCCTCTGTTTCCATGCCCTTCTTTTTATTTAAAAAGAAAAAAAAATCCAAACCTTGGAGATATTTCACGAAAATCCTGCCAAGGAAAATACCAACAGTTCAATGGGCACGGGAGCCCACAATGCAATAAAGAGAAAGCCATTAAATGTTCTGGATGGCTTGAGAAGCATGTTACATTTATTATTTTTGGTTATAAAATGTGCATGAAATATCACATTCCTTATTTTTTTCTCAATTAAATGGAATCTTCTCTGTGTCCCAAACTGCCAGACTGGAAGGAAATTGAACCCTGGTCATTAGTGGGGTTCCCTCCTCCCTTCATGAGACTATAAACTCTCAGGGGTTTATGCAGGGCCAGAAAAGCTGAGAGCAAGACCAGGTCCTTACTAACTAGTGGTAGCTGTCAGCTCAGGCTGCTGTAACAGAATACCACAGGCTAGGTGGCTTCAACAACAAACATCTCTTTATCACAGTTCTGGAGGCTGGGAAGTCTAAGATCGGGTGCTGGTAGATTCAGTGTCTGGTAAGAGTTCTCTTCATGGTTTGCAGATGGCCCCCTTCTCACTGTGTCCTCACAAGATGGTGGTGGTGGGGGGGACACACCTCTGGTCTCTTCCTCTTCTTATAAGGGCTCCACCCTCTTGACCTCATCTAAACTTAATTACCTCCCATCCATTACAATACCATTGCATTGGGGTTTCGGGTTTCCATATATGACTTTGAGGGTGACACAAACATTCAGTCCATAGCAGCAGCCATTGTTTCTGTTGCTGCCTCTGAAATCAGAGGCTGCTGTCAACCCTGGAGTCCTCTGGGTCAGGCCCAGCACTGCCCCTTACAGACGTCCATATCACTGACTGCAGAGTCTCCCCTGGGGACCCTGGCCTATATGGCCCAGCCTGGGAGAAACCATGCCTATCCTCTCTGGGCATTTGCCAGCAGTCATTCAGCCTGGGTGTGCTCTGGGCAAAAATTAGGGGCCTGGGTCTCTACTACTCACTGGGGGGAGGGCACCAAATTTCCAGATCCCAGAGATTCTCAGTCTCTGCTCAGCACATGCTCACAGCCCACTTCTGTCTCTCTTAGCCTAGGTGTTTGCACATAATCCAAATGCCAGCACTCACCCACTCTCTCCATACCCAAAACAGAAGCTCAGAATTGAGAACAAGAGCTTCATAACTTTCTCAGTGAGGGAAATATACATAGAGCAACAAGAACAGAAGAAAAAAAATAATTCCACAATAAATTATCTTGCCACAAGCCTGGCAACTAAAAGAATTCTAATGGAATGAAGAGTTGGCAAATGCTATAGCCACACTGGCAAAGTGAGTTAAGGAGATGGATTCTTACAGAGCCAAGGACACGAAGGCTGTGGTCCAGGCAGAAATTCAAATGTTCCAGTTACCTATTGCTTCATAACTGCTCCAAATCTAGTGGCTTAAAACAGCAACCATTGCCTCATATCTCATCATTTTATCTGTCATTTCAGCAGTTCTACTCCTATCAATGTCTACCGGGGTCACTCTCAGTTGGCAGATGGGCTGGTCCAAAGTGTCCAAGACAGCTTTCCTCACATTTCTGTCTCCTTGGTGGGGACAACTGGGCTCTGCTTATGGTGACCATAGTGCTGGGCATGGCTGCTCCAGCATGCAGCCTCAAGGGAATTTGGACTTCCTGCATGGCGGCTCAGGGCTCCCAGAGAGTGTTCCAAGAGACAGGGAGTGGAAGTTGCCTAGGTCTGGAAACTGACTCAGCATCACCTCCACCAATTTCTGTTGATCAAAAAGCCACAGAACCCACCCAGATTCAAGGAGACCCCACTTCTCAATGGGAGAATGTGGCCACCTTTAATCTCTAGCAGTGGATAGAATTAGTCCCCTTCCTCCAGGTGAGTCCAGGTGAGTTGAGACCTGCTGCAGCAATGGCACCAGTGAAACTGGGGGCTCTGGAGATGATACCAAGAAGACCTCAAACTTGATCAGCAGTGTCTGCCAGGTTGATGTGAGCAGCCCACAGGTCTTGCTGCTGGATTTACAGATGCTGATGCTCATATACAAGAGTCCAGCTAGTATTTTATGAAGGAGGCAGCAAACTGGGGGCTCA
Organism: Eschrichtius robustus; assembly: GCF_028021215.1. Classification (NCBI taxonomy): domain Eukaryota; kingdom Metazoa; phylum Chordata; class Mammalia; order Artiodactyla; family Eschrichtiidae; genus Eschrichtius; species Eschrichtius robustus. Next base: position 85,307,466 of record NC_090835.1, read on the forward strand.
CAATAACACAAACCCCATCTAATCCCTTTTAGTTTTTGCAGGAGCTGAAAAATGCATGAGATAAATTTAGGATGCCATTAAACAGTTGATCAAAAAGAATATTGATTCACAGAAGATGTCAGGAATGAAAGAGCTGAAAGTCCTTCATGATTTAAATTCTGCCCCGCCTCCCCTCCTCTTGATAAGACAAGAGCAAAGATCCTATGAAGGAGGCATGGAGCACAGTGGGCACTGAAATAATAGTAGACCATTCCCATCTCCTCACTCCATTCTGTAGTCTCATTTTTTGCACTTAAATCTCAAAAACTGTTTTACACAAATATAACATCCATACAGAAAGGCACACAAATCCCAATGAACTTTCACACAGAACACATCTGTGCAAACAGCACCTAGATTAAGGAATAGAACATTCTCAGGATGCCAGGGGCCTCCCTCATGTCCCCTTTTAGTCGCTACCCTCCCCTAAGGGTAACCACTCTCCTGACCTCTACAGTTTTGCCTGGAGTTGAGCTTTTTATAGATGTAATTGTACACTATGTGCCCTTGTGGATCTGGCTTCTTCCACTCAACATTTTGTCTGCAGATTCACTGCATTGTCACATGGGGCTGTAGGATGATTTGTTTTCTTCACTGAGAAGTGTCCCACTGCATGAATCTGCTACAACTTTCCCTCCTGCTCTCCTGTGGAAGGGTATTGGGGTGGTTTCCAGTGTAGGCTGCAGCATGCTCCCTGGTGGACATGGTGCATCTGTGTGGGGTGCAATCTAGACGCCCCCCATCTCCTGCCTCTGGCTGAGGCACAGGCCTCCGCTGTGAGGTGACTGAGGCCCCGCCCTGCTGACAGCTCCACATGGTGCTTCCTCCTCAGGGGCTGCAGGCTCAAAGAAGCACGACAGAGGTCTCCCTCCGACGCCACAAACCTTTCTGCCATTTCTGCCCCTTCCCCAGGGCTCAGCCCAAGGACCCCCATCCTCTAGGACCCACAGATGTCCACAGCCTCAGCGAGTCCCCTCTGCCCTCCAGTCCAAGGGAATCCCTTCGCATCGGGGGTGAGGAGGTGGCTCTTAGTCTCTAGATGCCGGGCTTATGTCATGAATCCATTCATTTCCCTCAGGGGACTAGGGTTTGAAACTTAGGAGCCAGAGAGGGTCAGCAGGCCCTACCTCTCACCCTCTCTGTCCACTTCGATCCCTCCTTTCTCCCATCTCTTACCTACAACGTGGGCAGCACTATGTTGAGCATGGTTCTTTTTCTAGAAGGGCCTGGCATTTTCTCAGCCTGCACCAGAGAATAATAAGGCCCCCAAGACCCTGAAATTCCTTCCAACTTACTTGATGGACTCTAATGGCAACACCCTCCAGGGTTGTGACCCAGGCAGGGAGCGTGAGGTGCTTTACAGGGAGCTTTACAGTGGTGTTTGTGGCATTCAAGCTGGAAAGGCCCCCTTGGCCTCACCTTTCCCCCTCAGCCTCTCTGCCTCACCCCGCTCCCCAGTCTCCCTCCTGTGCACCTGAAGCTTGGTCAGCACCGCCCTCCGCAGATGCGGCCACACTCTCTCCTCACCCGGCAGTGTCTTCCCTGAGCCTCCTTGAACCACTTGCAGCCCCACCTGCCATGTCCAGAACACCCAAAGGAAACAGGAAGGATTTGCTGGCAGCCAGGCCTCTCCATCCTAGTGGAGGTACCTGCTGGAGGACGGTGCAGCCAATCTAGACACCCCCCACACAGACGCCACCTCTGTGCCCCTCTCCGCCCGCTGCCTGGGCCTCTAAGGCTTCAGCACAATCTCAGGACCTTGGCTGCCAGGTGAGGTAGACGGAGTGGCATCTGGGGAGTGAAGACACACATTACACCTCCTGTTTCTCCCCGACCCCACACTGTGCTTGTGACTACAGTGTTACATAACTACATCTGAAGGAAGACAGGACCTGAACCGTGGCAGGAGATGAGGTTGACTACATAAATTGCGAAAATGGAGGCATGATTCAATCCGTAAACTAAGTCATGTGTGTAGATACCAACATTGTGGAGGCTGAACGCAGACCCAGACACCCAAGATGTAGAAAGGGCTCCCCCTGGTGGCACTCCCAGAGGTTCCCTACGGAGCTGCAAGTCCCAGCTCAGGCCCAAAGGCCAAGCACAACCTGCTGTCTCAGGCTGGATTGGCAGACTCCAGTTGCTGCAGGGCCAAGTTATGACTCCTGGCATTCTCTGTCCTGAGGTGACACCCAGTCCCAGGAAAAACGGGTTTCTGGGGCAAACTCGCACGGGCACCTCAGGAGACGGTCTGGCCAAGCGGGGATCCCAGTGTGTCTGGTGCTAGGGAAGCCTGCCCGTGTCTGCTCCTCAGCCCCACTGGGCCTGATCACAGGCTGAGCCTTTGGAAAGGGAGCCAGGACCTCTGGGTGGGGGCAGAGGCTGCTTCTCCCTGCCCCTGAATTCATAGCCAAGAGGGCACTCAAGCCGGAGATCTGGTTCTGTTTATATTGCAAAAGAGGCACCACTTTGTATGCAGCTCTGTGTTTAGATCACTGTGCCCGTGGCACTGAGAAATATCCTGGTGCAGCAGGAGAGGGGGCAGGAGCTGGGGCCATGTATTTGTCCTGCCTGCAGGCAGGGGTGCGTGTGGAATGTTGGACAAATTACTCATGGAGTCCTAAGGACACGGTGCATAATGCCCCAGATGCATCCTGGCTGCCATATACACCATTATGTTCTGCAGGGATCCTACCACAGCTGAAACTTCTGGTTGTCCATCTAGGGACCATGTCAAGCCACCAATGTTTGCTCTCATATACTCCCTGGTACTGGATCTACCCTGGCTTGAGACCCCTGATGACATGTTGGCATGGAGCTCTCAAAGAGAAACCTTCCTCCTGTCCCAGAGCAGCTACCCCAGGGCTCCTCTGATGCGTCCTCACATTGGGTGGGGGACAGTAGCACTTTGTCCACTCTCATCTCAGGTAACTGCTGTAGTGCCTCCTACCTGATCCAGCCTCGAGAAATCTATCAGGACATGATTGGAGGAACTTGTGAGAGTGGCTTCCTAACTCATAGCAGAGAGCTACAATGAATGCTTGTACATAAAGACACAGGCGCACGAGTGAAACAGAATAGACAGCCCAAGGCTTCCCGCACAAAGCAATGGTGGATAAACTATTAGAGAAAATACAAAATCCATATTCAACAAGTGGAGAATATCCCCATGGGTATTCCCAGAAACTGAATATAAATGCAAAAGATGAACAGGGCTGATGCTGTGGCCTTTTGGAGTCTGGATACAGTCAAAGGCAGCTGCTAATTCAAGTCCTGTTGAATGATGAGAAAGAATTGAATTGCCCGCTTGAGGTGGGGGAACAGAGTCATCAATTCAGGCAAAAAATCCAGGAGCTGCGACTGGCCTCTCCCCACCTTCTTCAAGAAAATAGATTGAAATAAGTTGCTACTGACTTTGCCTGGGACTGCGGCCTATGGAGCAAATGGTGCAACACATGACCTTAACCCAGCCTCTTCTGTCATGGGGCTGGACCTGAGTCATCCTCAGGGTCAGGCCAGGGCAGGGGCCCTGGCTGCCATATAAGACCTCACTCTGGACAGGGCTCCGAGGAGGGCAACTGCTCAGTTACTGGACAGGGAGGAGTGAGGAACCGGAGAAGAGAGATAGAAAACCTGGAAATGACCTGGAAACTAAAATTCCAAAATACACAAAAACTAACACTGAGGAAGGGAGTCAGCAACATCAACTCTCCAGAGACAGATTCATGCCAGGTGAAGTGAAAAGAATGTGAAAACCAGAAAGAGACTTCAGCATCCTCAAAGAGATGATTGAACATATAATGTTCATTAAAAAAAACAAGCAATTAGGAAATAAAGACCAGCGGAAAGATACCATCACAAAACAATGGAACAAAAAATATAATTCAATAAATAGTTTGGGATAAATGATTATTTGGAAAATACATACATATGTAAAACATCTAATATTAAAAAAATTTGTTTTTCTATTATCTGAAAAGGACAGGATGTTCTAGACTGGCTGAAAGAAAAAAAAAAAAATGTGCCAGGGGCTTCCCTGGTGGCGAAGTGGTTGAGAATCTGCCTGCCAATGCAGGGGACACGGGTTCAAGCCCTGGTCTGGGAAGATCCCACATGCCGCTGAGCAACTAGGCCCGTGAGCCACAATTACTGAGCCTGCGCGTCTGGAGCCTATGCTCTGCAACAAGAGAGGCCGCGATAATGAGAGGCCCGCGCTTGCCGCAACTAGAGAAAGCCCTACGCACAGAAACAAAGACCCAACACAGCCATAAATAAAATAAATAAATATATTAAAAAAAAAAAAAAAAGTGCCGGGAATTCCCTGGCGCTCCAGTGGTTAGGACACTGCACTTTCATTGCAAAGTGTGCAGTTTCAATTCCTGGTCGGGGAATCCCACAAGCCATGCGGCATGGCCAAAAAAAAAAAAAGTGCCAACAAAAGAAAGGAGTAGACTGATAAATTAAAAAAAAATTTTATAGTTAATAGAAAAAAAAATCAAACAAATAGGTTAGGAAAATATTGGCCATTTTGTATTTAAGGGCACAGGCTCTGAATCCAGACTTCCTGGGTAGGACCTTGGATAAGTTCACTGACCTCTCCGTGTTTCTGTTTCCTCCATAAAATGAGACTAATCATTGCACCCGCCTCATGGTGGTGGGTCAGGATTAACTGAGTTACTACATGTAAAACTCTTAGAACACTAGCTGGCACATAGAAAGCACTCAATAGTTATTTCTATTTTTATATTGTACCATGTAAGAAATTCAGACACAATTCACAACAGAGAAACTGTAACTAATTAACAATTATAGTGAAAAGTTCAACTTCACTAATAATGAAAGAAAATTAAAATAAATTAAAATTTGTACCTTTCTAGTTGGTAAAGACTGATAAAATGACTATACAGTATTCCTTCTCTAGCCATGGGGGGTCATTTCCTAAAAATATTCATGAATGAAAATATTGTGATTAAGGAACTTAGGACTTCATGAAAAGTTAAGGGTTTGGGAGATCAAAATCATTAGCAAACCTGTGTTTTAGAAAGGTTTTATGTCACCTCACCATTAGGATGGCTACTATCAAAACAGAAAATAAGTGTTGGTGAGGATATGAAGCAATTAGAATGCTTGTGCACTGTTGGTGGGAATGTAAAGTAGTGGAGCAAAAGAGTGTGGTGGTTCCTTAAGAAATTAAAAACAGAATTACCATATGATCCAGCAATTCCATTTTTAGGGATATACCCAAAATAACTGAAAGCAGAATTTCAAAGAGATATTTATACACCCATGTTCATAGCAGCACAATTCACAGTAGCTAAAATGTGAAAGCAACCCAAGTGTCCATGAATGAATGAATGAACAAAACATGGTCTACATATACAATGAAATATTATTCAGCCTTAAAAGAAAAGAAAATTCTAATACATGCTACAACATGGATGAACCTTGAGGATACTATGTTCCGTGAAATAAGCTGCCACAAAAAGACAAATACTGTAAGATTCCACTTATAAGAAGTAGGCAAATTTGCAGAGACAGAAAGTAGGATGGTGATTGCCAGGGGCTAGGGGAAGTGGGAATGGGGAGTTGTTTCATGGGTACAGAGCTTCAGTCATGCAAGATGAAAAGAGTTCTGGAGATGGATGGTGGTGATGGTCACACAGCAATGTGAACGTCCTTAACACTACTGAACTGTACACTTAAAAATAGTAAAGATGATAAATTTCATGTTACGTTATTTCATTTTACCACAATTTTTTTTAATTTTAAGATTTTGTTTTTTATGTTAAAAATATTCTTGGGACTTCCCTGGTGGCGCAGTGGTTGGGAACCCGCCTGCTAATGCAGGGAACACGGGTTCGAGCCCTGGTCTGGGAGGATCCCACGTGCTGCAGAGCAACTGGGCCCATGCACCACAACTGCTGAGCCTGCGCTCTGGAGCCCGTGAACCACAGCTACTGAAGCCCGTGTGCCTAGAGCCTGTGCTCCGCAACAAGAGAAAGCCCGTGCACAACAATGAAGACCCAATGCAGCCAAAACTAAATAACTAACTAACTAAATAAATAAATAAATTTATAAAAATATTCTTTATTTTTACTAAAATAAACTCATAAAGAGATGATCAATTTTACAAAACTTAGATTGGTAACTGCTGACTGAACAATGATTGATTGTCCATTAACCCTTTTTTACTGGAGAGCAGCCTCCAAAGTCTTCCCTCTCCTGCAGTTGCAATGAGATGTTTACAAATTAGTTCTAGTTTATTACCACTAATGGGCCTATGAAGAAGGATTTTGTTTGCATATAGTTCTCTATCCAAGCACTCAGCACCTCTCCAATTATCGGTAGTAATACGTAATGTATTGCAATTATGTAATGCAGTTATGAATCAGAGAAAAAGTGTGGTCCAGGCAGAACGTGCTATCATGGTCACGGCAGGAAGAGAAACTTGTGCACTGCCCTGGAATAGCTCATGGTCCCAGCCCTGGGATTTTGATTCACTGGAGGGGGTGTGGCCTAGGCCCAGGTGTGTGGAAAGGGCCTGGCTGGCTCTAATGTGCACCTGTGGAAGGGGTAGGATCAGGAAAGGGAGACTTGGCTTCTACTTGGGCTCCTCCCCCAACTCTCAGTTCAGCCATAGATGAGGGTTTCCATTTCCTGGGTTTTTAAAAAATTAATTAATTAATTAATTCTTTTATTTTTGGCTGCGTTGGGTCTTCGTTGCTGTGTGTGGGTTTTCTCTAGTTGCCGCGAGCAGGCTTCTCGTCGAGGTGGCTTCTCTTTGCTGCAGAGCACGGGCTCTAGGCACTCGGGCTTCAGTAGTTGTGGCACGCGGGCTCAGTAGTTGTGGCTCATGGGCTCTAGAGCGCAGGCTCAGTAGTTGTGGCACACGGGCTTAGTTGCTCCGCGGCATGTGGGATCTTCCCGGACCAGGGATCGAACCCATGTCCCCTGCATTGGCAGGTGGATTCTTAACAACTGCGCCACCAGGGAAGTCCCCATTTCCTGGCTTTTAATGTCCTCCTTTTGTTATAAAGTGGAAGAGTTGGACTGAAGTGGGGTCCCCATTCCATGGGAAGGCAACATGGTATGTGAGGAAAGAACACAGGCCTTACGTATTCTCTCCAGAGTCATCTTCCACTCCCTCACCCTTACATCAGTCCTTCCTGCCTGGAAATCTGTCTCCTATCTGTCCCCACCTGCCCTTGGCAGCTGTCTTCATTCAAACATTCATCACCACTCACTGAGACAGTTTCAATAGCCTCCCAGCTATTTTTCCAGACACCAATCTTGTGAAAGAACCTTTGTATTCTCTTACAAGTTAATCACTAAAGGGATGTTGCCTATGAGCTTAAATTATACACAATGGCCCATCTCTGGGAACTCTGCCTCCCAGGTAAGCTAAAATACCTTAAAATACCTTTGTTTAGCTCATAGGAAATCCTGATCTGATCCACCTGTGAATTGCTGCAGGAGGGAAGAAGTTAACACATCCCCACCCTCCCTACCCCCCACTCCACCCCCCAAGTCTGGCTGGAGCCAGGACTTAACTCCCTCCCCTTTTAGTATGAAAGAAGCCTGAATTCTAATTCTGGTAAGGTAGTTCTTTGGGACACCAGTCCGCCATCTTCTCCGTCTGCTGGCTTTCTTCATAAAGTCGCTATTCCTTGCCCCAGCAACTCATCTCTCGATTTATTAGCCTGTTGTGCAGCAAGCAGTAGGAGCTTGGACTAGGTAACAATCTTTTGTTGTTGAAGTATAGTTGATTTACAATGTTGTGCCAGACTCTGCTGTACAGTAAAGTGACTCAGTTATACACATGGAGACATTCTTTTTTTATTCTTTTCCATTATGGTTTATCACAGGATATTGAATATAGTTCCCTGTGTTATACAGTAGGACCTTGTTGTTTATACATGGTAACAATCTTGATCCTCCCCAACCCACACTGGCACTGCCTCTGGTAGCATCTTTCACTGTGGATGAAATTTCTGGCTTCATCACAAGGGTGTGTTTGCTCTGCCTTATACACCATTTTATCAGGTCATCAAGATCTTAGCAATCACCAGGGAGCAATTTACATTTTTGCGACATTGTTCCCAATATGCTGCTTTCTCCTCCTTTCTTCAGCAAACCCTCAGTGTTTTCCTTTGTATAAGAAATGAGCCAATGGGGGCTTCCCTGGTGGCGCAGTGGTTGAGAATCTGCCTGCTAATGCAGGGGACACGGGTTCGAGCCCTGGTCTGGGAAGATCCCACATGCCACGGAGCAGCTAGGCCCGTGAGCCACAACTACTGAGCTCTGCGCGTCTGGAGCCTGTGCTCCGTAACGAGAGAGGCTGCGATAGTGAGAGGCCCACGCACCGCGATGAAGAGTGGCCCCCGCTTGCCACAACTAGAGAAAGCCCTCCCGCAGAAACGAAGCCTCAACACAGCCAAAAATAAATAAATAAATAAATAAATTTAGAAATGAGCCAATGGGAGTTCCCTGGTGGTCTAGCAGTTAGGATCTGGTGCTTTCACTGCTATGGCCCAGGTTCAATCCCTGGTCGGGGATCTGAGATCCCACAAGCCGTGTGGCACGGCTAAAATTTAAAAAGAAAAAGAAAGAAATGAGCCAGGATGTTATCCTGCAGGTTTGCCATTTTGACTTATTCCTCACAATCAGCAGAGTTCTAAAGGAATTCTGCTTTTGCTGGATGTTGTGCCTCTGTCCACACATCTGGGCATTGGGTGTTCTGGGGCCTCAGTCAAAACGCCTTCCTGGGTTTTCCACCTTGTCCTTGTGGGGCTAAAAAACAAACTTAGAAAGCTCCTTGAAGGGGAATTCCCTGCGGTCTAGTGATTAGGACTCGGCGCCTTCACTGCTGGGGCCCAGGTTCGGTCCCTGGTCGGGGAACTAAGATCCCAAATGCTGCGCAGTGCGGCCAAATAAAAAAAAAAAAATTAAAAACAGAAACAAACAAAAAAACTCCCTGAAGGCTGGAACTCTGTAGCATTTACTGTTTATTCCCAACCCCTACATAGTGCCTGGGATACTTATCAAATGACTTCATCCATCTAAGATAAATATTAGAAAAAGTCCTTTAAAATTCTCCAGGGTCAAAAGTGTACAGAAGCACAGAACAAGCACTGAATGTTCTTACTTTTTTCAGTTCCCTCTTGTCATAACCGCTCCCACGTCTCCTCCTCCCACCTCCTCAGCTTCAAAAACCCACAGCAGACTCTTGGGCACCCCTTACCTCAGACTCCATACCCTACAAGCGCCAAAGTATATACAGATGCAACTAAAGGGACAGCCTAATAATCAGGGATCAACTCTAGTTGTCATCAGACTCCCACAGGACAGACGCCCAGACCAGATTGAGGTTCCATTGCTGGGGGAGAGGGGGATAACGGAGTTTGAAGCGGCAATCAGCTCTGCCTCGCAGAGTATGTCAAGATCCACGGCCAAATGATGAGATGAAGGAGGCTGCTGAGAAAGGACGTTCCGAGTAGACTTAGACGAGGAGGAGGTATTTCTGAGTAATTCTCCATTTGAGCTTCAGGCACCTGCATGACTTGTTCTGTTCCCGTGGGTCACATGAGGCTGACGTGAGAGACTGGGCTGTTTCACTTACCCTAGGCCACAAAGCAAGAACTCATGCCATTTCCTAACTCCAAGCCTGGGTTCTTTCCACTACCTATACATTTGCAAATCATGCTCAACAGATCCTTGGAGAGCCACAGAGGCACCTGAGGGGCTCTGATGAGGATCTGGGCGGGTGCACTGTGGGGAGGGCTCATCTCCTTCACCCAGAGAAGCTCCGCCTTCACGTTTTTGTTATACAGCGAGCTTCTCTATGAGACTTAATTTGATACACAGGTTAACCTGTCATTTTTTAAAAAACCAGTCTGCTCTATAACTATTCTGTACTTTCCTTATTTATTGAGCATTTTACGATCAGATTATTTCATACAGTCACAAGTTCTCCAAGTTGGAAGTTGTGGCCGGTACACAGGGGCTCCAGAAACATCTCATCCCAGTTTGGTGCTAGCATCAGAAGATGCCACTCTCTAAAACAGAACTAAGATGAGGGAGGCTGAGGTCAGACACCTGCAGAGGCGATTTGGAAATGAGTGTGAACTAGGCTGGGATATTCCTCACCACTCAATGGAGCACAGCATAGGCTCTACCCCATGTGAGCTCAGCTGGATCTCACTCACGGCAGCACACAGGGAGATGGTTTTTTAACAGAAGGTGTTGGTCTGAAGAGAAGAATAGAATGTGTCTGTCTTCAGATTACTTTCATTCAGTAGTCCGACATTGACTGGATGGAGGAAAGAAGGAAGGGGGGGGACGGCAGTGGTCACAGATCTCTGGCTTTCAGAATAAGCAGGGGCGAAATCTACTGACCTCCATACAGGAGAGGATGCTGAAGCCAGCCCACAGGGAGCCTTTGGGTGCATTTTAAAGACTCCTCCTCTGAGTGAATTAAATAGGAAAAGGCACTTCCTCTGGGCACAAGCAGATGATAAGCATACACGCTTGGCAACGAAGAGCACATTTTTCATAAACTAGAAAAAAACGGCCCCTTCCTCTGGGCAAACAGCCCTGACACTATGCCGTGGTGAGAGGCCAGGGGAGCTGAGCACAAACTGGAATTCAGCCCTCCTCATCACCTTTGTGAGCTCATAGGCAGGGCCCTAGGTGCCAACTCTCCCTGCTCCTCCAGTTACCTGTTGGGGTGCATAAGCCTGCATTCTACACATGAAAGCATTTTCAGTTCCAGACATCAGCAGCCTTGGAAGGGAGGAGGAAGGGGTGTGGAGAGGCTGCCACCCTCTTCTTTTTTGTGATGTGTGGATACAGGTTCATGTACACACACATGCACACATGCACACTTGTGCACACGTATGCAGTCAGGGACCTGTAGGGTAGAGCTTAAGCCACTGAATGTTTCAGTAAGAATAATGGTGCCTAAAAAATAGAATAGTTGACAGATTTGGGGGAGGGGGTTCTTACTACTCACAGTTCCTGGAATTATGTGTAATTACGTCTTAGAAACCCAACAAATAATCAGTAAGTATAGAATTAAGGAATCACAGTGTGGTGAAGTTCAAGGAAGCTGATGTTACTCATAAGAGTAAATAAAGTAGAAAGTCCGGGGCCTAGGGTCACGGTGAAGAGCCCCGTGGATGATCTCTGGAGCTCCAGGCATTCAGAGAGGGCAGCTTGCAGAGACCTGATATGCATTCTCCCATTCCTCCTTCTAACAGAGCCCCAGTTTTATTTCACTTATCCATATTCCTCTGCTTTAAACAAATTTTTTTTCTCAACATCCCGTCCAGGTAGGAGTGACAGCATGACACAGTTCTGGCTAAGGGGGTGTCAGCCTAAGTCACTAAATGGACTTGCAACAGAGTTCTTTTCTGGAGCCAACTCTCTGGGCTTGGGTCCCCTTTTGCCCTTCACTATCCCATTTCTTCCTGCCAGAAACATAAACGTGGTAGTCTGAGTTCTAGCAGTCACCCTGAGAGCACTGATTCATTTACTCAACAAATACATGCTATTTTCCATGCTCGGGATTCAAGGTGAAGAAAACAGACAATGATCCCTAGCTCAAGGAGCTTACAGATCATAAACAAATAGATACGTAGTACGTCAGAATGTGGTAAGTGTCAAGGAGGAAAATAAATTAAGAAATGAGGTACTAGGTGCAGGACAGAGTCAGCCCTATAGATGATGGCTCAGGAGGCTAGAGGGAGCCAGGTTCCCATTAGGAGCCCTGTTCTCACCTTGAGAGTTATTTTAAATGCAGAAAAATTGAACCCTTAATTTGTTTATGTCACTGTTTTTCAGGTTTCTAATACTACCCTCTGAATGCCATCCCCCAGCTGATGATAATGACCCTAAAAGAAAGCTGTGTTTGGCCAGGCTCCATGAGTTTCTCAGATTTCATCCATATGAATAGGTTGTTAGCTGATGACACAAGCAGCAAGACAAGTGATAGATTCTTTTTTTTTTTTTTAATTGAAGTATACTTGATTTACAATGTTGTGCCAGATAGATTCTTGATAAAGTAACTTCTCTCATCTTCTACATACACACACGAAATACTATTGCAAAAATGTGACTTTCCACAGACCGTTTCTGAAGACTGCAGTTTCAGTAGTGGTCCTGAAGTTATTTAACCTTACAGCAGTGCATTAAATACTAATCTTCATATGAATAAAAGGTGGGAGGAGGGAGAAAGAAGGGGTGAGAGGGAGAGAAAGCGGGAGGGAGACCTGAGCCTTTGTCTCTAGCAAAGGTTGTAAACTCAGCCCCTACAGGGTCAGAGCAGGAAATGTGAATGACGTCATAGCACGCTGCGGGTGAGAAAAACACGGCTCTTGCTGTTTCTTTGTGTTCCAACTTTGGAGTAAACATGTGGGTAGAGACTAAAATTTTTCTGCTAGAGGAAAAACAGCTGCTCAAGCTAAATGATAAATGCCAATTGACATTTTCCCTCAGGGTTAGGGAAGCCAGGAGACACCGACGGAGTAGACTCTAGTGACCTGAGAGGGGCAGCTACCATCCAGCTCCATTGTTACCAGCAATGACTGTGGGCCCCTTGATACCAGATAGTCTGAATTTTTAAAATCTAGAAATCTGGATTTTTATGTGTAATCTCCCATTTTAAAATGTTTGGAGTGCATTCAATAGTTTTTACAAACATTCCGTTAGCAAATTACACGTTTCTGCAGATACTCAGGCAGCAGTCCATCAGTTTGCACCCTCTCGTATGCTGAATGGTTGGGATACGAAGCTGTTGCAAAGAAAAGTAGGGGGAAAGCAAGGAGCTGTCTGAAAGTAGGTAAGGAAGCGGGGGAGATGGAAAAGAAAAAGAAAAGACCAAAGATGGTGGAAACAAGAAACATGGATCATCAACAGAAACTGAGCTACCACGTGCTTCACGCCTGCGAGCACCCCTCCACCCAGCCCCCACTCCGTGAAGCCATTTTCTACCCCAGCCCCAAGCAGAGGAGGCCCTCCTGGGTGTCTGCACAACCTGCTCCAGCTTGACTCACTCTCTGGACAGGTCTTTAGTCCACTCTTCCTGAAGCCCGAAAGGTCATAACTTCCTGGAATTGCTGGAAAAACACTGTGCAGAAATCACAGAGTCCAGGAAAGAAAAACAGACAGCAAAATGAAAACAAATGCAGGGAGTTGAAAAGACGTTTATTTTGATCCATGTCCAGTTTTGGAAAACCTCGAAAAGAATAAAATGTCCAGGAAAAGACAAGCTGAAGGGAGGCTGGGGGAAGGAGCTAATAATATCAGATTTGAAACGCTATATGAAAAAAAAAAAATTGCGTTCATTTGTCATACAAAAGGATAAATTCCATATAGAATTTTTTTTAAGTGAAACCATATAAGTATGGGGTGTGGGGTGGAATGAGTGAATTTTCTATTACTTGGGAGTGGAGAATACTTTCATAACTATGACTAAAAATCCAGCTGCCATTGAGGGAAAAGATTGATACATTTGACCACATAAAAATTTAAAAGCAAAAACTTTTACAAGAAAAAACATTATCATAAGCAAAGTAAAATGCAAACATATCACATACGGATGGCTAACATCCTTAATATATAAAGAGCTTCTAAAAGTAGAGGGAAAAGAACCAACAACTTGAAGGGGAGCAAAATAGGCCACCCCAAAATGTGCCACTTTGGCATATGGACCATTGAGCTGAAGGCAATCAAGATCCAGCAGGCTCAGGAACAGGTTTTTACCTCTCCCTTAACTGCCTAAATAATTTAGGTAGGGGGCCAGGCCCAGAGAGAGAGCTATAACCAGAGATAGCTGTTTCATCTGAAAGACTTACCTGCTTGGCAGGCAAACATCTAATCACCAAACATCTGCTCTTCTCATCCTCCTGTGAATTACACACCTCCCCTTCAAGCCCCAGGCCCCTATCTCATTCCTTAGCTCCCGATGGCATATAAACCTCAATTGCATGACTGCCTTTGAGTTTCTTATTTTTATGGGGCTCTTATATGTCCAAAAATTTTTTCCCCTTGTTACTCTGTCTTATGTCAATTTAACTATTAGACCAGCCAAAGAGCCTAGAAGGGAAATTTTTTTCCACTCCCGCAAACTCAACTTAAAAACTGCAAGAGACATGAACAAACAGTTCCAGAAAGAAATGTAAAGGACTCCATAATGTATAAAAAGATGTTCAACCTTGCATCTAGTAAGAAAAATATAAATCAGGGCTTCCCTGGTGGCGCAGTGGTTGAGAATCCGCCTGCCAATGCAGGGGACGCGGGTTCGAGCCCTGGTCCAGGAAGATCCCACATGCCGCGGAGCAACTAAGCCCGTGTGCCACAACTACTGAGCCTGCACTCTAGAGCCCGCGAGCCACAACTACTGAAGCCCATGCGCCTAGAGCCCGTGCTCCGCAACAAGAGAAGCCACCGCAGTGAGAAGCCCGTGCACCGCAATGAAGAGTAGGCCCTGCTCGCCACAGCTAGAGAAAAGCCCGCACGCAGCAACAAAGACCCAACGCAGCCAAAAATAAATAATAATAAAAAAAAGAAAAATATAAATCAAAACTGTACTAAGGTAGTAATTTTTTACCTCTCAGATTGGCAAAAATCCAAAAGCTTGTCAACACACTTTGTTGGCAAAGCTGTGGGGAAACAGGCATTCAAGTACACTGTTAGTGGGAATGCAAAATGAGAACCACTATGAAAGGGAATTTGGTTGGCAATAGCTAGCAAAGTTACATATACATTTCCTTTTTGATCCAGCAATGTCACTTCTTGGAAGCTATCCCAAAAAATCACTGACAAAAATATGGAAAAGTGTTTGCATAAGGTTATTTATTGCAGCCCTGTTTGTAATGGCAAAAGACTAGAAACAACCCAAATGTCCAACAATAAGAGGCTGGTTAAATTAAATATGAAGTACTATGGAGCATAAAAAAAAAAAAAAGAATGAAAAAATATCGCTATATACTGCCATGGAGTGATGACCAGCATACATTTTTTTTTTTTTAATAAATTTATTTATTTATTTATTTTTGGCTGTGTTGGGTCTTCGTTTCTGTGTGAGGGCTTTCTCCAGTTCTGGCAAGCGGGGGCCACTCTTCATCGCGGCGCGCGGGCCTCTCACTGCCGCAGCCTCTCCCATTGCGGAGCACAGGCTCCAGACGCGCAGGCTCAGTAGTTGTGGCTCACGGGCCCAGCCGCTCTGCGGCATGTGGGATCTTCCCAGACCAGGGCTCGAACCCACGTGCCCGGCATTGGCAGGCAGATTCTCAACCACTGCGCCACTAGGGAAGCCCCGCCAGCATACCTTTTGAAGTAGAAAAAGCAAAGTGAAACTGTATGTAAATATCTCAACTTAAAAAATACGTTTAAAAATGAAAAGTGGGAGGAACCACATAGTATGCTACTATGTATCCAAGAACAAATAAATACATATATATTTTTTAACAATGGAAGGGTAAGCCAAAAAATTTTTTAAATAGCTACCCATGGGAAAAGGAGGAAATCGGGTGGAGGAGATAGGGATAGAAACTAGGTTTCTCTGATACACCTTGTTTTGTAGATATGAATTTAGAACTATGTAAATATTTTACAGAAGTACAAACAAAATTAACTTGGAAAAGCATTTCCTAAAAATTAAAAGCAAGATAAAACAAAAGAATCTATCTGCACAGTGATTTAGTGGTATAATCACAGAGAGAACTATTTCAAACAACTTTAAACCACAGTAACTTGACTGTATATCCATAGTGAGATATACATAATCAATTAAGGGTGACAATACTGAGACATAAAACAAATGTTGGTGTGTTTGGGGACTGAGATATTTGGTTGGGAGAAAGAACAGATGTAAGATATATGAAGTTACATAAAACACTGAGAGTCTCTATTTGGAATTAAAGGTATGAGTATAAACAAAGGATGAGATCTTTAAATATATGTGTATATATTCCTTTCCATTAGAAGGCTGTAGAAACAAGGACTAACCCAGTAACAATGAACATCTCTAGCACCCTGACTATAGTCTCTAACTGGCATTCCGATCAATAGAAACCTTGAAGAAATGTTTGGTTCTCAGCCTGGAAAAGGAAATGTACAAGATGTGCTTGGATATCTCGTCATATCAGAAATTCAGAGACTATCAAAAGCTCTTAAGACTACATCAAAAGGAGGTGATGTTGCCAAAGATGGGACAATTTAAGCATTCATAAGAATAATAACTACAATGGGCTACAGTGAACTAAAGTACATCAAATATGTTTAAACCCGTGACTTTATAATGATTTTTTTTAATTGGTCACTTTTGGAGGGTTCTAGGTAGCAAACTCAATAATTTGAAAACTGCTAATAAAGAGAAATCAACATTTATCCTGCCTTTCCTGTAGGAGCCATACCTGACCATGTGGTTGATGAGGGAATTTCTCTTACAGAAGTAATCCAGTAGTAAATGAGCAGAATGATGGAATTTCAATATCACCATTTTGCAACCCCTAATGAAATCATGGATTAGTCAATAATGACTAAGGACTGATAACATCACCAAAAGAGAGACAAGCAGACATTGTGCACATTCTGTTGGAAGTTCACAGCACTCTCTGAGAAGGAGTCCTGCAAATATAAACACTGAACCAGGAAATTACCAATGAAATTACCAATTTACAGGGAATTCATTGGACAGAGGAGCGTGTTGCATAGCACCTCAAGCATATAATCAAACAAAGCCAGACTGTGAGAGACTCTACAGGAAACCACGCCCTACACACATGCGCACACACAGTTTCCTCGACAAATACATTTCAAGGGGAAAAGAAAAGTGGAATGGGAAAGAGAAGCTACACGTTAAAAGAAACATAAGAAAAAAATATCGACAAATATAATGTATGGACTTTATTTTAATCCTGATTCAGAAAAAGTAAACTCATAAAAAGGATATGAGACACTTGAGGGAATCTGAAAAACAAATCTGAGGCTCCTAGATTCCAGGCTATTTTCCCACTGGCCTGAGCCTGGGCATTGCTGCTATTATAAGTAAAAACCACTTCAGAGCCCAGAACCACGGGGTTGGGACAACTCCTCCAGTTGGCTCTTTATGTGTCAGAAGAGTCTAACGGACAAGGCCACCTCTCCCATTCTCTCCCAGCCCCGCAGACTTCCCTGCTCCCAGGCCAACCCACCGCAGAGGGTAGAACATTCAACTACTCAGAATGAGGCTCCAGGCAGGCGATTTTGTTGAGGTGCTTCTCATTCAGGCTCTTGCCCATCTGGAGCACAGCTTTTGACATCATTCAGGATGTGCCAAACGAACGAGTTCTGCTTGTGTGCAGTGAGTTGATGTCCCTGATCCCGACTGGGCCTGCGATTTGGGAAGGGAGGTGGTTGTGATGCTCCATCAAATACCACCACCAGCCACACCACGGACGGGAGTAACTGGAAACTATGCAATGTGGGATTCCATTTCGAAAAAGGTAAACCCTGTCCCCAGGGCCTGTATGTTCTTAAGTCAAGAGACCTGGGAATTAGCCACTATCCCTATCTATTACTACACCTACACTTGAGGTCCTTCAGCTCCGAGCTCTTTAACCCTAGATGTGATGTGGAGAGGACGCTCATTATTTCAGGGGAGAGAAGAACTTTTAAGGTAAACAAAAGGACACCAAGAAGGGCGAGAAATGAACAAGTCAGGAAGTGTTGCTGACACATGAAGCCAACAGTGCTACAACTGCTAAGTAGATAATAATAATTTAATATTTATTGAGTTCTTACTACCTGCCATGTGCTGGACTAGGTCCTTTTCTCTTTTTTAAAAAATTTTACTGAAGTATAGTTGATTTATAATGTTGTGTTAATTTCTTCTGTACAGCAACGTGATTCAGTGATATATATACAACTGAATATATATATATATTCTTTTTCATATTCTTTTCCATTATGGTTTATCACAGGATATTGAATATAGTTCCTTGTGCTATACAGTAGGACCTTGTTGTTTATCCATCCTATATATAATAGTTTGCTTCTGCTAATCCCAAACTCCCAGTCCTTCCCTCTCCCTTCCCCCAACCCCTGGCAACCACAAGTCGGTTCTCTATATCTGTGAGTCTGTTTCTGTCTCGTAGATATGTTCATTTGTGTCATATTTTAGATTCCAAATATAAGTGATATCATATGGTATTTGTCTTTCTCTTTCTGACTGACTTTGCTTAGTATGATAATCTCTAGGTTCATCCATGTTGCGGCAAATGGCATTATTTCATTCTTTCTTATGGCTGAGTAATATTCCGTTGTGTACATATACCACATCGTCTTTATCCATTCCTCTGTCGATGGACAGGTAGGTTGTTTCCATGTCTTGGCTATTGTAAATAGTGCCACTATGAACACGAGGGTGCATGTATCTTTTCAAATTATAGTTTTGTCTGGATATATGGCCAGCAGTGGGATTGCTGGATCATATGGCAACTCTGGGCTAGGTCCTTTTCATGCATCATCCCTTTTCATATGCTCAAAAACCTAATAGGTAATGCTCTCAACCTCCTGCTCTCAAGGGCAACCTCACTCCCTCTTCTCAGGAACACATACATCTCTTGCCTATTTCCTATTTCAACAACTGGCAGTTATACGGAACAGCTGCAGTTTCATACGTGTAGCAAAGATGCTGGAGGGGCAGTCTCAGTTCAACTTGGGGGGTCTGAGGTCACTGGAGGGCGAAAGACCTCCATGACACCATCAACAAAGCTTCTTCCATGCAATGTTTAAACAGAGGCCTATCTAAAGAAATTTGTCATCTTTGCAAAAACTGTCCAAAAAATGCCAAGCTCTTCCAGTCAGGGCTTTGTCTTTGACGTGAGCAATGGAAAGCCATTGCTCCCTTCACAGCGAGTCATCTGGCCATCCACTATTTTGGATCCTTTTCCAGGAAATCCAGCTGAACAAAGGCTGTTGGACTTCTTACAGTTTTATCATAAGTAAATGAGACTGAAAGTTGGGCAAGAAGTCACAATGTAATTGGTGATTATAGAGCCATTGCATTTTTTTCCATCATCTCCTAACAAGGGTCATGCCCTGAAGATTCAATAATGACATAATGATAATGACAGAAAAGGGAGAGGAATTTACACAAGAGGCAAAGATGCACAGTATGTTACATGGGTTCTGTCTCTCCTCAGTGAAGGAGCAACATTTGAATTGTGTTCCTATTAATTTGTCCCCCCAAAACCACCAAAACATAATTAACAATAGGGCTTAACTCTATAGCTATAATACAACTAATCATATCTAGAATTATTTCAGTGAATCAATGAAGCAATAATGGAGCACTTGGCTTTATTACTTGTTTGTGTTTCCTCGATATGGATATTCAGCCCAGTAAACACGAGGCATCTGCAAATTTGACATTCCGGCTGCTTCAGTTGTCGGTGAAGACCCCTGATGTGTGGGAACATACAGTTTTGCTGAGGCACGGGCAAGAATGGTGCTGCCCAGCTGGGGGTGGGAGATGAGAGCTGACCACCCAGCTTCCCAAAGCAGCTTTGTGTTTCTCAGCAAGCGGTCGAGTAGGCAGAAACCTACCAGAAAAAAAACTGTTCTAAAAACTCGGTTTCTGGGAATACCCTGGCAGTCCAGTGGTTAGGACTTGGTGCTCTCACTGCCAGGGACCTGGGTTCAATCCCTGGTTGGGGAACTAAGATCCCACATGCTGCGAGGTGCGGCCAAAAACCAAACAAACAAAATAGAAAAACAAAAACAAAACAAAAAACTTTGTTTCTTTGCATAAATTGCCTCCACCTCCCCGCAAGAAAAATCCAGTCATTAACACTGGTGATGGACGTAATGAAAATGTGAAGAGTTGTGAAAAAGTAATGGTTTTTAGGAATTGTAATTTGCGGTAAATTAAAGATGGGTGTTTTGATCTTGATGGCAGTTCAGCTTTCTTAATCCACAATAAATGTGGCTCTTTGAAAAGAGACTTGAGAGACCATTTCAGGAAATGTTTTCAGGAAGCTCAAAAATTTCTCACAGAGTTAAGATACAAAGTGAAAGTAAGAACAGTGGTTAACTTGTGGTAAGAGAATACAGCAGGAAGCAGCAGCCTCTCCACGTAAATGTGATTAAGAAAGTCCCAGAAAATCTGGATAAATACTTATGGATCATCTAATTTGGAGATACACAAAGATCTCTGTAAAGTCCAAAAGGGTCTGCTCTCCTTTCTGTAAGCATGGCCAATGGATGAATACACATCAATCTCCCTTTCATTTCAGTATCCCTCACCCAAAACTTGCTACAAATGTGCCTTGGAGGTTGAAAAATTATGAACTCCCTGAAACAAGATTGTCTTGTGGGGAGGGAGGTTGGTGAAGCAGCCAGCATGCCTAGCGTAGCAGCCCCTCCCCAGTAGGAAAGGCTTCTGATTTATCTTCCAAGGGCTCATCCTCTTTCTACACAGATATTATCTAGCACTGCATACCCATCCTCCCTTCCCTTCCTACTTGATTTATTATTTTACTCTTGTTTAACGATATCCAGATTTATCATGTTTATGTCTCATAACTATCAAAGTCCTTTTGGATATGAGCTTGGTGTATATAAATAATAACAGTGACTACCAAGTATTATAGTTATTAATTATATTAATAGTTGTCATTATACCATACTATATATAAAATATATACTATACTATAATATATATACTATATATGATCTATAGTATAATATCTATAATAGTTATACTATAGTAACAGTTATATAGTATTAATGTTATAATATACTATAACATTCCAATTCATATACATCGTCTTTTATCCTTACAATGTTGGAAGATAGAATTTACATAAAACAAGGCACCAGAGTGGCAGGCAACCAGCTCATGTTGTCATAGCTAGTAAGTGGTAGATTCAGGGTTCAAACTCAAGTGGCAAGGAATCTATGTCAGGACTTGTTCTATTATTAAGTTGCCTCTAATGGTGCATCTCATTAGTATCCCTCTCTGACCTATCATTAATCAGACAGAGCATCAGCAGTTTTATAAAAGCTGTTTACTAAGCTGAGCTAAAGCAGGGTTA
Organism: Eschrichtius robustus; assembly: GCF_028021215.1. Lineage (NCBI taxonomy): Eukaryota > Metazoa > Chordata > Mammalia > Artiodactyla > Eschrichtiidae > Eschrichtius > Eschrichtius robustus. Next base: position 85,328,585 of record NC_090835.1, read on the forward strand.
ACTACACATACACACACACACACACACACTCCCTTTATTCAGTTAGATTCCTTCATCCTCTCAACCAAAGGTATCCATGCCTAGTCCATGCCAGACACGGGCACTAGTACACAAGTCAGGCATGGTCCCTGCCCTCTGGAGCTTCCATTTTCAGTCCTACTAATTCCTCAGGTATATCTTAAATGATATCCTCTTCAGTAGGCATCCCTTGTCACCCCAGACTTAATTAGGTACCTCATGGTACTTTTCCTGGACTTTTCCTTCATAACACCTGTCTCCCTTTAATTACTTGTTCACTGTCTTTCATCCCTCTGTCCTGTGACCTCCATGGGGGCGAGATGGCTGTCCTGTTCCTGCTCTATCCAGTAGCACTGGGCACCTAAGAGAAACTTAGTAAATATTTGTTGAATGAATGGATGTGAACAAGCAGTGGGAGCAGGCTCTCTCAGAGGTTAGGGAAGGTGGTGCACCAGCCAGTAGTTAGCTGACTATCAGTTTCCATGGGTGCCAACCTCTCCTTAACAGAAACTAGTAGTCTCCCTCCCAACGCACACCCTTTCCGGTGTCCACCTTGCCAGTGAGGTCTGCCCAGACCCGCCTTGCCTGGGAGCTGTACCAGCAGGTGGAAGCCTGTCCTGCAGAAAGGACTAATTAATCCTAACTGTCACATCGGTCTCACAGCTCTTGCCCTGTGCACACCCATCCAATCTGGGTGTCCCTTTGATCACAATCTCTAGTCCTGGGTTGAACCTCAAGAGAGTCAACAACACCTGGAATGAATGACTACACCCTCACTCCACCCCTGGCTATGTGGGGATTACCTGGAGACCGTGGCTTTCTTTTTTTTTTTTTTTTTTGGATTTTTTTTTTTATATTAATCAGTCATCAATTTTATACACATCACTGTATACATGTCAATCCCAATCGCCCAATTCAGCACACCACCATCCCCACCCCACTGCAGTTTTCCCCCCTTGGTGTCCATACGTTTGTTCTCTACATCTGTGTCTCAACTTCTGCCCTGCAACCTGGTTCATCTGTACCATTTTTCTAGGTTCCACATACATGCGTTAATATACGATATTTGTTTTTCTCTTTCTGACTTACTTCACTCTGTATGACAGTCTCTAGATCCATCCACGTCTCAACAAATGACTCAATTTCGTTCCTTTTTATGGCTGAGTAATATTCCATTGTATACAGGTACCACAACTTCTTTATCCATTCGTCTGTCGACGGGCATCTAGGTTGCTTCCATGACCTGCCTATTGTAAATAGTGCTGCAATGAACATTCGGGTGCATGTGTCTTTTTGAATTACGGTTTTCTCTGGGTATATGCCCAGTAGTGGGATTGCTGGGTCATATGGTAATTCTAGTTTTAGTTTTTTAAGGAACCTCCATATTGTTCTCCATAGTGGCTGTATCAATTTACATTCCCACCAACAGTGCAAGAGGGTTCCCTTTTCTCCACACTCTCTCTAGCATTTGTTGTTTGTAGATTTTCTGATGATGCCCATTCTAACTGGTGTGAGGTGATACCTCATTGTAGTTTTGATTTGCATTTCTCTAATAATTAGTGATGTTGAGCATCTTTTCATGTGCTTCATTACCGTCTGTATGTCTTCTTTGGAGAAATGTCTATGTAGGTCTTCTGCCCATTTTTGGATTGGGGTGTTTGTTTCTTTACTATTGAGCTGCATGAGCTGTTTATATATTTTGGAGATTAATCCTTTGTCCGTTGATTCGTTTGCAAATATTTTCTCCCATTCTGAGGGTTGTCTTTTCGTCTTGTTTATGGTTTCCTTTGCTGTGCAAAAGCTTTGAAGTTTCATTAGGTCCCATTTGTTTATTTGTGTTTTTATTTTCATTACTCTAGGAGGTGGATCAAAAAAGATCTTGCTGTGATTTATGTCAAAGAGTCTTCTTCCTATGTTTTCCTCTAAGAGTTTTATAGTGTCCAGTCTTACATTTAGGTCTCTAATCCATTTTGAGTTTATTTCTGTGTATGGTGTTAGGGAGTATTCTAATTTCATTCTTTTACATGTAGCTGTCCAGTTTTCCCAGCACCAGTTATTGAAGAGACTGTCTTTTCTCCATTGTATATCTTTGCCTCCTTTGTCATAGATTAGTTGACCATAGGTGCGTGGGTTTATCTCTGGGCTTTCTATCTTGTTCCATTGATCTATGTTTCTGTTTTTGTGCCAGTACCATATTGTCTTGATTACTGTAGCTTTGTAGTATAGTCTGAAGTCAGGGAGTCTGATTCCTCCAGCTCCGTTTTTTTTCCTCAAGACTGCTTTGGCTATTCGGGGTCTTTTGTGTCTCCATACAAATTTTAAGATGATTTGTTCTAGTTCTGTAAAAAATGCCATTGGTAATTTGATAGGGATTGCATTGAATCTGTAGATTGCTTTTGGTGGTATAGTCATTTTCACAATGTTGATTCTTCCAATCCAAGAACATGGTATATCTCTCCATCTGTTGGTATCATCTTTAATTTCTTTCATCAGTGTCTTATAGTTTTCTGCATACAGGTCTTTTGTCTCCCTAGGTAGGTTTATTCCTAGGTATTTTATTCTTTTTGTTGCAATGGTAAATGGGAGTGTTTCCATAATTTCTCTTTCAGATTTTTCATCATTAGTGTATAGGAATGCAAGAGATTTCTGTGCATTAATTTTGTATCCTGCAACTTTACCATATTCATTAATTAGCTCTAGTAGTTTTCTGATGGCAGTTTTAGGATTCTCTATATATAGTATCATGTCATCTGCAAACAGTGACAGTTTTACTTCTGCTTTTCCAATTTGTATTCCTTTTATTTCTTTTTCTTCTCTGATTGCCGTGGCTAGGACTTCCAAAACTATGTTGAACAATAGTGGTGAGAGTGGACATCCTTGTCTCATTCCTGATCTTAGAGGAAATGCTTTCAGTTTTTCACCATTGAGAATGATGTTTGCTGTGGGTTTGTCATATATGGCCTTTATTATGTTGAGGTAGGTTCCCTCTATGCCCACTTTCTGGAGAGTTTTTATCATAAATGGGTGTTGAATTTTGTCAAAAGCTTTTTCTGCATCTATTGAGATGATCATACAGTTTTTATTCTTCAGTTTGTTAATATGGTGTATCACATTGATTGATTTGCGTATATTGAAGAATCCTTGCATCCCTGGGATAAATCCCACTTGATCGTGGTGTATGATCCTTTTAATGTATTGTTGGATTCTGTTTGCTAGTATTTTGTTGAGGATTTTTGCATCTATATTCGTCAGTGATATTGGTCTGTAATTTTCTTTCATTGTAGTGTCTTTGTCTGGTTTTGGTATCAGGGTGATGGTGGCCTCATAGAATGAGTTTGGGAGTGTTCCTTGCTCTGCAATTTTTTGGAAGAGTTTGAGAAGGATAGGTGTTAGCTCTTCTCTAAATGTTTGATAGAATTCACCTGTGAAGCCATCTGGTCCTGGACTTTTGTTTGTTGGAAGATTTTTAATCACAGTTTCAATTTCATTACTTGTGATTGGTCTGTTCATATTTTCTGTTTCTTCCTGGTTCAGTCTTGGAAGTTTATACCTTTCTAAGAATTTGCCCATTTCTTCCAGGTTGTCCATTTTATTGGCATAGAGTTGTTTGTAGTAGTCTCTTAGGATGCTTTGTATTTCTGCGGTGTCTGTTGTAACTTCTCCTTTTTCATTTCTGATTTTATTGATTTGAGTCCTCTCCCTCTTCTTCTTGATGAGTCTGGCTAATGGCTTATCAATTTTGTTTATCTTCTCAAAGAACCAGCTTTGAGTTTTATTGATCTTTGCTATTGTTTTCTTTGTTTCTATTTCATTTATTTCTGCTCTGATCTTTATGATTTCTTTCCTTCTGCTAACTTTGGGTTTTGTTTGTTCTTCTTTCTCTAGTTTCTTTAGGTGTAAGGTTAGACTGTTTACTTGAGATTTTTCTTGTTTCTTTAGGTAGGCTTGTATAGCTATAAACTTCCCTCTTAGAACTGCTTTTGCTGCATCCCATAGGTTTTGGGTCGTCGTGTTTTCATTGTCATTTGTCTCTAGGTGTTTTTTGATTTCCTCTTTGATTTCTTCAGTGATCTCTTGGTTATTTAGTAACGTATTGTTTAGCCTCCATGTGTTTGTGTTTTTTACGTTTTTTTCCCTGTAATTCATTTCTAATCTCATAGTGTTGTGGTCAGAAAAGATGCTTGATATGATTTCAATTTTCTTAAATTTACTGAGGCTTGATTTGTGACCCAAGATGTGATCTATCCTGGAGAATGTTCCATACGCACTTGAGAAGAAAGTGTAATCTGCTCTTTTTGGATGAAATGTCCTATAAATATCAATTAAATCTATCTGGTCTATTGTGTCATTTAAAGCTTCTGTTTCCTTATTTATTTTCATTTTGGATGATCTGTCCATTGGTGTAAGTGAGGTGTTAAAGTCCCCCACTATTATTGTTTTACTGTCGATTTCCTCTTTTATAGCTGTTAGCAGTTGCCTTGTGTATTGAGGTGCTCCTATGTTGGGTGCATATATATTTATTTATTTATTTATTTATTTTTTTAATTCACGTTCTTTTATTTATTTATTTATTTATTTATGGCTGTGTTGGGTCTTCGTTTCTGTGCGAGGGCTTTCTCTAGTTGTGGCAAGTGGGGACCACTCTTCATCGCGGTGCGCGGGCCTCTCACCATCGCGGCCTCTCTTGTTGCGGAGCACAGACTCCAGATGCGCAGGCTCAGTAATTGTGGCTCACGGGCCCAGTTGCTCCGTGGCATGTGGGATCTTCCCAGACCAGGGCTCGAACCCGTGTCCCCTGCATTGGCAGGCAGATTCTCAACCACTGCGCCACCAGGGAAGCCCTATATTTATAATTGTTATATCTTCGTCTTGGATTGATCCCTTGATCATTATGCAGTGTCCTTCCTTGTCTCTTGTAACATTCTTTATTTTAAAGTCTATTTTATCTGATAAGAGTATAGCTACTCCAGCTTTCTTTTGATTTCCATTTGCATGGAATATCTTTTTCCATCCTCTCACTTTCAGTCTGTATGTGTCCCTAGGTCTAAAGTGGGTCTCCTGTAGACAGCATATATATGGGTCTTGTTTTTGTATCCATTCAGCAAGCCTGTGTCTTTTGGTTGGAGCATTTAATCCATTCACCTTTAAGGTAATTATCGGTATGTATGTTCCTATGACCATTTTCTTAATTGTTTTGGGTTTGTTTTTGTAGGTCCTTTTCTTCTCTTGTGTTTCCCACTTAGAGAAGTTCCTTTAGCATTTGCTGTAGAGCTGGTTTGGTGGTGCTGAATTCTCTTAGGTTTTGCTTGTCTGTAAAGCTTTTGATTTCTCCATCAAATCTAAATGAGATCCTTGCCGGGTAGAGTAATCTTGGTTGTAGGTTCTTCCCTTTCATCACTTTAAGTATATCATGCCACTCCCTTCTGGCTTGTAGAGTTTCTACTGAGAAATCAGCTGTTAACCTTATGGGAGTTCCCTTGTATGTTATTTGTCGTTTTTCCCTTGCTGCTTTCAATAATTTTTCTTTGTCTTTAATTTTTGCCATTTTGATTACTATGTGTCTCGGCGTGTTTCTCCTTGGGTTTATCCTGTATGGGACTCTCTGTGCTTCCTGGACTTGGGTGGCTATTTCCTTTCCCATGTTAGGGAGGTTTTCGACTATAATCTCTGCAAATATTTTCTCTGGTCCTTTCTCTCTTCTCCTTCTGGGACCCCTATAATGCGAATGTTGTTGCATTTAATGTTGTCCCAGAGGTCTCTTAGGCTGTCTTCATTTCTTTTCATTCTTTTTTCTTTAGTCTGTCCCGCAGCAGTGAATTCCACCATTCTGTCTTCCAGGTCACTTATCCGTTCTTCTGCCTCAGTTATTCTGCTATTGATTCCGTCTAGTGTAGTTTTCATTTCAATTATTGTATTGGTCATCTCTGTTTGTTTGTTCTTTAATTCTTCTAGGTCTTTGTTAATCATTTCTTGCATCTTCTCAATCTTTGCCTCCATTCTTATTCCGAGGTCCTGGATCATCTTCACTATCATTATTCTGAATTCTTTTTCTGGAAGGTTGCCTATCTCCACTTCATTTAGTTGTTTTTCTGGGGTTTTTTCTTGTTCCTTCATCTGGTATATAGCCCTCTGCCTTTTCATCTTGTCTATCTTTCTGTGAATGTGGTTTTTGTTCCATGGGCTGCAGGATTGTAGTTTTTCTTTGAGACCGTGGCTTTCTGTGCCCTGTAGGATTAGGTCACACACCTGGCAGTAACGTGGTCTCTAAAAGAGATAGACATTCTGGCATCAGGCAGGCATAGGTGAGGGGGGGCCTCAGAGTGGGACTTGGAACTCCGAAAGGGAGACTTGAGCAGGCAGGGGTGGGAACTTCCATGTTTCTCTCAAGACTCAGGGAATTTCTTTGAGTGGGAGGCAGCAAGTCAGGAGCCAGGAAGGAGCAATCCCTGCCATCGGCTGTGGGCTGAAGATAAATCAGCTGCATCTGTCTTGTCAACCAGATTATCGGGTTACCTTCTGCTCAATTCTTTGCTTTCCCTTCTCTTACTTAACTCTAAGCCTTTAGGGGAGTCCTATTTAATTGTTCCAGGTCTCTGCAGTGCTGATTACTTCAGCTGTGGTTGTTCATAAGCATATAAAGGGACAGGGACAGGGGGACCTCTGGGATGTGGCAGGGCTGGGAAGTCCCTTCCTCTCCCCATGGAGATGCTCCCTTCCACTGCCTCCCCTCAGAGGATGTACCTCATCTTATTACGGGAGGTGGCTGTTTCTTTGCAGCATCTGAACCAGCTGAGGAAGTCCCCTGACTCGAGCCCTCACATGGAGAGAGTCCTCAAATAGTAGCCCAAAGCACCCAGAGCGGGCACTGGAGATACAGTTCCCTGGTGCTTAGTGATATTCTGCTCATCACAGATCTCTGTAACCCTGGGTAATCTGGGGGGCCTGCCAGAGGAAGGTCACTGCTGGGCAGGCAAAATGATCCCACTGTAGTCTCATGGTCAGGAATATAGTTCATCAATTGCCTCCTACCCAAGGCCTCATCTCAAGGCTCAAAGTCATCTTTCCTTCCACAGAAGAGATCTCCCCTCCTCTGTGTTGTGTAGAGCCCCCCCACTCTCAATCCAGGGCCCTTTTCTAGTTTCTGGATGAAATGGATCTCCTCTTCCACTGCTCTGAAAGAAAATGACTCTTAATGACAAGCTACAACCCCTCCCCCCAAATCCATGTGACTATAAACAGTGGTACTTTGTGGTGATCATTTTGTAATGTATAAAAATATTGAATCCCTACGTTGGTTCACCTGAAATTAATATAATGTTGTAAGTCAATTATACTTCATTTTTTTAAAGTATAATGAATAAAAAATAAATAAATAAAAGTAAAGTTACAGCTTCAGTTAAAAAAAAAAAGTGGTACTTTGCCCACATGTGAATAACCAATATTCTACAATAGTCTACCAATATTCTATAAATACAGATATTTCTCTCTCCCATGTGCCCACACTTCCTCATTTTCCAACCCATCGTCAATCCTTCCTCAGTCTGCCCCTGAAATTTGTGACCACTGAGGGCAGACCCTGTTGTCCTCAGCCCTCAGTCTGGGCCTCAAAGTTAATGCTCTGTTAGGGAAAGGAGAGTTCGGTTACATCGGTGTGCTGGTAAATCCGTATGGCGGGCTTGGGGTGGGGGGGAAATCCCTGATTTGTAGGGGTTACCAGTTTCCACAGTGTAAACGCTCCCTCCTACCATGACTGATTTCCAACTATCAACAGTTTCACAACCAGCTTGGAAAATTCCTAAATATTTAACAATTACTCTCACTAGCCAGTCTGAGCTGGCTCCAGCATACCACCAATTCAGGAGGATTCCCAGAGCGTCTCTGGGCCCCTAAGATGTCTTGACAAAGTGAAGTGAAGGGAAAGAGGGGCCCTCGTGTGCCATCTCTACCCACTGGCTCCCTTGGCTCAGAGCCCTGGAAAGAGAATGACTTTAGGGAGTCAGGAGACGTCTGGGTTCGAATCCTTGTGTGACTTAGGGCAAGTTTCAGCTTCCAACTCTGCAAATTAGCATTGATAAAACCTACCTGTAGGATTGCTTTGAGGGTGAAATGAAATGCCTAAATAAAATGCTTAGTATATAGCAAGTCTCAATAAATGTTCTTTCTTTTGCCCCCCCATCTTTGTCTTAATTTTTCCTGTACTAGTTCAAATAATTATTTTTCAAAGGGTCCAACAGGGGGAGCTCAAACTCAACACTGTCAGGGTGGGCGCTGGTAATTCAACCCAACTCTCATCCCAGTTTAGAGCTAAACTTCGGAAACTTTGAAGGGCACAGCTCTTTCTCTCTCTTTAGGGCTCTCCCTTGTCCCCATCCCAAAAGATGTGAGTCCATCTAAATGTTCCATAACTGGTGCTTATGCCGCCTGGCTTCATTCTCCTCTAAGACGGCAAGGTACACCCAGAATCAGAAACCACATTCCACAAAGGGGGCGCCATGTCAGGACCAGAACAAGGACACTGGGCTTCCCTAAGGCTGTGCTTCACACAGTCCAGAGCACTCAAAGCTTCCCGCGCACCCAACATGCCTCCCACGTCAAAGCAGGTCCCATAATATACAATTAACCAATCACTCATGAGGATTTATGTTAACACTGTGCAGCAGGAGGCTGTAGTTAGATATCTAGAAAAACGACTGTAGAAGGAAGTGGAGTCTTTGGCTCTGTGGCTGGGGGAAGGGAGGCAGAGGCAGAAGGGACATGAGGCTTGCTAGATTTGAGAAGTTTGGCTGCTCACAAACAGTGGAATTATTGGAATGCTACAGGGAGAGGCAGCAAAGGAAACTTTGAGAAAATCTGGTTTCTTGTGATAAAGAGCTTTTGGTAACCTGAGAAAGTTTCAGAAACTTAGACAAACGAAATCGCTTCATTTGAAATGAATGAAAAGCCTTGGGTTTGAACAGTGTGTGGCCACTTTCCAGCTGACCGACCTATACAAGTTATTTAACCTCTCTGAGATTCAATCACTCATATATTTATTCACTCAGCCTATTATTTATTGAGCATCTTGTATGTATCAGGTATGGGGTTAAGTGAATCCTGAGGAGACAATGGTGGCCAAAACCAGGCACTGTTCTTTTTCTCATGGAGCTTGCAATTTATTCATCTGTAAAAAGGCATACTGGGAATTCCCTGGCTGTCCAGTGGTTAGGACTCTGTGCTCTCACTGCCGAGGACCCAGATTCAATCCCTGGTCAGGGAATTAAGATCCCACAAGCCATGCAGCTCGGCCAAACAAAACAAAACAAAACACAAAAGGCATACTAATGCTGGGACAACTGGATATCCACATGCAAAAGAATGAAGTTGGATCCCTATCTCACACCATATAAGAAAATTAACTCAGAATGGATGAAAGACCTAAATGTGAAACCAAATCTGTTAAGTTCCTGGAAGAAAACAGGCTCAAATCTTTGTGACTGTGGATTAGGTAATGGTTTCTTGGCTATGAAACCAAATGCACAAGTAACAAAAGAAAAAATAGATAAATTGGACTTCATCAAAATTTAAAACTTTTGTGCTTCGAAGGACACCATCAAGAAAGTGAAAAGAGGGACCTCCCTGGTGGTCCAGTGGTTGAGACTCCATGGTCCCATTGCAGGGGGCCCAGGTTCAATCCCTGGTCAGGGAACTAGATCATGCATGCCGCAACTAAAGATCCCGCATGCCGCAACTAAAGATCCCGCATGCCACAATGAAGATCCCACACACGGCAGCGAAGATCCCGCATGCTGCAACACAGCCAAATAAATAAATAAATAAACAAATAAATATTAAAAAAAAGAAAGAAAGTGAAAAGATGCCAAGATATGGAAGCAACCTAAGTGTCCATCAACAGATGAATGGATAAAGAAGATATGGTATATATATGCAACGGAATATTACTCAGCCATAAAAAGAGTGAAATTTTGCCATTTACAGCAACATGGATGGACTTGGAGGGCATTATGCTAAGTGAAATAAGTCAGACAGAGAAAGACAAATACTGTACGATATCACATGTGAAATCTAAAAAATACAACAAACTAGTGACTATAACAAAAAAAGAAGCAGACTCACAGATATAGAGAACAAACTAGTGGTTACCCATTGGGAGAGGAAGTGGGGAGAGGCAATATAGGGGTAGGGGATTAGGAGGTACACACTATTATGTATAAAATAAGCTACAAAGATATATTGTACAGCACAGGGCACATAGCCAATATTTTATAATAACTATAAATGGAATATAACCTTTAAAAAAAAGTGAAAAGATGACCCTCAGAATGGGATGAAATACTGGTAAGTCATTAACCTGTTAAGGGGCTTGTATCTAGTAGAATATACAAAGAATTCTTACAACTCAATAATAAAAAGACAAACCAATTTAAAAATAGGCAAAGGATCTGTATAAACATTTATCCAAAGATATACAAATGGCCAATAAGCACATAAAAAGATTCTCAACATCATTAGCCATCAGAGAAATGCATATATAAACCACAATGAAATACCACTTCATACCCACTAAAATGGTTAGAATCAAAAAACAGATCAGAGAAATTGGAACCCTCATACACTGCTGGTGGGAATGTCAATGGTGTAGTCACTTTAAAAAACAGCCTTGGCAGTTCCTCAAAAGTTTAAACAGAGTTTCCATATGATGAGAAATTCCAGTCCTAGATACATATCCAAGAGAAATGAAAACATGTATCCACACACATCCTTGTTCATAAATATTCCTACCAGCATTATTCATAATAGCCAAAACAGAAACAACGTGAATGTCCATCAACTGATGAATGAATAAATAAATTGTTCTACATATATCCACACAATGGAATAACATTAGGCAATAAAGAAAAATAGACTGCTGATACTTGCTACAATGTGGATGAACCTCGAAAACATTATGCTAAGTGAAAGAAGCCAGATACCAAAGGCCATATATTGTATGATTTCACTTACATGAAGTGTCCAGATTAGACCAATCTATAGAGATAAAAAGTTGATTAGTGGTTGTCTAGGACTGAAGAGGTGAGGAATTGAGGGGAAATTGGGAGTGATTATTAGTGGCTTTAGGATTTCTTTTGACGGTGATGAAAATGTTCTAAAATCTATTGTAGTGTTGGTTACACAACTCCATGAACATGCTAAAAACCATTCAGTTGTTTACTTTAAAATGGCGAATTGTATGATATATGAATTATATCTCAATACAGCTATTATTAAAAATAAAGGCATAACTTGAACAGATATGTATACATACACATTCATAGCAACATTATTCACAATAGCCAAAAGGTAAAAGCAACCCAAGTGTCCATCGATGGATGAATGGATAAACAAAGCGTGGTATATACATACAATGGAATATTATTCAGCCTTAAAAAGGAAGAAAATTCTGACACCTGCTACAACATGAATGAACCTCAGAGACATTATGCTAAGTGAAATAAAAGCCAGTCACAAAATGATAAATACTAAATGATTCTACTTATATGAGGTACCTAGAGTAGTTAAATTCATAGAAACGAAGCAGAATGGTGGTTGCCAGGGGGTGGTGGGAGGGATGAATGGGAAGATACTGCTTACTGCATACAGAGTTTCAGTTGGGGAAGATGTAAAAGCTCTGGAGATGGATGGTGGTGGTGGCTGTACAACAGTGTGAATGTACCTGATACCACTGAACTGGATACTTAAAATGGTTAAAATGGTAAAATTTCCCCTTATCTAGTTATTTTCATGAGACCAGGTGTATGTATGTTCTGTAACTTATTTCCTTGCAAGTGCGAATGGTAAGGGATCTTCCTCTCTCTTTCTCTACATGGGCTGCTCCCAGGGTCTGGTCACAATATGCCACCACAGTGGGGGCAAGTCACCCTCCTTTCAGGCAGGGAGCAAAGCTTCAGTCTAAGGACCACCAAGCAGGTGTCCCCCTGTAGCCACTTAACCTCTCACTCCCAGCTTTCCCTCTGCAGTTTCTTCCAACTGCTCTCTCTCAGCAAAGAAATTAGGATACATCGCCTTCTCAAAAGGATGCCAGTCATCTAAGCACCATGCAGGATCCTTGTAACACTCATATCTCTCCTAAGAGGTGTCCCCACTAGAGTCAGGGAAGATCAACAGCCGTGGACACTGATTGTGGCAGAATTCTTCCTCTACCTCCTTCAGCAGCTGGGTGACCTTTACCAAATCCTTTTATTCTTATGTTCTTCAAATGGGGCTTTTATCAAACAAGTACAGGACCAGTGTTTGTCCCTGTGATGCACCCTAACTCAAGGTAGCACAGCACCTGCTTATAAAGCTGCAACACTCCTGCTGGTGGGTCAGGTGGGCCGGAGCTCCATGGTGGCCCACTCACCTCTGGCGGCCACCAGGGCTCCCTAAAATGGTAAATCCTGTTATGTATATTTTACCACAATTTAAAAAAATAAAAGCATAATAGCTCTTACATCATAGGGTCATTGTGAAGGTTAAATGAGATGAATTTTGGCTAATGGAATAGCTAAAGTAAACAACATCATTTATGAACCAGGCCTGGAGAGTGGGCTTCAGGATGGGGGAGGGACACAAACTTTCTACTTTAATTTATTTATCTATTGTTTAGATTTTTAAACTGGTATATCTTTATAATTCAAAAAGTAAAGCAGTAAAGAGCTACTTATTCCTGTGTTACTGATTTATTGAGACTTAGTGTCCACAGAAAAGTGCATGAGGATTGAGAACCACATTCTCTTCTTGGCTTATGTTTGACCTGTGTTTGTGTTTTTATGTGTAACTTTTTCCAGATTTCCTCAGATTTGCTTACCTTTCTCCCCCACTGCCCCTCAATTTACTTAAGTCTATTAGTCACAAAATTTTAAACCTCCCAGTTGTAGCCCTGGATCCTCCCCATCTTGCCCCAAGAAAGACCCCAGACCCCACGCAGAGGGGCTCCTGCTCATTCCTAGCCAGTGTCCTCTGAACTCCTCTTCCCCATTTTTACCTCCTTCCCTATAGCAAAACCCTCCCTGAGATCTAATTTAAAGTCTCTCACCTTGCAAACTGAAAGGTCTGCCTTTCAAGGAGGCCAGAGACTGCTGGGAGCCTGGCCGGAAGTCAGTTTCCTGGGTGGGAGAACACTGGCGGAAATCCAGACGGCTGACGTCACCTGGTGCAGATGGCGGAAGCCATTGCCCAATCAGGGGAAATTGATGCCAGCAACGCACTTCTCTATGACTCTCTTACTCAGTTCAGAAAAGCATTTTCCTCGACAGGAGGCAGTTGGGTAGGAGTGGAAAATGCCCTGGCCTTTGAACCACATGGCATGTTGACCGGGAGGCTGACCATGAGTCTGGCCGTGGCATCAACTGACAAATGAACGTGAGACCCGACACTAGACTCGGGGTCAGAAGACACAAGTCTGGGTCTCTGCCACCTAAATCCTAACCTTTAACATCACTTTGGTTGGTTTCCTTAGGTATTAGTAATAATACCTACTCAGAGAAGCTACTGTTGCATGCTGGAATGAGGTCATTCATGTGAAAGATTTCATAAACTTGAAGCAGGATGACAATACAATATTCTGCCTCTGTGAGAGCCTTCCAGAGGGCAGTGGACCTGGAGGAGGCAAGAAGGAGGGTGATTACAGGCTGATCCTGGAGCCAGGCAGCCTGCACTGGAATGTGCAGCTGGGACACATAGCTTAACCTCTCTGTGCCCAGTCACCTCATGGTCATAGTGGGGGGTGATAAGAATACCATCCTCTGGGCTTCCCTGGTGGCGCAGTGGTTGGGAATCTGCCTGCCAATGCAGGGGACACGGGTTCGAGCCCTGGTCTGGGAAGATCCCACATGCCACGGAGCGACTAAGCCCGTGAGCCACAACCACTGAGCCTGCGCGTGTGGAGCCTGTGCTCCGCAACGAGAGGCCGCGACAGTGAGAGGCCCGCGCACCGCGATGAAGAGTGGCCCCTGCTCGCCGCAACTAGAGAAAGCCCTCGCACAGAAACGAAGACCCAACACAGCCAAAAAATAAATATAAATAAATAAATAAATTTATATTAAAAAAATTAAAAAAAAAAGAATACCATCCTCATCACAGGGTTCTCGGGAGGGTGAAGTAGTTACTCTACTTGGAGCACATAGAACACTGCCCGGCTCGTGGCAGCACTTACTAAGACTTGGCTGGGATGATTATCCAAGGCCATCTTGTACACCTGCAGGCCCTGGGCTGGGCATTCAGCCCAATCCCAAGAGATCTCGTGAAAAGAGATTCTGGGAATTCCCTGGCGGTCCAGTGGTTAGGACTCCATGTTTTCATTGCCAAGGGCCCAGTTCGGGGAACTAAGATCCTGCAAGCCACGCGGCACAACCCAAAAAAAAAAAAAAAAAGACAGATTCTGCCCCCACCCACAGTCCACACAGCAGGCAGAGCTATTTAGCTAAAATCTGACCATGTCACTTCTCTGCTTAACCACCCAAATCTGCCCCAGTCCCACTCCCACCCCCAGGTAAAGACATCAAACCCCTGTGATAGGCCCTTGAGTCTCTCTCCAGCCTCTCCTGATGCCCACTGCCTCTCATCAAGGCTCCAGCAACACCAAACTGCCTGTCACTTCTCACCTGCACCAGCTGGCTCCTGCTGCCCCTCTGCCCAGCATGCCCTCACCAACCCTGCCTTCGCTAACTCCTAATACCCTTCAGGACCCTTAGACTCATGTCTCCCAGAAAGCGCTTTCTGACTCCCCTGAGCAGAACCTGGTTCCCCCTCTCCTATATCCCTTGTGGGCACCTCCATCATTGCACAGGCCAAATTGTATCCTAACTGTTCAGGTGACTGCTTCACACCAGACTGGGGGATCCTTGAAGGGAAAGGCCAGCACTGGGGCTTGTGCATCTCGGTAAACTCAGCACGAGCACAGTGCCAGGTACACAGTAGGTGATCAGTAATGGTTGAGTGGAAAGACTGATGAGTGGATGACCAGGAACTAATAGAGCCCTAGCTTGTTTTGGCCACGCCGCATGGCTTGTGGGATCTTAGTTCCCTGACGAGGGATTAAACCCGGGCCCTTGGCAGTGGGAGCGTGGAGTCCTAACCACTGGACCTCCAGGGAATTCCCTTGTTCAGCTACTTTAACAGATGATGTTGTTTGCCTGGGATTGAGATGAACATCTCAAAACAGATACAGTTTCCATTTGCCTCAGCCATTGTTTTCCTCAGAATCACCTCTGTCTGTGTCTCAGGCATCCTCTGTACCTCTCTCTTTTCCCTGCTCTTATGCTTTTTTCTCTCCTTCCTTAACACTTTGTTTCTCTTCCTTGCTCTGTGTCATATTTCTATACCCTTTGTTGCTTTGTATCCTTTTCCTTTCATCCTTCTTTTGTGCTTGAGTGGTGGTTGTCTGTTCTCTTGCCTCCTCTTATCAAGGGTTTTAGGTGGTTAGAGTACCCCTGGGTTCATGACTCCTCAGAAAAAAAGAAGGAGATTTTGAAAGGCAGGAAATCAATCCTTATTATGTGTCCAGAAGTTCCATACATTTTATTTCATATAATCTTAGTAATAAACTTATAGTATGGTATATCATCCAAGCAAGCTAGGTTATGCTTCTGTAACAAACAACCTCAAAATCTCAGGGGCTTTATGCAGCAAAGATTTATTTATTACTCCTGCCACTTATCAATGGTGGGTTGACTGAGGCTCTGCTCTGAGCCATCATTGTCCTAACCTCAGGACCTAGGTTGACAGAGCAGTCACTACCTAGAACATCGCCATTTGCCATAGTAGAAGAAAGAGAGAATGTGAAAAAGCACAGCACACACTGGCTTTTAACACTTCCATGTAGAAGAGACACGTTTTAATTGGTCAAAATAAGTCACATAGCCATTCCTGGGTTAATTGGTAGGAGTTAAATGAGGTGGCAAAGTACAATCTTCCTAGGTATCTGGAAGGAAAGAGAGACTCAAATATTGGTGAACAGGTCTGATAACCATGGTAGATATTACTGTTCCCATTTTACAGATGAGGTGGCTGAGGTACAAGAAGGTTATGTAGTTTGTTCAAGGACATGCAGTAAATGTCAGGGGTAGGGGGAGCTGAACCCATGCCTTTTGATTCCTGGGACAGTGCCATTGCCACTTCACTGGAGTTTTAGGATGCCTAAGCCTTGTCTACCCTTTTCTACCAGGTTTTTGGACTCTGCTGTGAAGACTGGTTTGCTGGTATGCCAGAGGCAAGATGGTAAGAAGCCCAGCTTTGCTCACCAACTTCTGCATCACATCTGGTGAGGGGCGTTGGAGTCTCTCCCCAAGGTGGGGTTTGGGAGACTTCTAGTTTCCAAGACAAAACCAGGTAGGTCACAAAACTTGGAGCACAATCATTAGAAACCTTCTAGACAAATTATCTGTGGTGATAGAAGTCAGAATAGCGGTTATTTCAGAGGTGGGCAAGAAAGGGCTTTTGCATATTGACTAGATAGATGTTTAAAGGAACCTTCTGGGGTGATACTATCTCGATCTGGATGGTGGTTAAATGGGTGAATACAAATGCAAAAATTTATCAAGCTGTACACTTAAGATTTGTACACTTTGCTATATGTCATTTATATCTCAATAAAAATGAGTAATAAAAAGAAATATTCTTCATCAAAATAAAAATATTTACTGTGCCAAAGATTCTATTAAGAGGATGAAAAGACAAGGTACCGAGTGCGAGAAAATACTTGCAAGTTATGTATTCAACAATGGATATGTATCCAGAATATATAAAGAACTCTCAAAACTCAACAGCAAGTAAACAGACAACCCAATTTAAAAAGTAGGCAAAAGACTTGAGGGACACTTCACCAAAGAGGATAAAAGGAAAGCAAATAAGCATATAAAAAGTTGTTCAACGTTATTGGCCATTAGGGAAATGCAAATTAAAACCAGGATAAGGGACTTCCTTGGTGGCGCAATGGTTAAGAATCCGCCTGCCAACGCAGGGCACACGGGTTCGAGCCCTGGTCCGGGGAGATGCCACGGAGCAACTAAGCCAATGCGCCACAACTACTGAGACTGCTCTCTAGAGCCCGCGAGTCACAACTACTGAAACCCGAGTGCCTAGATACCGTGCTCCATAGCAAAGAGAAGCCACCACAGTGAGAAGCCCGTGCACCGCAACAAAGAGTAGCCCCCGCTTGCTGCAACTAGGGAAAGCCCGGCGAGCAGCAACGAAGACCCAACGCAGCCATAAGTAAATAAATAAATAAATTTATTTTTAAAAAAAAACAGGACGAATTACCACTACAAATCTGTTAGAGTAGCAAAAAAATTTTTTAAATGTTGACAGTGCTACCAAGTGTTGGCAAAAAGGCAGCAACAGGAACTCTCGTTCATTACTGGTGGAATGCAAAATCATCCTCTGGAACATAGTTTGGCAATTTCTTATAAAGTTAATACATTTACGTACAAGTCAATAATCCCCTAGGTATTTACCTGAGAGAAATAAAAACATGTTCACACAAAAACCTATACACTGTATGCTCATAGCAGCCTGCATTTGTAATTACCAAAAACTAGTTAAAATGGGTAAACGCATTACTTGGCTTATCCATGCCATGGCACACAATCCACACAAACAAAAAGAAACAAATTATTCATGCAACAGCTTGGATGAATCTCAAAGGCATTATGCTGCGTGAAAAAATCTGGTCTCAAAAAGGTTACATGCTATATGATTCCATTTATGTGACATTTTAAAAAGACAAGGCTAAAGTGACAGAGAATAGATCAAAATAGCAAGAGGTTTGGTGGGGGGGGGCGGGAGGGACGATGTGAATACAGAGGAATAGCACAGGGGAGTCTTGGGGGCAGTAGACCTGTTCTATATCTTGATTGTAGTTGTGATTAGACTCCAAATCCGGGGGCCAAGGAGCCCCATCTGCTTTGTTCACTCCTACACTCTCAGTGCCTGGATCTTAGGTACGAGGTGTGTGCTCATGGACACAGTGAAGGAGTGTTCTAGCTCCAGCCCTGATTCATCTTGGCACACTTTGCAGGCTAGTCTATATTTAGCTACCTCTCCAGCTGCCTATGGACACGCCACAGCTGGAAGGCATCACTAGTCCCCCTTCACAACCCAGGCCTGGGTCACAAGATCTCCCTCCTGGAAAGCAGAGTCTCCAGCTGTCCTGTAGTTTGAAATTTGTAGATATTAGCAATCTGATGAGTCATTTTAATTTTTGAAGTACATTTTTATTGTAAAAATAACATTTGTTCACTGTTTAAAAAAAAACTGTCTCAAAAAAAAAAAGTAGACCCCACCCTATTTCCCAGAAGCCATAATTGTAACTAGTTCCTTCTCTGTCTATCTAGAAACATTTATGTGTAAATAAGCATGTATATCCCTATATATGTAATAGATATGAATAAATTGATCCACAGCTCTTGGGGCACATGTAATGTCCTGTTTCTCTACAGACTCACTCGTATCAAATCTGGCTTCCACCCTGCCCATCACTGATGGTATTCTATTGTCTGACAGTTTTCAGACTCCCTCCCTTGGATCAAACAAGGAAGTCGAGGCTTCTGCAGTCCTGAAGAAACAGATGAGAGTCTGCTCCTCTGACCACCTGGTCAGCATTGCCTTGCTCCTCATCCAGGCCTCGGGGGTCCAACAGAAACAGATCACTAGGCTGGCGTGGGCAATTCCTAATCGCCCAAGAATAGCATCAGCAAAGCTAGGAGAGAGGAAAAAAAAACATCAACTTTGGAAATTTGATGTTCAAGAAGAAGAAGAAAGAGGAGGAGGAGATGGAGAGAGCAGGAGGGCATCAAAGTAGTCAGGCATCTAGGAAAAATCACAAATCTATAGTACATCCTTAAAGCTTTTTTTGGTTTTATGTAGTTCTTTTATTTTTAATTACACTGGGGAGGCAACATAACATTTTCTGTTTTTCTCTATAGTCTTGATCTGGCCTTACCTGGGGGCAGTTGTTGAAGTTCTGAAAATACCCAGTACAGAGCACCTGGGCGCAGTTCTCATGGATGCTGGCAGCCAATCCCATCCGAGAGGCTGCTCTTGAAAAGGCCCACCTCTCCACACGTCCTGGAGAAACTGGATACCCTCTTTTTTCTCTGAGTCCCCAGAGGTCCAAGCGCCATCCAAGAGGTAGGTTACTGCCTGCCTCTTCATCCTTCCCTTTCAGACCAGACATCCAGCACCTTCCAAAACCAAGGCCTACGTTGGTGTGGGCTTCCTATAAACCCCCACCCAGTCTGATTCTTACCTTTCTTTCTAAAACACACAAAAAAGCCAAACTGCTCAAGGGTCAGGAAACCCACAACTTCAAGGACACAAAGTCCTGACTACGCAGAAGAGGAAGAGAAGAATTCCTTTATTCCTTGTTAATTCTCAATAGATTATTGTTACAATAAATTCATAATAAATGGTCCTGCTATATAACATATTGTTTAAATTTTCTTATTTCTTCAAATATGATGCCTGTTGGGAAAGTTATTGTAGGGAGATCAATTAATAATCATTGATGAAATGTTTCTTGGATGAAGAAACCCATAATGGTCATAGTGTGGGAGATTTAAAGAAAGGAAAAGAAGATTCTTCTGAGAAATTTTAGTCCACTTTAGAAAACAAAATGCATACACTGTCTGAGAAACTCTTTGAGGACAATGCAGGCCAATGGATACTTATGGAGCATCTACTAATAAAAGGTAATATTTGCTGATAGCCTACTAGGTGCCAGGCACCGTACTAGCCCTCGGGATACCACAACCAACCAGATGGAGATGCTTCCTGCCCTACAGAGCTCATAAGGACAGCCGTGAAACATATAGAAACGAGGTGGTAACTCTTAAAAAAGGGAGAGTACAGGCTGCCATAGGAATGCAGAGCCAGAGAACTAAACACAGGATGGGGTATCAGGGAAGACCTCCCTTGGAGACAGACCTTTAAACTGAGACTGGCAAGTGACAAACCAAAATAGAAAGACATCAGGGCTGGGGGAGGGGAAGCTGAGTTTATTGCTTAACAAGCAAGGGAGAGCCATGTCCCTCAAGAAATGAGTCCAGTGGGTCTCCCTAAGAAGAAACTGAAAGGCCAAAATATAGATCCAAAAGGAGGAAGCTCACCAATAAAGCAGGAATTGAGTTCTGGTCTCCGGCTCACAAAGGGGGTTGTACACTCTACCATCTTCAGTTCTCAGTTCTCATTTCTCAAAAGAGTAGGTGATTCTCAAAGAGGTCCAAGACAGGTACTGTGATGCCTCGATGGACTCGGGTCAAAAGGGGGCAAAACCATGTCTGCTTCTTCTAAAGCTAGATAGATTTTTTCTTACAAAGACCCAATAGCAGTGGGGCAGGCAGAGGACGAAAGGAAGGTGATGGAGGGGTTAGATTTGCAAGAGATCTGGACAAGTTTGAGGAACCAAGAGAAATTCAAGTTACAGAAGCATGGGGGCAGAGAGAAGAGTGGGGCTTAGAGGATGCTGGTGAGACGGGCTAATCAAGAAAGACCTGGTAGGCCATATGCTATGGACTGAATTGTGCTCCTCAAAATTCATATGTTGAAGCCCTAAACCCCAATGTGACTATATTTGAAGATAGGGTCTCTAGGAGGTAATTAAGGTTAAATGAGGTCCTAAGGGTGGGGCCCTAATCTGATGGGATGGGTGTCCTTATAAAAGACATAAGAGAGCTCTCTCTGCCCATGTGTGCACAGAGAAGAAAGAGGCCATATGAGCACACAGGGAGATGGTGGCCACCTACAAGTCAAGAGAATATGCCTCAGAATTAGACCTACCTTGCTGGCACCTTGATCTTGGGCTTCCAGCCTCCAGGACTATGAGAAATAAATTTTTGTTGTTTAAGCCACCTAGTCTGTGGTATGTTGTTATGTTGCCTGAGCAGATTAATATACCATATTAAGAATTTTGAACTCAACATCAAAAAAAAATTTTTTTTTTAATGGGCAGAGAATCCAATAGACATTTTTCCAAAGAAGGTATACAGATGGCCAAGAGGCACGTGAAAGGATGTTCAACATTGCTGATCAGGGAAATGCATATCAAAACCACAGTCACCTCATACCTGTCAGAATAACTATTATCAAAAAGACCACAAATAGCAAGTGTTGGCCAAGATGTAAAGAAAAGGGAACCCTAGTGCTCTGTTGATGGGAATATAAATTGGTGCAGCCACTATGGAGAACAGTGTGGATTCCTCAGAAAGTTAAAAGTAGAACCATCATATGATCCAGCAATCCTACTTCTGGGAATTTATCCAAAGAAAACAAAAACATTAATTTGAAAAGATATATGTACCCATATGTTCATTGCAGAAATTATTGACAATAGCCAAGATATGGAAGTAACCTAAGTGCCCATCAATAGATGAATGGATAAAGAAGATGTGTTTTACATATATATATATATATATATATATACACACACAATGGAATATTACTCAGCTATAAAAAAGAATGAAATCTTGCCATTTGCAACAACATGGATGGACCTAGAGTATGTTATGCTAAGCGAAATAAGTCAGAGAAAAACGAATACTGTATGATTTTACTTATATGTGGAATCTAAAAAACAAAACAAATGAACAAACAGAACTGAACAGAAACAGAGTCATAGATGCAGAGAACAAGCAGGTGCCAGAGGAGAGGTGGGTGGGAGAATAAGAGGAATAGGTGACAGAGACTAAGAGGTATGAAAAGTACAAACTTTCAGTTACAAAATAAATGTCACAGGTATAAATGTGCAGCGTGAAGAATATAGTTAATAATTACGTAATATCTTTGTATGGTGACAGATGACAACTAGACTTATCATGGTGATCATTTTGAAATGTATAGAAATATCAAATCACTATGCTTTGCATCAGGAATTAACATAGTGTTATAGGTCAGTTATAGGTCAAAACCAAACAAACTCACTCATAGAAAAAAGAGATCGGATTTGCAGTTACCAGAGGCAGGGAGTGGGAGGGAGGGGGAATCAGATGAAGGCAGTCAAAAGGTATAAACTTCCAGTTATAAGTTCTAGGGATGTAATGTACAGCATGATAAATACAGTTAACACTATGGTACATTATATATGAAAGTTGTTAGAGAGTAAAAGTCCTAAGAGTTCTCATCACAAGGAAAAATTTTTTTTCTCCATTTCTTTAACGTATCTATATGAGATGATGGATATTCACTAAACCTATTGTAATCATTTCATGTCGTACATAAGTCAAATCATTATGTTGTACACCTGAAACTTATACAGTGCTGTGTGTCAATTATATTTCAATAAAATGGAAGGGAAAAAGAGAAGACTTTTCAACATATTCCTAAAAGCTTGGTGGCAAGCCTCTGGGGCTTTAAGCCAGGGATAGACATGCTCACACTCAGATCTGGGAAGGCTCACTCTGGCTGCAACTCGGAGAAGGGATCTGAGCAGGGCAAGACTGGAGGCAGTGAGATAAGGTAGGAGGTGGGGTAGGCACGCATACTGGAGGTGATGGAGACTTGGAGCGTGGTGACAGGGAGGTGAGGGAAAATGGACAGACTGGAGAGATCTTTACAAGGGAAAATTAATGGGACTTGGGGGCTGATGAAGGAAGGGGGTGCTCCAGAGGCCCCCAAGGCACAGTGGAAAAGAGCACTGGGCTGGGAATCTCAAGATCGAGGTCTAATGCCAGATCAACCACCAATCAACTACCCAATGGCTTTGGCCAAGTCACTTTACTGCCCTTCACTGCTTTCGTTTCATCATCTTGTAGGACGAGATAAAGCCTGTTTGATCTTATGGTACCACTCAATTCTACTATCCTCTGATTCTACAAAGTAAATGCATCACCAAGGACAAAATAAAACAATGGTGTCACCTCCCCCCAAGGTTTAGGGACCCTTCCTCTATGTGTTACTCAATACCATTGATCATCATATACTTAAAGATGTACTCAAATGTTGCATTTACTGGTCTGTCTCCTTCAGAAGGCTAAGTGCTCCTTGAGGGCAAGAACTGGGTATCCTGTACCTGGAACCAGGTCAGGCATATGGTAATTGATTCACTGTATTTCTGAAATTGGCTATTTTAAAGTGCTGAGAGGACAGACACACAGTTATTCAAGAAGGCATCTTGGTGCCATGTATTGTGTTTTTTCTGTATCCAGGGCACTGTGGTGGATGCTAGGGTCATCTGAATAAACAAGAAAGCCAGTCATGGACCTTACGTCAAGTCAAGTGGCCAAGACAGACGTTAAACACACGAGGACAAAAATTATGGTTTATTTCTAGTTGTGGCAAGTGCTACAAGAAAAAGTACTGGGTATTGTGAATGTGTAATAGGGAGACCTAACTGAGAGAGTGACCTTTATTATAATAAGGATGAGTTGATTGACTCACAGAACTAGGAAGGGAAGAGAGAAAGAGAGGGGGACAGAGGGAGAGACTTTTAGGAATAATAAGGAATAATAAAAAGGAATAATAAGCATGCATGAAGGCGTGAAGCAGGACGGAGTTCTGATGAGAATACTGGAAGGAAATCCGCTGGAATGGTAACGTTAGCTACATTGGGATTGTGGAATTTTGGGTACTTTTTATTTTCTTTTGTCTGTATACATTTTGCATTTCACAGATTTTCCACAACAAACACACATTATTTTAATCATTGGGGGGGGGGAAACTTTGTTAGTTTAAACAAAATAATAAAGGATGTGGGGAGAATGGGTGTCATGGAGGAGGGGGCACATTCCAGAGGGACTGGTGACTTAAGCGGTGAGTAATCCCTACGTGGGGGAGAGCAACAAGCATGTTGATGGGGCTAGAACAAAGGAGCAGGGGTGACTCATGAATGATACAGTTGAAGCTGGGCTGCCAAGGTCCATGAAGGTGAGGCTGAAGAGTTGGAGGTGATATGAAAAGTCATAGTGAGCTACTTTCAAAGGGCCTGAGCAGGGAGAGTAAGCATTTTAGCAAAGGGGAGCAGGATGGGGAGAAACCAGAGAGAGAAGGACTCTAAGAGGTCCCTTCGGGGCTGGTGGGGGAGAGCGGGGACCTGTTAAGGCCAGTAGTCCTACAACACGGAGTAGTTGGTCCTTTGTTACTTCCCGGGCATCAAGGGGTTAGGCTGCCCTATGCTTTCTGCCCCACAGTGGAAGTGGAAATTGTGGTTTCTGAAGGTCCTTCCTGAGAAATAAACTGCTAGCCTGGGGACATTTCTAAAGAGATAAAGTCAAAAATTGGTTTGCGGGGGCAGAGGTGGCAGGGCACAGGCAGGATTTGGAAAATTGGGGCCTGATATAAGTTCTAAGATCTCCTCCCACCCACTCCTGATCTAGATAAGCACCCCTGCCACCCACACTGGATACTTGGCCAGGATTTCCTCCTGAGGCTGTGAAGCATTTTTAGAGCTGTGATGTGAGTTGGGGAGGGGGCGGAAATTGGCTCCCCTCTCCCCGCTGAGCTGAACCTACAGGAACTACCTCAGCCACTTCCCTTCTAGGCTTTTCCCCCCTCTTCCCATGTGGTTCCCTCAGATCACCATCTGATTGCCCCAAGAGAACTCTTCTTGGCATCTCCTCTCACCCCACACTCCTGACATGGGTGCTGCCCACTCAGAGAGATGAGGACCAACTTCGTCCTGGCCTTCTACCCAGCCCGGAAGCGGAGTGCAGCACAAGATTCTGTGCCCTAGCCCTCTCCTGCTCTCTTGAGAAAACAGAGGCAAAATCATATTAAATGATGATATTAAATCACCATGTTAAATCAGTGTATCAAGTGCAGGATTGGTCAGTTAGCAGCTGAGGGATCACTGTCCATTGCCCCGGAATTGGCCCTGGGCTACTGTGAGGATGGAGGAGACAGGGGCACTGAAGGAACAGTCCCGCTGTTTGGAGGCATCAAGTTCTTAATAAAAGTAACTTCAACCCAGAAGACCTGGGTTCGTGTCACAGCTGAGCTCTTGTTAGCTAAGTCATCTGAAGGGTAGCCCACTTACCCCTCTAAGCCCGTTAGTTTCTCCAACTGTGAAATGGTCATGATAGCTAGTTTAGGATCAAACGATGCAGTGTCTGAGAAAAATAGACTTGAAAGGAGTTCTTCCTTCCACAGGAATCTATTGTGAGCCTATCACTGCTCAAAATGTTCAGGATATAAAGATAAAGAAGACAATCGTAACAGGCCAGACCCCTGCCCTCAGGAAGTTCCTCCAGTTGCTGTTATTACTGATGACTGTTGAATAAATGGGGCCACTCATAAGAAGCAAATGGAGAGTTCTGACAGAGGATGAAAGGCTATATTTTCCAAAGATGGGTATCCTCCTCCGATACTCTTCTTATCCTGTGACTGACACGCCAGGGTGGGATCATGTTCCTTCCCCTTGAATCTGGGTGGGGCTGTGACTGCCGTGACCAATGGAGTAGGGGGAAAGCAATGTAGATCATAAAAAAGTGAGGTCACAAAAAGTATATAGTTCATGCCTGGTTCTCTTTCTCAGTAACCCAGACACCATGCAAGAGAGGCCCAATCTAGATCAAAGGAGAGGAACCGAGGCCCCCAGCCAATAGCCAGCATCCACTGCCAGACGTATGAATGAAGGATCCTGCAGACGGATGGTTCCAGTCTCCAGCTTTCGAGTCTTCCAGCTTCGACCCCAGACATCATGGAGCAGAGGCAAGCCATCTCCATCCCCACTGCACTCCATCCAAACTCCTGACCCACAGAACCCATAAAGGTAACAAAGAGTGTCATGCCCACTAAGTCTTGGGGTAATCTTTTAGGCAACATTAGATAACCAGAACATAGAGTGACCTTAGGAGGAGCAAGAATGAGCAGCATAGAAACTGAAGGAGAAAGTGCCCTAGACGAGTTGAGTTAGTCAGATGGAATGACATTAAACGTGGAAAGCGTTACTAGCCTCGACCATGTGCTTTCTAACCTTGTCCTGCTGTGAAATTGTTCCCTCAAAGACCACCAACAACCTCCCAACTGACTAAAGTCAAAAACACCTCACCCTTTTCTCCATACTCATTCTCCGTCAACTTCTTTCCTTGACTTCCAGTCATAATATAAGGTCAACTACCACAAGGACATGCTTCTCTACTGGTCTCTGCTTTGCTTTACTCATTGGTTCCTCTTCTCCCTCCCACCTTCCCACTAGACTGTAACCAACTTACTTTCCAAAGTCTTGCTCCCCTCTCTCTAACCATGGCCCTCAAAGAGCTCACTTCTTCTTCTTCTTCTTCTTTTTTTAATATTTATTTATTTGGCTGCACCTGGTCTTAGTTGCGGCACACAGGATCTTTGTTGCTGCCATGCGGGATCTTCCTTGTGGCATGAAGGCTCATTAGTTGTGGCATGCGGGCTCTAGCTCCCTGACCAGGGATTGAACCCAGGGCCCCTGCATTGGGAGCACGAAGTCTTAACCACTGGACCACCAGGGAAGTCCCGGGCTCACTCCTTCTTGATGAAACTATCACCTGTGTACAGAGTCTCCCACTCCAATACCTCCATAACCAGTCCTGTTCATCGACGTGAACTCCTATCTTGTATTTCCAATTTCCCTCTAGTCATGTGCCAATACCTTATTTCTTTGCCACCTCAAGTCCAACACATCCAAAATGGACCCACTGTAATGGATGCTATCTGGGCCTCACCTAGATCCTCTTTACCAGCTGGTCTACTCATCCCCCAGGTACCAGGCATGTCGTCTGATAACCACACACAGCTGTCCCCTTTTCTGGAGGATTGGCCTGGACCGAATGGGAGACAAGCCATCCCCACAACACGCACTTTGGACAGATCTCAGCCATTGACTGCCTGATGCGCAGCTGTAAAACACCAGCCCCCTTCCCTCAAGGTGGAGCGGACTCTGGTGTGATTTGCGCTGAGAATCTCCCTGTGGCCTCGGATTACAGCTTAGCCCACATCCTTGCTTAGCTTCTTGGCTTTGCCATCTTGTTCCCCTTGCTCTTCTTCTCCTCCCCGCATCAATCCCTTGGACAAAAGTTCTGTGCCAGGCTCTGCCTCTAGGTGACCGAACCTAAAACACCTATCAAGGCGGGTTCACTTGTTTACTTGTTTCTTGGCCGCTCCAACCTGAAACTCCCTATCAGGCCAGCCATCAATCCTAACATATTTTCTAGCAAATGCCTCTCAGATTTATTTCTTCCTCCTTGTTCCCATTGCCCCCACATAATCACCTCACACCTGGATTGTGAAATCGGTCTCCTCTCCAACCTCACTGCCCTTTCCTGTTTTTCCTTCCCCCCACCCAACATGACTCGCACGTAAATGCCAGATTAAAATCTCTTTAATGCCTTTGATCATACAGCTCCCCTACCCAAAAGTTTAATGCCTCCTGTTTCTAATGGCACTAGATAAAGATTCTTTTGTCTGCTTTCCTGGACCCTCACTGAGATCTGGCTTTCACCTTGTTTACTTAACCTCATTTTCCAGTATTTCTAATTTTCTATTCCAGACAGCTCCTTCAAAATTCCACAAAGCACACTTATTCCCATCACACCAGCCCCACTTTCCCCTCTCTCCTCCACTTTCCTAAACCCTGCCCATCAGTGGGAGGGCCACCCAGCTGTCTCCCAGTATCCACCCTTCTCTTCTTCTCAGTTTCCAGCTGGGCACAGGGGTGCCTGGAGTAAATAACACATATCCCAGCCTCCCTTGCAGCTGGATATGGTTAAATGACTTCACTTCAGCCTATTTCATGTAAGCAGAAATGCTGTGCATTACTTCTGTCAATGGATTAAGAGGAAAGGATGTGTTTCTTTGCCCTTCTCTGTCCTACTGGCTGGAATGTGCAGCTTGGACAGTCATCTTAGATCATGAAGTAAACACCACATACTGAGGATGTGAGGCAACAAAATGAGCTTCTAGCCAAGCCTGAACTGCCAGCCTTGATCTAGACTTTCTATCAGAGAGAATAAATTTATATCTAGTAAACCACTATTCTAATTTTTTATCTCTCACAGCTGAATCTAATCCTGACACACATACTCAGCTTTTCTGTTTGTTAGCCATAATGAGCTTCTGTGGCTCAAAACCAAAGGAAACCAAATGCTAAGGAAGGAAGGTAAAAGCTTTAGAAAAATTAAAGGAAGCTGAGGCAAAGTGCACAGGACTTTAGAAAGACATTTCTAAGTTATTACTGGCAGGGAAGTGACTACAATTATGTAAGGAGAAACTAGGCAAGCCCAGGCAAAATGCAGGGCTGGATTTTCATGCATTGTATACTGCAGAAATTATGGGCAGAGCAGATCTAATATAACTCTTGAGTGTTAATAAGGTGGTTGAGTTGTACTTTGGTTCTGCTCACATCTTGTGAAGGAAAGAAAGAAGTGGATGCAGTGCTGAGCTGAGAAATATTTAACAACTCCCTGGAGGTTGGGGGGAGTCTAATTAGCTGCATTTCCAGTTTCCGTGGTGTAAATATTCCCTACAAGGTCAACTTCAAGCTATCGATGTTATGTCAGTTGGCTCACAAAATTCCTGAAGGTATCACAATCTGCTCTCATGAGCTGGTTTGAGCTGGTATGAGCTGGCTCCAGCACAAAAGGGGGCGGTGAGGAGGGCTGAAATAGCAATGCATGTAATGAACCTCACTAGGTGCCAGGCACTGTGAGAGCCATTTTGCATATATTATCTTCCTTAATCCTTTCACGCAACACTGAGGGGTAAGGCCAAACTTCCCCAACCATTAATCTTTTGGGGAAAATCCCAATACATGTGGATTTATATTTATATATCTTCTCCACAACCCTGGAAGATGTGTTGGTCATTCCTATTATGGATAATTAGAAAAAGTAGGAAATGGAGGTTAGGAAGGAAAACTAGGGTATAGTGGATATTATCTGGGTTTTGACAATGCAGCAATGACTCTCTCCTCCTCCTCTGACAATAGTCATTGGATTCTTTGGGGAATTACCTGTACGCAGTCCTATCAAGCTTTCAGTTAATATGTCCTTTCTTCCCCAGGACCCTACCTAAACCAGACTAATTAGACTCTCTCTGCTGGAGCTTTGAATGATGAACATGAATGTGAGGGATGGAAAAAAACTAGCTATCATTCATTCATTTCAGCAGGTAGTGAGGGCAAGACTTGATTCCTGCTATGGAGTCCCCAGAGCTGCCCTGGTTCCTGTGTTCCCTGAGCCTAGCTCTCTAGCCTTCCTTTGAGGCTGTGAGCGCTCCAATATCCTCCCAATGCTCAGCTTTTCTAAGTTAGCCATAATGAGTTTCTGTGGCTTGAAACCAAAGAAATCCAAATGCTAAGAAAGGAAGGTAAAAGTTTTAGAAAAATTAAAGGAAGCTGAGGCAAATGCAGAGGGCTTTAGAAAGGCATTTCTAAATCACTACTGGCAGAGAAATGGCTACAATAATGTAAGGAGAACCTAGGAAAGCCCATTCAAAATTCAGGGCTGGATTTTCATGCATTTCACTGCAGAAATTATGGGCAGAGCTGACCTTATATAACTCTGGGTGTTAATAAGGTGTTTGAGCTGTACCATCAGATGCTCATCACAGGGTTATTATTTTTTTTAAGCTTTTTTTTTTTGTAAATTTATTTATTTATTTATTTAGGCTGTGCTGGGTCTTCGTTCCTGCACTTGGGCTCTTTGTTTTGGCGCACGGGCTTCTCTAGTTGCAGCTCGTGGGCTCAGTAGTTGCAGCATGAGGGCTTAGTTCCCCAACCAGGGATTGAACCGGGCCCCCTGCATTGGGAGTGCAGAGTCTTAACCACTGGACCACCAGGGAAGTGCCCTGGGTTAATAATCACAGGGTTATTAAGTAAAGGCAACTCAAACCATTTCACATCTAAAGTACCCAGGTTACCCTGTGTTTTTAGAATCACTATGAAACAGATGGGAGTATTTTTTTTTATTGTATTTTATATTGATCATTTGGATGGAGGACCAGAGAGAAAACACAGACCACTAAGCACTCTTAGTTAGCATTTTATCTTCTAGAAAGTAAGATGCATTTAAAATTATCTCCTTTAAAACTATTAGCAGTAGAGAGCCTGGCAGGTTTCTAGTAGGGAAGCCAGGAGTTGTATTCGGGTTTGTGTGACTGCCCAGCATTTCTGCTAGTTCTATGCCTCAACCAAAATTTTCCCCATCACCCCTTCCTGCAGTGATCTCACCCTGCTCTGAATTCCTAAAATGCTCGCTTTCTGTCTCAACATTCCATTCATTTGACATTCAATACGGTGATTTGCTGGGTCTTCATATGAGGAAAAGTACTTGCTAAGCTCTAACATACCAAACAAATGTTAGTTATTATGTTATTGTGTATGTGCATATATTAGTGTGTACATGTATAAAATATATACATATAATTGTACATATATGTGTATATGTATGTACAGTTACAGTTATATAGTTATTATATGTCTCTTATTTTCCCTTAACTAGGTTATAAACTTCTTGAGGCCCATTTATCCATCTTTCTACCTTCCACTGATCATAGTTGGAACACATTTGACAGTCAATCTACTGATGATTTGAGTGCAGGGACTAGCCTCCATCATTTCTATGACTTTCAGCCACTTATCTCCACTGCCCTCCTGGGTCCTACAGGGCTGCTAGGAGGACTGAATGAGATAATGGGTGCAGAGCACCCTGGATTGGTTGGTTCCGTGTGGCCTATGACAGAAAAACCTCTCTTAGTTCCCCCTTCAACCTCTTGTCTTCCTTTTCACAGAAGTTTGGGTCATGGATATGATCAGAAACACGTTTCCCTTTTTCAGTAATAGATTTCTGAAGAAGTTGTTTCTAGACCTCTGAATGGGCGGTAGGAGACCTCATCCAACTAGAGCAGACTGATCTTGACTGCTTTAAAAGTGTTGAAAGCAAATGAAAGCCATCAGCTCACAGTGAATGTTTTCACAATGCAGCAGTTTTCCTTCTCTCACCCCACTCATCATCTAGCCCGGTGCTGTCCAATAGAACTTTCTGTGATGACGGAAATGCACTATACCTGCGCTTTCCAATATAGTAACCACTGGCTACATGAGGTTTTTGTACACTTAAAATGTGGCTGATGCGAATGAGGAACTGAATTTTTTTTAATTATTATTTTTTTTTAAATAAATTTATTCATTTGTTTATTTTTGGCTGCGTTGGGTCTTTGGTGCTGTGCGCGGGCTTTCTCTACTTGTGGCACGCAGGCTTAGTTGCTCCGCGGCATGTGGGATCTTCCGGGACCAGGGCTCAAACCCCGTGTCCCCTGCATTGGCAGGCGGATTCTTAACCACTGCACCACCAGGGAAGTCCCGAGGAACTGAATTTTAAATTGTATTTAATTTTAATCAATTAAAATTTAAATAGCCACATGCTACCATATGCGACAGCACAGAGCTAACTTTAGAGAATCTGGGTCTTTTTGTTCATTCATTCATTTATCATTCAATCAAAACCTACTGAGTACCTAATATAAGTTAGGCACAGTACTCAGCCCTGACAGGGGGTTCAATGGTTAGTCTCTCATCTGAAAGAGCTCAAAATTTCTTTGAGGAAGGGACTTCCCTGGTGGTCCAGTGGTTAAGTCTCTGTGCTCCCAGTGCAAGGGGCATGGGTTTGATCCCTGGTCAGGGAACTAAGATCCCACATGTGGCGTGGCAAAAAAATTGTTTGAGGAAACAAATGATATTTTGAGATGACCTCAAGACCTTCATTTGTCTTCTGACTATACCATGTCCTCTTGAAAAAAGTAGCTGGAGATTTCTTAGGCATGGGTCACCCTGCAGATGTCCTTACCTCCCCGACTTCCCCTGCTGGATTAGGATCCTTGCCTGAGCTAGAGGCAGCTCCCAAGGGCTGGCAAGAGTCCAGCGATATGACCAGAGGAGAGAATGCCCAACAGGGCTGCCCAACAAGGTTATTCTACCCTGGGGCATGTGTGCATAACCCATTCAGAGTTTGAAAGTGAGACACAAGCAAGGACGCAAATATCAGAGCAGCGCAAAACCCCAAAGGCAACGAGCTAGGGCAGTGAGCCAAATGATAATGTTAATAATGAGGATTGTTAAGAGGCAGCGAAGCATAGAGGTTGGTTGCTTTGTCTCTGGAGCCAGACTTCCTGGAATTCAATCCCAGCTCTAGCCCTTGCTGCCGTGCAAAGTTTC
Source organism: Eschrichtius robustus (assembly GCF_028021215.1). NCBI lineage: Eukaryota > Metazoa > Chordata > Mammalia > Artiodactyla > Eschrichtiidae > Eschrichtius > Eschrichtius robustus. The sequence continues at coordinate 85,360,746 of NC_090835.1, forward strand.
TGTGCTGTATCCTCACCCGTGAAAGGGGTGTTGTAAAGGCATTCTTCTCAGAGACTTACGACGAAAATTAGATGAATAGAACATGGAATTGAACCAGAGTGAGCTGGTTCCAGCGTCCACTCTCTGACCGATGTGGTACACTGCTGGATTTGGGATGAGGTAGACTAGGGTTCGAATCTAACTCCCGCTATGTAATCTTGAGAAAGTGAGCTGCCTCATGGAACTTCTCATTTTCCTCTTTGGTAAAATGAAGATACAGACAATGATGACAGTGGAGGTTTGTGAAGGTTTAATGGATTGATTCCTGGGTAGTGCTCAGGATAGTGCCTACAGGGCACTGTGTGTGCCCAAGCAGCGTGGGCCTGTGTTACTTCACACTATGCACCGGGGCCCATGCAGGGCCACGCGGCAGACACTGAGGCTGGGGAGAGCGGCAGATGGAGAGATACTGAGCCACAGGGTGGGCTGGGTGGGCCGGGAGGTGAGGTGTGCTCCTGGAGCTGCTTGAACAGCAGGGTGGCTTGAGACCGCTATGGCCTCCTGAAGACATGACATGCCAGTTCTGCAGGGTGCAGATTGCTGGATTCCAGCCTATCCCTGTCCCCTGAGGTAACCTGCATGTCAACCTGTTCTCTGACAAGGAAAACATTTTGACTTGACAGATTTGATGCAGGAACTTACAACAGGGACATTTTGATGCAGCCTCCTTAGAACAGTCCTGTCAGAGTGTAAAATGGTAAACCACGGCCATTTCTTATAAAGTTAAATATATTCTGAGTTATACTACTCCTAGATATTTACTCAAGAGAAAAACACACGTCCACAAAAAAAGTTGTATATGACTCTTTGCAGCAGTTTTATTCATAATAGCCAAAATCAAGAAAAAAACACAAATGTCCTTCAATGGTGAATGAATAAGCCAACTGTATCATATTTATACAATGAAATACTATTCAGAAATCAAAAGGAAAGAACTACTGATTCATGCAAGAATATGGATGAATCACAGAAATATTATACTGAGCAAAAGAATCCAGACACAAAAGAGTGTCTACTGTAGTTTTATTTATATGACATTCTAGAATAGGCAAAACTACAGGAACAGAAATCAGGTCAGTGGTCACTAGGGGCTAGGAGCGAAGAGAGGGTATTGATTCCAAAGGGGCATAAGGAACTTTCTGGAGCAACAGAAATATTCTATATCATGATTGCAGTGGCATTTATACAACTATATGAATTTGTCAAAACTCATCAAACTGTACTCCTAAAAAGGATGGATTTTACTGTATATAAGCTATACTTCAATATACCTGGCTTTTTTTGCCTGTGCCGCAAGGCTTGTGGGATCTTAGTTCCCCGACCAGGGATCGAACCTGGGCCCTCGGCAGTGAAAGCGTGGAGTCCTAACCACTGGACTGCCAGGGAATTCCCCAATATACCTGGCTTAAAAAAAAAAATGTAATATCACCAAGCACTACCAAATTCTATGTGAAAGCGTGGGAGTCAGGGAGAGAGGATGAGCACAACCCACAGGGATGGGCTGAGAGTATCTGGTTTGTACATTTCTCTTCCTTTGTTTTTGTTTTTTTGGCTCCTCCGTGCGGCATGCAGGATCTTCATTTCCCAACCAGGGATCAAACCCGTGCCCACAAAGTCCATTAACCACTGGACTGGCAGAGAAGTCCCTAAATGCTGACAATTCAATAACTTTAGGGGGCCTTGTCAAAAGGTCCCTGGCATCAAAATGGCTGCATCACAATGCCATGTGCACTTCTAAGCAATCAGAAAGATCAACAGACAAATATCTATAAAATACTGTGTTTGGTGCCTCAAGAGATTTACGTACAAAGTAGATGGACTAATTCTACATGGAGGAGTCACGGGCACGGTTTCCCCAGGAGGCTGGAGAGAAAACAGCATGTGAAGAGTCTAACGGGTAAGAGTTTGGCATGAATGAGAAAAAGTACAAAATCGTATATGGTACCCTAGCTCAGGGAGCAGGGAAAGCAGTCAGGGAGTTGAAAGAGAAGCCTGTAAAGTTGCCTGATTCGGGTTGGGAGGCCAGTGTCAGCCCCACTAGAGAGTTTAGAGGCACTGAAGTTACCAACCCAGACACTGACTTGGTCAAGTCCATCTTTTAACAAGAAAGCTCTGGGGAGGGAATTCCCTGGTGGTCCAGTGGTTAGGACTCCACGCTTCCACTGCAGGGGGCACGGGTTCAGGGGAACAAGATCCTGCATGCCACGCAGCGCGGCCAAAAAAAAGAAAAAAGAAAAAAAAAGAAAGCTCTGGGGAAGGCATAGAAGATAGAAGATGGAATGGAGGGAGAAGAGTTAGGAAGGTTCTCTGTGTCCCATCCTTGTCATTGTTTCCATTGAAATCAAATGTGCCTTTCTGGTGGTGTATTGTTCTGAATACCAAAAGTATTAGGTAAGTAGGTCTCAACTAGGATACATCAGCCCCGAAGGTGGCTCAGCTGCCCAGTACTTTGGGACCCTCTGTCTCTTTCCTGAACTGGGGAACCCTAGCTCTCAAGCAACCTCTTCATTCGGGCTCCCAGGGTTACCACCAGTTGGTCTGTGTGGGAGATGCAGCAGTCACAGGAGCAAACCCAAATGGTCATGGTTGGCAGTGGAGAAGATCATCAGAGCCAAGGGACACATGATATTTCCAGCCTCCCCTTGTGAGCAATCCCCTTCAGCGTCGGGTGGTATTTCCAACCTGGGGAAACAACTGACCAATGGTCTGGGAAGAGAGAGTGTCATAAAAGGGCCAGGGCCGCCCGAGCCAGGATGACGGTAGCATGGGGCCCAGACACTCTAGGGAATCCATGAGTGATGGAGAGAGAACTTGAGGGAAAGCAGGGCTACTGGCCAGCCCAGCCCAGCTTCCTCTTTCATGAGCTCATGGTCAAAGCCAGGCCAGACCGGGAGGGTGCCAGCGATTGACTGAGCTTGTTTTTTCCCTAACTTGGTTCTGAGTCACACAGGGCATCTACCCTTCCCAGAAGACCGCCTTAGGTTTCACCCCGGGGCAGCCGATCAAGCTCCAGTCCTAACACGCGATCCCCATTCTCGCTGGAGGCGGGCCAGCCGGGAGCACCCGCCCCGCCCCCGAGGCCTCTCTGGGCGGAGGCTGGGCCCCTCCCAACCTTCAAAGAAAAGGGCCTATGCAGGCAGCTGCTTTGGAGGTAGGAGGGAGGCACTGGCTAACTTTTGAACACACAGGGGTGACGCTGCTGAATCAAGGAGCTGCCGGGGAGGGAGGCCCATTCGAGAGCCTTTAATCTAAGCCCTTGACTTTACAGATCAACTCATTCAGTAAATACAGGGTGTCTGAAAAGGCAGGACAAAAGGGGAAATGCTTTATTTGTTGCCCTTCCTGCCCACCCCCCACATTACGCTTTGAATTAAATCGCAGTCATATTCTCCAATGCTGACATTGGAGCAATCTACAGAGAGACTCCCACACGAACACCTCTAATATTAATGAGTTAAAGAGCCCTATGTTTCTAGCCTTTTCAGGCAGTCTGTATGCTCTAGACACTGAAAATAGAACGATGAACAAGATGGATAAAGTCCTGCTTTCAAGGAGTTATAATCTGGTGAGAAGGAAACTGAGGCCAGAGGGAGGAGCCACAACCCTGGGGTCCTAGGAAGCCAGTGTTGGACTAGAACAGGGATGCTGGGTTCTTTTCTCAGCTCCCCACTCTCAGCAGCCTCTGGGGAAGTTTGGCTGAGTTGGACTGGGCTGGGCCGGGCCAGGCTGGGCTGAATCCAGGGCAGGGGATATCATGTTCTTTTGTGACCTTGCCTTGGGCCTCCAGGCACCCTTGCCATCCTTTTGCGTCAGGGAAAACTGCCAGGGCCTGATCTTGGCCCTCCTAAGGCCCAGATGAAAGTCTTTGGGGGTCATTTATTAACTTGCTGCATAGAACTCACCACCGCCACCCCCCCCCCCCATGCCTCTGGCAAGAATTGTTCTGGCTAGAATGTGTGTGTATATGGGGGCCAGGGGAAAGTTGTTTACAGTCATTCTCATTGGCTGAACAAGAACTAGGAATGCAGAAGTCTCTGCTTCTCTGGAGAAAAGAAAAAGCCACAAAACCTACCTGAAATGGAGAGGGAGAGAAGGGAGGACGAAAAGAGAGAAATTGTATCCCCTGATGATCTTAGCACTTGGAGGCTATTTTATCATCCTGGTCTCCTACTCCTGGGTTAGTTCACTACTGTCCACATCTGCTCCAAAGCAGCCCCTCTTCCCATAATTATAATAATGGCCACTATGGGGAAAACACCCACATTGTGCCTATTCATATTCTTAATCCTTACAACAACCTTAAGGCCAGTTGGCCCATATTTCAATTAAGGAAACATTTTCAGAGAAGTTAAGTAGCTGGCCCAATACCTTGTGGTTGATAAGTACCAGAGCTGGAATTTAAACCCACTTTCCTCTAATGCCACTAGATGATAATATACTCTTTTTGCTACCCCATGTTTCCCTTCTATCTCAAACCCACCTCAAGTCAATAAATAGTTATTGAGCATCTACTAAATGCCAGCTGCAGCTGAGAGTTTTCAATTTTCATTCCCTGACCCCAAGGCCCTGGCTCCATCCCTCTATCCCTGCTTCCCTTTCTCAGAAGCGCCCACTTCCAAGTATCTGTCTCCCTCTCCTCTGCCGATTCTGCCTCCTTCCCATTAGCTCTGTCCCCCATTCTAGCCTGTGGTTAGCAATGCAGCAGTATTCCAGGTGGGGCAGTAGGCATGACTCACTCTTATGTTACTTATAAAGGGTAAGAGCCAGGGCTTTGCCATCCATCAACTGCACAGTTATTCCTGACTCAATGGCAGGTCACCCTGAGCCACAGTTGAGTATCCCCTTTGAAGAGGAAACGTAGAGGCCTCTGAGGAGACACAGCTGTATAAACAGACACCTCTGGGGGTGAGGGGTAGCTCCTCAGAGGAGATGAATTTAAGAATATTTATTAAGGGAACTCTTGTACACTGTTGGTGGGAATGTTAATTGGTGCAGCCACTATGGAAAACAGTATGCAGGTTCCTCAAAAAACTGAAACTAGAACTACCATATAATCCAGCAATTCCACCTCTGGGTACATATCTGAAGAAAACAAAAACACTAATTTGAAAAGATACATGCACCTACATGTTCAGAGCAGCATTATTTACAATAGTCAAGACGTGGAAGCAACCTAAATGTCCATCAATAGATGAAAGGATAAAGATGTGGCATATATATATATATATATATATACATATATATATATATATATATATATACACACACACACACACACACACACACACACAATGGAATGTTACTCGGCCATAAAAAAGAATGAAATTTTGCCATTTGCAGCAACGTGGATGGACCTAGAGAGTATCATGCTTAGTGAAATAAGTCAGATGGAGAAAGGCAAATACTCTGTTATCATTTACATGTGGAATCTAAAAAATAAAACTAATGTATATAACAAAACAGAAACCAAATCATAGATGTTGAGAACAAACTAGTGGTTACCAATAGGGAGAGGGAAAGGGGGAGGGGCAAGATAGGGGTATAGGATTAAGAGATACAAACTACTAGGTATAAAAAAGATAAGCGGGCTTCCCTGGTGGCGCAGTGGTTGGGAATCCGCCTGCCGATGCAGGGGACACGGGTTCGAGCCCTGGTCTGGGAGGATCCCACATGCCGCTGAGCAACTAGGCCCGTGAGCCACAATTGCTGAGCCTGCGCGTCTGGAGCCTGTGCTCCGCAACAAGAGAGGCCGCGACAGTGAGAGACCCACGCACCGCGATGAAGAGTGGCCCCCGCTTGCCGCAGCTAGAGAAAGCCCTCACACAGAAATGAAGACCCAACACAGCCAATAATAAATAAATAAATAAAATTAAAAAAAAAAAAAGATAAGCGACAAGGATGTATTGTACAGCACAGGGAAATACAGCCATTATTTTGTAATAACTTTAAATGGAGTACAATCTATAAAATATTGAATCACTATGTTGTACACCTGAAACTAATATAATATTGTAAAAAAACTATACTTCAATTAAAAATATATATTTATTAAGCCCCTACTGGGTGAAAGGCCAAGTACTAGAGAAACCACAGAGATACCATGAGGAAAAAGGGAGGATGTGGTCCTGTATGCTCGAGGAGATGATATTCCAGTGGGGGAGAGACACAACAACAAAAAGTAAACAAATACGTAAAATGATTCCCTACCGTGGTGAGCATTAACAAGAAAACAAACAAGGGGTTAAGAAAGAGGTTAGTGGGAGGTCAAGAACACAGGTCAAAGAAGGGGAATGAAGGAACTTGGTGATCTTGGGCAGATAGGGATGATATGAGGAGAGCTGGAAGTGGAAAGGGGCAAAGGCCTTTCCCCAGTATTAGGGCAGTGAGAACCCGTGCAGCTGCTGGTCTCAGCCCCTGGCCCTTTCTGGCCTTAACTCATCCCCCAGCTGTCACCCCTGCACCCTGTCATTGACTTAATGATTCACTCTCAACCTTCCCCAGCTTCCTGTGCGGCAGGGAGGGGGTGGGGCAGAGCCCTGGCTCTCTGAGAGTCCCAGAATCGGGATGGGATTGGTTGAGAAGGAATGGTGAGCCGTCTGGGTTCTCTGGTTTTTCTCTTGGTCCCATTCTGACTTTGCCACAAAGAAAGGTCTCTCTGTGCCAGGAGGACAGTGAGGATAACTAGGTCCAGCTGGGGCCCGGATTCCAGATATAGGAGGTAGTGTGAAACAGGATCCTGACGTCCCCTTCATTTCCCCTCCCCGCCTAATGCCCTGGAGAAATTTTCCATCATAAACAAGTTATGCATTCCTAACCTTGGGTGACTCTCCCCTTCTCCCACCAAGCAGTTTTCTTCCATCATCACTATCTCTCCCATCCCCAGTTTATGTCTGTGTGAGCATGTGAGCCTGTCCACACATGTAAATTGTCATGTATTTATGTTGATCGTTGTGTAGTGTGCAGGTTGCCTTGGAATGAGGGTGTAGGTGGGTGGGTAGGCTCACTGTGCTTGGGTGTAAATGTAACGATGATGGCAGATGTGAAAGGCAGGTGTGGGAAAAGGATGTGCCTTTGTTTGTAGAGGAGGTGTGTTTTATGCCTCATCAGGAAGAAGTGTGTAATGCTGAAAGTTTCTAGTGTGCTTAAACAGGAGTGGTGGGTGTAAAATAAAGCAACATATAAGCCCAGGAAGCAATAGTATATACAGCAATAATGTCTCTATTTATAGCCCAATTGTGGGCTGTCCCCTTATTTGCAACCCCGCACATCCTTGGCTGAGAAATGCCCTTAGGTGTTCTTTGTTTGGTGTCTGTGTAAGACTTGTCCCAACTTTTCTTAAGAGGTTATAAATTCATATGTGGGATTTGAAGGAGTGTATGCCTGTCTCAAAATCTTGGGGTGATCCAGCCAGTGTATGTATACTATATGTGCATTTTTTAGTTCTGCATTTTCATCTTTCATTTATCAAGATTATTGAACAACTAGTACATGCAAGGCACCCTGCTAGGCTCTGTGGAAGACACAAAGACATGTGTGACACAGCCTTTAATGAAAGAGCTCATACGTGTTCTCATCCTCTGCACCAGGCATAATATGATCTGGTACAAATCTCTGTGGCAGATGCATTTCAAATCCATGGAGACAGCTTTGGTCCCTTCATGCTCCCTGACTCTAATGCTACCTGTCTTATCACTAAATTCTGGTAATCTTACGCTAAGAATGTCTCTTAAAGCCACCCCTCCTTGTGTTCCCTATGTCATAGCCCATTTCAGGCCCTTTCCTCCTACCCAAGCCTCTCCAATAGTATCCTGTCTCTGCCTCAGTGTTTCCCCATCCAGAGCATACTCCTTGTCCCACTCAGTTCCCAGCTTTGAACTTGCCCTCCTTTGATGTCATTCCATGACCCACAAGCTCAAACCCAGTCCCCTGCCTGACAGCTAAGCTCTCCTCACTGCCTAATTCCTTTCCAGCCATCATCACTTCCCACTGTTGTCGAACCCAGATTTGTGTGCCTGATGCACAGTGAGGCCCAACAAACTGAAACATTGGGTTTGGGGCAGAGAAAGGTTTATTGCAAGCGCCAAGCAAAAAGAACAGGTGGCTCTTGCTCAAAAACCCCAAACTCCCTGATGGTTTTCAGGGAAGAGTTTTTAAAGGCAAAATTTGGATCCTCAAGGGCTATGTCATTCTTTTAAAGGTTGCGCCCTGCCCCCTTCCCTCCTGTTTATGATGAGGATGAGAAGTTGCCAAAAACTGCAAGTGCCAGGGCAGAGCAATTTAAGCAGAGGACCTAAGGTGAGAAAGAGCTTGGCAAGTCCTGGGAACTGAAAGGAGGAGGCCCTGGGTGGCTGGAGCACAGCACAAGAGGAGAAGAGGGGTAAAAATGAGTTTGGAGAGGAAGAAATGAGATTTTGAAGATACTGTTATGGAACAAGTTCATGTGCCCAATGCACAGTGAGGCCAAATAAACTGAAACGTCGGAGAAAGGTTTATTGCAGGGCCAAGCAAGGAGAATGGGTGGCTTGTGCTCAAAAAACCCCAAACTCCCTGACAGTTTTTTGGGGAAAAGATTCTATAGGTAAAATTTGGGGTGTGGGCTGCAGGGTGTGTGACTTTCTTCTGATTGGTTGGTGGTGAGGTAACAGGGTGGTGCTCCAGGAATCTTGTACTCAGCCTGAAGTTACCATCCTCCAATTGAGTGAGGGCCTTAGTTCCTGGAGAAGAACTCAAAGATATATTGTTATGTATATCCCTTGAGGAGGAACCAGGCCCCTGCTTTATCTGCAACATTCCTTTTTTTAAAAAGTTTTGGCCCGGACTAGGGATCAAACCCACGCCCCCTGCAGTAGAAGCTCAGTCTTAACCACTGGACCACCAAGGAAGTCCTGCACTATTGTTTCTTGACTACTCCTCCTGTTTCTGCATTCCCTTCCTTCCCTAATCAGCAACTGTTTGAATCTGTCCTTTGGAACCCAGGGAAGGTCTAGGGGGGACATGGAAAGGCTTTGGTACCCAGGAGGGCCCCACAGGGTCCTGCTGGGTTTCAACACTACTCCATTACGGGAAACTTGTCCTGAGATTTGTTTTTCTTGTGATTCCCCAAACACATCCTGTACTTTTCCAGCTCAAGGCCTTTGCTGATTCCATTCTCTTTCTCAGTCATCTTCCACATCTGACTCTGTGGTATCCCACCCACCATTTAAGGTCATCTCAAATGCCATTCTTCCCTGATGCCTCATGTGATTGATTAGACAGACAGGAACAGCAGCTCTATTGGGTTCCCCTTATACTTAGTCTTCCATTTTCTTGGAACCTGATGTGCTTGCTTTAGATAAAGCACTTGGCTCGCTTAGCAGCATACATGCTGAAACCTACCTCAGTACTCAACAGTACCTTTTAACAGGGTGTCTGGCCCTGTTGAGTGCTCAAAAGATGTTAAATTCTGTGTCCATGAGCAGCTTTCTCTAAGGCAGTTATGAAAATGTGTCAATTCTCTCTTGTGTAATTATCATTACCACAACATTTGCATAATGTCTCACAGTTTAAATGTTCTTCACATAAACTTAAATCCAGATGGCTGCTAACTTCTCACCTTTGTATTTTGTGGTCCTCTGCTCCAGCCATGTATGAACATTTCTGCACATTGCTGGGTTGCCCCTGTGCAGTCTCTGCACCTTTGTTCTGTGTGTGTGTGATGTGCATATTGAAGGGGAGCAGAATATGCCACCCCAAAATGTGCCACTTTGGCATGTGGATTATTTGGAGCTGAAGGAAATCAAGACCCCCGCAGACAACTGCCTAAATAATTTAGGCATGGGGCCTGGCCCAGAGATAGCTTTCATCTGAAAGACTTACCTGCTTAGCAGGGCAAACATCTAATTAGCAAACATCAGCTTTTATCATCTTCCTGTGAATTACCCACCTCCCCTTCAAGCCCCAGGCCTCTTTCTCATTCCTTAGCTCAAGATGGCATGTAAGCCTCAATTGCCTGACTGCCTTTGAGTCTCAAGTCTTCATGGGCTCCTGTAAGTACGCAATTAAATTTGTTTTCTCCTGTTAATCTGTCTTATGTCTAATTATTAGACCAGCCAAAGAAACTAGAAGGAGAAATTTTTCCGCCTCTACAATGTGGTGTGTGTGTGTGTGTGTGTGTGCTAAAGCAGGCAGGGTTGTGTCCGTCTGTGTGTGCTAGTGTGTTCACTTCTCTTAGGCATCTTGGCTATTTCTGTAGTGACTTCCCTCCTAGGCTGTGTGTTTTCTGTGCTCCTACAAACTTGTGAATGTGCACCTGTAACTGTGGTTCCTTGACTTTGTTGGGTCAGTATTGTAGTAGGATGGGCAGACTTCCTTATGTAACCCTTCCTGCCTCTCCAGAGATGGGGCTTGTGGCTGAACCTTCTCAAACTGTCTGTGAGCCCCTCTCCAGCTGCCACATGTCCCGACATGTGCCCGCAGTCCGGAATTTTACCCGCCTCCACTCACAACTCACACACTCACGACACACACTTGGGTGCCTACGGTTGCACTGGCCAAGTCTCCACCCCCCTTCCTTTGCTTAAACTTCGGAATTTCCAGCCGACCGGCCAACCGCTCCCAGCAGCGGGTGGAGTTGAGAAGGGCCCGCCCAGTTCTCGGGGTACAAAACTAGCTCTGCAGGACTACGCGGCCACTTGTCCTTCAGCTCAGAGCACAATGTGTCACTCTCGAAGCTCCCTTCCCACCATGACCGTCCTGCGGGCTCCGACACCGGTCCCCTCCACCAGCCCGGGACCCCAACGAGGCTCCGGTCCCGAGATCTTCACCTTCGACCCTCTCCCGGAGACTGCGGTGGCCCCCGCTGCGCGCCCCAGCGCCTCCCGCGGGCACCGAAAGCGCAGCCGTAGGGTCCTCTACCCACGAGTGGTGAGTGTCGCCGAAGTGGACAGCCCGGGGGAAGAGCAGGGTGAACCGCCGGACGCCGGGGCCCCGACCTGACCTGTTGCCTTTGTTATCTCCCCACAGGTCCGGCGTCAGCTGCCAGTCGAGGATCCGAACCCTGCCAAAAGGCTGCTCTTTCTCCTGCTCACCATCATCTTCTGCCAGATCCTGATGGCTGAAGAGGGTGTGTCGACACCCCTGGTCCCGGAGGACACCCCCAGCGCGCAGTCCCCCGCGCCCACCGTTGCGTCCCCGGTCCTCGAGCCCCTTAATCTGACCTCGGAGCCCTCGGACTACGCTTTGGACTTAAGCACTTTTCTCCAGCAACACCCGGCCGCCTTCTAACCGGACTCCCTACACCCCCAGAAGAATCTGAAAAACCAAGAAACACTGGGTGTACCTGGTGCGAGAGAGAGCGTATCCCAAACTGGGACTCCCAAGGCAATTCGCACTCAGAACACTACAGCGGAGATGCCAGCCCGAGCCTAGGAGAGACAGGCACCGACATGCCGGGGCTAGGCCGGGTGGGGAAGGAGAGCGTCGTTATTTCTCATTGCTTCTAATAATATTTATATGTATTTATGTATGTCCCCCTAGGTGATGGAGGGGTGTATGTAATATTTATTTTAACTTATGCAGGAGTGCGAGACGTGCTCCTTGCTGCAAATGCAGATCTCTGGGTATTTATTGGGCTCTGGGGGATTGGTGGAGGCCGGCGCCCAGAACTGAGCGAGGCTGGGAAGAGGGATGGAGGAAACCCGGGTCCGAGAAGGCGCCCGGGCTGGGAGTCAAGGACGGTGGTGGGTCGTAGTAGGTTTAGCGGGTGACATACTCAGCCCTCCAGCATCTCAACTCGCGGGTCTACTGTGTGAGGCTTCGGCGGACCGTTGAGAATAAGGTCCTTGGCCTTCGATCTCCTCGAAGTTGCCCCCAAGGGGTGGCTGCGGGGTCGGTGGGCTGTCAGGGGGCGGCTATGCGGTCGCCAGGTATGTTCTGTGAACACAAATAAACTTGATTTACCGTCAGCAGTCATGTGAGTGTCTCTTTGCAAGGCATGGTCCCCCATTCCTCATGGCCTTCAAGCGCCTGGGCCCGGCCGGAAGAGCCGCGGCCAAGTCACCAGCGAGCGCTCCTCCCCGGGCCCCTGAGCCCCTTTTTCCCGAGTCACGGAACCCAGCATCCGGTAATCGGATGTTGTCGTACGTTGCCCAGTCTGCGATTTTCCCAGTTTGTTCTCGAGGGGCAAATCCGAGGTGAGTCAATCTCCCTTGCCCCGGGGTGCCAGACCCGCTGAGGTCACGTCCCGTAGGGCGGGGCGTGGAGCGGTCTGGGCGGGGCTCCGGACCCCGGAAGGGCGGCGAATTGGGGGCCGCTCCACCCGACCCCGGGCTGGCTCGGCAGCCCGGGTGAGCCGGCGCTCGGGCGGGCTGCGGACCGGAGCGCGGCCTGCTGGGAAAGGGGCGGGCCGAGGGGGGGCGGTTGGTCCGCCGCGGGGGCGGGGTCGCGTCTGCCGCAGCGACAGGGTGCGGCCTGGTGGGGGGCAAGGGCGCCAGCGCGGGCCCAGCTCCCAGGCAGGCTGTGCGCGAGCGGCCCCTGCTCGGCTCACAGGTCCCCTGCGCGTCCCAACCCTGCCCCGGACCCCGGCCAGGCCGCTGCCCGCGTCCGGGAAGGTAGGTGGGGGTGGGGTGGGGAGATGGAATCGGGCTGTGGAGGAGCAGGGACGGTGGCGCAAGGGTCTGGGGGTCTCCAAGGGCCGGGAGAGCTTTATCAGATAAGGGGGAAACCGTCGTCACTGAAGGTGGGGCGCGGCAAGGGGCTGGGAGTCGCTGGGTGACTGCGAAATTTCACAGGGTAAAGCCTTAGCGGATCCGTGGGCGCGGAAGGGACTGGGCCGCGTTGTCTGCAGGCGGGGCGGGACTGACAGGAAAGCGAAAGGGTTCACTCCTGTGGACTCCACAGTGCCCCTTGCTATCAGCAAAGGCTTTCTCTCCTCCTCCTCCAGCTCCAGCCTGAGCCATGTTTTTCACCTGTGGCCCAAACGAGGCCATGGTGGTCTCCGGTAAGTATTGTTCTCTGCTCAGCCAGTGACCCCCAAGTCCCCGCAGAGGTCTCTTCCCCCTCTCCCCACCAGCTCCCCAGCACCAGACCTTCTGCCCACCCCACCCCCATGGCTGCAAGCCACCCACTTGTGGTGATTCCCTGCCGCTATGCTTCCAAGGCCTACACTGCCCGCCGCTCCTGCCAGCGCCCAGATTTCTTCGTGGGGATTGCTCCCCCCTCCCTTCCCCAGTTGTCTTCCACATTCCAGCTCCACTGTGGCCACCGGCCACCACAGCTCATTGCCTCCTCACCGTGCAGGTTTCTGCCGGAGCCCCCCAGTCATGGTGGCTGGAGGACGTGTCTTTGTCCTGCCCTGCATCCAGCAAATCCAAAGGTAGGTAACAAGAGAACTAGGGAAAGGGAACCCCCCTTTCCTCTCTTTTCTCCTTTTCACACTGTCCACCCCTTCTTTTTCCCCTAGGATCTCTCTCAACACACTGACCCTCAATGTCAAGAGTGAAAAGGTTTACACTCGCCATGGGGTCCCCATCTCAGTCACTGGCATTGCCCAGGTGAGGCTTTCAGAGCCTTTCCCCCAAAGTCCACTCCCCCATCACCTTCTCTGTCCCCAGACATTAAGAATCTTCTGACCATGGCCTTCCCTACCTCTGCCTATGGAGAAATTTCTCTGCTAGTCTCAGCTTCTCCAGGGATCCCCAAGGCACTTGACTCTCCCTGCTTCCTCCCTGTCTTCATGAGACCTTCACCACACCCTCCCTAATCCTATTCTGGCTACAGGTGAAAATTCAGGGCCAGAACAAGGAAATGTTGGCAGCTGCCTGCCAGATGTTCCTGGGCAAGACGGAGGCTGAGATTGCCCACATCGCACTGGAGACGCTGGAGGGCCACCAGAGGGCTATCATGGCCCACATGACTGTGGAGGTGGGCCTGAGGGCAGGGAAAGATCTGGAAGGGATGCCAGAGTGAGAGGGGCCTAAGGACCGAGCTAGTCTGTAGGAGACAGTGGTCAGAGGATCTGAGAGCTTACGTTCCTTCTTCCCTCCATCGTGTTATCCTAGGAAATCTATAAGGACAGGCAGAAATTCTCAGAGCAGGTTTTCAAAGTGGCCTCCTCAGACCTGGTCAACATGGGCATCAGCGTGGTCAGCTACACCCTGAAGGACATTCACGACGATCAGGTAAACCTAGGCAGTTGCTTCTCCCCGCTTTCCTGCTCCCATCTGTTAAACCTTCCCGAGGACTGTGATATCTGCAACTCTCCCACAGGACTATTTGCACTCCTTGGGGAAGGCTCGAACAGCTCAAGTCCAAAAAGATGCTCGGATTGGGGAAGCGGAGGCCAAGAGAGACGCTGGGATCCGGGTGAGAGATCTGGGGGTTGCTTGGTCACCGTGGGCTTATTGTGCACCTGGTGGGAGAGGGGATGGCATGGGGGCTGGTGGAGCAGGGTTGGCAGAAGATATAAATGAGGCCGGGCCTGGGGTGAAGACAGAGGAGCTTGGTGGAGAGCAGGCTCTCTCCCTGGGGCCTTCCCCTCCCTACTCTGACTCCCTGCCTGCATGGACAGGAGGCCAAAGCCAAGCAGGAAAAGGTGTCTGCTCAGTACCTGAGTGAGATCGAGATGGCCAAGGCGCAGAGGGACTACGAGCTCAAGAAGGCTGCATATGACATTGAGGTCAACACCCGCCGAGCACAGGCTGACCTGGCCTATCAGCTTCAGGTCAGAGCCCCCATGCTGGCCCGGTGGCCAGGCTGGACTTCACTCCCTCCCCGTTCTTCTCAGGCCACCACTGTCTCTCATATTCTAACTCTGATCCCCTTATTCTGGCCCTCCATTTCGGACCCCACTCCTCCTTATGAGGAAGATTTAAAAGACCTAAACGTTTCAGCTGAAAAGCAAAGAAAAGGCCTAGAAAGGATGCGCTCGATAGGGCTGATCATGGGCTTGGGGCAGGTTGTGCCCTGTGCCAGGGCACCTGGATGAGGGGGTGAACCAGAGCTAAGGTCCAACCATGCTCCACATCGGGCCTGGGTGAATGGGTCTGCATCCACCCAGAGGAAGGGGTGCCTTTTTCTAATTTGCACAGGGGTACTCCGTGGGCCCACAGCAGCCCTGGTGATCACAGAAGTGCGTGAGGAAGGAAAACGTGGACTTGGGCTTTGAGTCCCACAAAATGAGACATGGGGGCCCTTGAAAATGCAGGGAGGTGTAGTCGATCCTCATCGTTTGTGGATCCCATATTTGAGAATTTGCCTCATCACTAAAATTTATTGGTTATCTCAGAACCAGTATTTTTTGTACTGATGACCATTTGCAAACATGCGCAGAGTGGAGAAAACTTTGAGTTGCCTGATATGTGCCTCCCAGTTGAGGTTGAACAAGAAGATGTTCTGCCTTCTTGTTTCGGCTCATACTGTAAACAGTGTCATTTTCATAGTATATTCACTGCCACATTTTTTGCGCTTTTGTGCTTTTTTTTGGTGATTTCACAGTTTAAAATGTCCCCAAATGTAGTGCTGAAGTGCCGTCTAGTGTTCCTAAGTGCAAGAAGGCTGTGATGTGCCTGATGGAGAAGATATGTGTGTTAGATAAGCTTCTTTTAGGTATGAGTTACAGTGCTGCTGGCCATGAGTTCGTTGTTAATGAATCAACAGATATGTTACATATGGTATCTTTAAGCAGAAACACATAAAACAAGGATATATAGGATTTCCCGGGCGGTCCAGTGGTTAAGACTCCGTGCTTCCAGTGCAGGTGGTGCGGGTTCGATCCCTGGTCGGGGAACTAAGATCCCACATGCTGCACATCTCGGCCAAAAAAAAGGATATATATTGATCTGTTTATCTGTTATGACCAGAGGCTCACAGGAACCTAAACCTGTATTTCCCTTAGGAGCAAAATAAGTGTTTTGTTAATTCAGTGTTTATGGCTACTTTATAAAACAGAACTACCATAAATAACGAGAATCAACTGTACTCTGAGACCTTTACCCAAAGGGTAGCAATATTATGAAATTCATCTTTGCCAAGAGTTGGTGCAGGGTGAAATTATGAAATGCAACACATCTTTAGTTATGATGTTAAATCCCTGGATGGCTTGACAGGTACCTGAGTGTGGCATAGTACTTTGCTACTCAAAGTGTGGTCTGCCTCCCAGCAACATCAGTATCCCTGGGGAGCTTGTTAGAAATACAAAATCTGAGGCTCCAGCCCAGCTGACCAAGTCAGAATCTGTATTTTAACAAAATCCCTAGGTGATTCATGTATTGATACACATGGGAGTTTGAGAAGCATTAACATAGTGGAAACCACCAGCTTGGGTGGGACTTAACCCACCCAAGGATAAGGTCCTTAATCTTCTTCTCAACATGGCTCTCCTTGTCTGCACATCAAAGGGCTGGGCTGGTTTGGGTTCTGTTCAGCTTTTATTAGTTCCTCATTTTGTGCCAGCCAGGCTTTGTGCTAGGTGCTGGGGAAATAAGGATTTACTCAACAGGTATCTGTTAAATGCCTGTTATGTGCCAGGCATCGTTTTGGAGGTGAGTATATAAGTATGAATGAGACAGAATAAGATTCCTGCCCTCATGGAGCTTTACATTATAATACACGAAACCACTAATAAGCAAATAACCTTCACTGGCTCTAATTACATGAAGTGTTATGAAGGAAATACATGGGTGGTACTTTACTGGGGGGATACTCTATTAGGTCGGGGGTGATCAGAGAAAGCTTCGGTGAGGAAGTGATACATGAGATAAACCCTGAAGATGAGAAAGAGCCAATGATGTAAAGAGTTGTGGGCCAAGAACATTCTAGTCCAGTGCTGTTCAAATAGAACTTTCTGAAATGATGGAAATGCTCTATATCTGTGCTGTGATGTTGAGCACTTGTAATGTGACTCGTGTGACTGAGGAACTGAATTTTTAAATTTTTTATTTTGATTTAAATAGCTATATGTGGCAAGTGACTAGGCAGGGGACTGGCACATGCAAAGACCCTGATGTAGCAAAGAGCTCGGCGTGTCCCAGGAACAGAAAGGAGGTTTCTGATCCAGTATGGCTGGTGTGCTGTGAGTAGAGAGAGGCAGGCGGGACCAGGTCTCCTAGGGTTCGGGTGGCCATGATGGAGACTTAGAAGATTCAAAGCACAATGGGAAGCTATTGGAGAACTTTAAGCAGGGAGGTGCTCTGGTCTAATTTACATTTTTACAAGGATCAGTACAGCTGTTACGTGGAGAATTGATTGTCAAAAGAGAAGAGAAGGGGGCTTCCCTGGTGGCGCAGTGGTTAAGAATCCGCCTGCCAACACAGGGCACACGGGTTGGAGCTCTGGTCCGGGAAGATCCCACATGTCGTGGAGCAACTAAGTCCGTGCGCCACAACTACTGAGCCTGCGCTGTAGAGCCCGCGAACCACAACTACTAAAGACCGCGCGCCTAGAGCCCGTGCTCCGCAACAAGAGAAGCCACCGCATTGAGAAGCCCGCGCATTGCAATGAAGAATAGCCCCCGCTCGCTGTAACTAGAACAGCAACGAAGACCCAACGCAGCCAAAAATAAATAAATTAAATAAATAAATTAAAAAAAAAAAAAGAGGAAGCAGGGAGATGAGTTAGAAGGTTTTTCAAAGATGATGGATTGCATAAATGCAGCTAATTGCACTCCCTCTTAAAACCTCACTAAATCCACATAAGGTGATTAAAAAAAAAATAGATGGAAAGAATAGGAACAGAAGCAACAGAAACCATAGCATCATTTTGGACGCTGGAAAGCCGTGGTAATTGACCAAGGAGGTCTGAGACAGCTGAGCCCAAAGCTGCAGGGGAGAAAACAATGAAATGATCTGAGGCTCAGGAGCTGGCAGCACCAGGGGCCTCTGGAGCTGTGATGAAGACTGTTGAAATAAGGAGAAACAGGTGAAAAGTGACTTCTCAGAGCGCTCTGGCTCCCTGCCTCTGGGTAATGCTCCCTTCTCTGCCCCAGTAGACTTCTGGAGGTTTATTATCTGATGAGAGTAGACCAGAGGACATGACCTGGGGCCAGCCAGGCACAGGTGAGGGCCTAAGTACTTAACCAGTAACAGGCATGAAGAGACTGTCTGCCTATTGAATGCTGAATACTGACCACTTCCCCTAACCACTCACCCCACATGCCTCTCAGAACCCCCATCTTCCAAAGAAGAGATCAGAAGACTGCTCTGGGGAACATGACCAATCCAAGATGAATGACTTGAAGATCCTGAATCTGAGGTTCCTCAGCAGATGAACTGCCTAGGTAAGCCTAGATTGAAGCTCAAAGCCAATGAGCCTCACCCACATACCCAGAGTTTCCCTTCAGTGTTTCAGACCTTCCTCCCTGTGAGCAGACAAGCAAGGAATCCCTGACATATGAGGGATCCTGCAACATGGAAGACAGGCCAAAACCACAAGCAGAGCAAAACAATTTGAAGGATACATACTACGCAGGGAGAAGAAAGCTTAAAAAAAAAAATTAATATCCTCAGTGATAAGAGAGTAATTCACATCTAGGAAATCAGGACATAGAAAACAAAAAGCTTTTAGAAATTAATAAGATGGAAGAACTGAAAGAAAAAAAAATCACAGTGGAAGAGAAATTCTAATAAATTTCCCAGAAAATAGAACAAGACAGAAGGAAACATCAGAAGGAAATCATCAGTGAAAAGATTCAAACATGTTTATCTGACTTTCTGGATTGAAATGGTCCACCAAGTGCCCAAAACAGTGAATGAAAAACATCTACCTTGAAGAACATCACTGTGAAATTTCAGAACACTGAGAATAAAGAAAAGAACTAAAAGCTTCCAGAGAGAATGAACAGATCTCAAGCAAAGGGTCAGGCATCAGAATGACTTCAGATTTCTCAAGAAGCTAGAAGACCCTGGAACAATGCCTTAAAAATTCTGGTGGAAGATTAATAACAACCTAGTAACCTGTACTCAACCTAATCATCATTCAAATAGAAGAGTGGAGTGGAGCTTCCCTGGTGGCGCAGTGGTTAGGAATCCGCCTGCCAATGCAGGGGACACAGGTTCGTGCCCTGGTCTGGGAAGATCCCACATGCCGCGGAGCGGCTAGGCCCGTGAGCCACAACTACTGAGCCTGCGCGTCTGGAGCCTGTGCTCCGCAACGGGAGAGGCCACGACAGTGAGAGGCCCACGCACCGCGATGAAGAGTGGCCCCCGCTCGCCGCAACTGGAGAAAACCCTTGCACAGAAACGAAGACCCAACACAGCCAAAAATAAATAAATAAATTTATTTTAAAAAAGAAATTGAGAATATAGTTTAAAAAAAAAAAGAGTGGAGTGAAAATCTCAGAGAAGCAAGATCTGAAAAAACTTATTGCCCACAAACTCTTTTTTTTTTTAAATTAATTAACTAATTAATTTTTGGCTGCATTGGGTCTTTGTTGCTGCACGCGAGCTTTCTCTAGTTGCGGCGAGCAGGGACCACTCTTCGTTGCGGTGCACGGGCTTCTCATTGTGGTGGCTTCTCTTGTTGTGGAGCACGAGCCCTAGGCGCGCAGGCTTCAGTAGTTGTGGCTCGCGGGCTCTAGAGCACAGGCTCAGTAGTTGTGGCGCACGGGCTTAGTTGCTCCGCAGCATGTGGGATCTTCCCAGACCAGGGATCGAACCTGTGTCCCCTGCATTGGCAGGCGGATTCTTAACCACTGCGCCACCAGGGAAGTCCTCCACATACTCTTTCTGAGGGAGCTGCCGGAGGTTGAGTCTGAAGAAGAGAGAGAAGGAGGGGTGGGTAGGCTCCAACACAGGAACACCGTGATGCTTCACATGGGGGCCAAGAGCAACTAGTCCAGTTTGGAACAGGTTTGAACTTTTAGGGTCAAAGACAGTACAGGGTGCCACATCCAGAAGCACCCTTCCTCTGGAGTGAACAGATGGGTGTTCACTGTAAAGGCAGGGGCACCATCTCTTGTGTTGATGAGCCCCACAGGGAAGATGGTGCACATCTGAGCCAGAGCAATGAAGCAAGAAGTGTGTTCCTCCCCCGAACCTCTCCTCACTGACATCTTGGCAAGAGCCTTCTGATCCCTCTACTCTGCAAGGGATAAGAAAATGAAATCTGCCTAAGTAAGAGGAAGTCTATGTATACATATTCCTGTAGTTGCTTACAGTATACCGGGAAGGATACACGACAAGCTGGTCATGGTGGTTGTTTCAGGGGAAGTGAACCAACCAGGTGGCTTGAGAAATAGGTGGGAGGAAGGCTTGCTTATCACTGTTTACTTTTTTTAAAAATTTGAACCACATACAAAAGATAAAAATGACACACACACAGCCCCCAAAAAGATAGTTGGTGAGAGGAAAAAAAAAAAAAGTTGGTGAGAGAACTTTTCAGGAGTTAGTTGACAGTGGCTTGCACTAAGGTAACCGCCACACAGATGGAGAGAAGTGCATGGATTTGAGCGTGACTGGAGGTGGAGGATGGCCACCATGCACTCAGTGCCCACCACGTGTTCATACTCTAGAGGGAGACTTGGTGAAGAAACAAGGTGATAGGAGTTCAGTGGAGGGATACTTCACCTGGCCTGAGGGAGAACAGCGGCTGGGTTCCAGCCCTATCCAGCCCTGAAGCTGAGACTACGTGGGGAACAGCCCTAACCGTTGCTATTGGCTCTGATAGGGAAGATCAGGCCACCCCCCCTCGCCCCCCAGGCCATGCCTTGGATCTGTACGGGAAATGGACTCCCTTGGGCAGGCTGAACCCACTGGGACCACCTTCATGTGCCTGCTCTATTTTTTTTTTTTTAATGTTTTTGAATTGACACAATATCAAGTCTTTTTTTTTTAAGTAAGTAATTTATTTATTTTTGGCTGCACTGGGTCTTCGTTTGCTGCGTGCAGGCTTTCTTTAGTTGCGGCGAGTGGGGGCTACTCTTCGTTGCGGTGCACGGGCTTCTCATTGCGGTGGCTTCTCTTGTTGCGGAGCATGGGCTCTAGGTGCGTGGGCTACAGTAGTTGTGGCCAAGGCACGTAGGATCTTCCCAGACCAGGGCTCAAACCCGTGTCCCCTGCATTGGCAGGCGGATTCTTAACCACTGCGCCACCAGGGAAGTCCCCCTGCTCTATTTTTATATCCCGCCCTGGAGCCCCGGCCCTAGCTTCCCTGCCTGCTTCCTCGACGCTTGCTCTTCAGCTCTGACTCTGAGCATCCCTCCTTCCCAGGTGGCCAAGACGAAGCAGCAGATCGAGGAGCAGCGGGTCCAGGTGCAGGTGGTGGAGCGGGCCCAGCAGGTGGCAGTGCAGGAGCAGGAGATCGCCCGCCGGGAGAAGGAGCTGGAGGCCCGCGTGCGGAAGCCGGCGGAAGCCGAGCGCTACAAGCTGGAGCGCCTAGCAGCGGCAGAGAAGTAAACACCCCTTCCTGGCCCCCTGCGGCTCCTTCACCACCTGGGCGCCCCCAGGCGAATTGCTGAAGCCTTCTTTACCTGTACTCCTCCTGTGGAGTCTTTCTCCCAGAGCGAGGGCTCTTCCTCAGCTCCTCCCTCCACTCCCTTCTCTGCCCAGGTCCCAGCTGATCATGCAGGCAGAGGCAGAAGCCGAGTCTGTGCGGGTGAGTCAGCAGGTGGCTCTTGCCGGCTTGTGGAGGGAGTGGGATTGTGCTGGGATTGTGCTGGGATTTCTTGTCCTTAACTACCGCCATCAGTACCCCAGGCGTCCTGTACCCTCCTCAGATGCGTGGGGAAGCCGAGGCCTTTGCCGTAGGGGCCCGAGCCCGGGCCGAGGCTGAGCAGATGGCCAAGAAGGCAGAGGCATTCCAGCTGTACCAGGAGGCTGCTCAGTTGGACATGCTGCTGGAGAAGCTGCCCCAGGTCTGGGGGTCATGTGGACAAAAGCAGCGGAGGGACAGGAAGAGGGAATGAGGGGTGGGGGAAATGAGGGGCTGGGAGAGAACCAGGCTAGGGGCCATAAATTCGGGGTGAGAATTACAAGCCAGTGACCAGAGTGAGGGAGGGTGATCCTCACAAAAGTGAAGGACAGGGATCTTAAAACCCAGAGTAAGGAGTCTTAGGATGGGTGTGGTCAGACTGCAGGTGCTGAGTGGGCATCTTACCTACCAGGTGGCAGAGGAGATCAGTGGTCCCTTGACCTCGGCCAATAAGATCACACTGGTGTCCAGTGGAAGTGGGGCCATGGGGGCGGCCAAAGTGACCGGGGAAGTGCTGGACATCCTGAGCCGCCTGCCGGAGAGCGTGGAGAGACTCACAGGCATCAGCATCTCCCAGGTGAGGGTTTCTAGGGTGGGGGCTGTGGAGCCGAATCGCCAGGTTCTTATGGCATGTGATGCAGCAGGCCTAGCATGGGGCCAGCACCCAGGAGGCCTGGGGGCCGCTGACGTTTATTAATTGCTTTCTGTGTGCCAGACACAGTGCTAAGCTTCTACACAAATGGTTTAAAATTTTTTTAAAATCAAACTTCCTTTGGGGTATGTAGGGTTTTACAAAGTAAAGAAACTGAACTTCCAGTTTAGCCCATGTCATACAGCTGGTGAAGCTGGGCTTCAAACCCAGGCCAGCTATCTCTGGAGCCTGTGCTCTTGGTCACCCCACTAGTAGAAGGAACTAGCTGCAGCCTGTTGACAATTAATTCCAAGGCATATCACTGCTTTTCTTGGTGCCTGTTTATTCACCTGTAGATTATGGTAGAGATCAGAGAGTAGGACCTAGAGCCAGACTGTTTTGGTGTGAATCGTGGCCCCAATGCATGCTGTGACCTTGGAAAAGTTAATCTTCTCTGCACCTGTTTCTTCACCTTAAAACTGGGTTAATAAAAGTAACTACCCTGTTGAATTGTTAAGGGGATTAAATGAGTAGATATTTGCAGTGTTTAGAACAGTGCCTAGCATGTAGTAAGTACTATATAAGCGTGTTAAAGGACTTCGCTGGCAGTCCGGTAGTTAATACTCCACGTTCCCAATGCAGGGGGTGTGGGTTCGATCCCTGGTCGGGGAACTAAGATCCCGCATTCTGCACAGCCAAAACAACAACAAAAACAAAACAAAGAGTGTGTTAAATAAAAAATGCATATATAAATAAAAGCACCAGACTGAATCAGTTACCTTCGAGCTGGGTTCCTTGGAGTCTCCTTGAGGTCTGTAGTGGATAATTGGGAGCTAAGGAGGGCCTGTGCAAGCAGGGATCTGGCTCCCTTCACCCCTTTGCAGTAATTCATTCATTATTATACAAGAATCCAAATGACCGCTTGGCAAAGGGGGTGAGGTCGGGTACCAGAAAAAACTAGAATACTCACGGAAGTATGCGTCCTCCCTGCAGCCTGTTCATCCAGATGGGAGCCTGGGAGAGCAGGGCACCTGGTTCCCATAGTCATCACTGTTGTCTTTTGCCAGGTGAACCACAAGCCTCTGAGAACAGCCTGAGCCCTCGACCTTCGCGATGCCCAGCCTCATAACTCAAGTTGCCTGAATGGTCCCAATATTGCATGCACTTCAGCTGGCTCCCCAAGCACATCGTTTGACAGCGGAGTTCCACCGCTTGTCTCTCCTTGCCAAATAGCCTGTCCCTTGCCTTGGAAGGGAAGGGTTGCTCCCTTTTCCAGCCCCGTACTGCAGACTGCCAGTCCCGCAGGGGTCCCATGCCAGCCTTCTGATGATCCCACCCCCAACTTATTTAACTTAATCTACTGTCTGAGCCTGTTGTCCAGAATTCTTCCTTGACCAAGCCTTGAGGGGTGGTCTGCAGGTTCTCAACTTTGTCAAATAAATTGCTATTAATAAGTACTGATACTTATGAACAGTTAATACAGCAGAACTAATTCAAAATGAATGCTAGAATGTAGCTTTCGCCTTTGCATTCAATAGGCTTTTTACAATGGGAGAGAGGCAGTAGTTACTTGTATGTTGTTATAGAATTAATCCCCCTCCCAACCCTGAAGTTCCTTATAGTCAGCAAAGCATGCTGAAGTGGAAGCAGTATCAATAATTGCATTAGTCCCTAGAATTACTGAAAATACGGCCAAGGGAAATTGTTACATTTGTTAAATTTCCAGGGCAGCTTTGAGACTATTACATTGTGCTCCTTGAAGCATGAGGTATTAGATGGAACATAGTTTAGAATGGGACCATGGTGTGACATCCCTCACTAGTGATTTTTTGCCTCAGGCTGAGAAAATCCACAGGATTACAGACATCAGCGTTACCCATAACAGAAAGGAACCCTGGATGCAGTCTGCATTCGGGATTCTTCTGGAGCACTGTTAAAAACAGACTGCTGGGGTCCAACCCATTCTGGTTCAGTACATCTGGGCAGGATTGTTCAAGGGGATGCTGATCTTGCAACCATGTGACATTCATCTCAGTTCCCTTTTCTGTCCCTAGATCTTGCATCTGGGCCTATACCTACCCCAGTTACTAAGACAGGTACAGGTGGTGGGTACCAGGGACTAAGGTGTAAGGATATTCTTCTCATCAGTTTATGGGAAGTAGAATATATTATATAACTGAACTTGAGCCCCATGCCTCCACCAGCGATCTTTCCCTGAATGAGCACACATCTCGCAACTTTTTTTTTCAATTCCCGTTTATTTTTGGCTCTTGGGGCAATGTCATCTTTTCAATATGAAAAAAAGCAGCAAGTTCAACACAATAGAAATCTGAAGTGTAGAATAGGACAAAACCAAGGGTAGGGGGGAAGGCAGTAGCAAAAGTAAGAGATGAGGTGTTGCCAAAAGATGGAGGGTGTCCTGTCCCCTCTCTGGGGAATGACATCTAGGTGGTAGCACATAGCTTTCCATATAGGTACAGAAGGGCTGATAGTCATTTTTTTCTGTAAGAAAGGCAGGGCTGGGGAGGGGCTTTCTGGAGGCTTAGAGACTAGTCTCTCTTGCTCCTCTTGATCCCCTTTTCTGACCAGGGGAAAGGAAGGAATCCAACATTATGAAGGAGGTAAAGTGGAAGAGGGAAGGAGCCCAGGACAGAGCTTGGAGGGAGACTGAAAATGTTGATAATACTGTTAACACCTCCCCAGAAGCTGAGAGAGGAGCAGAGAGATACCTGGAAACTAGGACTTCAATAGCCTGGATGCCCCTCTCCAAAACCCCACCCCTTCCCGGTAGGGACTTCTACCTGCTGCTTGGTTTCCTTTCCCCTGGGCTACCACATGGGCCTAGGATGGTGGTCATCTATCCGGGTTATCAGCACATGGTTCTGAATGGGATTTGATGAGACCCAGCTTCTTGAGAGTTTATCTTGAAAACAGAGAGGGAAATGTTAACTGGACAGATGGGAGGAGTGGGCACCAGAAGGAAATACAGGGTTACCCAGAATGGCAGAAATCTAGGTTCCCCAGAGTGGAAAGAGAGAGGAGACATTCAACAAACAACAGATATTTATTGAGCGCCTATTATGTGCCAGGCACTGTTCTAGAACCCCCCCCCCAAAAAAAAGGAAAAAAAAGAGGCAGAAAACACAAATTCTGAGGGAGAGGAAAGGGGCGGTTGAGGAAGAAGGCGGAAGGGACTGAGAAGCCTGAGGTGATGGGGACTCGGCCTTAGGCCTCCTCTTCGGCCTCCTCACCGAAATCCTCCTCCTCTTCTGCGGTGGCATCCTGGTACTGCTGGTACTCGGAGACGAGGTCATTCATGTTGCTCTCAGCCTCGGTGAACTCCATCTCGTCCATGCCCTCACCTGTGTACCAGTGGAGAAAGGCCTTCCGGCGGAACATGGCAGTGAACTGCTCTGAGATGCGCTTGAACAGCTCCTGGATGGCTGTGCTGTTTCCAATGAAGGTGACCGCCATCTTGAGGCCACGGGGTGGGATGTCGCAGACAGCCGTCTTGACATTGTTGGGGATCCATTCCACGAAGTAGCTGCTGTTCTTGTTCTGCACGTTGAGCATCTGCTCATCCACCTCCTTCATGGACATCCGCCCACGGAAGACAGCAGCCACGGTGAGGTACCGGCCATGGCGGGGGTCACAGGCAGCCATCATGTTCTTGGCATCGAAGACCTGCTGGGTGAGCTCCGGCACAGTGAGGGCCCGATACTGCTGGCTTCCACGGCTGGTTAGAGGGGCAAAGCCAGGCATGAAAAAGTGGAGACGTGGGAAGGGCACCATGTTGACTGCCAGCTTGCGGAGGTCAGCATTGAGCTGGCCAGGGAAGCGGAGGCAGGTGGTGACACCACTCATGGTGGCCGAGACGAGGTGGTTCAGGTCCCCGTAGGTTGGCGTGGTCAGCTTGAGGGTGCGGAAGCAGATGTCGTAAAGGGCCTCGTTGTCAATGCAGTAGGTCTCATCAGTGTTCTCCACCAGCTGATGGACGGAGAGGGTGGCATTGTAGGGCTCAACCACAGTGTCGGACACTTTGGGTGAGGGCACCACACTGAAGGTGTTCATGATGCGGTCAGGATACTCTTCACGGATCTTGCTGATGAGCAAGGTGCCCATTCCAGAGCCGGTGCCCCCGCCCAGTGAGTGGGTCAGCTGGAAGCCCTGCAGGCAGTCACAGCTCTCAGCCTCCTTCCGAACCACATCCAGGACCGAGTCAACCAGCTCGGCCCCCTCTGTATAGTGGCCCTTGGCCCAGTTGTTGCCTGCCCCAGACTGACCTGCAATGGGGTCAGAAGGCAAGCTTGGTTAGTAAAGTGTGGAAGATACATGGCCACATTTCTACCTTTCAACTTTTGGAGTAATGCCAGTGGATGTATCTTCTCTCCCTCTCCTGTGATACACCTGTCGCCCCCCCACAATTTACTATTTAAAGCAGTCACTACCTCCATCCTCCGTTAGATTTCAAAACACAGCCCTGTATAAGTTCTTCAGTACAATCATTTCCTAACTCTTGCTGCACCCAAATAACTTGAATAAGTATCTACTATTGTGTGTGTAACTCACCAAAAACAAAGTTGTCTGGTCTGAAGATCTGACCAAAAGGCCCTGAGCGAACAGAGTCCATGGTCCCAGGCTCTAGATCCACCAAGATAGCACGAGGAACATATTTGCCACCTACAGAGAATAAAGTAGCATTGTAAAAACTGACAGACATAAAGGTAAATATTTGGGGGCTGGGAGGCAGCCGGGGACCCAAACTAGTGATTCCAGGCACTGCCACCAGGTGGCAGCAGAGCCACTTTTGAGCCCCGATGGGGGAAATGAAAGGCCTCCAAAGGGAGAGAATGGATTCATTCAAAGGGGATAAAGGGTTTCCCAGGGAGGCAGAGACCCCAGAAAAGCGGGAGTGATGGGACCCGTGATTCACGGCCTCCTGCCCTCACCTGTGGCTTCATTGTAGTACACGGAGATGCGGTCCAGCTGCAGGTCGCTATCCCCATGATAGGTGCCGGTGGGGTCGATGCCATGTTCATCACTGATCACCTCCCAGAACTGCCGGGGGAGAGCAATGGGTCCTCAACAGCTCAGGTTCCAGCCAATTATACGCCCTCTACCGCCATTTTAATTCCAGATACGCCTGTGGCGGGCCCTCCCCTAGGGCCTGGCATTCCTTCTGCCTACCACACCCTTAGCCTAAACACCTGCACACGCGGGAAAGCTGCAGCTTTCACTGCTTGGGATGTGAGATGCTGTGGAAGGTCCCGGCGATCGCAGGCACCGAGGTTGGTACATGGAGGCGGCCGACTTTCTCGGAGAAGCGCCACCTCCCCGCCCCCCCCTTCGCAGGGCACAAAGAGCTGGGGGCCGGAGAAAGGAGCCACTGCCGCAGGCGCCACCCCGCCCGGCACGTGACCACGGCGCAGGCGCGCGCCGAGCCGCCGACAAAGGGAGGCGCCGCGCGTGGGCGGGGCCGAAGCGCGAATTCCGCGCGGTAAGGGCGGGACTTGGCTCGGGCTCGCGCGCCCCCAGCCGGCTGGCCCGGCCGCATTGTCCCAGCGCGCCAGGGTCCCGCCCTTCTGCTCTAACGTAGCAGCCGCGCTTCCTCCCCGCCCCTCCCCCGCTACACTGTAACCGCGCGCAAAGGAAAAAAAAAAAACCTCCCCCTTGGCCTCGGAATTTTATTTCTTCTTTAGCTTTTAATTTTAACCCCCTTGCTTTAAATGAGGTTTTTCTTCCTTTGTCCTACTCTTTGGCCCTGAGGAGCCCTTTTAAAGAAAGCACTCCCCCTTTCCCCTCGCTCTTTCTCCGTATCTGTTCACGCCCTAAAAGGGTCTCGGTTAAGGGCAAATGAAAGAAACTGAAATTAGTCCAGCACATATTAGCCTTCCATGCACGAAAAACTGGGGGACCGCCCCTTGGGGATCGCGGGTGCCCGGAGACACCTGATCTTTTGTAAAGGATATCGCGTAGTGCAGCCCACCCTGGCGCATCGTGTCCCCCACATTTGGATCTGACCTCTCTGCAGCTGCCCGCCAGCCTCGCCCCTTCCCCCTCCGGCTTAGCCCTCCGAAGCCCCGCTAAGGGGGATGCACATGGGGAAAACCTCATCTCGCTTTGTCTCGGGCCGTTTCCGCATCTCCCTCGCTCCCGGGTCCTCGGACCGTTAGCAGATGCCCTTTTTAAGTAAAATTTTACAGAAACTCGGTTTTCCCGCCCCCTAAACCTGAAGGGTGCTTTTAACAGCTTCCCCAAAATGAGCCTGCCAAGAAAAATTCCCCATTTTTCAAAAGCAAATCCCAGCTTTGCATAATACAAACGTGTATTATATATACATACAACTTTTAAGGGGCAAAGCCTGACTAAGAATGGAGGATGCGAATGTCCCAGAGCCATTCGTCATAATTTACCTGGATTTTTTTCTTCTCAAAAATAAATATAGTCAAAAGAGGTTAAAAATCCTTACCTTGGCACCGATCTGATTGCCACACTGACCGGCCTGGATGTGCACGATTTCCCTCATTTTTAAAATTTATTGTAATCTTTTTGCTCGCCTCACAAGTGTGTACGGGGCAAGAAAATGATATGTAATTAGTTTTTCTCTGCTGCTGGTCGCAGGCTGGAAGGATGGGACGGGGCCCGGAGGCTGGAGCAGCGAGGTCCGAACTCGGCGGCAGGAAGGTTCTGAGAGGGAGAAAGGAGAGGGGAGGGCGCGGGAGGAAAGGCGGGCAGGGCGGGGCGCGCGTGCGCTGGGGCCGGGAGGCGGGAGAACGAGCCCCGCGAGGTGGTGGGGAGACAAAGCCTCACCGAGGCTGGCCCTGATTAGTCCGTGCTGGTCATGTATCAGACGTCCATTGGTCCCTGCTCTGCAGGACGAGCGCAGTCCTCCCTGGGAGTTGTAGTCCTCTATTGTTGTCCACGCTGCAAGATGAAAGAACAAATGGGTGGGTACTGGGTATGGGGGTTTGGGTTTGGGAGTTTTTAATGAAAAATGACCTTGCGCAAGGGTTCCTTCCTCTATGCCGGACTTTTCTGGTATAAAAAGAGAGTAGTTTACGGATACAGAAATTGGGAACCCGGGGGTGCCAGGCGTTGGAAGGTGGAGTGGGGGCACGCCCTGAAAGCTCCCCGCTGCGGTAGCTCTTGAGAAGACAGGACTGCTTAGCTCAGCGAAAACTGGGGAGAAATGCGGCACCCTGATCTGCTATCTAACAGCTGGTCCTTTGGTGACCCAAGGCATGGACTTCAGTAAGCTGCTGCTCCCCCAGATACCTCAGGAAGAAGGAGGGGATTGCCCTCCTGCTATTTCCTTGGGAGTTTTCTAATGATAATGTTTAGAAACAAAATTGCAGCAAGGGCTTTTCAAGATAGAGAAGTAATTGTGTGAAGGGTATGTTCAAGAATAAGTTGACTGGTTTAGAGAAGTTGATATGCCAGAAGTGTCTGTCCATGTGGGGGGTCTGGGCCTTAGAGCAGCGTTTAACACCCTGTATTGTCCAGCGGAGAACTATGGGGTGAGATACCTGATAGAATTTCGGTGTCTTCCAGCCTGCCTCTCTAGACACTTTGATGAAGTCAGTGTTTTTTCAGTTCACTGATTTCACTGACTAGGTGGCTGACCATGGCAACCTTCCAGGAGCCTCAGGATTGAAATAAAAGGGGTAGGAAGGTGATGGGGAAAAAACTGGATGAGCTGAAGTCTGAGTGGCATGTTTCATCTCAGGGATTAATTCAACTTGAGAGATACTAAGTGTCCACCAAACCAGGAGCTAGGGATACCAAAATGATTAAGAAATAGCTCACTGTTCTCCAGGATCTTGCAATTTCGTGAGAAGTGTATAAACAATAATTGAGTGTGGTAAGCACTGTGATAAAGGACATGTGATATCAAGGTCATCATTGTTAATTCACATTGGATTCAACACACATTTCTCAGTCATTTTATAAATAAGAGAACATCAAGTTGTGTAAGACCCGTCTACCCACTTAAAATAGAATGTTCATGTTTTAGGGCATGATCACAATGAAAGTAATTACGTATTTTGTGGTAGTGAAGAGAGTTCAGGGTTTACAATTAGGGAACTGGTTTCAATTTGTCTCTACCTTACATTAGTTGTAGGCAAGTTATCGGCAGAGCTCCGATTCTTTCTATAAAACCTATTTCTGCCTATTGTAGTCAGAATGAAGTGAGATAAGAATGCAAAAGGTCTTCCTAAATTATTCATGTCAAATTATTATTCTTGTCTTAGTATGACATTTAATGAAATAAATGATATTTATCATCCTTGAACCCTTCAAAGACCTCGGTCGCCTTCAAGATGGTTAACGAAACAGTTCTGTTTGCCTAGGGATCTTTACTCTTGGAGAATGACCTCAAAATGTTCATCAGGAATGTATTCTCAGAGAGGAAATGACATGACTTCAAGACGAGCTAACTCATAAGAAAATGAACTTCCATTGCAATGAGTCCTCAAGCGCCACGCCTACGGGATATTTTCCAAACTGCAGCCTTCAGCCACGACTACAACCCGCAACCCATTTTCATTTTTCATGAGTCAGCGGACACCATGTCTGGGAGGACCGGGGAAGGACGCTCTGGCCGCACTAGATGCTTGGGGCGACGACTATGATAAGCCCCTCTATCCGTCGCTGGCGGCCAGACTCTGTGGTCGCGATTTGGAAATCTGCGCGGGGAGTGGGCGGTGCGGTGAAGCGGTGGTGGGTTGTCCTTTGGAGCTGCCCAATCGAGGTGCACTATTCTGTGCGCCTTCGGCGGCCTCTGATTACAGCCTCAGCCAACTGATCTCAGCCTCCCCGGAGAAGCCGCCCCTTTGAGCTGTAAGGGGGCGGGGACGGGGCGGGGCTCTGGCTGTGCCTCAGAGTTGGCGGCTTGCTCTGTCGGCGTGCAGCCGGGCTGTGAAAGACAGCGGCAGGAGCCAATCAGCGAATCGGCCCTCGCCCCGCTCAGGCACTCGCGCCATCCCGGTCGCGGCCGTTACTGGTGGCGCGCGCGGGGACTCAAAGTAGGTGAGTTCTGAGGGGGCCTCGCCCACGGTTCCCCGGGTGCCATCTTGGTTTTCCCCGGTGGGCGGGAGGGGCGTGCCTTTGGTACGACTGGGCGGAGGATACTTGGAAATTTGCTTCTCGAATTATAATACTCATCCTTACTTGACGCCCCTTCCTGACCTTAGGTATGAAGACACAGGGAGACGTTGGGCTAGGAGGGAACCCATGGGATGGAGGGAGATCAAAGGTGGTGGCCCATGGATTGGAGCCGAGGGTCATGGGCACCAGCTGAGTTCGCCAGTCATAAGAACGGAGTTAACACTATCTCCATGGAGGTGTCCTACTTTCCCAACCTGTCAACAGTTTCCCTTTAGAGTAGCCTCTTTCATACCGTTTTGAGTTTTCATCTTATTTGTTCTTTAATTAGGAGGGCAGAATTAGTTTTACTTTTGGTTCAGGAATGTATCCCGAATACTTAACAGCGGTACCAGGTGCGCAATAACTGTTGAATGAATATGATGGACCCTTGGGGAAAAGACACAGTTCTTCTGCCTGGTCCAGTTCTCGAGGTGGGGTGTGAGGCAGAAATGGAATGTTATAGTTACACTATGGTGAGAACTATCAGGATAAGTACAAGTCCACCAACCACCGTGAAACACTTAGGAACATGGGGAACACCAGAAAGCAGAGAAGACTCCAGGCAAGGCTTTGCTGAGGAAGTGACATTTGAACTGAATTGTAAAGGATGGGTAGGATTTGGACCAGAAAAACTATGAACAAAGGGCTAAGGAGCTGGCTAAGGCCTGCAGATGAGAGGGACAGCAGGAGCAGTGTGTTCAGAGACTGGGGAGAAGGTCCATGTGGCTGAATCATAGGCTTGGGTGAGGTGCGGGTGGGACATACATTTGAGGATATGAGGTTCTGATTGTGGAGGGTCTTGCTAAGGAGTTTAGATTTTATTTTATCCTATGGGCATGGAAATCCATCAAAGAATATTAAACAGAGGAGAGACATTATCTGGGTGGTCCTGGACAAATTCCTTAATCCATCTGTATTGCAGTTTCTTTATCTGAGAAATAGAAAGTAATAATAAGGAATTCCCTGGCGGTTGAGTGGTTAGGACTCCGTGCTTCCACTGCAGGGGCCAGGGGTTCGATCCCTGGTCAGGGAACTAAGATCCCACATGCCATGCTGCGTGTCCAAAAGGAAAACAACCAAAAACAAAAAGTAATAATAATAGTTTACAGGATTCTTGTGATAATTAAATAAGTCAGTGAACATAAAGTAATTAGAGCAGTGCTTGACACCTACCAAGCCTCTCTTTTGGCTGTTACGATTTTTTGCAGTTTAGTCTGATCACACTGAGATGATCTGATAAAGTGTAAAAAGCATGGGCTTTGCAGCCAGAAGCACAATTACTTCTACCCTTTTCATTTACCTGCTGTGTTATCCTGATTGAATATTTTTAGCCTTAGTGTTCTAAACGCCTGCCTCATGGCTACTATGCCTGATACATAGTTGATGTTTGGCGAAAGTTATCCCAATAGTGGATAGTGAAATCAATTTAGTGGATTGCAAGTCGGCGTTTAAAAAATTGAGAAGAGAAAAAAAACAGAATGACAACTATCAGTGTGTTGTATAAAGGCTTAACATTGTTTCTCAAAACATTTATCTATAAATAAGCATGTGGAGTTTTTTTGTTTTTTGTTTTTTTAAAGATTTATTTATTTATTTATTATTTATTTATTTTTGGCTGTGTCGGGTCTTAGTTGCAGCACGTGGGATCTTCGTTGAGGCATGCGGGATCTTTCATTGCGGTGCGGGGGCTTCTCTCTAGTTGTAGTGTGCGGGTTTTCTCTTCTCTAGTTGTGGCGCGCAGGCTCCAGGGCACGTGGGCTCTGTAGTTTGTGGCACGCAGGCTCTCTAGTTGAGGTGCCCGAGCTTAGTAGTTGTGGCACACGGGTTTAGTTGCCCTGCGACATGTGGGATCTTAGTTCCCTGATCAGGGATCGAACCTGAGTCACCTGCATTGGGAGGCAGATTCTTTACCACTGGACTACCAGGGAAGTCCCAAGCATGTGTTTTTATATATATTTCTGTACTGGGGACTCTATAATATTTATTTCTTATTCCGTATCATGGTCAAAGATATTTCTTAAGTGCTTCAGAAGAATAACGACAGAATGATCGGCAGAAAGGGAAACATCAGCCTCCATAGCTATCCAGGTTTACAGCAGTTAGCAGTCTCCTCTCTGAGGCTGTGTGTGTGACCCACTGAAAGAGGTGATAATAATGTGTTTTTTTCTCAGATCATGGAAGACACCCAGGTTATTAACTGGGAAGTTGAAGAAGAGGAGGAGGTTGAAGAGAGACCCAGTGAATCTTTGGGGTGTAGCTCGGAGCCCCTTGGGCGACTGCGTATCTTCAGTAGTTCCTATGGACCAGAAAAAGGTCAGGGGTTATTGGGTGCTGAAGTACTGGTATAGGCCTCTTATTTCTGTGGGGAGGTAGTTGGAGGGTTGTAAGCTTAGATACGCATCTGGGAGATCTGAAAAAAGGTTTTACTGGGAATGGAGAAGAGGGGGCTGATTGATCTGATTGCTCCAGGCAAGTGCCCTGGACTCAATGGGGGTGATTTTACTTTGGTAGGAGAAGATGAAGGGATTCAGATAAAAATCCAGTGAGGTCTGGAAATGAGTGGTGGTGATGTTTTGCACAACAATGTGAATGTACTTAACATCACTGAACTGTACACTGAAAAGTTGGCTGAATGGTAAATTTTATGTATATTTTACCACAATAGAAAATAATCCAGTGTGGATGGATGGGGTATTGATTATGAATAATGCATTGCATATATTCTTTATTAGCTAGTTATCCTGGGGCCTTTTATTTTTCTAATGCATGGGGGGACCTTGAGTGAGTAGTGAGGTACTTAACAGGAACGTTTTCCTAATAGCAGGTCAGGACTCTGGCCTTGGAAACCATCTACCTCTCTAATTCTTAGATTTCCCATTATACCTCGGGAAGAATGTGGTAGGCCGAATGCCTGATTGCTCTGTGGCCCTGCCCTATTCATCTATCTCCAAACAACATGCGGTGATTGAAATCTTGGCCTGGGACAAGGCACCTGTCCTCCGGGATTGTGGGAGCCTCAATGGTACTCAAATCCTGAGGCCTCCTAAGGTCCTGGGCCCTGGGGTGAGTCATCGTTTGAGGGACCGGGAGTTGATTCTCTTTGCTGACTTGCCCTGCCAGTACCATCGCTTGGATGTCCCCCTGCCCTTTGTCTCCCGGGGCCCTCTAACTGTAGAGGAGACACCCAGGGTACAGGGAGGAACTCAACCCCACAGGCTTCTGTTGGCTGAGGACTCAGAGGAAGAAGTAGGTAAGTTTGTGTATTGGGAGGGCGGGTGAGGAGATGGGGATTGTGAGTTTAAAACTGTCAACTTACTCCTTTCTACAACTGACAGATTCTCTTTCTGAAAAGTGTGTGGTGAAAGGACCAAGGACCTCCTTTTGGGCAACAGTAGTTCCAGAGAGGTGAGTGCCAAAGGGCCAGACACCTGAGTCTTCAAAAGAAGGAGGAATCAGGGGCTGGAGGATCCATCTCTATGAGAACTTATTACCGTTAAAGTCCGGGCTGGGGAACTACACATACTTGTTCAATCAACTGAATTTTTATTGAGCACCTCTGATGTGCCAAGTAGAAAACTAATTGCTGGAGATAGAAAAGAAAATACTACCTCATGTCTGCCCTCAAGGAGCTCCTAGTTGAGTGGGGTATCCCTTCTGGGGAAATAGATTCTATAGACTCTCTCTTCTCTTCCCTTCACAGCGATGAGGAGGGACCTTCGTCTGCCCTGGATGGCCCTGGGCCACCTTTTGCCTTCAACTTGAACAGTGACACAGATGAGGAAGAAAGTCAGCAACCAGGAGAAGGGGAGGCCTCCTCAGCTGCCAGAAGAGTCACCGCTGCAGAGACAGAACAGCCTAAACCTGTCACAACTGAAATCCAGCTTGAAAAGGATCAGTGTTCAGTGAAGGAGAAGAACAATGACACGAAAGTTGAGAGGAATGCGAGGAGTGGGGTGGTTCCAGTTGGAGTGATTCTGGAGAGGAGCCAGCCTGCTGGGGAGGACAGTGACACAGACGTGGATGATGAGAGCGGGCCTCTGAGAAGGCTCACTGGGGTCCATCTGGAAAGGGCCCAGCCTTGTGGCTTCATAGACAGTGATACTGATGTGGAAGAAGAGGGGATCCCTGCGACCCCAGCAGTAGTTCCTGTGAGGAAGAGGCACATCTTCCATGAAGTTGGTACAGAGAGTCCTCGGGCACCTGGCGTGGCACATCGGCAGGAGAGCCCGGCTGGTAGTGATACAGATATAGAGGAGAGGGAGGCCCCCCTGACCGTCCCTCTGGACAGAAGCCGAGCCTCTGTCGTGATCGATAGCAATACAGATGACAAGGAAGAAGTCTCAGCAGCGCTCACACTGGCACATCTAAGAGAGAGCCGGGCCGTTGCGTGGAACAGAGATCCAGATGCAGAAGAGGATAGGGCCCAACCGGTGGCCCTTCTGGAGCAAAGCCAAGCCTCTGCTGGGAGAGACAGTGACA
The DNA here is from genome assembly GCF_028021215.1 of Eschrichtius robustus. NCBI lineage: Eukaryota > Metazoa > Chordata > Mammalia > Artiodactyla > Eschrichtiidae > Eschrichtius > Eschrichtius robustus. Next base: position 85,396,702 of record NC_090835.1, read on the forward strand.
CAGACGTGAAGGAAAAGGGGCTCCCAGTGGAGAAGACAGGAACTGTTCCCAGGGGTCACACGGGCAAGGCATATTCGGAAAAGAGTCAACCTCCTCTCAGGGACAGTGATACAGAGGTGATGGAAGAGAAGAGCTCACTGGGGTTCCACCTGCAGAGAAGCCAAGCCTCTGCCACAGTGCATGTCAACACACAAGTGGTGGAGGAAGTCCCACCAGGGCCAGCTGTTATACTTCTGGAGAAGCATCAAGTACCTGTAGCATGGACACATCAAACAGATGTGGAAGCTGAAGGAGGCCCAGCAAAGCTGCCTGTGGTGTATCTAGAAGAAGCCCAGCCTCCTCTAGCTGGGGACTGTGGCCCAGATGCGGAGGAGAACACATCCTTAGCAGCCTCAGCAGTGGCAGATGTAAGAAAGAGCCAGCTTCATGCAGAAGAAGATACTGGGACAGAGTGGGCTGCAGCCGTTCTTGAACAGGGCAGAGCTTTTATGGCTGGGGCCCAGGGTGGGTCACCCACGGCCCAAGTGGAGCAGGACCTTCTCCCTGTCTCAAGGAATAACATAGCACATCTGGTGGTGGACACAGGCACTCCAGGGGAACCCACCCAGCCACAGAGAGAGGGGGCCCAGACCCCCACAGAAAGGGAGAGAGAACCACATGTGGATAGGACCATGAACTCTGGAGACAACCACGATGGTTAGTGCTGGCCTTCCTTCTTCCCTTAACCCCTGCAATAAAAAATGCTTCTAGGGTATCTTAGTTCATTTGAGCTGCTATAACAAAATACCATAGACTGGGTAGCTTATAAACAACAGAAGTTTATTTTTCACAGTTCTAAAGCCTGGGAGGTCCAAGATACCAGCAGATTCAGTGTCTGGTGAGGCCCCGCTTCCTTCTTCATAGGCAGCCATCTTCTCACTATGTCCTCACATGGCAAAAGGGCCCAAGGAAGCTCTCTGGAGTCTCTTTTATAAGGGCACTGATCCCATTCACACGGGCTCCAACCTCATGACCTAATCACCTCCCAGAAGCCCCACCTCCTAATACCCTCACATTGGAAATTAGGTTTCAATGTAAGAATTTTGGGGGAGACACAGAGATTCAGTCTATTGCATGGGGTTGGGGCTAAGGAGAGAATAGTAGAGAAAAAGGAAGGAGTTAAGGGTCAGCTGTGATTTTTTAATTATCCTATATTCCTCCCCCACCAGATTCTGAAGATCTGGACCTACAAGCTACCCAGTGCTTTGTGGAGAGAGAGAATCAGAGCCTGGAAGGTGAGGACATCTGTGTCATGTGGATACTGGTACAAACAGGAGCTTGGAGATCAGACTGGTAGTCCTTGAAGGGTGTGAAAGCTGGGACGGGCAGGGTGGGAAACTAAGAATGGGACCCCGGAGTTCTGTGGAGCAGTGCTCAGGCCATGCTTTCGTGTGCAACAGTCCCCAGCATGGAGGATGAACCCACCCAGGCCTTCCTGTTTACTCTGCCCCAAGAGCCTGGCCCTTCCCGTTGCAGCTTCCAGGCCACAGGTATAAGAAACTCTCCCCTCCTCTGTGTCCCTAACTTGGCATCCTTATTTTCCCCCTCTACACGTTTCTTTTATATTCCTTGACATTTTGCTGATGTTTCTCCATCTCATCAGAAAAAAATGCCATATTAAGTCAGACCCATAGAGCAACTAGTCTAGCATAAGTTTTTAAGAGGCTACTGAGAGAGCTTTTATATGAAGGTTTGGGCTTACTTTTTGAGACAAATGTTAAATGTTATGACTATCTTCCTTATTCCCAGCTTTCCTTTAATAACCCATTTAAATTTATTATGCATGAATTTGTCTTCATCTTTTCTCAAGCTATTACCTTTTCAACCTACATTCCTCTCTCTCTCTCTCTCTCTCTCTCTCTCTCTCTCTCTCACTCACTCACTCTGCTTTCAGGTTCCCTGGATGAGCCATGGGAGGTCTTGGCTACACAGCCATTCTGTCCGAGAGAGTCTGAAGCCTCTGAGACCCAGCCCATTGCCACCCACATTGAAGCCCATGGACCTTGCCCCTCTCCACCTACGGCAGCACCACAAGAGCAACATCCAGAAAGTCCAGTTCATGCAGAGTCACTGGGGATTCAAGGCAGAGGGATGCAGACTGTGGAGGAAGACATGGGTACACCAAGAGAAACAGCAGAGAGGGTGACCCCTGAGAGAGGGCCACTGGAGAGGGAAACTGAGAAACTGCCCTCGGAAGGAGAGAGGGAAGATGTGATGGGAGAGGAAGAATCAACCAGGGGGATACAGGACAGAGAACAAAAACAGGTGTTAGCTAGGGATACTCAGAAACAAGAGTCTGACAAAAGAGTAAAAAGTGCAAGTACTGAAAGGGATATGGAGAGTTTGAAGGTAGAAATTGAGACACCTAAGGAAATACAAGAGAAAGAGAGAGAAAAGCAGACTCTTACAAGAGAAATATTTGACAGAGAAGCAGAGAAACCAGTAGCAGAGAGAGAGTGTGAGGCAGGTGGGTTAGAAGGGAAGGTACCCAAAGTGATGCTGGACAGAGGCCCACAGACAGGGGAGACAGAGGCGGGGGGCCAGGACCAGAAAGGCCAGGCCTCAGGTTCGACACCAGAGCCTGGAGCGGGGGCGGGAGACCTTCAGGGACTTGCTTCAGACCCCATAGCTTCTGGGAGCCAGTCAGGTGGAGGAAGGGGTGCCCCAGTGAGACCCAGGAGGCAGCAGAGAGGTAAGTGAAGGTAGAGGGGAGCCTAAGGTGGTACACAGCCCTCATGATAATCAACCCCTAAGTGACTGACTGCTTAGACCTCAGCTACTTGTCTTTCCCTTCTGTCTAGGCTACTTGAATTGTAAGATGCCACCTGCTGAGAAGGCTTCCAGGGTGAGAGCTGCTTTCTGTACCCACCTCCCCACTCCACAGGTCATCTCTGCATCTCCTCCACTGCCCCTTCCCCTGACCTTGCTTTCATCTACTCCTTTCCCCATGTTTTTAACTTTTCTTCCATTTTCACTGCTCCTTAGTTGGCTTCTTAGCTGGCTTCTTAGTTGGCTTCTATCCGTTTACTTTGACACCTGTTGTTTTCCATATCTGTTCCCCAAGTTCTGTCTCCCTCTCCCTGACTCAGAAAGCTCCTTTTTTCAAGTCCCTTCCCTCTTTCTTGTAACCGTCCTCTTTATTAGCATCATCCATATATGGAGAATACTATACTGGCATTTTGGGGAGAGGTCTTTGGGAAAGAGGAAATTCCCAGTCTAATGGAACAGACAGAAAGAGAAATGCCACGAGTACACTCTATAAACAAGGATCAAGAACAGTATCCAAGTCCTGTCTCTCTTCTCTCTGTCTCCTCCTCCCTCACTGGCTTCCATTTCTCCCCAGGGTGATCAGGAATCCCCAGCTGCTTGTCGGCCTCCGGCAGTGCAGGAAGCTTCCGCGCCACTCCAGAACCCCCTCATCTCTCAGAGCCCCAAACGTCCTGCCCCTCAGTCCCTCCTTTCGCCCTCTCCACCTCCTTCAGAACCGCCCATTCCCAGGACCAGACAAAATGAGAGTCAGGAAGCTCTGGAGACTCCCTTTTCCTCAGAGCTGGACGCTCTCCACCCAAAACCCAAAGTCAAGCCCCAAGGGTCCTCTCCAGTTTCTTCTGTACCCCTTGAGCCCCACCCTACCACCTCCACAGACCAGCCTGTCACCCCCAAGCCCACATCTCGGGCCACTCGGGGCAGGACACTTAGGTCCTCTGTCAAAACCCCTGAACGAAATGTCTCCACAGCCCCTGAGCTCCAGCCTTCTGCCCACACAGACCAGCCTGTCACCCCCAAACCCACATCTCGGGCCACTCGGGGCAGGACACAGAGGGCTTCTGTCAAGACTCCCGAACCAGTTATCTCCACAGCCCCTGAGCCCCAGCCTTGCACTTCCACAGACCAGCCTGTCACCCCCAAACCCACATCTCGGGCCACTCGGGGCAGGGCACTCAGGTCCTCAGTCAAAACCCCTGAACGAAATGTCCCCACAGCCCCTGAGCTCCAGAATTCTGCCCACACAGACCAGCCTGTCACCCCCAAACCCACATCTCGGGCCACGCGGGGCAGGGCACTCAGGTCCTCAGTCAAAACCCCTGAACGAAATGTCTCCACAGCCCCTGAGCTCCAGAATTCTGCCCACACAGACCAGCCTGTCACCCCCAAACCCACATCTCGGGCCACTCGGGGCAGGGCACTTAGGTCCACTGTCAAAACCCCTGAACAAAATGTCCCCACGGCCCCTGAGCTCCAGCCTTCGGCCCACACAGACCAGCCTGTCACCCCCAAACCCACATCTCGGGGCAGGACACAGAGGACTTCTGTCAAGACTCCCGAACCAGTTATCTCCACAGCCCCTGAGCCCCAGCCTTCCACTTCCACAGACCAGCCTGTCACCCCCAAACCCACATCTCGGGCCACTCAGGGCAGGACACTTAGGGCCTCTGTCAAAACCCCTGAACGAAATGTCTCCACAGCTCCTGAGCTCCAGCCTTCTGCCCACACAGACCAGCCTGTCACCCCCAAACCCACATCTCAGGCCCCTCGGGGCAGGACACTTAGGTCTTCTGCTAAGACCCCTGAACCAGTTGTCCCCATAACTCCTGAGCCCCAGCCTTCCACCTCTAAAGACCAGTCTCTCACCCCTGAGCCCACATCTCAGGCCACTCGGGGCAGGACACATAGGTCCTCTGTCAAGACATCCCAGCCAACTGAACCCACAGCTCCTGACCTTGAACCTTCGTCCCCCACAGACCAGCCTGTCACCCCCAAAGTCATAGCTCAGGGTGGTCAGAGCAGGACACTAAGGTCTTCTACAGTAAGTGCTGTGCCAGTTCCTACCACCCCTGAATTCCACTCTCCAGTCCCCACAGAACAGCCTATTCCCCCTGAGCCCATCCCTGAAGCCAATTGCAGCAGGAGGCCAAGGGCCACTAGGAAACCTGGGTCTCTCACAGCTCACGTTCATGAACCCTACTCTGTGCCCTCCGAACCTAACTCCCGGTCCTCAAGGAACCAGAGACGAGGGGTGGTGAGAGCAGCCGAGTCCCTTAGCACCATTCCTGAGCCTGCCTTTGCCCAGCTTCCCGAGGCACCCACTCATGCTCCCCAGATCCCAAAGGGGGAGGCAGCAGATAGATCTGGCTTCACCCCAGAGCCCCAGCCTGAGGCCTCTCAAAATCACAAGAGGCCTTTAGCTACTGTGGACTCACCTCCACTTCAAAAACGGCTCCAAAGAGGAGAAGTTCCCCAGAAGACAGCATTCCTTAAGGAAGAAGAAGAAAATCCTGCAGCGAAGCTGAGGAAGATAGAGGTGAGGAGGGGGCTGGAGTCACCTAGTTTGGAAAGAGCTTGGGGGCTTGGAAACTCCCACCAAGTTCTCTCTCAATCCCAGGATGTAGTGATTCCAGAACCAGGCAAGAGAAAGAGAGAGCAGACAGAGGAGGAGCCCCGGGAAATACCGAGCCGCAGCCTGCGACGGACCAAACCTATCCAAGAGTCCACGGCCCCCAAAGTAGGAGAGAAGGGCCCTGGGGCTTTGTGGGAGGTGGAGATGTGGTGGGACGGGAGGAGACCCAGGGGATTTGGGAGACGATGGCGCTGGTTGCCGTGACCAGCTCAGGCTAACCCCCTTCACAGGTGCTCTTCACAGGCGTGGTAGATGCTCATGGAGAGCGGGCAGTGCTGGCCCTGGGGGGCAGTATGGCCAGCTCAGTGGCTGAGGCTTCCCACCTGGTGACGGATCGGATCCGCCGGACAGTCAAGTTCCTGTGTGCCCTGGGGCGGGGCATCCCCATCCTCTCCCTGGACTGGCTGCACCAGGTGGGAGGCCAGGAGATGATGACAGACCCGTAGAGATAGTGACGGGAGAAGGCTGCTCACATGGGGCTCTAGAAAGCGGTGGGAGGAATGTGGGTACAGGAAGACGAGGTTAGTGAAGCAGAAGGCTTAATTCTGAAAACACCTCGTGAGCTCCCTGTAAACGCTAGACAGAAGAGCTGGGTGAAGGGCTGGGCTGAGCTTTGATACTGTTACCGTCCTTAGTCCCGCAAGGCAGGTTGCTTCTTGCCCCCGGCTGAATATGTGGTGACTGATCCTGAGCAGGAGAAGAACTTTGGCTTCAGCCTTCGGGAGGCCCTGAGCCGGGCTCGGGAGCGAAGGCTGCTGGAGGTGAGAGGCCATCTTCTGCCCCACACTTCAGCTGTTTCCCAGCGGTCCACGGCCTCTCAGTGCATCATCTACTGTCTCCGCCATTCTCTTCCTCCTAGGGCTATGAGATTCACGTGACCCCAGGAGTCCAGCCACCACCACCTCAGATGGGAGAGATCATCAGCTGCTGTGGAGGCACTGTCCTACCCAGCATGCCCCGGTCCTATAAGGTAGGGGTGGTGTGTTCAGGATCTGGTGAGGTGGCAGTTAGAGAGGTGGCTGGAATGGGAACAGGTTAGAGGAAAAATGGAGGTACAGATGGGAACACGGAGTAGTGAGAGGCTGGGGGAAGACCTCTGGTATAGAGAGGGATAGAGAAGGAAGAGGTCTGCTGATACCAAATGGACTTATTTTTATTTTTGTATTTACAATTTTTTTTTTTTGAAATATACACAAAGGGAGAGGGAATAATGCAGCGAACCACCAATCACTCAGATTCAACAGGTTAATTTAGAGTTTGCTGCATTTGCTCTATCCCTTTTTTTTTTCCTTTTTCTTTCATTTTCTTTGCTGAAATTTTTAAGGGAAACTGCAAAGGTCATTATTATTTTTTCCTACATACTTAAAATATACATCTCTAAGAAATATGTACATTTCTTACATAATCACATGCCGTTATTGGTCAATAACAAAATTAACAATTGTTTCCTGGTAACTTTGTCTTACTCCATTAATCAAATTTCTCGAGTCATCTGAAAATGTCTTTTTACAGTTCAAATCAGGACTCAAACAAGGTCCATGTATCCCCACAATGGCGCTGTATCTCTTAATTTGCTTTTACTCTAGGGCATACCCCCCAACCCACCTAGCCTTTTTCCTGCCATTGACTTCCTGCAGAAACTAGGTCACTTGTCCTTTAGAATGTTACACAGTCTGGATTTTTCTGTTTGCTCCCTTGTTGTGTCATTTATCTTGTTTTTCTATCTTTTATATTTCCTGTAAATCGTAGTTAACTTTAAAAGGTTGAACAAATTCAGGTTCAACTTTTGTGGCAAGAGTTCTTCATACACAGTGTGTGTCATACGGCTTCCCATCAGGAGGTACTGTTTTTGTGCTGCTAAGACTGATTAGTGGGTCCCGAACCTATTTCTAGGATTCTTTTTCACCCCTGATTTTCTGTTTTCTCTTTCTTCCAGCCTCAGAGAGTTGTGATCACATGTTCCCAGGACTTCCCTCGATGTGCCATTCCATTTCGGGTTGGGCTGCCCATCCTCTCACCTGAGTTCTTGCTCACGGGAGTACTAAAGCAGGAAGCCAAGCCAGAGGCCTTTGTCCTCTCCACTTTGGAAATGTCATCCACCTGAAAACCCCACCCCAGTATGCTTTTCCTCCCAGACCAATATATAAAGTGTTAGAAATATTTGGAAGAAAGAACTTAGGGCTTTAGAAAGGATTGGGGTGTACTGATCTGATTTGTCTTGGAACATGGGTGGGGCCGAAAAGGCTTGTTGGTAAACAAAGACAGGGAGATTGGGAGCCACAGATTTTCTTAAATGGCCATTTAAAGTTGGCCGATCCCATGCTCAGATATCTTAAGTTGCTGCTCATATTTAGCTGGACTGATGTGCTTATTGCTCTATGGCACGCACAGTGTCCTGCCTCCTGTTTGGAAACCATTTGTTTCTTTTCTTCTTTTCTTACTGGGATTCTTACTCATCCTGCAAAAGATAGTGGAAACAATTTTAGTGTCCTGAACTTGAAAGAATGCTTGGAGTGAGTAAATTTGAAGGTGGAGTTATGGAATGCTACTAAAATATTTTCCTCTCTCCTTGCCCTATCTCGTTAGAAGCATCCTTTAGCTTTGACGTTGAGCAAATCTCTGCCCTTTTTTTTTTTTCTGGCCTGCTTTTCCAGTATTTATAAAGTTAGCTTAGGCTTAACCTCTGTGATAAATAAATATTCACTATGTGCCTTATGGTGTAGTACAGTTTTATTTTGTAAATTTTAGAAGTTGGTTGATTACAAGGATGTAGAGAAATTGGAACCCATCTACATTGCTCATGGGAATGTAAAATGATTCATCCACTGTGATAAGCAGTTTGACAGTTTCTCAAAAAGTTAATTATAGAATTACCATATGACCCAGCAATTCTACTCATAGGTATATACCCAACAGAATTAAAACAGATGTTCAAACAAATACTTGTATACAAATGTTCATATCAACACTTTCACAAGAGCCGAAAGATGAAAACACCACAAATGTTCATCAGCAGATGAATGGATAAACAAATTGTGGCATGTCCATACAATGGAATATATTCAGCCATAAAAGGGGATGAGGTACTAATTGTGCTACAGTGTTTTGAGGATGAATCTCAAAAGCATTGTGCTAAGTAAAAGAAGCCAGACACAAAAGGTCACATTGTATGACTCCACCTGTAGGAAATACGCAGGATAGGTAAATCCATAGAGACAGTAGATGGTGGTTGCCAGGGCTGGCAGGGAGAGAAAATGGGGAATGACCGCTTAATGGGTACAGGGTTTTATTTTGGGGTGAATAGAAAATGCTTTGGAACTAGAGAGAGGTGGTGGTTTCACACATTATGAATGTACTAAATGCCACTGGACTGTTCTCTTTAAAGTGGCTAATTTCATGTTATGTGAATTTCACTTCAATTTAAAAAAATACTGATTAGTTTTGGGCAGTTTTCTGCAGGTAAGTTATACTTAAGTTTGGAAAACTTTGGTGTAGTAGAAACAGCATGAGCTTTGCCAAACACTGTGCTGGCTTTTAAACATACCTAATCTCACAATATGTATTAAGCATAGCCATAGTGGGTGTGGCACACAGTAGGACCCAGATAAATATTAGTCCCCTTGCACTGCTCAAAGCCTTGTACTGTGTGAAGCTGCCTGTGTCCTTGAGGTCCACTGGATTCCTTACAGCACCTGCTGTCTCTATAGCCCCACTCAGCACTCATGTGCACACCCACTCCATGACTGGTACAATTTAAGTGCCCCAATTTAAATTTCTAGAGAAGAGAGATCTTTTCTTACACTTCCAATGAATCCTACAGCTCATAGCACATTGTGTAATAAATGTCTCAGTCAGGATCCTAAGAGGAAACTATGGCACAGTCAAATTAGGATAATTTGGAGAGAGTTCAATGAAGTGAAAATTAGAAGTAGGCAGAGTGTAGAGAAATCACAAAGAATATTGCCAGTACCCACAGCTCTGTTATGGCCACCTGTAAACCCAAAAGGTTGAGAGGAGGGAACAGTTACATAGAAAGGCTTCCCTCAAATGCTGTGATTTTTCTTTGATGTAGTCCATTCGGGACAACTTCCTGAGGCAGAAAGCAGGATGGAGAGTGAATCAGGAGGGAAAACATAATGATGTCTGGTACAGTATAAAATAGCATTGATTCAGAGGAGAATGGGAATACTAAGCCTCCAGGAGGGAGAAGGAATGTAGAGCCTGTAGGATGCTGTTTGGCAATTTTGTCATCCCTGAGCCCACAGGACTGGCAGCTCCTTAATTCTTATCTTGGGAAATTTTCTTGATCTCTTTAGGCCTATGTTTCTTCTATCTATTAGCTGAGGGAATTAGCTTCATGATCTCTAAGTTCCTTACTATGGTCATAGCTACTGTGACCAGGTCCTTAGCTACATGATCTTTAATGGAGAAAAACCTTACTTTACTTTGATTTTTAGATGTGAATGTTAGTCTGTAGGTATTACAAACAGGTCTGTAGGAAAAATTTTGGACAAAAGATCTTAGTGCTTTCTGACTAGTAAGTGGAGTCAAACTAATGAGGTTGTATAGGTAGTTAATTATCACAAGCTTGGATAAAATGAACATACTACAAAGTTCACAACTGTAATAAAGTTTTCTATCACAAATATTTTAACATATTGTTACTCTCATGGTTACAAAGTAACAGCCTTTGGCATTAACAGAACAAATCTTTCAGTGTTACAGACAAGTTCTCTCCCCTTAGCAAGTGGAGAGGCAACAACTCAACTTTATAATAAATTACAGACTAAGCGTTAATTTGTGGTAAAATAGTCACTCTTTTTCATCTAACAAGCTGTAATGGGTGATTCAGAGCTTTGGGTTCTCAGCCTGGGTCAACAGTCTTCCGTTCTCTCACCGTTCATTATTAAAGTGTTAACTGAGGCTTTGTAACCTCTGACTCTGGCTGTTTTCTAGTCAAAGCTGTTAAAGGAAAGTGGGATCATAATGCTGTTTCTGCAAGAACCCTGCAAGAGAGGAACTGTCTTCATTTTAGATGCGAAAACTAGCCCAGCTGCGATTCAAACCACGTGACTGACTGAACAGCCGCTGCCCTTCTCACCTCTCACTTGGGATTCTAACATTCCCTTCTGTGACGCGGAGATCGCAGACCGGGGAAAGGCACTCAGGGATCGGCCCTGCAGCTCGCTGTGAAAGAGCCGCGCGCGCCAGCCGGAAGCCTGGGCGTCGGCGCGCGGGAGCCCCGCCCTCCTGGGCAGGGTCCCAGGCGGGAGGCGGGGTCGGGGCGGAGCCTACGGCCGCGGGAATCCCAAACCCGCCCCTTTCCCCACCCCTCCATTTCTCGCCATGGCCCCTGCACTGCTACTCGTCCCTGCTGCCCTCGCCTCTTTCATCCTGGCCTTTGGCACTGGAGTGGAGTTCGTGCGCTTTACCTCCCTTCGGCCACTTCTTGGAGGAGTCTCGGAGTCTGGTGGTCCGGGTGAGCGGGAGGGAGCGAGGATGAGCTCTGGGGTAGGGAGGTGGAGCCGGAGCAGAGGGAGCGGGGGCGGGGCTTGGAGACAAATGACAGGGGAAGTCCAGGAGAGGGAACTAGAACCGTGAAAGCCGCCGAGACGCTGCAGGCGAGACCAGAGGGCTAAATTAGGTACTCAGGGATTAGCGGTTTGGAGAGGCGGGAGAGTGAGGACGGAGGGGGAGAGAAAGGGCGATGAGCAGAGTATTCTAAGGAAAGGCTTCGTAAAGAGGACTATGGAGAGTGTTATAAAGAGGGAGCATTTGGAGAACCGAAACAAGAAGGGCACTCCAGCCATGCCTTTCGTGACTGACCAGCATGAATTCTCTTCCCCAGCTCTGAAGGAGGCCTGGGGAAGAGGGAAGAAACAGGGAATAGAAAAGTGAGGTGGGCAAAGCCTAGAGAGGAAGCATTAAGGCTTTTGAAAGCATTAAGGGACATGGCCTGGGGTCCCAAGAGGAGATAAGGGTAGGGCGTTTCTCCCACAGTCTTCTTGATCTTTTGTCCCTTTCTCCAACTCCCGCTAGATGCCCGCCAGGGATGGCTGGCTGCCCTGCAGGACCAAAGCATTCTTGTCCCCCTGGCTTGGGATCTGGGGCTCCTGCTACTATTTGTGGGGCAGCACAGCCTCATGGCAACTGAGACAGTGAAGTCATGGATGTCCCGGTACTTTGGGGTCCTTCAGAGGTCACTGTACGTGGCATGCACTGCCCTGGCCTTGCAGGTATGAAGCCCTGGCAGCTGAGTCCTCAAGGGAAACAGTCTGTGGGAAGGATTCCATCGATTGGAGAGGCAAGGACCTTAGGCTTCTGATAAAACATGGGTTTAGGAGGAGAACTAAGGGTGTTCAGGACTGTAATCTCAGCTCCCATTCCTCCACAGCACATATCCTACTTTTTATCAGGAATGGTGTACTGCTTGTCATTCCCCGAGCATGATATATGCATTCTCACCGTTGCAACTTTGTTCATGTTGTCCTGCTTGAGATTCCCTTGTTAACTCCTCTTCAGTCCTATCCTTTCTTCAAAAGCACTTCCCTAGGGCGCAAGAGAAAGCTTCCCAGTTAGTACTCATCTGTTTCTCAGTGGGTGCTTGGCCTAGGCTACTTTGTGTACCTATCTGGTGACTCTCATCCATTCTTTTAAGTCCTCAGAGTAGAGACAAGTCATTCTTACATACTTGGGACCCCATCCAGTACCCTCCACATGTTGAACATGCTCATGGTAGAGGCGGGGAGAGCAGCAGGCCAGCCTGGGGTGGGGGCAGCCTCTGGGTCTAGGTCTTTCAAGGGTGGGCTGCTGGGATACCCAGTCCCTCATCCTCCTTCAGCTGGTGATGCGGTACTGGGAGCCCGTGCCCAGGGGCCCCGTGTTGTGGGAGGCTCGAGCCGAGCCATGGGCCACTTGGGTGCCCCTCCTCTGCTTTGTGCTCCACGTCATTTCCTGGCTCCTTATCTTCAGCATCCTTCTCGTCTTTGACTACGCAGAGCTCATGGGCCTCAAACAGGTGAGGCTCCCAGATCCCTACCCAAGACCTCTGATCCTTTCTAGAATACCTCTTTCCCCTCCAAGGATGTCCCTCCTCCTCCCCTACTCTTCCACCTGCCTCTTGCTTTTGACTCCCTCACCTCCCTTTCTTGTAAGATAGTCTCCCCTCAGCCCTCCCTCAAAGGCCAGAAACCATGGGCTTCCTGGGCCTGGGGAAGTTTTATGGACCAGAGATGAGGGTCAGGGACCCCAGTCTCAGAAGGGTGGTTCCTGGGCCTGCGTTATAGAAGGAGGGTGCCTGGAAGGGGAGGAAAGAGGCAGCTAAGTTGCGACAAGGGCTTGACTCCATTTCTAAGCCATTCTCCCTCTCCTAGGTGTACTACCATGTGCTGGGGCTGGGTGAGCCTCTGGCCCTGAAGTCTCCCCGGGCTCTGAGACTCTTCTCCCACCTGCGCCACCCAGTGTGTGTGGAGCTGCTGACTGTGCTATGGGTGGTGCCCACCCTGGGCACTGACCGCCTCCTCCTTGCTCTCCTCCTTACCCTCTACCTGGGCCTGGCTCACGGACTTGACCAGCAAGATCTCCGCTACCTCCGGGCCCAGTTGCAAAGAAAACTCCACCTGCTCTCCCGGCCCCAGGACGGGGAGGCCGAGTGAGGGGCTAGCCCTGGTTCCAAGCCCTGTACTTCCTTTTCCCCTCCAATTCCAAATCCCCTTAACATCCAGGCCTTGGCTGCCTCAGACCAGAGGCCCAAATCCATGGACTGAAGGAGCTGTCCCTTCCCTTGCTTGAGCCTCCACTCCTTGGGTCCAGCTCCATATCTTAAATTCTGAGTTTCAGCCATTGGACTCCAAGGGCCGCTTCTCACCAGCCAGGAAGAGGGAGTGGGGAACTTATCTGTCTCCTCAGAGTTTAGGGCTTGATCCTCCATTAACAACCTCCTCACAAGGAGAAGGGTCTGGCCTGACCACTCCCCTGGTCCTATTTCTGGCCTCTGCGCCTCAAGGATCCTCTTCTCCACGTCTAGCTCCCCTCCTAGGAGCTGGACCAAGGTCTGCCAAGTTTGATGATAGTGGCTGCCCCATCAGGCTCCACACCTTGAAGCTGCAGCCCAGCCCCACTGTCTGGCCTTTCCAGCTCCCTAGGCCCTGGCCCTGGGCTCCAGATTCATGAACCTAGTTGAGCGGATTCTCCTGCTCTTAACTCGGGGGACTAAGGGCTCCCTGCTCTCCCGAGTAACTCGCGCTACAGGAAAATAAAAATCAGCCTGGTTTTTCTACGTGTAGCATGCAGTCTGTCAGTGTCTCTCAAGCTGCAGGGCTGACTCTGGGAAGGACAGGCGAGCCAGACTCGAGTCTGGGCATCGGCCGCGCCCTCTGGTGACCGCTGGGTGGCGGCCACTCCCCGCGGACCGCCCCCCCCTTCCCGGAGCACCCGGTCCCCCTTCCTCCAAGTCCCCCAGTTTCCTCGCTGCAGACCTGGGGACCCACGGCAGACAGGTTGAAGCGGAAGAGTGGGGCAGCGGCTCCGGTAAGGGAGCTAGCTTCCAAAACCGTTGGCTTCCGAGCGCCGCTCCTGCTGACGCCCCCTCCCTACGGGTCCCCCGCAGCCCGGCGGCCGCCCCGGCCCCCACGGTAACAAAGGCTGGCCCGGGAAGGCAAACGCGTGGGGAGGAGTGGCAGGAGATGGGAAGGGCGGGCCCGGCTCGGAGCAGCTGCCGCTTCCTCCCCAAGTCCCTCGAGGGGCCTGAGTCACGGGCCGCCGCCCTGGGTTGGCGAGCTGGGGGCGGAGGTCTGGACACCTGGGTTATCCGGGAGCCGGGTGAGAGGCCCTGGGGACAGACGGCGGAGCGCCAGGGCTGGCGGCGGGAAGAGAGGAGACCCGGAGCCGAGTCCCACGCGGGGTCGGAGGGAGCGAGGCTCCGCCCCCTCGCCCGGCTCCGCCCCGCGCCCCCTTCCCTCTCCCCATTGTCCTCAGACAAAGCGGCCGTCTCCCCCCGCCCGGCCCCCTGGTCTCTGTCTCCGTCCCTCCTCCTTGGCTCCCTCTTTCCCTCCTCCTCTCCCTCCCTCCTCCCCTCCCTCCTGTCTCCGGATCTCCCTCGATCCCTCTCTCCTCCTCTTCCTCTCTCCTCCTCTCTCCGGACGTCAGGCTCTTTCGCACCCCCTCCCCTGGGAGCCCCGCGGCGTGTGAGTTGACTGAGGGGCTTCAGACTTGGGGAGGGGGTGTCTCCTCTCCCGTCCCCGCTCCCGTCCCCGGCCCGGACCTTGGGCTGTCTCCTCTTTGTGCCGAGATTGCCTGTCTGTGCGGTCAGAGCCGGGTGGGGATGGCCGGCTATGTCGGGGTTCCGTGAGAGCCAAGACCCGGGCACGGGACTGGCAGGCTCCGGAAAAAAGAGGTGTAGGGCCGGTGCTCCGCACGTCTGGGTCTCGGGGCACCGCCGGTGGGGGAGGCAGGCGGTGGTGCCGGGACCGCGTTAGGGTGGGGGTGGACGCCAGGGTTCTGGGAACGTGCTGGCAGCTCCGACACCCGGGTTCCGAAAGTCCCCGGGGGAGGGTATTTCCCCTGACCCGCCTCGGGGCGGAGTGCGGGGCGGAGGGGTGGGGGCTGGGGGGCCGGAGAGGCGTGGCCCGAGTAGAGCTGGAAGGGGAGCCCGGACCTCCGGGGCCCACGCTGAGACGCGCCGGGCTGCAGCCGCGGAACCCCCTCGCCCCTCTGCCCCCTGACTTCCCCTTCTCCCTTAGACCTCTCCACTCTCCGCCCTCCCACCTCCCCGACACCCCCTCAGGTCCCACTGCCCCCTCTCCGGCGGGATTCCCTGACCTCTCTTCCCACTCTCACGGCTCCTGGGGTAGCGGTGAGGCAACCTCGCCTGGACCCTGTCCCTCTCACGCCCAGCCTCTCTTTTCTCTCTTCGCCCTCGCGCCAACTTCTCTCGTTTTTCTCTCTTCTCACATCCTGGGGACTGTCTCTGATACCCAATAACCTGTACTGACAAATCTGACTCCTGCCTCTTTGCCCTGAATCTCCACTCTTCCTCTCAACCCATCCCCCGACCGCCATCAACTTGGCTCTTAGTTTCCTCTTCACTTTCTCAGTTTTTCCCCTTTCCCTGCTCCCCCCTCTTTCCCTCTGTCCTCACCCTCAGCTCCTCTGCCCTCCTCTGTGTCCCACCTCTCCGCTCCACTTCCTCCCCTCCCACCCCCATTCTCACCCCCTGGGCCTCTCTGGAGCCTCTCCTTCCTGTTCTCTGCCCCCAGCGTTCCCCACCCTCCCCAAGGGGACCATGGCCACCATCCCGGACTGGAAGCTACAGCTGCTAGCCCGGCGCCGGCAGGAGGAGGCAGCCGTACGCGGCCGGGAGAAGGCAGAGCAGGAGCGGCTGTCCCAGATGCCAGCCTGGAAGCGGGGGCTTCTGGAGCGCCGCCGGGCCAAGCTTGGTCTGTCTCCCGGGGAGCCTAGCCCTGCGCCTGGGACTACGGAGGCTGGACCTCCAGACCCAGGCGAGTCTGCTGTCCTCCTGGAGGCCATTGGGCCAGTGCACCAGAACCGATTTATTCGGCAAGAGCGCCAGCAGCAGCAACAGCAGCGGAGTGAAGAGCTACTTGCAGAGAGACGGCCTGGGTCTTTAGAGGCCTGGGAGCGGAGACCCAGCCCTGGGGAGATGCGGGATCAGAGCCCCAAGGGAAGAGAGTCAAGGGAAGAGCGGCTCAGTCCCAGGGAAGCCAGAGAGAGGAGGCTGGGGATAGGGGGAGCTCGAGAGTCGAGCCCCAGGCCTTTGGAGGCTCGAGACTGGAGGCAGAGCCCAGGAGAGGCTGGAGACAGGAGCTCTAGACTGTCAGAGGTGAGGAAATGGAGGCTGAGCCCTGGAGAAACTCCAGAGCGGAGTCTGAGACTGGCAGAGCCTCAAGAACAAAGCCCCAGGAGAAAAGAGGTGGTGGAAAATAGACTGAGCCCAGTGGAGTCTGACAACCAGAAGTTGGGCCTGACAGAGGCCCATAAATGGAGGCCTGATTCCAGAGAGTCTCAGGAACAGATGTGGGTACAACCGGAGGCATCAGAGTGGAGGCTGAGCTCAGGAGAAGAAAGAAAAGACTGCTCAGAGGAATGTGGGAGACAAGAAGAGAGGCCAAGTCCAAGGATGGTCCCAGAAGAGATTACAGCGTCCTCAGAGACCCTGACAAGGGAGGCTCCAGACAGCAGTTCTGGAGGAGTGGAGGCAGCAGAACAGAGGCCCACCCCTGCGGAGGATGGCGAGAGGGGCTTGAGGCTGACAGAAGGGTGGAAATGGACCCTGAACTCTGGGAAGGTTCGAGATTGGACACCCAGGGACACAGAGACTCAAACTCAGAAACCAGACCCTCCAGAGTCTGCCGAGAAGCACCTGAGTCCTCTTGCTGCAGAGGTTGGAGAAGGGGAAGCTGAGAAGGAGGAGGCAGGGGCTCAGGGCAGGCCTCTGAGCGCCCTGCAGAACCGCTGCTCTGTGCCCTCCCCCCTCCCACCAGAGGACGCTGGGACTGGAGGCTCTAGACAGCAGGAAGAGGAAGCAGGGGAACTCCGGCCCCCACCAGCAGCCCCACTGTCTCCCCCACCCCCAGCCCCACCTGCCCCCCAGTCCCCTGGGGATCCCCTCATGAGCCGTCTGTTCTATGGGGTGAAGGCAGGGCCAGGGGTGGGGGCCCCCCGCCGCAGCGGACACACCTTCACAGTCAACCCCCGGCGGTCCGTGCCCCCTGCAGCCCCTGCCACTCCGGCCAACCCAGCCACAGCTGACGCTGCAGTCCCTGGGGCTGGGAAGAAGCGGTACCCAACTGCCGAGGAGATCTTGGTTCTGGGGGGCTACCTCCGCCTCGGCCGCAGCTGCCTTGTCAAGGGGTCCCCTGAAAGGCACCACAAACAGGTAGGGAGCAGCCAAGTCAGACTCCTTAGAAGCCCCCTTGTCAGCTCTCTGTGGGCTCCTGTCTCTGTTTCATATGCCTGTATTCTTGTCTTGGTCTATGCATTCTTGTTAATTCCTGCCGCCACTCTTCCTCCCCTGCACACACACCCTTCCTTCTCGTAGCCCTTCTTATCCATTCACTTCCCAGCCCAAGGAGCCTGCCCCGCAACCAAGCGCCGTCCTGGGTGTGTCCCTCTCAGGCTGTGCCCAGGCTGCTCACCCTCCTTTCCCTCAGGCTCTGAGCCCCCAGCCCCCCAATTCTTTCCATTGCGGAGTCTGTGACCCAACCCAGGCCGTCTGGTGGGAGACTTGAGCTGAGGCCACAGCCTGGAGCTTATGAGGGCAGGGTCCGCAGGGCAAAAGCACTTCCAGCCTTCCAGCGGGGAGAATGTCGGGGTGGGAAGGCTGGGGAGGTGGAGGGGGTAGCTTTGGGCTTGCAGGGAGAAGTGAGTGGAGGAGGGTCTCACAGACCCGAGGAAGAGGGGTGCAGAGCGGAGTAGGGACACCTTAGGATAGCAGGGGGAGGGGAGTGGAACAGGGCTGGCCGAGGAGCAGAGAGAAGGCTTTTGAACCCCGAGTCTGCCCCATGGGAGAGACGCACACAGAGGCCATTTGAAGTGGGTGACCTCGAGGTTGCACACCCCCAGCTGGGCCGCTGCTTCAGACAGTACTCCCTTCTCTCTTGGGACAAGAAAAGCCTTCTCCTCTTCCAAAATACCCCCTCGCCACTCCCTCCCTGTCCTTCCTCCCTGGGCTTCCCCTCCCTCCCCAGAACTGGCTCAGCAGTTGGTTTTCCCCTCTCTTCCTGCCATCCCTGCCTCTCCCTCCTCTTGGGGTAGAAAGAAAGAGAAGTGAATTTGGAGGCACTGAGCTGAGAGCAGGGAGTACAATGGGAGTTAAGGACGGGGTGGGGTGGGGGCCGAGGCCAGCAGAAGAAGGCAGCGCAGGGAAGCTGGGAACAGCCAAGCTGACTTCTTCCCCTGGCCCTGGCCCAACTCCTTCCCCATACACCAGTTTCCAGCTTGAAAAACTCTAAGGAAAGAGAGGGCTCTGCATCTAACTCATCTCTCCAGAGGCTGGGAAGACCTTCCTAGTCTCCAGTCCTCATCTCATGTGTGACATCCTCAGACTTGTTTTTTGTGTCCTCAGTATCAGTGGGAAAGCACAGGGACCAAAGCTCGGGGTCACTTGAGACCCCAGTTCATCTTCACATGAAGCTTAAGCTCCCATCCCCGAGCCATGGTCCCTGAGTCTGTCCTGAGCTCTCTGACTGCTACCAGCCCCTTCCCCTTCAGGCTGGGCAGATGCAAGGAAGTAGGTGAGGAACGACCAGGGCGAGGTGTTCAGAGAAGTCACTTCCTACTGTAGAGGTTGGCTTGTGCCTCTGGGGAGAAGCAAAGAGGAGAAAGCATGAATTTGGGGGCCCAAAGCCCGGGGACTGTCTGAGCGCAGGGCAGGACCTGTGAGGGTGACCATACCTAGGTCAGGGAGCAGGGGAGCCGGAAGCAGATCGCCCAAACAGGAAGCCTGTGGTGGGGACCGGAAGGCTGGTGGGGCTGAGTGGCAAATGCAGGGCCATGGGCCTGCCAGAACTGTGCTCAGGATGTGGTGAGAGAATAAGGAAGCAGCCGCTCGGGATGGGGGTGGGGAAGAAGCAACACAGAGTTCTCTAGGCCCAGACACCTTCCCCTCAGCCCTCCCTCAGGCCTTCTCCACTCGCCCAGCACCCTGCTCATCAGGGACAGGCATGTTCTGTCCCCAGCTTCCAGATCAGGAATATGAGGACCCTGCCACCCAACACTCCCCCCCCTTCCCTAAATAACTCCTGTTTTGCAGGCTAATTCCATCAAATGTATCCCTGCCACTGGGAGAGAAATCCCAGCCCTGCCACTGGAGCCCAGGGGTTGGGCTGTGGCTGGTGCCCTTCCCCAGAGGCCCCTCTGGCAGGGAGACCAGCCCCTCCCCTCTCCAGCCCCCTTGTGACCTTATATAGCTGATGAGAGGAGTGAGTCACCCCCTCCGTACCCCCCACCCCACACGCCCCATGCAGGCTGTGCATTCCTGAGAAGCCCAGTCAGAAGCTGGGGCTGGTGGTGAGGAGGGAAGCAGGGTGGGGGGAGAGAGACAAACGTGGAGGGAGAGCAAATAAAGTGGATCCTTTTCCAGAGCAGATAATAAACTATGCAGCTTGTTATCTCAAAAGGTGATATGAAAAGAAAACCGAAATGGGTTCCCAGAAGTTTGGGTAAATCTGTCAGCAATAGAAGTAGTTCCTTTTGAGAAACTGGGATATAAGGGGTCTGGTTCCTGTCACTTGATTCTACCAGCCAGCTGTTCCACAGACACAGACTGGGGGTTGACTGTGTACAGACTGGACTGCCCCCGCCCCCAGTATTCCCCCAGTGTTGGTCCTCTGTTGGGACCACATCTGAGGTCTGGATGAAGCCTTCCTTGCCCATTGTGGCAACTTCCACGTTTCTATTGACAGCAGACACAAATAAGTAAACAAATAAGTAAATTCTCTGGTTAGGTTAGAAGGTGGTAAGTGATTATGGGAAAACATTAGAACAGGGACAAGTGGAACCTAGAGGGCCAGGAGGTAGGAGGAGCAAATATGACAACTTTATAATAGCATGATGCCGAGAGAGGGAGCCACAGCGATATTTGGGGGAAGAGTGTTCCAGGCGGAGGGAACAGCCAGTGCAAAGGCCCTGAGGTAAGAGTGCCCCTGGTGGGGCTGGAGGAAATCACAGCCAATGTGGCTGGAGTGGAGGAGGATGCTGGAGAGGAGTGGGGAGAGGCACACTGGGAGCCCCTTGTAGGCCTTGGCCAGTCTCTGGCTTTTGCTCCCAGTGAGGTGGGGGCCAATGCCAGGTTTGGACCCAGGGAGTGACACACACAGTCTCTGAGTTCTAGCTTCCCTCAGGGACCCAGGTGTTAGCAACCACCTGTCCAGCCACCGTCCTGGTTTCTCTTCTCATACCCCAGTCCCTGCAGAGACTCAGGGGTGCAGGGCTCCAGCCCCGAGTTTCCCAAACAGACGCCAGAGGAGGCCTGGGGAGATCATCTGGACCTTTCTGAGCAGTTCACATGGAATCCTCCTGTATGTCTCCTTAATCGCTTTGGCTCCCAGAGTTAATCCCACCCTGCCCCTTCCCCCTGAGCTTCTTAGGAGGGCAAAGGGGAAGGGTAAAAAGGTAGTGAGAGCAGCTGGGGCTCGCCTGCTCTTGAGACAGTATGTTTAGGAAGGATTTTCTGCCCCGTCCAGATCCCTTCTGGTCATTTGCCTCTGTCTCTGCACGTCCCTTCTGGTGCATTCTCCACCCCCATCCCATGTTTGCCCGGACTTTCCTCTCTGCCCCTGTCACCTCCCCCAGCTGCACCTTTCAGGCACTTGGGCTCATCTTCTCCCTGTGTTTTGGGGAGAGTCTCATTTCCTCTGGGCTTTTCTGTTGGTCTCCGCTCCCCTCTCAGACCCAAGACCCTTTCCTGTGGGTCCACTCCAGCTGGAGGAGGGGAGTGAGGGGGGTGGGAGGGGCTGGTGACCAGGGTCCTGGGTTTCCCCTGAACAGCAAGGGGCCGAGGCTATGGAAACCATTGTGCCTGTCTTTGCTTTTGGTGGGGATCCCTCCCAGCCAGCTCTTTCCAGCTCTTTTCAAATCTCACCTCCTCTGGGTAGCCGTCCTGATTGCTCCCAGGGTGCCCAAAGACTCAGTTCTGATCACAGGACTTACCTCCATGTTTTAAATTTGTTTTTACCCTTCTGCCTCCCACACTCTAAAAGCAGAACCTTGGTCCTGTGTTACTCACTTCTGCCACCTAGTCCCCTGCCTAAGCTCAGGTCAAAGTCAATGTTTTTGAAATGATATGATTGAAGAGGGAAAATCTGGGATTGGAGAGAGAGTACTGAAAGGAAAACTGGCTTCCAGAGTGGCTGGGGAGGACAAAATCAGCGAGTGCCCAAATCCAGTCCCCACTCTCCATCCTGCACCTGTTACCCTGCAGTCTTCCCCCTGCTGACCTCGCCTCCTCCCCCCTTTCTCTCCCATCCTCAGCTCAAGATCTCCTTCAGCGAGACAGCCCTGGAGACCACGTACCAATACCCCTCCGAGAGTTCGGTGCTGGAGGAGCTGGGCCCGGAGCCTGAGGCCCCCAGTGCCTCCAGTCCGCCAGCGGCCCAACCCGACGACGAAGAGGATGAGGAGGAACTGCTACTGCTGCAGCCAGAGCTCCAGGGCGGGCTGCGCACCAAGGCCCTGATAGTGGGTGAGTGCGGCCTCCGCCGGCCCGACGGCGCCCCCTGGTGTTCGGAATGGACACTGCGGTCCAGGAGGGAGGGGGAGGATTTAATGTTGGCGCTTGGAAGGGTCTTGGCAGGGCCTCTAGCCCAACTGCTCCTTTAACAGATGGGAAAACGGAGGTCCTGGGAAGCGAAGTGCACGTGAGGTCTCCATATTTCAAAACCAGGCCTCTTTCTGAGCGCTCCAGTGTGGTTAAAAACACAGGGTTTGGATCAGACAGGCCTGAGTTTGAATTCCATCTTGTCTCTTAATTGTGGTGTGACCTCAGGGAAATCACCTGACCTCTGGCCTCAGTTCATTATTGTGAAATGGGGTTAATAATAACTACCTCTTGGAATTGTTGAGAGGGTTAAGTAATTTTTGTAGAACACCTAGGAACTATGGCTGGACATCAAATTACTTAACCTCTCCTGGGGTTAGTGTGAGATTAAGCAAGTTATGAGAATGGCTGGCACAGAATCCAGGCTAAATGAGTGATGGCTGCTGTTACTAGTAGTAACAGGCACTCAGGATGTGGAAGATATTATAAGATTTCCTACATGCCAACTGGCCTTCAGTGTGGGCAGTGGGTAGGGAAGGCGGGAAGCAGAGACCGTCACTCATTCTCTATCCTTATTGCCTCCTCTCCCACAGATGAGTCTTGTCGGAGGTGACCCTCTTCCAACACTGGGATGTACCTTCCTCCTTCCCAGAACTGAAGATCCTGGAGCCCAGAAGATTCAGAGCAGACAGACCCTGAATATGAGCCTGGCAGGGAAGGGCAACCAGCATCTTCCAACTTGCTTTCCTCATCCTGTTTCTGGGGGCGGAGGCAACCGCACAGTTTCCACCCTTATCAGACATGCTGGTGCATCCTAGGTGACCCAAGATCCCCATCAAGTCCTGGGGAGGAGCACAGAGCTCACGGGGCGCGGTGTGGGGGTACGGATGGAGCACCCTCTCCATCTCCGTGGGCAGGGTAACTCTCCCCACAGCCTTCCTTGACTCCCCACCACCCCCTGGGGCTCTCGGGATTTAAGTACCCATGTCCCTGGGAGACCTGGCCCACACTGCATTTACAGGCACCTCTCCCTCCTGTTCCTTAGGTCACTGCCCCTTTGTTTACAGCGCCCGCCTCCTCTCTTGACCACAGCCTGGTTTACAAAACCCCCCAGTTCCCAGCCCCACCTGCCAAAGTCCCGGGTTTACAAGCCACATCTACTTGTGTGTCCACATAGAATCCTCTCCCCTGTCCCCTGAAGCCACCTCACTGGGGTGACCTGGGGGTATGGCTTCCTCCACCTTTGCTCAGTATTACTGTCTCAGTTTTCCCCAAGAGGGAAGGCTGGGAACCTTAACTCTGTGTCCCCCTCTAGTTATTTAATTCTGTTCCTCCTAGTGGTTCACAATTGAACTGAATTGCGAGGGTGTGGGGTGAGTAATGAGGCGCCTCAACTTTCTTCCCCCAATTCTCCTTCCCTCTCAATTGCCTGGTTTTTTGGTTTTGTTTGTCTTTTTTAACTTTCCATAATAAAGTGGAGCTCTCTCCGACTCTCCTGCTGCTTCTTCTTTAGAAAAAGTGCATGTTGGGGGTGGGGTGGGCTCTGGGCTCCTCCTTCCAGGCCTCTCCCTCCCATCTTCTTCTTAGCCGTGAAGAGGAAGCAGCCACGGCTGTGGGAGGGGAGAATGACGAAGGTGAACCAGGAACTCAGCAATGACATGTAGAAAGGGCTCTGGGAGAGCCTGGCACTGGTTTCTCAAAGGACTAGCAAGTGAAGGACTGGATTTTTGTTGTTGTTGTTTGTTTGTTTGTTTGTTTTTGGCTGCGCCTCACGGTTTGCAGCATCTCAGTTCCTCGACCAGGGATTGAACCTGGGCCTCCGCGGTGAAATCGCCAAATCCAAACCACTGGACCACCAGGGAACTCCCTGGTTTTTTTTAATTCTTTTTTTTTTTTTTTAATTAACTTAAATTTTTTTTTTTAGTCTAGGGCTGGTTTGAGAAAGGGCAGTTGAAGCATCCAGTAGACTGGAAGTACCATGAGGACGAACTGTGTTGGTTGGGTTTACTGCAGCTTCCCCACGCCTGGCACCTAGTAGATACAAAAATTTATTTTTAGAATGAATGACTGAACAAATGAATGAAAAGATGAAAAGAGCTAAAAATTTGGAGGCAAAGGACACTCTGAATTGAAGGATTCTGCTATTCAGAAGCCTAGTGCAATGCAAGCAGCCAGATAGTGTGTGATCAGTAGTGGCTAATCCAGGGGATTTTACTCCAAGACTCAGGACCATAAATAATAAGTCTCCTGAAATTGCTGCAAGTATAGTGTATATACAGAAGTGCAGATTCCTCAAAAGAGTCTCCTCTGATAGACAATGGGATAATTCATGGCTTTGTGGCCCAAGTGTAGTTGGTTCTGGGAGGTTTCCCCATTTCAATGAATTTTTATTTTCTACAAATGTAGAATATCTGTATTTTACTTATCAGGTTTTGTTTTTGTTTTTGTTTTTGTTTTTAAGTTCTCCAGGCTAATAAAGACATGGTTAAGTAGTTGTAGTCCTATCACTAGAGGATGCTCCTCTCAGACTAGTCAGAGGAGATTCCTCCTTTATTAAAAACAAAGTGTATTAGACAAATTGATCTTAAACATATGCCAAAGGTCTTTAATTTACCAGCAAGGGAACAAGCAAGGTGTCAAAAGAATGAGCCACTTCAGAGAGGATGTGGGTAGGAGGGAAACAGGATACTTACATTAGTAGCTAATTAGGTAAAGATCCTAATCAGTTGTGACCCAGGAAAGCAGAAGCAAGAGGCTCTGAGGTGCCAGGGGTGTCCACAGTACATTTCAGAAATAGAAAGCAGTGCATTCAAGAAGTCAATGAGGGCTTCCTTGGTGGTGCAGTGGTTAAGAATTCACCTGCCAATGCTATGGGACACGGGTTCGAGGCCTGAACCAGGAAGATCCCACATGTGCCGAGCAACTAAGGGCATGCACCACGCTACTGAGCCTGCGGTCTAGAGCCCACGTGTCACAACTACTGAGTCTGCACGCCTAGAGCCAGTGCTCCGCAATAAGAGAAGCCATTGCAATGACAAGCCTGTGCCCCTGCTCGCCGCAACCAGAGAAAGCCCGCGCGCAGCAACGAAGACCCAACGCAGCCAAAGATAAAAATAAATAAACAAATAAATTTTTTAAAAAGAAAGAAAGAAGTCAATGATGTTACCTGTGGCTGTTAACTGGAATAACAAATGTTTCTTTTCCCAGCGTAGTGTCTGATAAACCCAATTAATTGTAAAAGTATGAAACAGGATCAAACACAGGACGGCACAGTCAAGCAACAAACTCTGCTTATTTAAAATTAAGCAGCCACCAGTAAGTTTCTCAAGCAGTTAGCAAAAAAAAAAAAAAAAAAAAAAATGCTGAATACAGTTTGCACATTCCTTAGTTTGGAGATCTTTTAAAATAACTTTCAGAGACAGCGCCAAAAAAAGAGGGCACCTTTATTTTTTCTCCACATCCCAAGTTTGCTCCTGCCTGGAGTCCTCTTTTAAGCCTAACCTGTATTCACTTCTGCGGAAAGTACCAGTCCTAGCAAAGATCACTTCTAATCAGCACGGCCGAATCTGTAATGAGCATGGACCTGATCCTCTAATTTGAAAGACTGCCCCACCAGCCACGCGCGCGCGCACACACACACACACACACCTTGCATTATTTTTGGCTCCATAGAACTTACATGTTTTATTTTTTATGTATCTTGTCTCCGCCCCCCTCAAGCCACTGTAAATTCTGTGAGGGATTTGTTTCTGATTTGTTCTTTGGTATATCCCCGGGGACTAAAACTGTGCCTAGCACACATTAGGCTCTCAGCATTTGTTGAATGAAATGAGTGAGTGTAACACCCAGGAATGACCAACAGAGGGCGACAGAGAGATTCGGTGGGGGAGGAAATGAAAATGCTTTTTCCCAAGCTTTGAGTACAATTCCGCAAGATTTGACTTCGCTCGGCCACCGTAGTGCTTAGGCCGGAAAAGTGCAGCCACTTCCGGCCTCCGAGGTCCGGGAAGATTGCTTTGGGCTGTCGGAAACCGAACCCCTAGGTCCTAAGGCAGCTTCTTTGTGGGACAGAGGCTCCGGCCCGGAGCTTCAGGCCTCCGGGTGACCCGCCCGGCCGCCAGCGAGGCTGCTCGAGACACTTTCAGGGCCGGGAATAGGGAGCGTGAGTCGCCATGGCGACGCCGGCGGGGCTGGAGCGCTGGGTGCAAGACGAGCTGCACTCGGTGCTGGGACTGAGCGAGCGGCATGTGGCCCAGTTCCTCATCGGTACCGCGCAGCGCTGCGCCTCGGCAGAGGAGTTCGTGCAGCGCTTGCGAGACACCGATACCCTGGACCTCAGTGGGCCGGCCCGGGACTTCGCCTTGAGACTCTGGAACAAGGTGCGGGACGGGGGGGGGGCCGGGCGTGGGAGCGGCAGGAGAGGGGGTGGAGCAGGGGCGGCGCCCCCAGGTTATTTGCCCTGGTGAGGTCGGGCTAACTGTCCAACCGAAAATTAAGTAAGCTCAGTTCACCAGCATTTATTCTTTGTCCGTGATCGCCTACGAGCTAGACGTCTACTTCCGTGGAGAAGATTGAGGATGGTTTAAGTGTTTTGGATTAAGCGCTATAGAGCAATGTTTCTCAAACTTTAACAGGTACAGGATTCATCCAGGGCTTTTGTTAAAATGCGGGTTCCGATTTGGTAGGTCTGGGATGGATTCTTCGTTTGTTCATTTCTAACAAATCTAACAAGTTTACAGGTGATGCTGGTGGTCCACAGACCACCCTTTGAATAGTGAGGCTATAGAATAGATGTGTAGGCCCGTGCTGTGGGAGGGCAGAAGGGGTGGGAGTTGGGATCGGGAAAAGCAGGCCCAAAGATTCTCTGGAATTTGTCAGGTAGAGAAGGGAGAAGAGTAAAGGTGTAAAGGTTAGCTCCTGGAAGACAAGACCGTATTTCTTTTTTTAATGAAATATTTTTTTAAATAAATTTATTTATTTTATTTTTGGCTGTGTTGGGTTTTCGTTGCTGCACGCGGGCTTTCTCTAGTTGCGGAGAGCAGGGGTTACTCTGCGTTGCGGTGTGCGGGATTCTCATTGCAGTGGCTTCTCGTTGCAGAGCATGGGCTCTAGGCGCGCAGGCTTCAGTAGTTGTGGCACGTGGGCTCAGTAGTTGTGGCTTGTGGGCTCTAGAGCGCCGGCTCAGTAGTCGTGGTGCAGGGGCTTAGTTGCTCCGCGGCATGTGGGATCTTCCCAGACCAGGGCTCAAACCCATGTCCCCTGCATTGGCAGGCGGATTCTTAACCACAGCACCACCAGGGAAGCCTGACAAGACTGTATTTCTTGTCTTTGTATTCCTACCACCTAACTGCACCTTGCAGAATAAGAGCTTAGAAAGTATCCAGTAATACTAAAAGTGTTGAGCTTGTTCAGAGAATGGTGGATAACCTGGTGTGGATATCCCATAAGATGCTTGGTGAGAAATGAGGTTAGAACGTAAGGGATGGGAGGGTAGGAACTTTATGTTAATCTGTTCACCAGTGCATCCCTGGAGCCTGGTACAGTGCCAGGCCTGTGACAGGCCTCTGCACAACAATCCTGGCCAGTCCTTGGGTAGGAATGACTTAGTCATTGGGAAGAAGAGAGGTTGAGCAGTTGAGAATTGGATATGAGAATGTAAACTCCGTGAGGGCTGGTTTTTGTCTCTTTATTTATCCCTGTATCCCTAGTATCTACCAGTGGGTGCATGGGACAGGCTTTGATAAATGTTTGTTAAATGAACGACTGAAAAGAAGTTTAGAAGCTGAGAGGCCCCATTCAGGCTGACGGACATGGTGTGAAGCCTTGGGGAAGAGAGAGAATGAAGGCCGGTTTAAGATCAAGTTACTCCTTAAATTAGGAACAGGGCAGAGTAGGTGGGCAGTGATCAGGAGTTGCTCACATCCCCTTATTCTCTCCTCTTCTGACAGGTCCCACGGAAGGCAGTGGTGGAAAAGCCAGCTCGGGCAGCTGAGCGAGAGGCCAGAGCCCTGCTGGAAAAGAACCGATCATACAGGTTGCTGGAGGACAGCGAAGAGAGCAGCGAGGAGACTGTAGGCAGGGCCGGGAGCAGTCTCCGGAAGAAGCGGAAAAAACGGAAACACCTCAGGAAGAAACGTCAGGAGGAAGAGGAAGAAGAAGAGGAGGAAGAGTTTTCGGAGAAAGGAAAGAGGAAGACACAGTAAGTCAGAAGTAGGGTGAGAGAGGATGGGGCAGGTGGATGATGGGACAGTAAGCCTCTGGATGCCCTTAGTTAATGCTCCGGGCTGGGCTGCAGGGGGGGTAAACAGCAGACTGAGAAGCCAGAGTCAGAGGATGAGTGGGAGCGGACAGAGCGAGAGCGCCTTCAGGACCTGGAGGAGCGCGATGCGTTCGCCAAGCGGGTTCGGCAGCGGGACAAGGACCGGACTCGCAACATCCTGGAGCGGTCAGACAAGAAGGTGCGTAGGAGCAGTACGTTCCGTCAGTCCCCAGAAGATCCCTGGGTCCAGTCTGATGTTGGGTGTGATTGCGGATAGTGATCTCTGGGAAGACAAGGGGCTGCCTCCAGTGATCTGGTAATGTCTTTGGGTCTTCGGGCTAAGGTGGCTCTCTGCTGAACCTGCAGCCCCAGAGATTCCTCAGTGAAGGGGGAACATTTCTTTGTGCTGGGGAACATTTTTTTTGCTAGGGAACATCAGAATGATACCTGTGATTCTAGAAGGGCAATGGCTGTGGGCGTGGGGACTTTTGGCCACTCTTGCCTTCTTCTCCTAGGCTTATGAAGAGGCTCAGAAGCGCCTCAAGATGGCTGAGGAAGACCGGAAAGCCATGGTGAGTCCCAGTGCCCAGGAAGACAAAAAGAAAGACTTACTGAAGGAGTGTGGTTAAGGATAGGGAGAAAGAGTGCACAGGAAGTGCAGTGGGGCTGCTGGTGGAGTGTTGGGTCTCTGGAGGAGGGGGCTTGGTTGACAGGAGCCTGCTGAGAGTGGACTTAAGTTGTAGAGGGAAGAAAACAGCCCAGAAACCCTCTTTGACTCCTTAGGATCAGATCACACTGTGTGTTAGTGAGTGGAGTGTGAGCTTTCCCTGTTCCTGAGACTTAAAGAGATGTACTCCAAAGGCAGCTGGGTGGTCAAGGGGGTGGCTGGAGGACAGGAGCAGAGCGGAGTCCTACTGCCCACGGATGTGCTGACCACTGAGCTTGGGTACAGCATCTCCACATACCTTCTTACCACCTGATCCCTCCATGCCCCACGGGGCCTTGTGATCTCCCACTGGTTTCCTGATTTGGTCTTCTCACTGCACAGGGACAGAGCCCTTGTAATTCATGAACTGGACTTGTTACGGGGTTAGCCTAGGTAGGGTTGCAGTTTTCCCAAGGCCTGGTCTTCCCATGTAAGTCACACTTAGATTTCCCCAAAGAATTCTGAGACTCTTGGTGTCCTGAAAATGGCCTAGTGGCCATCAGGCCTCTCCTGACATATCCATCTCAGCTAGCACCCCACAAAGTGACTGTGGCCAGAGACTTCTGAGACATCTCTCGATGCTGGTGTAGTGTTTTTACTTTCCTGAATTTTTCTTTTCTTTTTCAATTATGAAAATTTTCAAACAAATAGGAAAATTGAAAGAATAGTATAAGGCAATTTTTTAAAAATTTTATTTATTTATTTATTTTTGGCTGAGTTGGGTCTTTGTTGCTGCGCGTGGGCTTTCTCTAGTTGCAGCGATGGGGGGCTATTCTTTGTTGCGGTGCGCGGCCTTCTCATTGTGGTGGCTTCTCTTGTTGCGGAGCACGGGCTCTAGGTGCACGGGCTTAGTTGCCCCGCGGCATGTGGGATCTTCCCAGACCAGGGCTCGAACCCATGTCCCCTGCATTGGCAGGCGGATTCTTAGCCACTGAGCCACCAGGGAAGCCCTAAAGAATAGTATAATGAACGTTCATCCAGACTATTTGGATTAAAAAATCGCTAATACTGTGTGCAATATTTGCAGTGTCTATGTATTTTATTTATTTATTTATTTAAAGTTTTATTTATTTATTTTTGGCTGTGTTGGGTCTTTGTTGCTGTGAGCGGGCTTTCTCTAGTTGCAGCGAGCGGGAGCTACTCTTCGTTGTGGCGCGCGGGCTTTTCATTGTGGTGGCTTCTCTTGTTGTGGAGCATGGGCTCTAGGCACACGGGCTTCAGTAGTTATGGCGTGTGGGCTCTAGAGTGCAGGCTCAGTAGTTGTGGCACACGGGCTTAGTTGCTCTGTGGTATGTGGGATCTTCCCGGACCAGGGCTCGAACCTGTGTCCCCTGCATTGGCCGGCAGATTCTTACCACTGCGCCACCAGGGAAGTGCCTGCAATGCCTATGTAAATGGCGGCTTTTTTCTTTTCCTCTCTTTTTGAACCATTTAAAAGTTTTAGACATCATGGCATTTTGTCCCATCAGCATGTACCTGGTAAGACATTTCTCTAAAACCACAGTGCCATTGTCACACCCAGGCAGATGATTCTCATATATCAACTAAGAACCTGCCTATAATAAAATTTCCCCAGTTACCCCAAAATGTCTTTAATAACTGCTTTTTCCAAACTGGAATCCAGTCAAGGTTCACGCATTGCATTTGGTTGTTAGGTTTCTTCAGTTTGTTTTATTTCCCCCTTCTCTCTCTTTCTTTCTGTCTCATGTTGTACCATGTCCTACATTCTGGATTTATCTGATCCTTATCTTGTGGTATTAAGTTCTGTCCCAGTGCTTACTTTAAAGTGGAAATTGGGTCCACAGCTTGCTTAGACTCAGATTAAACAACTGTGGCAGCAACACCTCTTGGGTGGTGATGTGCACATCATATCAGGGGGACACACTGTCCAGCTGTGTGCGTGTTAGTGCTGGTATCCTTCCTACCAACAGCCTCTCAGCTAATGGTTTAGCAACCACTGCTAATCCTTTCCTGAATCACTTATGTCATGGGGGATTGCAAAGTGGTGATTTTTGGATTCTGACATTCCTTCTACATTTATCGGCTAACCTTTTTATATAAAGAAGAACTTTTCCTCAATAACAAGGAATGGGCTACAGTGCCTTCCTCAAAGTGAGGGCAAATGCTTAACTGTTCCCTTTTAATTACTAATTTTCGGAGTAAAGAGTCTGCTGTAATAGTCACCTCACCGGTGACAGAAGTTTTTTTCCCGTTGTTTGTACGCGTGTCACGTTGGACTCGTGAATTTTTATTTCTCAGTGTTTTATAATTGCATATCATTTTTCTTTTTGATGCTCAGATTGCCCTGATTTCTTGCCCATATTTTAAAAAGACATCCATCTGCCCCACCCATCAGGCCAAAGGAGTATTTGATTGTGGTACTCAGATCAGGTCATGAGCATAAACTCCATTTTAAGACGTGACAGAACAAACAAGAAAAACCAAGCAATTAAATTGAATCAGGGCCCCCAAGGGGAGGGCAGCAGTGGGGTTTTGTCACTGCAGTAGAGGAGCTTGTTGGGAACACAGGGAAGATCGTGTTGCCACAGTGGGAGGGCTTAGGGTTAGGGTCCAGAAAGGCCTTCAGCATGTGGCCAGTCTTCTGTCATCCACAATGTGTCCTGAAAAGCCTGTATCGAAAGGAAACATGTAGAAGCCAAATGACCCATTGTCTGAGGGGGAGAAGTTAGTCCCCGAGCTAAACATCCCTCATTACATTTTGCCTCACAGAACCACTCTCTGATGCTTCCAGCCTTTTTGTGTGTAATTTATTTTTCCCTTTTCCTCAAACTGCAGTCATTTGGTTCAAGACCAGGGAGCATATCATTGGGGAGGAAGAATACCTATTTTTGGCTCACCCAGTGGTTTCCAATTGTCTCACTTGTTTTCAGTTTGAGACCTGTGCTTCCAAATGCTGGTACCAGCTGTTATGTTTTTCCCCTTTCCACTAAGTCAAATAAAATAGCAAGAGTACAGTATAAAATATGCACATAATCACCTTAGCTCTAGTGAATTTATATTGGCGAAGATGGTCAGGCTGCCTGGAAGGACGTCCAGCTGGGTCTTCCTGCTGGAAGGCAGCGTGTGGGCCCAGCGTTGGGCATGTCGTCAGTCGCGTTGTCCAGTGCAGAGGGAAGGAAGGTAGAGGACACATCTTTAGGTTCTCTTGCCGGCCTGTCGGAGGTTGTCACTCTTAGGGGTAGGTGAGGAAAAGGGTCACTCTTCCAGCGAGAGGAGGCTCTGACTGCCCTGGGCTGACCCAGGTCCCTGAGCTGCGGAAGAAATCCCGCCGAGAATACCTGGCCAAGCGGGAGCGCGAGAAGCTTGAGGACCTGGAGGCCGAGCTGGTGGACGAGGAGTTCCTCTTTGGGGATGTGGAGCTGAGCCAACACGAGCGGCGTGAGCTCAGATACAAGCGGCGAGTGCGGGACCTGGCCCGGGAGTACCGGGCGGCTGGGGAGCAGGAGAAGCTGGAGGCCACCAATCGCTACCACATGCCCGAGGAGACGCGAGGACAGGTGAGGCGAGGGGGTCACCGCTTCAGCCCCGGTCCCCAAGCGGAGGGGAGGGAAGGCTTCCGGGGTTTGGGCGGTGGCTTGGCTGGCCCCTTCCTTGTCTTGCCTTTCTCCATGGGCGGGGGTAGCGGCTGGGGAGGGGGTGCTGGGCAGAGAGGGCAGCTCTGTCTCCACGTACCCCTCTCTCTTTAGCCAGCACGAGCGGTGGATCTAGTGGAGGAGGAGTCCGGTGCCCCTGGGGAGGAGCAGCGGCGCTGGGAGGAGGCCCGGCTCGGGGCAGCGTCCCTGAAGTTTGGGGCCCGAGATGCTGCCTCCCAGGAGCCCAAGTATCAGCTGGTGCTGGAGGAAGAGGAGACCATCGAGTTCGTCCGGGCCACTCAGCTCCAGGGTGACGAGGTGAGAGGGAGGGCGCGGGATGTCCCGAGGAGCATGGGGAGCCGGCCCTGAAACTCACAGCCCTTCTCCTCCTTCTCAGGAGCCGTCAGCCCCAGCCGCTCCAACCCAGGCCAAGCAGAAGGAGTCCATCCAGGTCGTCCGCCGCAGCCTCCCGGTGTTCCCGTTCCGCGAGGAGCTCTTGGCCGCCATTGCTAATCATCAGGTCCTCATCATCGAAGGCGAGACAGGCTCGGGCAAGACCACCCAAATCCCACAGTACCTCTTTGAGGAGGTATGGCAGCCTCAGCCTCAGCTGGCACTGACCAGCACAGTCCTGTCAGCTCCTTTACGTGCGATTTTGAGTAGTCACTTTCCTTCTCTACTTCAGTCCTTTAGTCTTTACTGCTAAGTGGTGAGGTTCTTGAGAATAAAGGCCACGCCCTTTTCATGCTTCTGTTTTCACTTCCTGCCACGGTGTCCATGCCTGATAGGTGTTCTGTAGTTTAGCGTTGGAAGGAGGTATAGGTGGTTAGATGGTGGCGTACGGGTGTGAACATGGACCCCGCTCCACCAGCCCGGCCTCTGCTCCTCTGCAGGGCCGAGGGATGAGGAGTGAAAAGACTTTTCCTACTTTTTTACCTTCCCTTGTTCCCCTTGCTTTTGGGTCTGCCCAGCCGGTCAGTCCTTTTCCAGCTTGAATCTCGCAGAGCCCCGAACTTGATGACCCAAAGGGCTGGGACTGCCTAGGGCTGGTTGAGGACCCTTTGTGGGCCCTGGGTCTGCCATCCTATCCGTTTGCCCTTCTTGTCTGGTTTTCTGCTTCTGTCTGCTTCTCTGTTCCCCCTGCCCTGCATTTCCAACTTCTCTGAATTGCTGGGCCCCAGCTGCATATTTATCAAAGGGAAAACCTCCTCTTTCTTCTTGTCATGCAGGGTTACACAAAGAAAGGCGTGAAGATTGCCTGCACCCAGCCCCGGAGAGTGGCAGCCATGAGCGTGGCTGCCCGTGTGGCCCGGGAGATGGGTGTGAAGCTTGGGAATGAGGTGAGATCTGTGGGGACTGAGGGACGAGGAGAGCCCCTAGGGTCTGGGACTCAGCCCCCGCTGCCTGCAGGTCCCCTCAACCCCCATCAGTCCAGGTGCTCACCCTTGTCCCTTTGCCCTCCCTTCTGGGGGCACCAGCCCAACTGTCGATCACTAATGGCCCACATGACAGGTCGGCTACAGCATCCGCTTTGAGGACTGCACATCAGAGCGAACTGTCCTGCGCTACATGACGGACGGGATGCTTCTCCGGGAGTTCCTCTCTGAGCCTGACCTTGCGAGTTACAGGTACGCACAGGCCCCCCAGCTCCCACGAGAGGGGGCGCTGCCCGCCTTTGCCTCCCTCCGGTCTGCTGCCCTCCTGTTCTTCAGTACCTTCCTTTATCTCCTTTAATCTCTGGCTTTTCCCTCCTTTCTTCCCACCTGGCCAGTTTGGCCATTGTCTTCTCTTTTGATTTATCCACCAGTTCTTTTTTCTTAAATTATTTATTTATCTATTTTTGGCTGCGTTGGATCTTCGTTGCTGCGCGCAGGTTTTCTCTAGCTCTGGCGAGCAGGGGCTACTCTTCGTTGCGGTGCGCGGGCTTCTCATTGCGGTGGCTTCTCTTGTTGTGGAGCATGGGCTCTAGGTCCATGGGCTTTAGTAGTTGTAGCACATGGGCTCAGTAGTTGTGGCGCACGGGCTTAGTTGCTCCGCGGCATGTGGGATCTCCCCGGACCAGGGCCTGAACCCGTGTCCCCTGCCTTGGCAGGCGGATTCTTAACCACTGCGCCACCAGGGAAGTCCTGTCTACCAGTTTTTGAATCTTTATGGTTCGAACAGTCTTAGAACTGAGATGGGCCCGGAGGGTAGAAGAGGCTACAGAGAAAGCCTTTCTGTCTCTCCCCAATTGTTCCCAGAGTTCAGAAAACAATCAGGATGGTAGAATGGTGCTGTGGGGACTTGAGGAGCCACGTGAAGACCACTTGCAAAAACTTAGAATGTTCAGCTTAGAGGGGAAAACTCAGACATCCTGGTTCCCTCTAAATATGTGAAGGGCTATTATTACATGAGAAAGGGACCAGACTTGTTTTATGTGACCCCACAGAGCACAGCTAGGAGCCATGGGGGAGGTTACAGGGAGGCGGATTTCAGATCAATACCGAGAAGCCATAGAGTGGCAGAGATTGCAGGGGCTGTCAGAGTGCTTGCGCCTTGACTCTTAAGCCCACGTCTGGAGTGGCTTGATCTGTGAATAATGAGTTCTCAGTGCCGGCATTGGCCAAGCAGGGGTTGGATGCGCATGTCTTGTGGGGGAGAAGTGATTCATGGATGGGATGAGGGTGGAGCCAGGCCAGCTGAGCAGTACTTGCCTTTTCAGCTCCTAGGAGACTGGATTTCCGGTCCTAGAAGATTACAGTGGAGCAATGGGACAGATATGATTTGGTCCTTCACATCCCTTGGAAAAACCTCTGAGAACCCATGGAAGGCCAGCTAATGCAAGAGTGTTCAGGGTGTGGGGTTTTCCCATCACGCCAGCCTGCTTTGTGAAATGGCTGAGGACTTCACCATCATGGTCACAGTTAGGCACAAAGGGTTGAAGTGGGGGATGAGCTCCTGCAGGCTTGGCAGGAAATCCAATGACTAGAGCAAGGAGAAAGAAGGTGGCACACATATAGCTAAGCTACGAGGAGACCAAGAAGCCTGCAGAGTCCTCTCAGGTTGGGGTGGGAGGGCTCACCTGGCCCCTCTCTCCAGAAAGAGGCATCAGGGCCAATCAGGGATGCGCGGCAGCTGCCCCAGAGGACCCCGGGAGCTTCGGGGCTGTTCACATCATGGTGGTTCAGGTCTGTCTGTTCCTTCCTAGCCAGGCTGTGGGCATATCCTCTCATCTGATGACCCCAGTGTCCCCTCCTGCATTACCCACCTCCCCTCGCTCACTGGTGCCCCCGTTCCTTCCTCAGCGTGGTGATGGTGGATGAGGCCCACGAACGGACCCTGCACACAGACATTCTCTTTGGGTTGATCAAGGATGTTGCTCGATTCCGACCTGAGCTCAAGGTCCTGGTGGCTTCAGCCACACTGGACACTGCCCGCTTTTCCACCTTCTTTGATGACGCCCCCGTCTTCCGGATCCCAGGACGCAGGTTTCCAGTTGACATCTTCTATACCAAGGTGCCCCCTCAGGGAGGATGGGCTTAAGTGTAAAGGCAGTGGAGCCTTTGAAGGAAATTGTCCCAAGGAGGGAAGGACGGGATGGAGAGTCCAAAGGGAAACTGGGATAAAGTGTACGTCGAGCTGGGAGGAGAGGAAGAGATTTGCCTGAGCAGATGGCCTTCCTGTGACCCTGCCTCCTCCCCCGCCAGGCTCCAGAGGCGGACTACCTGGAGGCCTGTGTCGTGTCTGTGCTGCAGATTCATGTGACCCAGCCCCCTGGGGATATCCTGGTGTTCCTGACAGGACAGGTGCGTGACGTGGGGGAGGGGGTGTGATATGTGTATCCCAGGGGAAGACAGGGCTGGCAGGTCAGCCTCGCGTGACTCTGGGTCCCACGCAGCTCTCCCCACCCAAATCCAGGATGAGATTGAGGCTGCCTGTGAGATGCTCCAGGATCGCTGCCGCCGCCTGGGCTCCAAAATCCGGGAGCTCCTGGTGCTGCCCATTTATGCCAACCTGCCTTCCGACATGCAGGCGCGGATCTTCCAGCCCACGCCCCCTGGGGCACGGAAGGTCAGTTGGAGAAACCCACATTCTTCACCCCTGCGGTTCACGCAACTAGTAGTGAAAAGGAAAGTGTGTGCCTGCCCTGTGCAAGGTGTGTCCTGGGCACTGCTGCAGCTGCGAGGCTGGGTGGCAGTTCCTCGCCTCTGGAGCTGGAGAGAGAGGGTGACGACAGCGGGAATGGCGAGATAGCCAAATGCGTGATCCAGAAAGTGAGCATGGTAGAGGTGCAGAGGAGAAGGGAGGCCCTTGGTGTGCCAGGAGGTGGGATTTGGTCTGGACCTTTAGGGAAGATGATGGGGGAATATCAGAGGAAGGCTTAAGGGCTGTCTGAGGTCAGAGTACTCCAGCAGGCTTAGTGGAAGGCTCACATGGTGAAGTAGTGGGAGACAGGTTAAAAACAACTTTGAATGGAGATTAGAGAGGGCCTTTGATGGCAGGTGGAAGAGTGTGGACTTTAGACCAGTGAGTGGCCATCAAAGGATTTTGAGCAAAGAGGTAACTTTTCATTCAACAAATATTTAAAGAGTTCCTCCCACGTTCCGTTCCAGGTACTGTTCTAGGGGATGAGGACACAGCAATGAACAAAACAAGTCAAACAAGTCGCTAGCCTCATGGAGTTTAGTCTAATATAAGTTAGGAGACAATGAACACATAAATACCTAACATCAATTTGTGGCAAATGCTCTGAAGAGGTACAGTGCGGCACAGGAGGACGGAGGCTGACTCCGGGGATGTCGGGAGAGGAATGGCAGGAAGGGATTTTCCTTAGGGTGTAGGGAAGGCCTCTCCCTCTCTGATAAGGTGAGAGTGAAGCTGGGGCCTCAACCAGGTGAGGGAAGGAGCCAGGCTGACATCTGGGAGAAGAGCGCGCCAAGTAGAGGGAATAGCGTACGCGGAGGGCGGGCGTGAGGATGGGCGTGAGGCGTGCTCAGCAGTGGGCAGGGGTGGAGCGAGGAGCCCTGGTGCTAGGAGATGAGATCAGAAAAGTAGCCAGGGCCTGGAGGACTCGGGGCCTGAAGGGGCTTGGATGTGATTCTCAGGTAAGGTGGGAAGCCACTGATGGATGCGGGGAGTGATGTGACAGGCTCACATTTTAAAAGGACCATTCTGGATGCCGTGTAACCAGGGCTAGGAGTAGAGCAGGGAGACTCATCAGGGGGCTATTTTAGGAAGTAACGTGTAAAGGTGAATATGAAAGTGACAGTGGGGCTTCCCTCGAGGTCCAGTGGTTAGGACTCCACGCTTCCACTGCAGGGGGCGCGGGTTTGATCCCTGGTTGGGGGAACTAAGATCCCACATGCTGTGCGGTGCGGCCAAAAACTAAAAAACAAATTAAAAAAAAAAAAAAAATTGACAGTGGGGAAGATGGGGCCAGAACCTGACACCCCCAGCTCCCACCTCTGAAAAAAACCCTGAACCCCCTTCATTTCCTTTCCTTTTCCTTTCCGCCTTATGCCCTGCTAATCCCCACATCTCCCCCACCCTTCTACTGGCCTGTCCCCCTCTCCCGACCTTGGCCGCAAATCCCCTCAGCTCCTGCTCCTTTGCACCTGTTTGTCTACTCCACGTCTTCCAGAATTACTTCCTCTGGGTAACTAGGTGGGTGGGATTTACGGGCGATCCCACATCCCCTCATTCAGGTAGTTGTGGCAACGAACATCGCCGAGACCTCGCTCACCATCGAGGGCATCATTTACGTGCTGGACCCGGGGTTCTGTAAGCAGAAGAGCTACAACCCGCGCACGGGCATGGAATCGCTCACCGTCACACCCTGCAGCAAGGTTGGCCTGGGCTTGAGCAGGGTCTCCATGGGGCGAGGGGGAGAACAGGCCAGCTCAGAAGCGGTGGAGGCTGCTTAGAGCAAGGGGGATTAGCGGTCCACACCCTCCCAGATTTCTTGCAGAAATACTGCCCTTTCTCTTTTCCATCACCAGATTGTCCGTGGGCCTGACAAATTGTCCTTTCTTTCCAGGCCTCAGCCAGTCAGCGAGCTGGTCGGGCGGGTCGGGTGGCTGCAGGGAAGTGCTTCCGCCTGTATACCGCCTGGGCCTATCAGCACGAGCTGGAAGAAACCACAGTGCCCGAGATTCAGAGGACCAGCCTGGGCAACGTCGTGTTGCTGCTCAAGAGTTTAGGTGACTGGGGTCCCCCAGTCCTCCTGAGACAGAAGGGGTGGGGCTAGCTGGTCCTTGTAAAGGGACTCTGTCTACCCCCTCACATCTTTCTCCAGGGATCCACGACCTAATGCACTTTGATTTCCTGGACCCTCCGCCATATGAGACCCTGCTGCTGGCTTTGGAGCAGCTGTATGCGCTGGGGGCCCTCAACCACCTTGGGGAGCTCACCACGGTGAGGTGGGAGGGCGGCAGGCTGGGGCAGGAGGAAGGCTGGGGTGACCCCTCGAGAGTTGGAGGGACACCTGAGGGAGGAGTGGCTTCAACTCTCTCTTTCCTCTCCTTAGTCTGGTCGAAAGATGGCAGAGCTGCCGGTGGACCCCATGCTGTCTAAAATGATCCTGGCCTCTGAGAAGTAAGCCCCTGACTCGGCCGGGCCCCCAGCACACACGCTGGCCCTGCCTCTTTCTATCTCTGGGGCCATCTTTGTGATCTTGTTTTTTCTCTCCACCACATTATTCTTTAACAAATAACAAGTTATTAGATACCTTTTATTGCCCCTTTTGAGGCCCAGAGGGATCAGTAAGACACTGTCCTGTCTTTGGTTATGATTATCAAATGGGCGAGATTGACAAGCATGTAGAAAATTTGGGGGCATGAATGAAAGTGAAAGATTTTCCATCGTGAGGAGTGCTGAGTGAGGGCTGGTTTGGGGACTTACTCATTCCTAAGGTTTCAGACTAGAGCATTTAGATACAGCTGTGGAGGGACCACCTTTAAATGCCATTCCTCTGCTATGGTTGAGGTTAAAGGTCATTACGTGAACTTAAAGGGATTGCTATAATGTGCACCTTCTTACTGCAGAACCCTCAGAGGGCCCCGGTGCCTTCCTGCCCCTGCCTCCCTGGTTATCTCTCCTGTTACCGTTTTATCTATAACCCGACCCTCACCTCCTTGACCCCCATACCGCTGCCTCTGCCACCAAAATCAATCTACTTTCTGATTTGTAGCAGTTAGCCCAACTTGCTGTCCCCACGTGAGGACCTCCACCGCACAGCGATCCCTTCCCTCCTCACTGCGCCTGTTCCTGTTGCTGTGTCTCGCTTTGAACTCCCATGCCTTTCCCTTCCTGCCCCAGGTACAGCTGTTCAGAGGAGATCCTGACAGTGGCTGCCATGCTCTCTGTCAACAACTCCATCTTCTACCGACCCAAGGACAAGGTCGTCCATGCCGACAATGCTCGTGTCAACTTCTTCCTCCCTGGTGGGGACCACCTGGTTCTGCTGAACGTTTATACGCAGGTCACTGGGCTTGGGTGAGTGGGAGTGAGGGGGACGTGGGGGACTCTGGTCCCGCTGTATACTTAACACCCCCTCTTCCCCCCTCTTTTTCAACCCTTTTCACAGTGGGCTGAGAGTGGTTACTCTTCCCAGTGGTGCTATGAGAACTTTGTACAGTTCAGATCGATGCGCCGAGCCCGGGATGTGCGGGAACAGCTGGAGGGGCTCCTGGAACGCGTGGAAGTCAGTCTCAGTTCCTGCCAGGGGGACTATATCCGTGTCCGAAAGGTCAGCGTTTCTTTAGTCTGCTGCTGTCCACCCAGTATCTCCCGAGGAGCAAGCTTCTCCCTGGGGCCAGCAGCCTGAGAACATGCCCCTTCCCCTGTGGAAGGTGTGCTCTCCCTGTGCTTTCTTCCCGGACCCCTGAAAGGCCCTTACCTTTCTAGTTCTCCCAAAGCCTGAACTAAAAAGGCAGTGAGTGCTGAGGGTCCCTGGACGCCTGCCTTTCCCACTGACTTCCTTTCCCGCCTGCTCCGTAGGCCATCACTGCTGGTTACTTTTACCACACAGCACGGTTGACTCGCAGTGGCTACCGCACAGTGAAACAGCAGCAGACGGTGTTCATTCATCCCAACTCTTCCCTCTTTGAGGAACAGCCACGCTGGCTGCTCTACCACGAACTTGTCTTGACCACCAAAGAGTTCATGAGACAGGTGAGGGGACCTTGCCCTGCCCAGGCAGGTGGATTGTGTGGGAGATGGTATCCTGGCAAGCTAAAAACCCAGGTTCAAGTTGCTGGGACTGGCAGAGAAACAGGAAAGCACCTTGGTTTAAGGTAGGATAAGATAGAAATGCATCCTTTCTAACAGCTGTCTCAGCATCTACTAAGATCTGAGAACTGTTTATTCATTCACTAAGTATTTGAATGCCCATTGTCTCAGTGTTTCAGGTGCTGGGGTGATAATGAACAAAGCAGATATAAGCTCCGTCCTGAGTGTATTTGTCTTTACGTTCAGGCTTTTGTTTAGGGTTAGCTTACTTGTGCTCTTGAATAGCATGTAGAGATGTGTGTCTGCCCCTGGGATCCAGAGTATTAGAGCCAGGTACCCTTCCCCCTAGCCCTGCAGTCAAAGGGGAAAGAAGAGAACCTTCTTTTAAATCACACACACACAGCAGAAACTAGGTTGGACGGAAGGGAACCCTGCTGATTTTGTTCTCTTCCCTTCCAGGTATTGGAGATTGAGAGCAGTTGGCTTCTGGAGGTGGCTCCGCACTATTACAAGGCCAAGGAGCTAGAAGATCCCCATGCTAAGAAAATGCCCAAAAAAGTAGGCAAGACACGAGAAGAGCTAGGGTAGAGAGCAGAGAACATAACAGAACAAACAGAACGTTAACACCAGCTCCTTTTCCTTCTGTACATTATTTAATATCTATTAATAAAAATATTTTTAGAGTAAAGCTATGGGGAACTTTAGAGATTCAGAGAAAGTGACATGGAAATTCCATCTCATATATTCACTTAGATTTTATTATTTACAAGTTAAATTACACAGCAGCTTTACACAGCATGAGATGGAAAGTAAAGAAGGAGAGAGAAGAGGGGAGGAAGCTGGCTCCTGAGGTCTTTGGCCACCTCCACCTCCACCTCCTCCTCTTGTGCGTAGCAAGTCTTCCGTGCTGCCTCTGCCCCAGTTCCTGATCAGCCCTTGGAACACAGGTGTAAGTTGGGTTCTGGCTCCGACAGCCTCAGAGCCACCAGGGCTCCCACTAGCAGCTTCTTCACGGGCGTTGGGGGTGAGTGTGAAGGCATCAGCTGCAGGGAGAAAGGTTAATGCCAGCTGGTGGGATGTTCTACCCCATCACCCCACCCCTACCCAGCCCTAGGACTCACTTTGTCTAGGCGATGGCGACAAATGAGGCCTTCGGAATTCAGGTAGAAGGTGGAATAGGCATCATAGGTCCTGGTGAAGGGAGAAAGGCTCACTGAGGGAGAAGGGGACTGGTCCCAAAGTTTAATTCAAACATTTGTTTAGTAGTTCCTAAACTTTACTACATATTATATCACCTGGGGATCTTTT
This sequence comes from Eschrichtius robustus, assembly GCF_028021215.1. NCBI lineage: Eukaryota > Metazoa > Chordata > Mammalia > Artiodactyla > Eschrichtiidae > Eschrichtius > Eschrichtius robustus. The sequence continues at coordinate 85,438,489 of NC_090835.1, forward strand.
AAAAATCCCGAGGTTGTTCCCTGGCCCAATTAAATCAGAATGTCTGGCACCGATATTTTAAAAAGATTCCTGGATGATTCCACTGTGCAGCAAAGTTTGGGAACCACTGGTTTGGGCTGAGCCTAAGAATTTCTTGGGATTCTACTCTGTGCCAGAAATTTACCAGGTACTTTACCTAAGGTTGTGAGGCACCACTTATAAGACAGGAATTTTCACCTGTTCAATAAGTATTTGAGTACCTACTATGTGCCAGGTAATGTACGTGAAGAAACTGAGTTCAGAAGCTTCCTAATATATTCAGAGTCCCTATTTTTTGTTAGATTAAAGTAGACAAAAAAAAAAGATCCTGCCCTCAAGGAGCCTGCGGTCAAGTCAGGGTAGATCCAGGATTGTCTAGAAGACTAGACCATAGATTCCCAAAAGGGTAAGATTAGGAAAATTGTAGTGTGTTTCTTTTCTCACTTCTCTTACCGGTAAAGCTCTTCCTTGTCACGCTTATAGAAACGCAGAAAGAGTAGGTGGATGGGCAGCCCCACAAGCCGCCAGCGGGCTTGCAGGGTCCAATTCTCAGGGTGGCGGGTCAGCTGTAGAACCTCCAGCCGAAGCTGTGCAAAATAGTTCCAGGCCAGGAAGCGGCAGAGGGTCAGTGACAGGATGTACCATGTCCGGCCTCTGAGAGGAAGGAATGGGAAAGAAATCTCATGATGGCAGAATCAGAAAACCAAACTGGTATCTGACAATGGGATGGGGAGCAGCAGTGAGAAGCAGCCTAGGACATTCTCTAATAAGTGAAAATAGCATTGGGTCCTTTTCCTCCCCAAGGCCCTACCCATTCGTGGATTCTCACTTGGTACGCATGTTCAGGATCTCATTGATGAATTCCACATCCGATGAGTAGAGAGTGTAGTCGTGGGAGTGAAGGAAGAGACTGGGAAGCTAGGTGGAAGAAGGCATCAGACCAGGAGGAAAGAAAAGATGATCCTATTTCTCAGTTTTCTATATTTAGTGTCTCCTTATTCACGAGTGAAAGGTCATCTCATCCCATGTTTAACTTCTCTGATCCAAACTGAGGGGCATCTTTTCCTTGGGAAATGTTTATAACATGTTTCGATGCCCGTCTCATGGTTCCCAGAAAGAATCCAGTTGACTGACTCCCTATTTTTAAGAATTACCTACATCCCTTCCCATTTCGGACAAAGGCCACTTCTGAACTGACTTACCTCTTGTCTCAGTCTCTCATACATGACAGCCAGGTGCTCCTCCATACTCGGATCTCCTGAAGGAGTGGCAGGGGAAGAGTGGGCAGTCCCAGAGGCTTGGAAAGGTATCAAAGCCCCAGGACAGGGGCAGGGAGGTCCCTCAAATAGGCTCCTGAGCCCATCCAGGCAGCCGCTGTGTAACTCAGGTCCTGGTCCCTCCTCCCCCTTTCCTGGGGGGAGAACCACCCATGGTGAGGTGAGGGCTTGAACCTGAGGGAGAGGTAGTGGGGGAGCTCGGGGAAGCAGCCGGGTGGGAGGGCTTGGGGGTGGGGGAGACCAGAAAAGAGGCAGAGGTGGAGAAGTGGTTGTCATGGAGTGAGGCCAAAGAGGTGGGAATGGTAGGGCCCGTGGAGAAAGCTGGTCCTAAGGAGGAAGAACAAAAGGGAAAAAGATAAGAATCCAGCTGCCTAATGCCCTGCCATCCAAACTGCCCATTAACACGCTTCCAGTCCCACCTGGTCCTTCTGACAGGAGAGATGGAACTACTAGAGGGAAAATTCATCTCCATCTCTACTTAAAACAGAAGGAAACACTTTCCTGTGACAAAAGTACAAATACCTCCCGCAAACATTAGCAAATACTTTTAGATTTGTTTAAGATTCCAAACCTGTTTGGGGGCAGGTCTGCCTCTCTCACAGCAAGAATCATAAGAGTGCATATTTGAAGAATGAACAAATGAATGAATAAGTTACAGGTCTTGTACTGTGGCCTCTAACACAACTCCACGAGTGTGTGAAGCAGAGGTTATATAGAGAAAAGAACATCCAACTGGAACCAGGAGACTTTTGAGTTCCAATTCTATCATGTAACCTTAGGCACTCTCATTCCCTCAGCCTGAGTTTCCCATAAATGTCCTCCTATAAACGAGGACGATGAAACCACACTGAGTTGTTATGAGGACTATATGAGATAATAATTGTAAATAAAACTTTGCGACCTGTTAAGCAGTAAGCTCATCACTCGGGCTCCTCTAATGACACGAAAAGGCCCAGGAGACTGTTAAAGGCTGGACCTCATGCCCCTGGTTTACTGATGTCGAAACTGCGATGAGGGAGAGGTCACCCAAAGCCAGGCCTGACCCGAGTCCCTCCGTTTCCAACGAACCCCCCCGAGGGGACTCATTATCGGGAGAGCGGGCGGGCCGCGCGGGTACCTCTGTCCCCAACGGTGTCCCGGAGGCGCCGTCTCCGCCGGGGGCGTGGCCATCTTGCCCGCCCGGGCACAGGGGCCCGAACAGGGTCCACCCGGGCCGGCCTTCCCGCCGGGACCGCTATCCGGGTGCAAGATGCGCGGGCTGCAGAGCGCGGCCCGCAGGTCTGTCTGGTCGGCTCCCGGGAGGCGCCGCGAACTTCTCCGCCCCCTGCCCTTCAAATCACCTCCAGGCACAGGTAACCGCGGAAACGCGGGCGAAATGCGGACGCGCCCCACCGCCCCAGCTTCCAGCCCCCCTGCCCCCGCAGGCCCGGGAGACCGACGTCCCGTGCTCTACAGGGCAGGCGGCGCCGCCCTCCGATCCCCACGACCCCTAACCCCTAAACGCGCCGCCCCGCACAGGTGGGAAGGAGCGGTGGGACGTCATTGCGCCTGCGCGAAACGGGGCGCGCGCTCCGCCCCACACGCCGACTCTGGGGAGGGTCTCTCCCCGCCCCCTCTCCTTCCCTCCCGCTTCCCCTCTGCTCTCACCTGGGGACGAGCCTGGTAGGCACGGAGGCAGGGGCCGAGGCGCCGGGCCGCCCCCCGGCTGGGCTGGTACATGATCTTCCGGGAATGGAGAGAGCGCCTCCCGTGTCCGGCCTCCTCACAGGGGTGAGCGTGCCCCGGAGCCGGCTTCTTGAAGGGGAAAGGAAGGGGGGGGGGGGTGAAGGGCTGAGGGGAGGGAAACGGAGATGTTGCGCGCTTGCGCACTGCGGCGGGTTCCAGGGAGGCGGTGAGGCGCTGGGTCCGCAGTAAGTGCGCCTGCGCTCGCCGGATCGGAGGCTGCCTTAGAGCGCTTGCGCAGTAAATTAGCGGCCTCGAGCACTGCTCTCACCTGTGGCGCTTGCGCAAAAGTGGGCGATGATGGGGCTGAACGGGGCGCGCGAAGAGTGACGGGTGGGATTGAAATAATGACAATCGCGGTTTTCAGTAACTCTCGTGATAAAAATAAATACTTTATTGCTGTGGTTAAAAATAAGATACAAATGACTTGGTACTGATAAGAAAGCCTGTCGAATGAATGAATGAATGAATACATCCATTGTGAGGGCGGGCTTTGGCTAGGTCCTGTGTGAGAGAGAAATAATACTGACTTTGAAAGTGTGACAGGGGGCTGCGGTCACCAAGGCCTGGTGCTGCGACGTTCCTGCAAGTTTCGAATGAACCTGGCGTTGAACATGTCCCCGCCCATTGTCCAGGACTGGGCTGGTGGAGCCTGGGCCTGTGGAGGAACTGTGTGCATGGGTTCCTCCCCAGACCCATGCTGTGACAAGACCTGCTCCTCACTGGCAGACCTAGTAGGTGGGAGGGAGATGGAGAGTGGGTTACAGGGGTACTAAAGGGAGAATTAAGATCACAGCTTCTTAAAGGGCTGACTGGCTCTTGTGTAGAGGACGTATGATGGGGTATGAGGCTGGAACAATCAGTGCTATGTCCAAACCTGAAACCCCTCAGAGACTGCCAAAGGGAAGCACTCGAGTCGAACCTATGGGGAAAGAGGCTTGTAGGGTGTTAGGTGGAAGGCTTTGCGGGAGGAGCTGGTGTCCAGTTCAGAGAGTGAGATTTAGGAGGAGGAAGTAGCTGAGAGTGATGTTAGGAAAGGAGTCAGAGGTGGTGCGAGGCTGGTAGGGGAGGGGTCAGACCTCACCTATTCTCTGTTTCCTGCTCCCCCTGCTTCAGTTCTTGGTTGCCTGTGGAAATACCAGGCATGTGCATGGGAAGGCTGGAGTAGGTAGTGAATATGGCCTACTTGGTTTGAGGATAAGGAGATGAATAACTTACCTGTATTGGGGGATGAGGAACTCAACCGCCCATGGCGGCTATAGCTGCAGCTTTGGGCTACCAGCCCTGGGGGAGTCCTGCTGTAGAAGAAATGTGAGATGATGGGGAAAAGGCTACGGGATGAAAGATGAGTGGGTATGGAGGAATCAGAGGAGAATAATAAAAGGAACAGCACAGGAACAGAGAGAGGGGTAGTTATCATTCCTATGGGATTTTAATCTAAGTTGTGCCCCAGAAAAGGGAAGGGAGCTCATTTTATACCCCAAGATCTTCTGAAGCAGTCCTGACTTGCTGCTTTATTACTCCCAGTTGAGGTAATGTGTTAAAAGTAAGGCCAAATGTGCTCCAAATCATGTCATAAAAACAAATTCAGGGGAATTCCCTGGCGGTCCAGTGGTTAGGACTCCATGCTTCCACTGCAGGGGGCACCAGGTTCGATCCCTGGTTGGGGCCTGGTCGGGGAACTAAGATCCCACAAGCCGTGTGGTTCGGCCAAAAACAAACACACACACACAACCAGATTCACGTATATGCAAAAAAAAATTATTTTGTTGGACCAGGTGCCCTGATGCTTGGTTTGGAAAACATGATTACCTTAATTTTAGGATACCTCAGCCAGAGGGATATAGGGAGTGGTAAGGCTGAATTTAGGAAAAGGACTGTCTTGAGAAAGAGATCCAAGGGTTTAGTGAGGGAGAGGCCAGGAAATCATCGGGAAGAGGAATTCAGGAAACAATTAGGGGACTGTTATCAGGAGGCAATTAGTGGGTCCCAGAGATGTTAGTAAATCTTCACATCTCAGCAAGGGCTGGCCTGGGGTAAAGGGTAGAAATGACCAGGGAGAGCTAGAGGTTTCTGGAGAGAATGGAGGAGTAGATGTAGAAGGCTACACAGAGGGATCCAGCGACTACATGAGAGGAGACAATCCGCAGAAGATCCCACAATGAAGATGGGGACAGGCAGACACCAGATCCTGCAAGGGGAGCTCTAAGACTCCTTGCTGGAAGATCTGCAGATCTCAGAGGTGAGGGAGAGAGAGGGACAGAGGTCCTGAGATCCCAGGAAAATAAGGGGTGATGCACAAACGAGGCTGAGACCTTAAGGTTTGTTTGGTGTTTTTCTTTTTTCTTTTGTAGTTTTTCTCACTGAAAATGTCCATTTAAAAAACACAAAAGAATTCACACTTTATTCAGACAACATTGAGAGGGAGAAGAAAAAGGAGTGAGTCAGAAGAGGGGGAGATCCTGCTCCCAAGGCTTGGGGGAATACAGTAGGGGTATCTGAACTAGCACACATCCAGAGGGTAGGGAGGGGGAAGGATGTTCTATACCCTGGGTATGGAGCAGGGAAGAAGGTTCTTGCTATGGAGGAAAGAAGAAAGGAAGGCCAGAGGAGGAGTTCCCCCATCATCTCAAGACAATCTCACAAGACAGGAATCTATCAGTATCTAGCGACCGGGGAGGGATGGCTGCGAGAGGGTATTCCAGGAGCTAATAGAGCCTTGAGACTCAGGCTTAGCTTCTGAAACTTGGCTAAGAGTGATCCTAGGGTGGTTGCTGGGATCTACGGCCAAGAAACAAACTCCCTCACAGAACCTGGACCCAGGGGAAGTGGTGGTGTCTGTAGAAGTGGGGCGAGTCTAGAGCCTCAAAGCAGACATCAGCTTGGGGGTCCCCTGACAGATACACATACACACAGCATGTGGAAATTAAAGAGTTTGGCAATGTTGAGTGGATCCCCTGGGGAGCTGGTAAGTCCCTGTCCTACCTGACTGGACTGCTCTGAAGCAGAGCTCACTCACTGGCTGGCGTCAGCAGGCTGATAGGGTAGCTGTGGTCAGTAGCACGAAGCAGTATTAGAGCTACCGGGAGACAGTGTAGTGGGACTATAGGATTCATTCCATGGACAAGACTCTTTAAAAGGTTTCCCTGGTAGAGGAGGCCCTTGGACCTTCCATGGTGTTCTAGAATCTGACTGCAAGCAAGACTATGCTTCTCTGGATAATTAGTAGGAGCCGCCCAACCAAGAAGTCTGGCAGCAAATGGGCTGTCTGTGGGAGAGTGTTCAGAGCCCGATTAGGAGAGAGGGGGTGCTTTCTATGGTAAGAAAAGCTACAAAGCATTAGGCCATCTGGGACCCTGACAACCCAGTTGTCCAAGAAAGGGGAAGAGGGAATCCTATGGGCTCTGTCAGGTTCCCCTGGATGTTGGGGGATACAATGGAAGATCCGGTCTGGGGTTCTCAGGGAGGGGGTCTCTGCCCTCACCAGGTCTCCCAGGGAGGGGAGGGGCTTAGCTGTCTGTCAGTATCGACTCTCATCAGAGCGGGGAAGGGAGCTGTGGAAGGATGTTATGGACAGGAGGAGGGGAGAGGGGAAATGGGGGGGAGAGAAAAACAGAAAGAGAAGTCAGAGGTGAAGAGAAAGCTGGGGAGAGAAAAAAAGGAGAGGCCCATTCTCTGCCTGCTGGGATGGGCTCCTGCCACACAAGGCACTGACCCAGGGCTGGTGGCTCCCCAAACTGTGTCAGAGATCCTGCCCCTTCCCAGCAAATGCTGAACCATGATTTCCCCAATCTTAAAGGCTCAGTCACCCACCCAACGGATCTGTGTTCTTCCTACGCTTCCTCCCAGCTCTCACTTAAACCAGAGTCCCTAGACTCTACATAAAGTCCTATTCTGCTCCTTCACTGTAATTTATTTCCAGACCACTCCCATAAATATTTTCCAATATATTCTTCTTGAAAGGTTTCAGGACTCTCCAGGCCTCCTGTCCTATTGCTTCATGTCTCTGATGGATTTACACTGCCCTCTGCCATTTCTAACACCCTGTCTGACAGTCGTGACATTCCCTAACCCTCCAGCTCCTATTACCTGGTGCGGCGACGCTGGGCTGGGCTGCCCCCTGGGTCAGTAGCAAGCAGAAGGCGGGCGGTGGGGTGCGGGGGGCAGAGGCGCAGGGAACGCAGCAGCTCCTGCTCTGGCACGAAGGGGCGGAGGGGACCCCGTTCTGGTGAGTTTCCCAGGCTGCTGGAGCGCGGGGGTGGGTGGGCTGGAGGTGTAGCACGGCGAGGGGCCCTGTTCAAGGGCCAGGGAGGCTCCACAGCTACCTTCAGAACTGGGGAGAAGGAGAAAAAAGAGCAAGACAGAGAAGAAAAAGGAAAGGGAAGAGAGTCATGACAGCAAAGATTAGAGTAGAAAAAAGAGAAATCAGAGCCTTTAGAGAAAACAAATCTTTCCCCTGGGTTAAGGCCCCCCCAGGCCCAGACCCGCTACCCCAGTCTTACATTCTCGGTCACTAGAGGAGTATGGCTTTATGTCTCCCTCTGCTCTCTTGGGTGGCAGCTTCCTTGCTGGAGCTGGCAGTGGAGAGGACACAGGCAAGGTAAGCATTAGGAGGCATACTGTGCACCCCTTCACTACCCCCACAACCCCAAACCTCTGATCCCTGACACCACAGTTCCTCCGGGGAAAGGAGACTTCAGCTCCACCGCAGAAGCAGCTCTGTGGCACTGCCATCACACCAAAAGGGAATTCGGGGGGAAGGCTGGAGCATTTTGAGGAGAGCCAGAAGGAGTAGGCTGAATGCAGAGTTGGGGGGAAAGATCTGGGGGAGACTGTGGGGCCTGGGAGACGCAAGAGAAGGGCAGCCAAGGGAGGCGAGCTCTTACTGTCAGTGGGCGCTGTCAGGCCCCCCTGGGGTTCTGGGGCAGTGGAATGGTCCCAGCTGGGCCATCGAGGACCCCAGGTCCCTCTAGACAAGATGGACAAAGCCCTTGGTTAATCAGGAATTGCTTTGGAGAGGTCAGGGGAGGCTGGGGTGGGGCAGAACCTCCCCTTCCGGAGCAAAGATAGAAAAGAGATTTACGTTTTATAAGGGGAAAAAAAGGATGAGGAAAAAACACAGACACCTGGAAAGGAGTTACTAGACAGAGTAAATGGGAGGCTCACGGACTGTCCCAGCCCTGCCTCCCGCCTCCTCACTTCTCCACTTGCCCCTCCCTTTCCCTCTCAAGAGGTTCTTTCTCCATCACGCGTGGCAAATGAGAGACTGCCCAGCGGATCCACTTAAACTTTAGGGTCCCCTCCCGTGTGGACCTGGTCCTCACCGTCCTTGTTGGCTCTCTCTCCCTCTCACAGCTTTGGTCAGCAGGAGCTAGATGGGGGAAGCCTTGGAAATCAGAGCCGGTCACGGATATGAACTGCCTCTCTGTGCCTGACACTGGTAGATGCTAATCACTGGTGACAGATTGCTGTCTGGGTGGTGGTTACTCTGTTTCCTGGCCACGGAGGAGGTGAGAGAGCTAGCCAGAGAGCCAGCTCCTTCAGGAAAGGGCCCTCCTGTGTAAGTGCGCACAGCTCGGCCAGCAGAAGGCTGTGCCCCTCGGCCTTGAGAAGGAGAAAGGGGTGGGGCTCAGCCCGGCAGGGAGCATGTGTGTGGATGAGGATGGAATGCGGAACCTGGGAAGCATTTCAGTACCTCCTAGGTATGGTTTCTCCAGATCAATTTCATTATTTGGTTGGAAATGTTATAAATTCTGAGTGTTATCTTCTAAAACTAGTATTTAAGCTTTGGACCATTCATGTCACTATTCTATGACTGGAAATGGAAGGGCTGACTGCACTTGCCTGTCCCTCACTGGCTGACAGAAGCCTGAGGAGTTTATGAAGGAACATGACTCTGGCCTATTTTGATGGGCCTGAAGCAGCAAGAGGCTCCATCAATGTCAACTGTCAAACAGGCTCCCAATGAGCTTGCTTAGTTGAAAGTCTTGCCAAGTATAAATACACTGAGCTCCCATGAGGGCAGAGGACATGGGTAATGTCTGCTGGGGACTTGGGTTACTTTAGAATTCTCCTAAACTGCCCACAGATTGCACTGAGTTCCCAGTGGCCTCCAGAGTGACTAGCCATCACAGCACTACAGATCCACCCATTCAATGCAGCTTTACCAGCAGGCATAGGATCAACCGCAGCAGCACAAGAGTGTCGAGTTGCCCGCAGAGAGGTAGCAGGGGGCCCTGTGAGGAAGGAAGCGGTGGCGCCCCTCAGTGAGGGGTCCAATGGGACCAAGAATCCACCTCCTTCCTTCCCCTCACCCCAACTGCTTGGCCAACACACACAAGGTGAGAAAACTTACGATGCTGATGGGCAAAGAATCCTTCGAAGATCACGAAGTTGTTCACCTGTAAGATGAAACAAGTGAAATATATTTGTCCATTCAGCCACTCAGCACATACTTGCGTACAGAACCCTGTGCTAGAAAAACCACAGTGGGAGGAACAAAAGCCAGCCTTCCTGTCCTTGTTGACAGACTCAGTCAAAATCTCAGACCCTGACAAGCTGATCCTAAAGTTGAATTGCAGAGGACCTCGAATAGCCAAAATAATCTTCAAGATTAACAAAGGAATAACAAATTTGGGGAGGATTCACACTTCCTGATTTCAAAACTTACTACAAAGCTACAGTAATCAAAATAGTGTGGTAGAGGCACAGGATAGACATATAGACCAATGGAATGAATAGAGTTCAGAAATAAACCCATGTCTATGGTCAATTGATTTTCAATAAGGGTGCTAAGGCCATTCAATAGGGAAAGTATAACTTCTTCAACAACTGGTGTTTGGATAACTGAGTATCTACACGCAAGATAATTAATTTGGACCAAAAAATAGCTAAAAATGGATCAAAACTAAATGTAAGAGCTAACACTATGAAACTCTTGGAAGGAAACATTGAGGAAAATCTTGATGACTTTGGACATGGTTTCTTAAATATGACACCAAAAGCATAAGCAACGAAAGGAAAAAATAAATTACACTTCATCAAAAGTAAAAACTTTTGTGCGTCAAAAGACACTATCAAGAAAATGAGGGGCTTCCCTGGTGGTGCAGTGGTTGAGAATTTGCCTGCCAATGCAGGGGACACGGGTTCGAGCCCTGGTCTGGGAAGATCCCACATGCTGCAGAGCAACTGGGCCCATGAGCCACAACTACTGAGCCTGCGCGTCTGGAGCCTGTGCTTCGCAACAAGAGAGGCCGCGACAGTGAGAGGCCAGCACACCGTGATGAAGAGTGGCCCCCACTCGCCACAACTAGAGAAAGCCCTCGCACAGAAACGAAGACCCAACACAGCCAAAAATAAAAATAAATAAATTAAAAAAAAAAAAAAGAAAATGAAAAGAAAACCCAAGAATAGGAGGAAATATTTGCAAATCGTATATCTAATAAGGGTATTGTATCCAGAACATAAAGAACTCTTCCAGAACAAACAGACAAAAAACATAAGTTTAAAAATGGGCATAGGGCTTCCCTGGTGGCACAGTGGTTAAGAATCCACCTGCCAATGCAGCAGACATGGGTTCGAGTCCTGGTCCAGGAAGATCCCACATGCCACGGAGCAACTAAGCCCGTGCGCCACAACTACTGGGCCTGCGCTCCAGAGCCCGCAAGCCACAACTACTGAGCCCGTGTGCCACAACTACTGAAGCTCGTGTGCCTAGAGCCTGTGCTCCACAACAAGAGGAGCCACCGCAATGAGAAGCCTGCGCACCGCAACGAAGAGTAGCCCCCGCTCACCGCAACTAGAGAAAGCCACATGCAGCAACAAAGACCCAGTGCAGCCAAAAATAAAATAATAATTAATTTTTTAAAAAAAGGGCAAAGACTTGAATAAACATTTCTCCAAAGAAGATATACAAATGGCCAATAAGCACTTGAAAAGATGCTCAACGTCATTAGTCATTAGGGAAATGCAAATCAAAACACAAAGAGATACAACTTCATGATTATTATGGCTATTATAAAAAGAAAAAAGAAAAATAAATTTTGGTGAGGATGTCAAGATACCAGAGCTACCACACATTGCTGATGGAGATGTAAAATGTTGCAGTCATTGTGGAAAAACCGTTTCTTAGTTCCTCAAAAAGTTAAACACAGGATTACCATATGACCCAGCAATTCTACTCTTAGGTATATACCCAGGAAAAGTGGAAATATATGTGCTTGGAGACATGGCTTGCCCAAAGTCTAGTAGCTACAAGTGGCAGAACTGGGTCTCAAATCCCAGACTCCTGATTCTAGTTGAGGCATTTCAGCCAGGAATACAGTGTAGTCATTAGAGGGGGCTATAGGTTCAAATTCAAGCTCTACCATTTATTAGCTGTGCAAACTTGGTCAAGTCACTAATCTGTATAAACCCAAAATGGGGTCAATAATGGCAACTACCTCAAAGACATGTACAAGGATCAACAGAGAGAATGCATGTAGATACCACACAGAGCTCATGAAACATCAGTTGTTACTGGGTTGGCCAAAAAGTTCGTTCGGGTTTCCCAGACAGATGTTACAGAAAAACTGGAACGAACTTTTTGGCCAACCCAATATTACTTACACTCTATACTGCCCTGCTCTTACATGTTACCTGGGTAATGCATTTGATGCTGGATACTGTGTTCCTTCCGTTGCTCTCTGCTGCCTCTTAATGGAAAAATGATGTCCTACTCTGGGAGCACATTCTAAGGAGACCCTGTCTATCTCCTGCCTTCACCCTGCTGTAGTGTCTACCAACCCACCCACCCTCATCCTCCCCCAACAAGCATATGCCCAGCACTCCAGCCAAACAAAGCTGCTTGCAGTGCCCTGAAAGGTAGATTAATATCTCTCTGACTTTGCTCGTGCTGGTTCCTACATGAAAAGCACCTTAGCCTGCCCACTTCTGTCCACCTGATGAACACCTTTCAAGATTAAGATAAGCCTAACTCACTTTATGCCCCCTCTGTAAGCACACCAATTAATCATGTTACAAGGGATTAACTGTCCGTGCTCCTACCCAAGGCTCGCTTGTCAACCCAATCCCAAGCCCACTCAACGACATTGCTTCAGCAATTCTTCCCACTTTCTCTGACATCATCAGATTTTCTCTCTACTGAGTCATTCTTATGCTGTTCATTTTTATGCAACTGAAAAGAATCAACCCTCTCTTGATCCATAACCCCCTCTAGCTCTTGCTCTATTTCTGTTCACATTAAAGCAGCATTTAAAAGAGTGGCCTATTCTTGCTGCCTCCAGTTCTGAGCTTCTCAATCTCCTAAAGCCACTCCATCCAGGCTTCCACCCACCAGTGTGCTGAAACCGCTTGTCAGGAACACCAGTGGCTTCAGGCAGCTAAATCCAATGGTCACTTCTCAGACCTCTTCTTACCTCAGTGATCAGTAGCACTTGACTCAGTAAGCCATTCCTTCCTTTTGCAAACACTTTCTTCACTGGCCTTGCAGGTCACTTTACTTCTAAGTTTGCATCTACTTCACTAGTCACTCCTCAGCTGCATTTGCTTCTCCTTCCTGACTTTCCAAGAGTGCCCAAGGGCTCAAGTCCTTGGACCACTTCTTTATAGATACTCACTCCATGGCGGTTTCATCCTGTCTCACTGCTTTCAGTACCCTACGTGTGGTGAAAACTCTCCACCCCAAACCTCTTCTCTGAACTCCAGGGAAGTAACCAACCTGGACTCATCACGGACATCTCCAATTAACATATTCAAGATGGACTCCTACTATGTTCCCCCAAAGCTGCTCCACCTTCCATCAGTTAATGCAATGCCATCCTTCCAAGTGCTCAGGCCAACAACTTTGGGATCACCCTTAACTCCCTCTTTTTTCTTCACAAACAATCTATCAAGAAAAATTATTTGCTTTAACTTCAAAATGCCTGCAATCTGACTACTCCTTACCATCTCTACTGCTACCATTTTAGACTGAGCCACCACCATTTTTCAGCAGGATTGTTGCTTCCTAACTTGCTTGTACCCTCACCCCTCTACTACCTGTTCTTAACAGGCAAAGTGCTCTGGTTTAAAGTTAAGTCACATCATATTCTCCCCCTGCTCAAACCCCTCTGATGGCTCTCCTTTTCTCACTTAGAGTAAAGGCCAAAGTCTTTGCAATAGCCTATAGAATCCTAAATGTCTTTCCTCCCCCATTACTGCTCTGATCTCATCTACCAGACTCCCCCCTCACTCATGCTGCTCTAGGCACACCAGCCAATTTTCCAGGCGCACTCCCACCTGTGGCCTTTGCACTAGCCGTTCCCTTTGCCTGGGATGCTCCCCCTCCAGATATTACTTAGCTCATAGTCTCACCTCTTTAAGTTATTGCTCAAGTGACACTTTCTCAGTGAGGCCTTTCCTGCTTATCCCATTTAAACCTGCAATCCCACACACTCCCATCCTCACCATGGCACTCCCAAGCCTTCTTACTTGCTCTCATTTTCCTAGAGCACTTATCATCAATCATAGTATATACTTGTTTATTATGTTTGTCTGTCTCCCCAAGTAGAATATAAGCTCCGTGAGAACAGAGACTTTTATCTGTTTCATTGAATAAAGTCTTTCTAGAGCCCAGAACAGTGCCAGCTACTCTAATAAATATATGTTGAATGAATGGACAGCATTAGCACCATTATATTGCATCTACTTATAAACAAACCACCTTGCCCAAAATAGACCAAATCTCCCTGAGGACAGGAAATGTGTATTATTCTGAGCCCTTACTAAATCTTGATAGACTAGGTAATGGTCTATGTGAAAACAAGGAGATGGAAATGAGCTGACTATGTTTGGGGCATAAACAGACTTTTGGGTGTACACAACAGCCCATGATGAAGAATAAAAATAGATGAGAGTGAAACAGCTGCAGGATGAGAGATGGTACCCTGCCCCCCAGAACTTAGCTGTATAAAATAAGTCCTATATAATGGGGAATAAGGAGTGCTTGGAAGGTGCCATTTGTTTGCCTGCAAAAAATAAATAAATTCAGTGGGAATGCTCAGTGGGGTCTACTCTCTGAAACCTCTAACCTGTGGGACTGTGGTCTCCAGGTTGTAGTGTTTATTCAGGAACTTCAGCAGCTTCTGTGAGGGTCGGTCAATAGCCAGTTGGTGTGGTTCAACTCGCTCCTTCTGCAAGGAACAGGAGACTCAGGGTAGGAGCAGGCATGGGCAAAGCAGGCCAACAGGAACCCAGTCACCTGGGAAGGATATGGGAACATGGGGGGTGGGAGGGTGGGGAGGCAGGGCCTCTGGAAGGACTCAGGACAAGGGGCCTTTGATCTCCATTTTGGATGAACTGGTGAAGAGATAAATAATACCTGCAACATATACTGGAAGAGTTCTCGTCCATGGCCATGGCGTTGAAGTGACTCATGGATGTAAAAGTCCAAGATGCAAAGTGGTTCTACCTCATTGTGAGCCTCACGGTCATCCTAAGAGGTAAAAGAACAACAAAGACCTTCTAGGACCCAGACATCATTGCCACCTTCCAATCTCCAGCACTTCTGTTCTCAGGAGCCAAGGCATATGAACTTTCAGTTTCCAATGACACTCACCAGTACAAAGAGTTTCTTATATCCAACTTTAAGGAAGCCAACAATGGCTCCTTTTCCAGCCCTGTAGGATGGGGAAAATAACAATAATGAGCAGCTATCTGGAAGAGGTAGAGTCAAAATAGGGAGAGGGGCTGGGAGAGGGAGGAATTAAGTATAGGGTAGAACGGTATTTGGCACTCACAGTCGAGCTGAAGTATCTTTGAGTATATACATAACGTGGCGGTTACTCTGCATCCTTGATGCACTGGTGATGGGAGCAGGAAGATGCTGGGCCTGCCAGGAATTTGAAGACAGACTTTCTACAAGTCCCTTCCACAGGACCCAGGCCTCCCTTACCAACTGTCCCCAGAGAGGCCTCCCTTTATTCCATGTAGACTCCCCATTACCTTAGCAGAAGCCTTGCCCAGTTCATCTACAATGGTCATAATTTGCTGCTGCAGATCAACACTACAGAAAGAGAGGAGATCAAGAGTCAGATACTCACTGAATTAGAGGGTCCTGGGCACTCACTCCCTGGGAATCTGGGCGATAACCGCAACCCCAGTTCAGTACTTCAGGCCCTCTGCCTTTACCTTGGACTCTTCCAACCTGATTTCCCGCCCCACTCTTCTGGAACCCAAACTTTTGCCACACTTCCTTTCAGTGTGGTACACTCCCTCCTCCCTTGAAGTTATTGTGGGGAAGCAGGAAGGGCAGGTCAACCACATCCTTTGGTTGGGACCACCATGGGGCCAAGGGATGAAAGGTGACAGATTCAAGCCCCAATCAACCCCACTAGTTCTAGGATCAAAGGTCACCAAAAAGGCGAGCCAGGACATCAAAAGGAGCAGACACTAGTCAGTGAGAAGGGGGCGTGGTGCCTGGACCAGGTTTCGAGAGGAACCGGGAGAGAAGGGCCGTGGGGGCAGGTTTGAGATGTCACCGGGCCGGCGTTGTGGTTCCGGGTCGGCGGGCCGGTGGCCGTAGGTGCTGATCTAGCACCGTGATCCGCTCCGGGAGCAGCGCGTCCACATCGAACGGGAACTCCATGGCCCATTGTGCGCGGCCGGACCCGCCCCACGCGACGTCACTTCCGCCCCTCGGGCACCGCCCCCGCCCACCGCAATCTTTACTTCCCCTGCCGCTCCCCCGGGTCCCTAGGGGGGTCGCCCCACCCCCCCTCCACCACCACCGCCCCCCACCCACCACCTGCCAGCATCCCGGCAGCCGGCCCGGAGACCCCGTTCTTTTTGCCAGACCAGCTGTCACTTAGCAACGCCACTCATCCCATCCGGGCCTCCCACGGCAGCGGGTGCCATAGCAACGCATTTTTCTTAGGCCTAGTGTCTCATTCTCCAACCCTTTAGCCCCTCAGTGAACAGCTGGGTATGGTGGGAACACTGTGCATCGGGCACAGGGGGGCACAAGCGATCATCACATAATGGCACAACTGCTCATCCCAGGTGGCTTCTGGTCCCGAGTGCACTGGTCGGACTGGCTCAAGCCTGACCACTCCTCTCCCCCCAGCAGCACCCACTGCCCCCCAATCCTCCATAGCATTCATCTGAAATGCAGCCCAGAGACAGGATACAGCTTTATTGTGGAAAAACCCAGTTGGCACAGGTCTGAAACAGTAGCAGAATGTATAGCCCATCTATTGACAACATATAGGGGCTGGGGCTTCTGATACACATCTGTACTGCCCTCCCTCAGCCTCGGATGTATTTATCCCTTTCACCAACAATCATTTCCTTTCTCTGGCCCTGGGCCTGCCACTGGCCACAATGTAGACAGCTCTTCAGGGTGAAATACTGTGTAAGGGACCCTCCGGCTCCCTTCCTAGTCTACAGCTCCTACAGAGCAGTTTGGGGGCCCGCCTGCTCAGTGGAGGAGGCTTCAACTGGGGCTGTGAGGGGCGCCTTGGGCATTGACTCAGGCGGAGGGCCACTTTCTTCTCGGAGATGGCCCTGGTACAGCCGACGAAGGCGGGACAGCTCTCTCTCTGGTGGCTGTTTCCAGCTGTACCATGGGTACCAGGGGTCACCTGAAACCAGAGTGGGAGCTGGCGGAGTGGCACTCACAGCTCCATGAGAGGTACTGAAGTCAGGGTCCCGGGGTTCAACCTGGGGAATGTGGTAACTGAGGAGACCTGGGGGATTAAAGAAAAGAGAATGCCAGGGAAGGGAGGAAAGGTACTTCAGATTAAGACAGATAATAAGAAAAACGACCTATAAAGGGAGGGAGGGACCAGTCAGAGCCACTGGGTACATTTATGCATGTGGTATGCTGCATAGAAGCAACTGGCCAAGGGGGCAAGTGTGGGCTGACATGCTGCCCAGGCTCTTGCCTGGCAAGCTGTGCAGGCCTGTGACAGGGCTCTGAAGCTGCATCTGCCCTTAACAGAGGGGTACCTTTTCCTAATTTGTGCAAAAGTGTCATGGAGCCCAGGGTCAGAAATTTATACAAAGCTCCTCCTACGATTTAGACATGGCATTGGGACAACATTTATAAAATAAGAAGGCAGAGAAAGAGGAAGAAAAAGGGGACAGGGCAATGACAAGATAAGAGACTCAGGAGAGGAAACAAGGGACAGTGGAGTGATGAAAGAAGAGATTCTTTGGAAGAACATGGGTGCTACCTTCTCAGATAAGTGGAAGCATTTATATCCACCCTACAGCCCTAAGTCACCTTCCTTATGCCTGACAAAACTGCCCTGTGCCCCTTCTCATGCTTACCATGATCCCTGGCTTTCTGGATGGCCTGGGTCAACTTCTTGTGTTGCTTCATACAGACCCCTGTGAAAAAAGGTAACTCAGAGATCATTTTATAAGTCATAGTAAATAAAGAACACAACTGCTTCTACATGGTGATAGAGGCTTAGATTTGGAAGACCTAGCTCTACCTAATGACCCCATTCCCCTGACCCCTCCGCAAGGCTCGGTTTCCCCTTCTGCCCAGTGGGAAGAACCTTCTCTCTCTCTCTGAGAACCAGGATGAAGACTTAGGAGGGTCTAGCCACTATAGAGAAGCCACTTAACGGTAAAGGTTTCAAGACAGGGAGCAGAACACAATTCAAAGGGCAAGTGTGGTTAGTTAAAGGGCTGAATTGGACAATCCACAGAGAAAGATTCAATAAAGGAAGAATGGATTTCAGGTCTGGGCAAGACGATCTGAGAAAGTAGCAAAATAGTCCCTTCAGCCTTTTACAGCTTGACTATAGAATTGTTCTTAAAACTCCTTGGGAATTCCCTGGCGGTCCAGTGGTTAGGGGCTCTGTGCTCTCACTGCCGCGAGCCCGGGGTTCAATCCCTGGTTGGGAAACTAAAATCCCACAAGCCGTGCGGTGTGGCCAAAAAAACCCACAAAAAACCAAACTAAGCCAAAACAAAAACAAACTCCTTGACAAACCAAACTCCACGGATCATGCTACCACGCCACAAAAGGGTGGACTCCGATTATTCTTTGCAAATTTATCTTGCTTTGGAGCAGGGGTTGGCAAAATGTTCTCTGTACAGGGCCATATACTGGAGGCAATGTGGCATATGTTTTAGGCATATGTTATAGTCTGTCTCAGCTCCTCAACTCTGCCATTGTAGCCTGGAAGGAGTTGTAGACAATATGAAAATAAATGAACATGACAGTGAGCCAGATTTGGCCTGTGACTGTAGTTAGGGAACAGATGTAATCTTGAATTAGTGAGCTTACACCAAATTTGGGGAATCTAACTGAATTGTCAATGGAATAAAAGTAAGGTCAATTTATGAGAAAGCCTTCCGTAAAAGTGAACAGACCCTATAGAAAGGAAACAATCAGCACCATTTACCTTTTAACAGTTCCATTTAGATAGTTTCCTTATACTGGTACTCGCCTGTATCTTTTGTCCACATGTAACTGTTTTAGCGTGTGAGTATCCCCATTAGGCCAAGATTTCCAAAAGGTTCCATCACATTTTTTAGGCCATTAGTAGGAACCACCAAATAAATACCTGTTGTCTGTCTTAATAA
This sequence comes from Eschrichtius robustus, assembly GCF_028021215.1. NCBI lineage: Eukaryota > Metazoa > Chordata > Mammalia > Artiodactyla > Eschrichtiidae > Eschrichtius > Eschrichtius robustus. The sequence goes on from NC_090835.1 coordinate 85,457,085, forward strand.
ATATAAGAAGTGCTGTAAGGAAAAGCTATTCCAGTGGTGACAGGGATGATGGGCTGACCTGTATATGGAGCATGGAAGATGATACCCGTGTGGGCGCAGACAAACTGTTCCAAGAGCTTCACGTTCTGTAGGAAAAAGTGGTGGAGAAACAAGAGAGAGGGAAGGGAAGGTAGCAAGACGATTAGAGACTAAAAGTGCACAATCTCTGCACACCCACACAAATGACCTTGACCCGTCTACATCTCTCCAGGTGCTACTTTCCTTCAGGTCCTGGTTTTAGCCCCATCCCTTTACTGAACACATTCTTGCAAACTTTTTCCCTTTCCTGGCTTTCCAACCATTTCACATACACATCCTGCGTTTTGTCACTGAGACTCACATAGAATTCTCTTCTGCAGGGGTTAGGTTCTAAAGTCAGCCCTTCATGCAACAAATTAGGGACAGTCTGTTGGAAAATCCCTGAAATCACCCAGAAAATGTAGTACGTGTTATAATGTACATTTACAAATGATTAACTTATATAAAAGCATGGTATATGTAATGTATATGTTTACTAAAATCAATTTTAGAGATTTAATTATTAGAATGACTCCCAGCCAGTAATTAATCACAGGTGGTAAGACTCCCAAAGAAAAAGCAGGTATATCTGTGGAGTGGAATGGCAGGCAGAATCATCTTCACTCTTCAATCTGTAATCTTTCTCTCTCCCTTAGTCATGTAATTTGTTATAAACTGTATACAAATGATTATAGCCTTTTTTTGGTAACCAATTATACACAGCTGAAATTGAGAAGTATCTTCTGGACTCCTCTACAACCTGTATCAGAAGGAGCCTGAGAGCAGTCAGACACCCCCATCTGCTGATTGATTGACACATGAATGCCCTCTGACTTCCCTGATGACCAGCCATTCAGCTTCTGCCCTAATACCTTGTAATACTGCAAGCTCGGAAGGGCACTTTTCCATTATCAACTTTATAAGGTTTTTGAATCCTTTAAGGAACAAGTTTTGTCCTTCTCACAATGAAGGTTTTTTGAAAAAATAACTAGATTATACCTTGCTTCATGTATCTGCCCTCCAGCCCCAAGTCTCAGCATGCCACCAAACATCAACATGACAACGAAATAAAGAAAATCTCAGGAAAAAACTAGTCCAATCTACTTGCTAACAACTGTGATTGATATAAATGAACCTTTGGGCATTGCCCTCACATTAGAAACAAGCATTTCTCTTGCCAATTTAGACTGTAAATTTCGTAGACAAAAGATGAAACTTTTTGGTAAAACCCATAGTAGAGCGCAAAAGGCTAGAAGGAAGAATGTTTTTATATTACCAGACAGTCAATACAAAATGGACTTTAGGGGCACCAGGATATGAAGAGCGGGGCACCTAAGGTAATCTCTTTAGCATTGCAAAAAAGTCTCCAAGTCTTTATCCTGGAGAAAAGATTCTCCTTACCCTAAAGTCAACGTGCAACTTCTGATCCCGGCAGATGGGGCAGGGATTCCCAGCAATTTTATTTCCACGCTGTAGAGAGAAGAAACTGGCAGGTGAAGCTGTTCAAAGCCCTGTCAGAAAGAGTGCTGCTGGGGACTTCCCTGGTGGCACAGTGCTTAAGAATCCGCCTGCCAATGCAGGGGGACACGGGTTCGAGCCCTGGTCTGGGAAGATCCCACATGATGCCAAGGAACTAAGCTCGTGCACCACAACTACTGAGCCTGCACTCTGGAGCCCGTGCTCCACAACAAGAGAAGCCACTGCAATGAGAAGTCCATGCACTGCAACAAAGAGTAGCCCCTGCTCCGTGCAACTAGGGAAAGCCCGCATGCAGCAACGAAGACCCAACGCAGCCAAAAATAAAAATAAATAAAACAAATAATAAATTAAAAAAAAAAAGAGTGCTGCTGCCGCTATCACTATGGCCTCCAGCCCCACTCCACATCCACGTGCCACACTCAGAAACTCACAATACATGTCTTTCGAGTCCGCTGTGGGGGTATTCCACCTTTGTGGTTGCGACGGTAGTCAGCCCAGACAGGGCGAGAACCATAGCGGTTCTGGTATTCTGAAATGAAAGACCATACAAGTTATTCCTGGGTGGTGGTGATGGGCGGGTCTCTGTCCAGTTATTTCAGACCTCACTTGACCCTCCCCTTCCCCATTTAGAAGTACCTTCTGAGTCCAGATATTTCCAGGGTTCATCCTTATAAGGGGAAACGGGAACTGGGGGCAAAGAATCGTCCTCAGGGGGGGCTTTGGTGCAAAGAGTCTGGAGGGGAACCTATAAAAGGAGGAGCAGAAGCGAAATGAGACAATGAGTTCAAGGACAAGACCTGATTGGTTTGCTGCCCACACTTCAGGGAGAAAGGGGAAGGCACGCCCACTGTGTAAATGAAATACAGCAGGAATATGCTGTATATGGGAGGTAGTATTTTGTGGGAGATTAAGTTTACATCAACAACGACTATCCCTACCTCCAACTGGATCTTGAAAGAAAAGGTAACATTACAAGATAAACTAGCACAGGTGACTGGGAAGCAAATTTATTTGAAAAGACAACTAAAAAACCTGGCATGTATAAGGCATTCATGTTTTCTGGGATGAACTCAGTCTACTGGAGGAAAAGGGAGAATGTCCATCTTCTTGGAATTAAGATGTGTGGCAGGAAGGGGATGCAAAGGACATGCGAGTCTCCAACTCGATCCAATCCAATCACTCAGTTGCCCAGCCTTCTAAGAAGTTGAAGGTCAACATTCCATATGGCAGAACAAACTTGAGTCCTAACACTACCTCTAAAGCTACCAGACCTGTAGTTAACTCTGTGGTGACCCCTGTCACCACTTTTCAGTCCCACTTTAGGGACTGGCAGTTGGGCAAGCCTTCCCATCTCACCCTGCCCCACCAAGAATCTGCCCTGCCCATAACCTCCAGGGTGGTGAGTATGTGAGGCTGGAGGGAAAACTCAATCCAAAGTTAAGCTCTCATGTATGCTTTGATAGGAAACCGATTTAGTGAGATAAAGAGCCAAGTAACTGGTCCCAGGTCATGAGAATGTATCCTGGCTTTACTGGAAGATAGTAGGGCTGGTAGAAGTTAGTGTCCCTCAACCCAAGAAC